>NW_026555329.1:12870000-13495000 GCF_021234165.1 Pteronotus mesoamericanus | reverse complement strand
TTGAGGAGTGAATTGAGGTGAAAAAGGAGAGAAATAATAAATTACTTCTTCAAGAAACTCAGGTGTGAAGAAATGAAGACATTGAGACCTAGGCAGAAACACAGGATTAGAGAATGAATGTAAATGAATGTAGAATGTAAATTTCTACAATAGAAGAAAAGCATTTTATAATCTAAAGAAGAATGTCAGGGGTATGACATGGATATCATGGGGGTAACCATGGAAACAAAACTTTCCGGCAAGAGTACTGGGCACAAAGTATATTCTTAAGGGTGAACAGTGAGAGGTTTTTTTTTTTTTTAATGGAGACTTAAAGATAGAAGAATCAATAATTTTTTTGTAGCACAGTTTAACTGAATGAAAACATACTCGAGTTAATTAAAATTAATTTTCCTCCAGAACAGAGGTCTAGTGTTAGCGGGAACCTGTTTTTTACAACTTCGTAACTAACTGTTTGAACTTAAAATGTTATTATAGTCATCTTGTTTACAACTCATAATTTACTACCTATTTTTAGGCATTCAAGATAAAGATCCATAACTGATGACCTCAGAAATTACATGAACTCTCTCATAGCCCAGTAGTGACCCTGCTATTTTTGGAGGATTGACAAGCTGTTAATAATCAATAGCTGTTTAGAGTGAAAGTAGGATTCTAAACTGAAGGTTAAATGCAAACTTCTTTCCAGTTTGCAAGAAGAATGATGTTATAATCTTGAGTTTCTTATACGGATGAGTGAATCCTGAAAAATTTCACATGACAAAATAAAAATATACCTATAAATGAGCTCTGGTAAGTAAACCCCCAAATCATACACAAACTTTTATATATACCATCTAGAGTAGCAGCTTTTACATTTTGTGTCATGATATTCTTTGAGAGGCTGATGAAATCTTTGGACAGAAATTTTCTGTAGCATAGATGAACTTCACTGCCTTTGTTCTCAACTGGCAATGTTATCCTGGGATAGAACACACAGATAAAACACAGAGAGCACACTATAGTATTTGAGGAATAATATAAAGAATATTAAAATGACATATTCTCATACATTGAAATGGAGTTTCAGATAAAAAGTTACATTTGTTAGTTTTCCATACTTCAATATTATACAGTAATTCTATGGATTTACATCAGCAATATTTCAATGGAAAAGAAAATACTAAATCTAAACTCTAATCCCAGATATGAAAAAAACTTTTAGTATCTTCCTATGTGGGCCAGATTGTCTACTGTGACACAAAATTAAGCTAAATGAAAAGTATGGGGTACTTCAAATGCTCTTCAGTAAATTAAAAAGTTTACAAATAAAAAAGTCTTACTAGTGTTAGGAGACATACATAAAAAACAGTTTTGGGGGGAAAAACCACTACAGAATCATCTACATTCAATAAAAAGATCCTGTAAAGAATAATGTAATTTATGTTTAAAATTTTATATCTAATGCAAAAAGCTAGTTTCATAATACTGAATATTGCTTTGATCTTTGAACCAATATAATTAGGAAAAGTTATGTCATGTTATTTACCAAAAGTTGTTTTAGTTTAGATCCTTCAGATAAGTGAGGAAACAAAAAGTACATAACATATAGCAGTATTAAAATTAAATTAAATTAAAAGATGAAGACCAGGTTTGAAAATTCCTCAAGTATACAAAACCATTTAAGCCACATAAGCAAAACCCAATCTAGTTTATTTCATGAATATAAATGAAACAAGCTATTTCTTGCAAATGCCTCTAATATAATCATAAGGAGGATTAAGTCACCTTCTTAAAATGGCACAAGATAATCACTTTTAACTAATTTCCTGTGTCTGGGAATCCGCTTTGTAATAACCAATCCTTGTAAAGGTTAAACAGCTTACTCATTTTCACTTTCTAAGCCCTCCTGTAACATCACGACTCTAATCTTCCTACTGGTTTTGGGTTTGAAGTATTTACTATACGTGCTATGAGTAAGATAAAGAAGAGTGAGAGGGTAGATGAAAGTCAGTGGTTGGGAGAGAAAGAATTTGATTGGATAGCCTGTTGTCAAACAGTTTATTTCTCACTCAATAAAACATTTATAGAGAGTAAAGCTTTCTGAATTAGTTTTTAACCATATAAACCTGACAAAAAATTTGAGATTAATTTCATTTTTTTAAAAGTTTTGAAGTTGATTAACAAGCATCTTAGATATTGGTAAGATATCTAGAAAATAGATTCTTTTTCTCTAATAAAGAGATTCAAAGGAATATTAACAGGGGAAAAGTCATGGTGCTCAAAACAAGATGTATAACATGTTAATATATCCCATGAAAGAAGCAGAGTAAATGCTTGGAAGTGGCTCCCTTTATGCAGTGAGGGATAAGGAGATTCCAAATCTACCTGTAATGAAGACCAATGGCTTATTACAGAATAGAAACTACTTTCAACTCCAAACCAGCTCTAACCTTGGTGAATGACGACGTATTATAATGATTTTATATCTGTTACATAAAACCACTGGGGGTAAGTCTAGTGATTAATCCTTATGAATGAAATCTGTATCTTTAGAGAAGAAACGTGTTCCAGGAACATTGGATGGTGATAATTACGAATGTGGTCTCCAGGCTAAGTATTTCAAACTTAAATAGCAATGTTTATGCTCTATCCATTAGTTGGCAAGTTATTAATTTACTATGAAAATGTATTTGCAATGGAATGTGTCCAGTCAATTTAATAGAAATGAAACTCCATTAATTGTTTCACTAATGTGCACATTATTGTCAATATCACAGGCAATTTTTGTGAGCATCTACTTAATGTGATAATGCTGCCTGGTAGTCTTACTTAAGGATAAGTAGACAAGCAGAATGCCAACAAAACAAATCAATCACTATTAATATCTATTGATATTAATAATGTCCACCACAGCACAGTTTTTGTTGCACTGTTGACAACGTTTCGTTCTTTGTTGATGTAGAATGAAAATATATAGATGCTATATGTCCAACTAGCTTTAATGTAGTGAAATTACAGATATCAATCATAAACAGGAAGGCACAAATAACAGAAAAGGATAGATAATTAGAGACATGTGTAGATACATAGATCTATATCCGTTTAGATACTTGAGTAAACAGATATATAACTATGGCAGTCTTAGAAGTCATAGTGCATTTTTAAGCTTTATGGTCTGAAGATCAGATCCAAAGATTGAAGCACTATTTTAGCCCATGAGGATACAATAGCAAATAATGAGCAAGTTGTATAGCCAGAATTTTCATTCATATTTTTCTCCCTTCCTCTCTCCTTCCTTCACTTCTTTTTCTTTTTTTCTCCTTTCTTTCTTGTTTTTCCCGACACATATTTTTCACCTTCATTGTGCTATTCACTATTCAGGATGATAGAATACAGTTTTTTAAATTGCTGTTAAATTCTCTATGTAATAACTAATTTCCATTCAGGAAGGACACAAAAATGTATAAAACAGAAACAATACATATAATCTAAGAAATGCGTGTGATGCCAGATAATGGTAAGTGCTATGAGTAAGATAAAGAAGAGTGAGAGGGTAGACGAAAGTCAGTGGTTGGGAGAGAAAGAATTTGATTGGATAGCAAAGGAAGACTTCTCCAAAAAGATAATGTTTTGGGATATAAATGAGATGAAGAGCAAGTCATGTGACAGTCTGGCCGGAGAACATTTCAAGATGAGAAAATCCTAACAAAAAGTCGATTCTGAGATGGCAAATGATCTTGTGAACAACCAGAAAGCCGTTGTAGCACACTTTGGGTGGTTAATAGCAAACTGACAGAAAATGAGTGTGGACAGATGGGCATAGAGACTGTAAGCCATGATATGATATTTGGACTTTATCCATTTAGTATGGCTATTATGCAGAAAACCATGTGACAGGCAACTTTTTTTTTTTTCACTCAAACTAGAAGTTCAGCAGATTTCAAATGAAGACAGTCTCATCATTTCATAAGTCCCACTTGGATACAGGCTTTATTTTTAAATGTTATTAAATTTATTGGGGTGACATTGGTTAATAAGATTTTATAAATTTCATTTGTAAATTTTTATGATATATAACCTGTATATTGCATTGTGTGCCCACCACCCAAAGTCAAATATTCTTCCATCACCACACATTTGACCCGCTTTGCTGTTTACTACTCCCCTACCAGCCTTCCTTCTAGTAACTACCGTATGTTACGAGTTTTTGTTTGTTTTCCTTGTTTGTTTCATTTGTTGCTTTCTGATTTATATCCCACATATGAGGTAAATTATATAGTTCTCCATTTTTTTCTAACTTATTTTGCATAATGTAATATTCTCAAGGTCCCGGATACAGACTTGAAAAAAAATTATGGTATGTTTTTAAGTCCTTTTGACTATAGATAGACACATAATACTACTAACGTGTATGATGCCTTTCAGCTTATAAAATAACTTATATTATCTCATTTCACAATCACAGCCTTATATAGTACACAGAGAAGATATTTTAATCCTCATTTTACATTTGAAACTGTGAAAGCTTAAGAGGGTAAAATGAATTGACAGTCAAGGTACTAAAAAAAAGAATCCTGGCTTTTGAATCAAAACATATAAAAGTACACAAGCAAGTAGAAATGAATCACTGGTAGTTACACAAAAATAAGCAAAACAATTCCTTTCAACTTTGTCGCAGTTACTATACATATTTTTCTACCCATCTGTGTCTTCAATTTTTCATCATTGTGTTATAATTTTCAATATATAGATAATTCACCTGGCTAAATTTATACCTAAATATTTTATTCTTATTTGATGCTATTGTAAATGGGATTGTTTTCTTTTTTGTTGTTGTTTTCAGGTTGTTCAATGTTGATGTATAAAAATGCAACTGATTTTTGTATGTTCAATATGTATTCTGAAACTTTGTTGAATTCATTTGTTAGCTCTAATTGTTTTTTGGTGGAATCTTATGATTTTCTGCATATGAGATCATGTCATCTGCAAATACAAACAATTTTACTTCTTCCTTTCATATTTGGATGTCTTTTTAAAATTTTTCTTGCCTAAGGTCTCTGTCTAGGACTCCTAGTATTTTGTTGCATAGAAGTGGTGAGTGGGTACCCTTGTTTTGTTCCTGATCTAGAAGAAAAGCTTTAAGCTTTTACATTAAGTGTGATATTAGTTGCTGGCTATCATGTATGGCCTTTGTTACATCGAAGTACATTTCTTCCATACCTAATTTGTTGAGAGGTTTTATGTTGAAAGAATGTTGAACGTTATCAATTTTTTTTTCTGGATATTTTGAGGTGATAGGATTCTATCATTCTGTTATTGTGGTGTGTCACTTTGTTGATTTGCATATGATGAAACATCCTTGCCTCTCTGGAATAATTACCAGTTGATCCAAGTGTGTCATCCTTTCAATGCCCTATTGAATTCTGTTTGCTAGTTATTTTGGAAATATTTTTGCATCTAAGTTCATCAGGGATGTTAACTTGTAACTTGTCTTTGCTTGTGCCATGAGGGCAATGCTAGCCTCATAAAATAAGTGTGTAAGTGTTCTGTCCTATTCAATTTTTGCAGGGGAGAGTTTGAGAAGCTTTGGTCTTAATTTAAAGAAAGAATTAAGGCCAATCTCTAAGCATTTAGTAGAATTTGTCAGGGAAGCTAAGTTTGGTTTTCGACTTTTGTTTCTTGTGAGGTTTTTGATTACTTATTCAGTCTCCTTACTCTTTATTGGTCTGTTCAGGTCTTCTATTTCTTCATGATTCAATCTTAGTAGGTTGTATGTTTCTTGGAATTCATGGTTTAGTCTAGATTATCCAATATGTTGGCATATAATCATTCATGGTAGTCTCTCATGATCCTTTGTATTCATATGTTATCAGTTGTTAACATTTCATTTAGTTTTATTTACTTTTGTCCTCTCTCTTTTTTCTTGGTTAGTCTACAAAGAGGTTTGCGATTATTTTTATCATTTTATTTTTATTTTTTAATTTTTTAAAGGTTTTTTTTTTTAATTTTTAGACAGAAGGGAAGGGAGGAAGAGAGAGGGAAACATCAAAGTGTGGTTGCCTCTCATGTGCCCCCTACTGGAGACCTGGCCTGCAGCCCAGGCATGTGTCCTGACTGGGAATCGAACCTGTGGCCCTTTGGTTCAGAAGGCCAGCATTCAATCCACTGAGCCACACTAGCCAGGGCTATTTTTATCATTTTGAACACCCCCCCCCCCCCGCCACACCGCGCCCCCGAAAAGGAAAAAACCCAGCTCTTGGTTTGGGTGTTTTGTATTGTTGATTTTTTTCTTTTGTTTTTCTAATGTCTATTTCATTTATTTCTACCCAGATGTTTGTTATTTCCTTTCTTCTACTAAATTTGAGCTTGGTTTTTTCTTTTTCTAGTTTCTTAAATTGTAAGTTTATATTGCTGGTTTGAGAGCTTTCTTTTTTCTTAATGTAGGTATTTCTTGCTATAAATTTCCTTCTTAGAGCTGCTTTTATATAGAAATGCAACTGATTTTTGTATGTTAAATCAAAGATGGCAGTTTAGGAATATCTAGCACTCATTTCCTACCAGAAACATCAATTTGAGTAACTATCCATGCCAAAAAACAAACACACAAACAAAAGAAAACCTTCACTAGAATCAAGGATTCCAGGAGAGGGGTTGCAACACGTGGGTGAAAAACAGAACTAATAAAAGATTCGTTGAATAATATAGAAAAGAAGTTTCATATTACCCCTGTCTCACTTCTCCAAGCCCGGAAAGGCCTGTGTGAAGAAAGCTCCTTTCTGTGGGGGAGGGGTTATGAAGTGTATGCCCAAATTCACTACAAACCTCAGCACTGACCCTTACTTGCACCAGGCTGACTCCAACAGCCCCAGTCTCCTGGCCCACCTCAGTGCCAGGGTGGTGCCCCGCAAACCTTGACTACAGACAGGTGACAGACTGCTGACCCATTCCAGCATCAAACCCATCCCTGCAGCCCCAGGCAGCCTCCTGCAGGCCCAGGCTCCCAGCACCCCCAGCACAAAGCTGGCCTCTACGGTACTGGTCTCCAGATTGGCCCCTGAGGACCTGAGGACAGGGGCTCCTGGTCTACCCCAGTGTCAGGCCAGCCCTCATGGACTCAGCCTTCAAGATCAGCTCCCACAGACAGAGGCTTCCGGTCTTCCCCGGAATCAAGCCAGCCCTCATGGCTTCGGGCTCCAAAAGGGCTCCTGCAGACCTAGGCTCTTGGGCAATCCCAGCATCAGGCTGGACACCAAGGACTTAGTCTTCACACTGGGTCTCAGTGACCCAAGCTCTAGGGAAGGCCCTACGGACCCAAGCACCAGGTCTGCTCACCCGCTGACCCGCGCAGCAGATTTGACTGCCCAAGAGCTTCAGTTAAGTTGTTATCAGCTTAAAATAGACTGTCATGTCTGTATGATATAAAGTAAACCCCTACTTAACATCACTGATAGGTTCTGTGACTTTAAGCAAAATGACGTATAATGAAATCAATTTTACCATAGGTTAATCGATATAAACAAGACTAAAGTTTCCACAGCGTGCCATCAATGTTATAATGAAATGATATTGAATGAAACATTATTCATGAACCTGATGTATTATGTATCTATCTACAACAGATACATAAAGTACAAAGATAAAAGAAACAAAGCATACCACTATGCAAAATTATTAGTTCACAATGGAAGACAGCAAGAGAGGTTGAAAAGAATATGGGAACTAATAAAAGTCAAAAAGACCTTAAATGTAAATGGATTAAATATTCCAGTGAAAAGACACAGAGTGGCTGAGTGGATTAAAACAACAACAACAACAACAACAACAACAAACAAGATCCCAAAATATGCTGCTTACAAGAGACACTTTAGTTTTAAGGAAACACATAGGCTGAAAGTAAAGGGATAGAAAAAGATGCTCCATGCAAATGGAAACCAGAAGAGGTTACTATTCTTACATTAGACAAAATAGACTTTTAGACAAAAATAGACTTTAACACAAAAACCGTAAAAAGAGGAAAAGAAAGTCTTATACAATAATACAGGGATCAATCCAACAAAAGGATATAATAATCGTAAATATATATGCATCCACTTTGGAGCTCATAAGTTCATTAAGCAAATACTAACAGGTTGCAAAAAAGAAATAAATAAGAATACAATAATAGTAGGGGAGATAAATACCTCTGTTTCAATAATGGATAGATAATCTTGACAAAATATCAGTTAGGAAACATTGGACTCAAACAACACTTCAGATCAATTGGACCGAACACACACATATATAACATTCCATCCAACAGCACCAGAATACAAATATTTCTCAAATGCACATACAACATTCTCTAGGATAGATCATATGTCAGGTCACAAAACAAGTGTTAGTAAATTAAAAAAAAAACTAAACTAAACTAAAATCGTACTATCTTTTCCAGCTACCATGGTATGAAACTAGAAGTCAGTAACAGAAAGAAAATTGGAAAATTCACAAATATGGATATTAAACGATACACTCCTGAACACCCACGGGTCGAAGAAGAAATAGAAAGGGAAATTAAAAATATCTTGATACAAATAAAACGGGAACATGATGGAAGGTGCAGGTGGGAGGACCAAATCCAAACAGGCCTATGGTGGAGTCTACAAAGTGACAGGACTGTGTCCAGGCCGGTTCGCAGGACCATGGTCAGCCAGCCTGCCGCCTGGGCGTGGGCCTGCCTTCCGAAAATAGCCTTTTTAAATCTTGGGCCCTGGTGTTATTTCACAAGCTCCTCCCTGGATCCCAAACCTCCATAAAGGCACAGTTGTCCCTGGATAGCTGTCAAATTATTGTTGCTATGAGGACATACAGGTGTGGACCTCCTATTTCATCATCTTGCAGACATCACACCCAGGTGCTATGGGCTTTTAGGTAGGGATTCAACTAGATTATACATAGAGTTGTAATTCTCTCCCGTTTTAAAATTGCTCTGCAACCCCAAACTTTGTAACAAATCAAGTGGAATCTGATATTCTAAAGAAACACCTTATATAATCCTTGTTTACTACTACTACCGTTAAGAAAAATTGATATAGTTTCTACTCTAGATAAAGAAGACATTAGTCCACCAACATGGATTGGTTATATGGAATAGCTTTCTCACCAATAAGCCTGCTTTTAAAATTTTGTTATTGAAACAAATACACAGATAATAGGTGTGAAAATACTTTGTAAATTGTAATTTATTATATTAGTTTAAAAATAACTCCTTAGTAGCATTAGTAGTAATTATTAATAGTATTAATAATAATTCTTATGATTACCAGGAGGGGTAAGCAACCATTTACCACAGTCCAACTTAAAACAGGGATAAGCAATACACAGGAAACACCCAAATCTTATTTTCTTTTTTCAGGGCTCTTTTTTTTTTTCCTTTGCTTACCTCCAGTTTAGTGAGTTTCTTGTAAGTATGACTCAAATTTTAACATGATTTTAAATAAATGATGGCTGCGGCTGTTCACCATGCAGGCCATATTTTCTTTAGGCTGTAAAGTAACTCCACGTATTTGCATGTCACTATTGAGACATTTGGTAGAATAATCACGCTAAATTATTTGCTGCCCTGGAAACTTCTCAGAACTTTTGTCATATTACACAACACACTTGTAAGGACAGTAAAAGAATAATCATTATTTTATAGTCTGTCATAGCCATGCTTCACAGAAAACTGTACCTATACAAACTCTACACAGCACTACCTTTGGAAAAAAAAAGAAAAAAGAAAGAGCTTCAGGTGCAGCAGAGAAATGATGTAAAGGTGTTATAAAAATTTCCTTTGGGAACTATTGGTTTTCTCATATTTTTCCCAATTGGCTCATATACAAAGATTTGAGCTGGGTATTGGGCCAAGGCAAAGACGATGGAAGGAGAAATATACTCTGAATGCAGATAAAAATTAATGGATGACCAAATATAATCCCAGAAGAAGATAATGTGAACACTTTTTAAAAAAAAAATAGTTATGAATAGCTCCAAAAGGATTCCCAGACTAGGTATTTGAGTTCCCCACATAAAATCAGTTTTGCTATAACACTTGTTTTAAATAGTGGATTTGTTCCAACAGAGTTGGAACATTAAGAAAAAAATTTAGCATAGCAATGATTCTGTGTTTGCTTAAATGTAATGGCATCTGCAAAGAACTCTTGGTGACAGCAGAAAACTGTAACTAGCTGAACACAGCTATGTAAGAATACACAACACATACACATACCCCATCTGCAACTTCAGTTCAGTGTCTATTATGAGCCGCTCCTACCCCTGATGGTATTACAACTGGCCTTCCATTTCAGTTAATCCACTGTCCAGCACTTCAAAATAACTTAGAGCTGTAACCCTTCCAACTCCTACTCCACAAGCAAATTTTAGGTCTTCTTGAGAACTTTAAAAGATTATATATATATATCCATTTAACAATGCTTTCATTTTTTGTTAAGTTCCAAGCTTTTTTTATGTGTCACTGATTAAGTTTTTGGGAGTTGTGCTCATGTCCTCATTTTCCCCATAATTTCTGTAGTTTTTTTATTGCATAATTTTGCATAGCAGATGATTTATAGAAACATGTTTCATGTTGTAGTTGAACTGACTGTATGGGGAAAAAAATTGTAATTTTAATGCTATATGAACCATTCAAGGAAAGTTTATTCATCCATAAGATGTTTATTTAGTACTTACTCTGTAAGAAACATGATAAATTAGGATTTTATCTAGCAAATGCTATCAATATGACTACCCAATACAATTTTTAATATAAAAATTTTATATGCAGCGTGAGGTTTTTATTTTTATATAAAGATATCTCTTTTTTGGTAATGACAGTGTTTTTTTAAAGTTTATTTTTTTCTCAATATACCTTTAAAAGTTTTTAAAATGTTTTCTATCTGGTGAAACTGAGATTTTTAAGAACCTCATTTTTAACTTATAATATAGGTTTCAACTTGATTACTTCAAAAATGTCAAACTGCAAGCACCTATTAATAAAGTCATAAAAAAAGAGATCAGGCTCTTAACTGTGAATCTGAATTTTCTAATGCTAAACAAAATACTAGCAAATGAATGGAAGTCAAATGTACAGTAATATAGTTGTTTATCACAGTCATGTCAGATTATTCAATTAATATATTAATATTTTAGCATTAGGAGTCAGTAGCATGTTATAAGTATAATTATGTGAATAAGAAAAGAAGAGTATGACATACTTCAAATGCTTTTGATAAAGTTCAATACCCCTTCCTTATTTTAAATAAAAACTTTCAAAAAGAATTATTGTTCCAATCAGTTTTATACTTAATAATAAAATATTAAGAATTCTCTACTACAGATGAGAATATGTTTCATAGTATCAATTATAATTTCATTTTGCATGTGCTAAAATATACAAGTGATGAAGTAAAAGTAAACAGCTATTATCAAAAATTCAGTACATTTCAAAACCATTCACTTAAAAAATAAAAGTAGAAGAGAACCAACTGAAAAATAATTTATGTAATTAATGTTTGCTAAATGACTGCCTGTTTTCAGGTACCAAAGAAATGAATTGCTTAATGGATAAGGTAACCATTAAGGAAACTATTAACTACAGTTAACTAAAAGGGGAGGAGATAATAGCTAGCTTGAAGTATGATAGTAAGTACATAAGAAACTGTACCTCTTTATGGAAATGTATATAGAATACCTAAATAAACAATAAAAAAAATTCTGTTACTAAATGGGAACAAAGTGTTTGTAAAAACTTTTATTCTTTTCAAAATAACACTTCAGGGAGATTAGGGACTGGAAATAAATTTAATGAAATTATGGAGAAATTCAACTAGAAAATTTAACAAATAAATAGCCAAGATATTTTATAAAACATCATGACAAAGATTTATATTAACATATTTAAATAAGAAGCTGCATAATTATAACAGTACAATAGCATGCAAGCATATAAACATAAATAGAAGGGAAGACAACTTATAAAGAGAAGTTTTCAATATGTAACATTTAACATGTAATAAATAAACAACCAAAACAATAAAAAAAATTTGGTTTTTAGTAAATATTAACAGGGAAATAAGGAGTTTTTAGGGAAAGAATCAACTTAGATGTTCAATTCCCACAATACCCTAGAATAAATTCCAGAAGTATTGAAGCGCTGGATAATTTTTTAAAGTCACAGAAATATTTAAAAAAAGAAAAAATACTAGAACAGAAACACTAGAAACAAATTTTCAAGGAACAGTTATGTATCTGTTACTTGAATAAAAGATTTCTAAGCATAAAGGTAAATAAATCACAAAAAATTCCTTAAAAATAGCAAAATAGATGACAACACAGAAATCATTGAGTAGAGTAAGTCTCAATTAAAGTCTATAGTATCAACAAAAGAAAATCCAAACCTATAAAAAATATTTTATGAGTTTACTTAAGCCAAATCTGGGGACATGCTTGGAAACAAGATATCAAAGTATTGAAAAATGCCTAAAAGAATGGCAGTTTTGTAGTTCTTTTTATACATTTAGACTCAAAGGAGAAAACTCAAGGAAGACTACATGAAATCCACTGGTGGTAGATTAAAGAAATGGGAGAAAGCAAAACGGGGAAATTTCTAGAATTAAATAAAAAGCAAAATGGAGAGGTGCATACTTCTTATACATTGGTGAGTATAGGATAGTTAATATTTACAGTAAATAGAGATGGAATGCTGACAAAAAAACAACAAGAGTTTTGTGGTTATTTGCACAGGTTTATTCTTCCAAGGAGCCCAAAAGAAAAAATTGCTCTGACATTTCAAAGGTATGTTATCCTAGATACATAACAATAGACAGGGATTACTCAAGGTAAAGACTGACCTTTGCTTTAGGGTAGAACATGATCCCCGACCGTGACCTGCCCAGTTAGGAATGTATGATCAGACTTAGGTCACTGAGCTTGTCAGGCCTGCCATGTAGCCCTTTTTACATTCATAATAGGTTCTGCTGACTTTAAGCAAAATGGTGTTTAACAAAACCAATTTTACCATAGATGAATTGATATAAACAAGTGTTAAGTTCCTACACCATCTTGTCAACATTATAATGAAATGACATTGAACTAAATCGCATTAATGGAGAACCTGTTGTATTTAAATATAAAGGGACACTCAAATATATTTTTAAAAACAGTAACACTGTGATCAAAAAGAAAAAATGGTCAGGCATTGATCAGTTTATAAGAAGATAAATGTAATGGACAAATAAACACAGAAAATAAAACCCTACTATTAATCAATGTAAACAGAAAGCAAAAACAATCAAAAACAACTTTTCATTTACTAAATTAGCAAATACTTTTAACTGTTTAATATTGATTACCGGTAACCTTGCAATAACACTGGCCCTCTCATATTCTACTAGTGAGGTATCATATTAGGTTACTGTGGCTATCAAAACTAAATACCACAGCCTGCGTGGCTTATGCTGCAGAATGTTATTTTCTCACAGCTCTGGAGACTAGAAGTCTGAGACTAGCAGGGTTGGTTTCTTTCAAGGCCTCTCCCCTTGGCTTATAATGGCCATCTTTTCCTCTATATTCATTGGTCTTTCTTCTGTGTGCTCCTATCCTAATCTCTTCTTCTAAAGACACCAGTCATATTGGATTAGGGCCTACCCACTCATATGATTACATTTATACAGGCACAGTCTGAGGTATTTGGGGTTAAGGCTTCAACATATGAATTTGAGGGGTGGAGGCAAATCCAGCCTGAGCTCAACTCCACTGAAGCACAGGACGGAGGAAAGCTTTAAGAGCTGGGGGGCCAGGGAGATCTTAGGCCACCTGAGTTTGCTACTAGGCTTTACCCAAAGGAAATGTATCTTCCTTTTGTCACCACAGAAGATGGAAACTATCTCCCCTGATGATGACATTTCAAAGGTAAGGCTCTCAGGTCTTTGAGAAAGACATTTCTGGGTAGTAAACTGACAAGAGGCCTTTAAAAAGATTTACATCGCAAAAGGCAGAGAAAGAATGGACAAGTACAGGTTTTCCAGAGTAACTGCCCTAGGAAAAGGGAAGTCAGGGGCCTGGAGTCACGAAGAAGCCTGTCTAAAGTTTAATCAATCTGAGTGGAATGTTAAGTAAGGCCATCCTAGTCAGGGGTTTACTTTTCTCTAATCTTTATTGTAAACAATTTGAACTGCACCTCAAAGTTCTTGTCAGATCGTACTGTTGAAACAATTCATTTCATTTTGGGAGTGCTACTACAAGGAGGAAAAAAAAATAGGAATGCATATAAAAATAAGTATGTGCTTTCAAAGCATTGTTTGTAATTGTAAATAACTGTAAATTTCTTGTTTCCAAAATAAACAAATAATTGATTCTAAAATATAATGTAACTACCACCACTAGGGATTACTAGAAATTTTTATCATACAGAAAATGCCCATGATTTATATTTAAGTATGATGTGCTTAGCAAAAACATTTTACATATATATGTATATATATACACAGCGAATCAGGCACAACAGATTTTAGGAAAACTCATCAAAAATACTTACAGTAGACACCTCTGTTACATAATTATGGAGATTTTATATTTATTTTATGTATTTTTAATAAAATATAACATAAACAGGTGAAGAACAAGAAGAAACATAATATGCAGATAAATCAGGCTAATTTAAGGGGCTGGTAGAAGGGCAGGCAGATCATATTAGTAAAGGGGAACAGAAATTCTCACCACAAATATATTTGAGGCAGATCTATTTTTTATTATAAACAGCTGATGAAAGAAGCACTCAAAACAGGTAAAAGTTATCCTTTTTTAAGAGAAATTTATTTTTATAAAGAAAATCTTCACTTGTAAGGGTATCTCCCTCTTTGTACCAGGAAAAGATGCATGACTCTAAATCTCTCTGTACAAAGCACTTGACTTGACTATGCATAACTATTTAACTTCCCTAACTGGTACCTCCACTCCTCAACATCTTATTTTGTCTTTAGGAGGAGATAATATTTCAGGTGGTGGCTTAGGCCATTTTCAGGGAGTTACTATGTTTTCCAGGGTATCTCCCATATATACAGGAGGTATACATGCTATTAAATTCCTGTTGGTTTTCCCCTGTTAATCCACCTTTCATTACAATGGGTAGGGGGCGGAGAATGTCTCAGCCCAGAAGGAAAAATATTCTTATCATGCATTAGCATTTTAGAAATATTTCTCTGATGGCCATTGGCAGGCTAGATTTTAAAACTAAGAGGATGTTCATAGACAAAGAGCCAACTACTATTTTATTTTCTGCTTCTAAACCCAGGACTCAATGAACGTTGCTAACAATGTAAAATTAAAAGGGAGAATTTTTTCAAGTCCATTTTCTACTTCATTTCATTCATCTACAGGATGGTGGTGTTTCAGTTTTCTGTCCTCTACATATCTATTTTTTTCTTGTCCTTCTCCATTGCTTCATGTAGTAGGAAGGAAATGTCTCAGTAGCTTTCTGGAGTTGGAGCATACCAACTTGTAAAAGCCAGCTGTGCATATCTCTTCCCCACTACCATGTGCAGTGATGTCAAGTTGTTACTGTGAAACCTGAAATGATGGAATTATTTACACCAGGGACAGTGGCTACAAATCAGGGCATTTTTCCCTGTTAAGTGCCAATTGTTAAACATTTATCAGCACACCCTAGTTTTAGAATGATAATATATCAGAGTAATGCAATGAAGAGCAACCAGTAATATTTAGTAAAAACAAAACAAAACAAAAAAAACTACATTTGTCTTCTAGATGCAATTAGACTGATGATCCAGGGCAACTGGGACTTGCATACACAAATTCAAAAGAAATTCTTTATGAAAGAATGTTCTTGGAGCAACCCAAGGCTGCCATCAGATTGTGGCCTGGTGGGAGAGAGAGAGAAAAGAAGAGAGAGAGGGAGACCAGCAGAGTAGACTCAAGGCATTTATGTAAGGAGGTTCAGCATTGGTTGAAAAGGAACTAGAGAGGAACAGTAAAAAAAGGAATGCACAATCCTTAAGTCAAAAAATAGGGGAGATTACTGATCTTCCTCAGAAATTTTTCACTCCCAGAACTGGACCAGCTCTGGTGTGGCCTCAAGGAGTCTAATTATAAGTCAGGGAAAATGGACAATTTCCGCTTTCTACCCTTCTTGAGTTCTTATGGCTGGACTAATAACAAAATGGACATAGAACAAGATTAACAGAGAAAAACCAATTTAATATGTGAACACAGATCATAAATAATGCTCAGAGAAATGATGACTAATCAGTCACCTTTTTATATCTTTACAAAATAAACTATAAATTTGTGAAGATTTAACAGGATAAAGAAACTTAGGTTTGGGTGCTCATTAGTGAAGAAGCTAGACAAACTTGGGGCTTTGGGAGTAAGTTAGTGAACAAGTAATAAGGGTTGGGTTGTCAGCCAAGAATTCCTTAATCCTGATAATAAGGATGCCTCTCTCTCAGACCCTTGGAACAAAGAGACCACCTTTCACAGGGCAGATTTATTTCCTACACTCAGGAAGACAAGGGAGGGTCAACGTGTCCCTCTTGCATGGGCTACTTGTCATGTAACTTTAATTCAAAGTAATTAATATGCCATTGTGGGTGGCTGATCCAGGACCCCAAAATAACCTTTGCAAGTTGCAATATGCTTAATAGGCACACAATGCAATAGATAATTGTCAAACCAAAAAGAACAAGAGCAAACTTCTCCTTTTTTTCTCTTGCTATATCTGGTATACCTTTATTGACATGGAGCTATATCAAAATTTAGAGAGACTAAATCCTGGCTAAAAAGAATTCTAACTGGCAAATCCATTTAAACAATGACTGTTCTAAAATGCAAATTGGCTCACTCAATTCTCTCCCCATTAAAACCACTTTATGGTTTACCATTGTTGATGGAATGAATTTCAAAATTCTAAACATACCTCATTAGGTAATTAATAATCTGTTTCTGCCAACTCTCCTTGCTTTGTAAATTGCAGCCATGTGTCCCTCCCATCGACTCCTATGTATCCCCTGGTCCCCTGCACCAGACTAGATTTGTTGGTTCTACATAAGTTCACCAAGCATACTAAAAGTTCCAACCCGGTAGCCCAAATCTCCTTGATTTGTAAATCATAAATCCTTATTCCTTAAAGAATCATAAACTCTGTGAGAGACAAGACTGTAACTCATTTAAGACTTGCTCCATTCCTTGTGCATAGATATGAAGGAAATATTTTAAATGAATAGATGAATATTTAAGGAGCACTCATAGTGTCCAGGGGAAGAAAAACTAGCACCTACTTACAGAATAACTACAGTTTATGTATTATTTTTTATAGATTATGAGGTTATGTGTCACTAAGAAAATGCCCAAAGATACTCAGGTAGCTAATGAAGTTTAAATCTAGCACTTTGTTTTTATGTTAAATACTCTGCCAACTCAAATAAAAATTACTTTTTGCTATGGTTAGAATCAGTTGCTACCAGCTCAGACTAACATTCTAACCATTGACTCCGTCACTAAAAAAAAAAACAAACAAAAAACAAACAAACGAACAAAAAACCTTGCACAAAGGATTAGTTAAGTTTAATAAAAACTTTTCTAAATTAAATACAATATATATTATTGCTGAACTCTGAGGAAACCCATATGTGTGTCTATGTGTAAATACATAAACGGGTGTGGAGAGATAGATGTATGTGCACAATCCAATTTGAAAGCAACATAAATAAGAAAAAGTGGAAATTAAAAACAAACAAAAAAATAAACACTTGTATCAATTTTCTGAGTAGATCATTTAACCTAGTCAATTCCCTTCATTACCAACCTCTTCTCTGACTAATCCAAACCACATCATTCCACCTAGCTTGACCAAGTGATATCCTCTGTTGGTTAAAAATGAAATATGTGACTAAATCTAAGCATTTTGATTAGATTCATTTTTCTTGAGAATGACCCAACATTCATTTCTGCATAAATTTGCCCAGCAGGCAGTTCCATATACAGTTTTTAATAGTGTGAATGTCTATTGCCAGACATCTGTTTTAAACCTCTCTCCTTCATTGTACTTACTCCATCTAAATGCATTATTTTGGTAAACAGAATAATTTAAAATTAAATGACATCTATTGAATCACTCCCAAACTAATTAGTTTTTTTGTCTCCAAAAGATGTAAAAACAGATGTTACTCTGCCCCGATACTGCATATTTTTGTATTATGGAATCAATTTGTTTAATCTTTTCCATTTTCTATTTTTAATGGATGTTACTACTTGCAATCTTATACAGAAGTAATCTTTAAACATTTAACTCTTGAAATTTTTATGTCCTAACCATTATTAACTTTAACATCTGGTATCCTTTGACATAAAAGTAAGAAAATGCAAAATACCTCCCCCTGAATTAGTCCAACACAGGCAGTGGAAGAACTTCAGACTAGGTATTAGGATCCTTGAAGAAATACATACAATCTCTGCCAAAACTAACTTACGGCATTGGATATCTACTCAAAGTTTGTTTCCTTATCTAGAAAATGAAGTAATCATACTATGTAACATCTGAATTCTCCAAGTCAAGGATAAGACCCTGGATTTACCACCCTCTCCTTTTTTTTTGGTGGATGTTAAAAGAAAATGGTGCCAAAAAAAAGAGAAAAGAAAGAGTTAGAAAAGCTGAATAAAAGGTAAAGTGCCAGCCAGAAAGAAGTGTTGGGGAAAGAAGGAGGTTGTCAATAAAGCCAAGTGATAAACATAATAATTTTTCACACTTACATATAATTTTATAGTTTTTAAATATTTTTTCATACATAAAATTTGTTACCAATGACAAGTCTGTGATGGAAGGACAGATATTCGCTTTCTTCTTTTATGGATAAAAGAAATCAAGGTTAAGGAAGATTAGGTTGAAGAGATAAACATGAATACAAGAAAAGCTAAATCATAAAATGTATTGGTTCCTCAGTCATGACTTGTTACAAGCACAGCTTCTGATCTGGACTACCTGGGTTCAAATCTCAGACCGCTGGGTGATGACTGACCTTTTGACCACTCTGGGCCTGAATATGCTCATCTATAACATACAGATCCTGAAAGAACAATGTAAAGACTCATGGTAAGGGTTAAAAAGCTGGGTATATGTAAAGCACTAAGATAATGGCCTGGCATAATAAATGTTAGCTGCCGTTATTACAGTCAATAAGGTACCAACAGATGGAAGATACAGCCACAGCATCACTGCTTCTGTTTGCTTTCCCTTTATGGGGCTCTGGAGGAGATGTGGAGACAAAGAAAATGTGTCAGGGGAATTTTCAATGAGCAGGGGCTAAAGAGCCACTTAAGGAAGCAGGATGACAAGGCCCTTCTCCCTGCCACTAATACTGGGAGTTGTTAATCTTGGTCTGGAGGTCCCCTCAAAGGATAGTGCCTGAGTAGACAGCCAGAATTTTCCCATTTACAAAGAATTTACATCACTCTAAGAGGGGCTTTTGTTTAAGACAGTGTTATGGAAAGTCATATCATGTGAATTTAATTCCAGTCAAAGAAACTGTACAAGTGCAAGCATGTAAGTTAATTACTTTTAATGTTGAAGATGGAATTAACTCATGTAGTAACATCTGGCGGGCCTATTTGCTTTTTCAAATTAGGATAATTAGAACTGACAAAGGACCTTTATTCCAATTTCTCCTATCATCCTTTAGATTATTTGCCAGTTCATTTTTTGTTGTGGAAAGGGTTTTTCTTTCATTTTATTCAACATCATCAATGTGTCTACAGCAAACTATAGCATCTGTAATCATTACCATGCCACTATTCACAATTTAAACAAATGTATGTTAAGTTTTAGAAGTCCTAATATGAAAGTACGTAGAATTTACATGATCAGTACCCATAACTATCATCATTATATAGTATTCATAAAATCATAGAAGTTGAAAGACCAGTTTCTAAAAGACTTTCACTCTAGTATTCCCAGCTGTTAGAATAGGGCCTGGCATACAGTAGACATTCAATAAATATTTGTGTCATGAAGGAATGAATAAATGAGACAATCAATTCGCTATGTGAAATTTTATAGTGCCATATGTTAATTAGAACATAATTATTTTGCCTTTATTTTAGAAATCTGTTTTATTGCTATTTTAATTTATAAAACTCTTTCTTACATTTATTCAAATGCATGTTTATCTCTTTTGGATTGTATCCTTTTCATCCTGAGCTTTCTAAAATTTCTTTCATTGCTAGAAAAAATTGCTTGCACATATCATAAAACTCTATGATCTCATGTTTTATTACAAGTATAAGTATTACTCATTCTGATTTTATAATGATTTTTGACCATTCCTTTATAACTGATATAAAATGGCACTTGTATTCAGAAGAGTTGAGTACTCATTCCAGCCCTTAAAAGATTAGCTTAATCTCTCTGTGTTCAATCTCTTCATCTATACAATGTCAGTTAATCATATATTTATTTTCTTTAGCTCAGAGGATTGTTCTGGAGGTAAAATTGTTTCTTGATAAAAAGCTAAGTGAAATTATTAAATGTGGCTGTATACTAATGCATTTCAGGATTATATTTGTTTAGGGAAAACAACAAAATATATCAAATATAATACTTCAAAAGTCTGTATTAAGAAAATTTTTTTCTTTAATCTATTTAAAGATTTATGTGGCAAAAATATGTATGGTATTGTGTTTGAATAAAATAAAATAAAATAAAATAAAATAAAATGAGGGAATCTACCTTAAAGTTCTGTTTTTAAGGTCATTTGAACCTAAAAATTCAAACAAACTTGCAAGGTCAACCAGGCCATTAATATTTTCTTTAACACATAGTCTAATTCTATCAATTCAGGTAATAAATATTCTATAGCACCTTTTCATTTTTTTATCTTTGTCCAAAATTGAGATATTTTCACCAGAATACTTGTGAACATATCTGAAATAGCACATGGAAATTTTAATGTTTTTTTCAAAACTAACCTGAGAATGGTGTCAAATGTTTAAAAAAGAGAATTTTAATCAAGCTATATTATACCTAAAACCTGTTTATCACATGATAGTAATACAATTTCATAAGCTCAGTATCAATTATACTTTGTGAGAATAAGTTTGAATGCCAATAGAAAGTCAGATATTTCTATTTCTTAATTTAAGTATTTGTACCTTGTGTTTGTTCTTAGATATGCTAATATTAAAAATTTGCATAAGCAAATTTTAATCTGCAACATATAGTGAGTGATACCAAAAGGTCTCTGATGTAGCATACACTAAAAAAATAATTAAAATGCTATAACTAAAAGCTTCTATACTGAGACATCATTTCCATAATATCCTAAATATGAATAAGTATATCACAGAATCTCAAAGAGTACAGAATCTGCAAAGAATAAATGCACAGAAAATTACAAATAGTAGCATTTTAGTGATAAGTTTATTGAGATTATTTAAAGTTAGAATTTACTCTGCCTTAGGCGACCTAACAACTGCCATGTATAACAAACATCCTACATTTCCAATGCATTAATGAAGTCAATTAGCCAAGAGATGAATGTAAATTGCAAGCAGTTATAGGGAAGTGGGAAATTAAAAGAAGGAAAATTCAACCCATTGAATACATGACTATTTTCCCTATTCAGTACCTTTGAGAATAACCTGGCTTGCCCATTAAAGATGAGTGTCTGTCAAAATTGTTGTATATTAGATGCTTTCCTGGTTTAAACATGTGTACCAGATGGTAAAACTCACCATAGACATTTACCTCCAGAGTATAGCCATTTCTTATGCAAAAAGCTTCAGTGTTTGTAAAATATATTTTATTAAGGGACCCTAAAGGATGTTTCAGGAAAAAAAAAGAAGGGAATTTATTCTTCCCTACTGTCTTTTAGTCCCACAGAGTAAATCAAGAGTCACATTAACTATGCATGAGCTAGGAAATTAGAGAATATGCTGAAAGATATTCTCAAGACATAAAGAATAATTAGAAATTCTGGGAAACATATAAAAATCATATGCTTGAAGGAATCAAAGAGAGAATAAAATATTGAAGACTTACTAGGCCAAGATTTGGGGTGGACAGAGGTGCGGAGAAGTGAGCCCAGTCACCTTGTGAATTTCAGAAGGGGGAAGGTGAGAGGCCCAGAAGTGCTTGGGGTGCTCCTGTGAACCAGGGCCCACACAAAGCTCTCTGCTGACACCCTAGCTTTGACTGGAACCGCAACCGAAACGGAATACAATCACCTTTGAGTCGCTTCAATTTCTGAAGTGGGAATAGTGTAACTTTGAAATTGCAAAAATAGGTACATGGCAGAATGAAATGTTACTCCTCTTTGAAGAAGAGGCAATTTTATCCATGGACTCATGACATTTGTAAAACAAATTCTACAACATTGCAATATTGGTATAAACACAAAAAACAAACAACCAAGCAAATAAGGAGATAATATAAACAAATAAAACAGATCATAGGCACTCTAGATAATAAACATCAGAACTAAGGTTTAAAATTTTTAAATAGCTATAATTACTGTTTCTACATAGTTAAAGAATAATATAAGGAATTCAAGCAAAGAACTGGAAAAAATAGTAACTAAAAAAACTGAATAACAGGGAAGCACTTCTGAAATGGCAGAATGAAGGCCTAAGAAAAAATTCATTAAGTTCATTGACAAACAATGTCAAAATTAAGCTTTTATGAATTCTGAAAATTAACCAAAGTTTTGTAACAACACAAAAATGTCTATTTGAGGAAAGGGTCTGAAACTCTTTAAGATCAGCAAGCTTCATGGTGTTTTAACTTGCCCATCCCTTTCTTCTTCGTTCTTTGGTAACCTTAAAAACCAACAGCTTTGCAATTATAGTAGCTGTGACAACAACCAGCAAAAAGCAAACACTGGATGAGCAAAATTGGTTTGGGGCTCTGCAAATGCGCCCTATCCAGATGGTCGCTATTTCAGCGGCCTAACAGCTCCCTGAATAGCCCCATTCTCAGGGCTAGTCTTTATTTGGCCCGGTGTAGACTTTACTCTGTATGAACAGCCCAATCACCAGGACCTATCAAAACCAAATTGGGCAAGTGTTGAACCTTGCAGCTGACTCACTTTGGGGGGTAGAGGGGGGAGCATGATATTAACTGGGGCTAATGTGACTCTGACCAAAATATTTAAAAGGAAAAACTGGGAAATAACATATTCACATAAGGCCTTAAAAATCTGTTATTTTTGGAACTCCAGGAGGCCAGGTACTAGTTAGTTTATACTAAAGGACAGGTCAGATGAATAGATCTAGAGTGAAACACAGAGAGAAAAGAGGGAAAAAAAAAGAGGATTAGAAACACAAGAGATATAGTGATATAGTCTACCTTATATATTGCAACTGGAGTCCCAGAATGACAGCGAAGAGAGAGAGGAGGGAGGAAGGAAAATTTTATGGTATAATTAATGGCTTAGAACTTTTCAAAACTTACTACAGCCATAAAGCCATAGATTTAGAACAGCCCTGTACATCCAAAGAAAATAAATACAAATAAATCTATACCGATGAACATAAAATTTTTAAATAACAAAGAAATCTTAAAAGTAAACAAAAAAGAATACACATTTAAGCAGCAGCCATGAGTCTATCACATAAATTCTCAAATGGAACAATAGAAACCAGTAGAAAATGGCCTAAACACATTGAAAAAGTAACTGGCAACTTGAATATGCAGAAAAATACATAATGCTAAATATGTGAGTAAATACACTTGGAAATTGCATGTATACAGCATTAACAGTAATGTCTTGTTTAAATGTAAAATGTGTATAAAATTAAATTCACCATGGCTTTTATGTTGGAAGAGGTAAGTAAAGTTAGAGTATTCTTACACACTTGCTTTGCCCAAAAGATTTTTAATGGTGACAATATTTGATTTTGATAATTCAAGAGTGCTTATTTTTATATCAATGAAGTGCATTAAGTAAATAGTAAAATTATATAACTTCTAAGTAGATAGATGGAGGAAAAACTAGTAAGATGACAAAATGAACTATAAGTCAGATATATACAAAGCACTTAAATAAGTAGAAAGATGGTTTATTAATACCAAAATAAGCCCTGGCTGGTGTGGCTCAGTGGATTGAGCGCCAGCCTGCGAACAAAAGGGTCGCTGGCTCGATTCCCAATCAGGGCTCATGCCTGGGTTGCAGGCTAGGTCCCCAGTAGGGGGTGCGTGAGAGGCAACCACACATTGATGTTTCTCCCCCTTTCTCCCTCCCTTCCCCTCTGTCCAAAAATAAATAAATAAAATCTTGACAAAAATAAAATAAAACCAAAATAAATCATTACTTCATTAAATATAAGTGTACCTAATACTCCAATCAATAGAAAAAGACAACTTGTATTAACAAGCAAAAAACAAAACAAAGCAACAACAAAACCAAACAATTCTATGCTACTACAAAAAGCTCTGGAGACCAGGAAACATATTTCATAATGATAAAAGAACTAATCCATAATATACATAGTAGCAATTTTCAATTTTTGTTTCCCCACTGTTATATTACCATATATATAAAACAAATATTGAGAGAAATAAAGGAGAAATGAAGAAATCAACAACTCTGTCAGGCACTGATAAAGCAAAGACAGAAAGTAATAAATATAGAAAATTGACTTAATTTTTAGCAATCTTCACCTAGTTAAAAATAAATAAGTACGTGTATACATATATACACGTGTATATACACACACACATAAAGGTCAGACGCACCCCCCACCCCAAAATGTGTTTATCTTCTAGAGGGAGGGCCCTTGTAGTACAGGCTTCCTCTGCTAGTTGATTGTTCTATGAGCCCATACGTTTCAGTGTACCAGCTGGCGTTGTTGTGAGAGATCGCTGTTGGCTTCAGTTGTCTTTTTTTTGTTTTGTTTTGTTTTTTAAGACTCTTTCAATGCCTTTGCCCATTTCATGATGGAGTATTTACAAGCACACATGCCCACATCACACTGAGTGTTCAGCAGTTTTTAACCAAAACCAGCATGACCCCCATGCCCTGCCCTCCCTATTAACTGGCTCTCACTCCAAGTTACTTTTTTTGGTTGCTGTTTCCCCCGATGATAAAAGCCCAGAAACATTTTACTGATGTGGAAGAGGTGAGACAAAAAAAGGGCAGAAACTCTAAAAGGCAACAAAATTGACAAGTTCAAAACTGTATATTGCATCATGGAGAGTACTTTGAAGAAGACTGAAGTTTAAATATTAAGAATAAATACAAAATTTTTTATAAATAAATTCCATTTCTGTGAGTCTCCCTTATATAACCACATGCACAGCAACTGCAAAATAGTCAAATGTACCTTATTTTCAAGGCATGTGAGATGTTTATAGATATTCACCATATGTTATCACAAAATAAGACTCAGTGAATTTTAATATATTGAAATCATACAGAATCTAATCTCTGATCACAAAGGACTAAAACTAGACATTGATGACAAAAAGAATATTTTGAATTAGTAGATATTTGTAAATTAAGAAATATACTTGGAAATAAAACATTAATCAAATGAGAAATTGTCAAAAATTAAATACACATTTTCAAACTATAAATAAAACTATATGTGTATGTGTTTTTTAAATGATGAAAAGCCTATATTCAAAACATTTAAATAATGATAAAGCTATACTTAGAAGGAAATGTCTACCTTAAAATGTGTATATTAGAAAAGAAAAAAAATCTGAAAATCGGTGAGCTAAATATTGTATGCAAAATTTAAATGAGAAATTTAAATTGAACCTAAATAAAGTAGATTGAAGACAATAATGATGTTTAGGCCAAAAAATAAACAAACCATTAACATATGAAAAGATTAACAGAGCCAAAAAAGAGTTTTTTAGAAAGAATAATAGGATTGATTAACCTAACCGAGACAGCAAGAAAAAAGAAGATACAGCACAAATAGTGTCAAAAATAAAAACAAGTTGCAAGTTCAGATTTTATGAACATCCAAATGATTTTAGAGGATTTTAGGAATTATTGCAATATATTTCTGAAAATGTATATATAAATAAAGGAGCAAGAATGCCCAATACATTGCTAAACAAATGGCATCTGTTGCCTGTCACCATGACTAGAAGTCCAAAAGCTTCTTCCTACCGCATTTTGGTGTTGGGGTCAAGAGCTGGGTAGAATATTTTACTCCCAAAGAGAGGTCAAAGCTCAACTCCAGCAGTGGGCGTTGGTCCCCCAATGACCAACAGGTCTCTCTGCGCATTTAATACAAGGCTGTTGGCCTATACACACCCCTGTTGTGTCCCGGAGCAAAGGACCCTGTTCCCTCCCGCAAACAGAAAAAGATATCCCCAAATAAAGCAACGAACCCAGCACAGACTGTGGCAGCTCTTTACTTTTTGGGAAGGAAGTGTTCCCACTCCAACGTACATTTTTTTATGTGGCCAAAGAGTGGTTGAAAGACCGCATGCAGGAAATGGGACTGTAAACTGAAATCTAGAAAAACAGGATCAAATGAAAATTTTTTCCCTACCATTATGAAGTTAAAATGATTCATACAAAACAATATTGGTGCAAAGATAGGCAAACTGACAGATGCAAAATAGATTTTATAAACAGATCCATACACACAGACACTTGATTTATGACAAAGATGACACTTCAGAGCAGCAAGTAAAGGGTGGTCTTCAATAACTGTGTTGGATCAATTGAAAACATGCATAGAAAAGGCATGAAACTTGACTTTACACCATTACCAAAAAATCTTTTCCATTTGTATTGAAAAATCTCAATGTGAAAAGCAGAGCAATTAAGCTTTGAGAACATTTTTATAGTGTCAGAACTCAGAAAACTTGAAGAGGAAAAAAAAAGAAACACTGATCATAAAAAACAAATTGATGATTGTACTAAAATGACATTAAAGGAGTTTGTTCATCAAAAGACATTAATGAGTAAAAAGTTAGGAAGAATGAAGAAAAAGTTTAAATATGTATAACATAGTATAGTACCAGTAGAATGCTCAATAAGGAAAAGACCCCCCCAGAGTAGAAAAACATATGAAATATGTGAAAGGCACTTCACAAAAGAGAATATCCAAATGCTATTAATGGATTAACTCTAGACTCTCACCTAACCTGTTCGTCACTTGTGTGACTTGAGGTCTACGCTAACGTGATAGCCAGTAGCCACATGTGGCTACCAAGCACATGACATGTAGCTACACTACATTTTGAAGACTTAGAATCCAGGAAAAAATGTAAAATATCTCATTTGTAATTTCTGTAATGATTACATGTTGAAATAATATTTGGGGTATACTGGTGAAATAAAATGCTTATCGAAATTAATTTCACTTCCTTCCTTTTAAAATTGGCTGCTGGCAAATTAAAAATTATGTGTGTTCCTCCCATTTAATGCTTGCATTGTACTTCAAGTGGACAGCACTGCTCTAGGTTACTCTGCCCACATCCCTGTTCTTGGCTCATTCTACATCTGTGAAAGCTATGCTTTTCTGCTTGCAACACCAACTTCTGAGCACAAGGATTATGATGCTGCACTTTGTTTTTTTTTGGATATTTCCATCTAATATGGAAACCAGTTGCGAGCAGAAGCTATAAAGGAAAACTGTCCAATAACTGTACATGGTATATCATTCTTTTTGAAGGAAGCCAGGGGTGCTTCTGGGAGTTAACCTTTTTGTCCTATGTTGCCTGTGACATCCAGGGTCTAAGTACTCTCAAAATGCTATCAGGGGGTAGAACTCTCCTTCCACCATTCTTTCTAATTCCTTATATATTTCATAGCCCTGTAAATACATTTTACTTAAAAAAATTATTTCCAAATAGTTGCAGGCTGATACATATTAGAAAATTTCTCAAAAAATGAAAAAACTACAAGTTCCAATTTCTATTATTAGATTCAAAATATATACCAATAATATAATCAGGATAAACATAACATAGGTGTAATAGAAGATTTTAAGAAAGACATATTAATATTTGTTGAGAGTGCATATATGGCTGATAGAAATAGAAAATCACTGTAACTCTTACAACTTCTCTTTTTTTGAAAATAACATAAAAATCTGTGAACAAAATAGTAATCCCCCATCTTAACATACATAGTTTGAACAAACACCATGTATAAGAATACTTAAATTTTTATGTGCTTATTTTATGTGCTTATTATTCACCATTTTTTGTAAACTCTATTGGATTGATGACAATGCTATTGTTATAATGTATATCTAAAGTATTTCTACATTTGTTAAATAAAACTTATAGTAGATAGTATTCTTACATAGGTATGCTGACAGAAAAGAATGAATACCTCCTACAGCAATTTCATCAAGCTTAAGATATCATTTTTTTAATTTTTATCCAAAATGAAGCAAGAAATATATTTTCAAAATTAATCTCCTAAATATAATCAATAGCCAGTTTTAACAATTTATTCTATATTTGTAATAAAATTTACATCTTTAAATAGAAGTGAGTGATTCCAAGTTTTGTATAATATCAGGTTGCAGCTATCAGTAATCTTGAAATATTATACATTATAATGTAACTGTAATACAATTTGTGCCTTCTGCAATTCAGCAATCAAGTTCAACAATACCCCAAAGAGATTATATCCCTGTTCAACCAAACCAGCCACTAACCACATAGTTAGACATCATGACAATGTCAAAGTGTTATAAAAGTTTCTAAACACTCACCCTCAATGTCAGTCTTTATCTCATTGTGATCAGGTAACAGTCAAGCCCTCAGTCCGCTGATCGTACTTTCTTATTGTACCCTTCCCAGTATCCAACATCTATGCAACAAAAATCTTACACTAAATAGATGTTCATGCACTAGCTAGGGGCAAACTAAGTCAGTAGCAAAGGAGGCAAATAAATGCAGAATGAGGAGGAAAGTATTCTAAAGTAATGTCTGAAAAAGCCATTATGAAAACTCAAGCAATTACGTTTTGAGAGAATGTCAGATCCTTACACGGGAGAGGCAATTTTAGTGTTCTGCCTGCTTGTATAATTCACTCCACTTCTGTTCAAAATTAGATGTCCATTGGGTTCATATCAATATTTGTAATTTTAATATTTGATAACCCTCACACAACCAGGAGACCACCTGACCACAGTGTACTCAGTCCTTTTTCACTTCCTTGTTCTTTGGAGCCAGCGCCCATGTTTCTCCTTTAATAACCGTCATTATCACAGTTTTCTTCTGATACCTCTGATTGTCTTAAAGTTACAAATGCAAAGTAGAATGGAACATGGGCGGAACATATTTAGAAGAAATGTAAGTGTTTCTAAACAGAGACACTAAGTAGTTTGTTCACACAGATGTATTCATCTTCTCTAAATCTCTCAGGAACGCCTCATTCCATCATATAGCCCTGAGGCACCTCCAGGAGAGAAAGATAAATCCCAGGCTTTAGGGGCTGCTGATAATGCCCGCGCTCCAGCTACGGAACTAAAACAAATGAGAATATCCCCCATTTAATTAGAGTCTCAATGAAAAATGTATTGTAGATATTATGCAGAAGGAATACAAGATCTGGATAGAGTGGGCATAAATTATTAATTTTATATTAATTAGTATGGTGTTATATTATCTTAACATTTGATAGTCTTCATAAATCTAGTAGATTGCCTGACCACACTGCATTCATTCCATTTTTACTTCCAAATAAAATAAAGTAAAATAAAAACTTTAATAACTGAGTACATTCTGTGACTCTCAAGAAAATTCTTTATGAAATCTGATGCTGAGAATTAACTGTGTAATTTGATATTTTATTGATTCAGAGTATTGAAATACAAGTTTTAGTATATTAAAAATAACCTGTACATCAGAATTAGTGATGCTCTAATTCTCAAATGTGCTGGAATGTAAAGCTAGTTCTCTAAGAGAAAACATTGTCCCAAATTCTTCTCACTTGGCCTGTTGATACTCGTGGACAAATGGGCTATATAACAGTAGAGTCTTACTCTCAGTATCAGTTCCACACCTAAGTTCACTTATATTTTTTTTCTATCTTTCTCTTATACCCATAATAGTTTAACCTATTGAGCAATAAAATCTTTTAAACTTCTGTCTACTACATAGTATTTGATTTTATATATTATATACAAGGGGAGACCCCCCAAAACAGAATTTATTTATAAAAAATTGTATATTTATTCTTATATTAAAAAAATTTAGTCACCTTCAAAGTACTCTCCATTTGATGCAATACACCACCTATCAAGACTTTTTTTCCATTGCTCAAAAGAGTTTTCAAACTCCTCGATTTTGATGTCTTTTAGTGCTTCTGCCACTTTTTGTTTTACCTCTTCCACATTGGCAAAACATTTCCCTTGATCACTTTTTTATCCAGGGAACAAAAAAATAATGTTGCTCAGGTTATTTTCCTTATTTTTTTTTTTTATTGTTCATTCTGGAAGGACTCTTTATTGTTAACATTATTGATCATCAACATTATTAATCAAACTATATTAAAACCTACTGCGGGGGAGCGCGGCTTGGGGCGCTCCTGGATCTGAGGGCTACTGTCTAGAGCCAGCTGAGGAGAGAGCAGCGCTCTGAATCCCACAGAGCCCATCCCGGGGTTGTCACGGAAGCGGGGAATAAATAGGAGTCGTCGCAAACACCTCTCTGTTTGCCAGGAGAGGGGACCGTGGCTCTTCCTTCTAGTGGAGAAGACCCCAAGCCCCCGCCCCCAACCCCCCACCCCCGTCTCCAAAAGCTTTTATTGAGAACCATATGCGCAGGGGTATATAACAAAACTCATCAATCAATGTCAAAAGGCTATGTTTACAGAAAACAAATAGAGATCATAGATAACAGAGGAACACAGGAGATCTGCCTCAGGTCAGGGTCTATGAATAATGTAAATCTCCTTCCCAGTATGAGCTGGTTATCATAGCTTTTGAGGGAAGAACAAAGCAAGCTTAGAGGAATTTGCTTGTAGGCCTGATTTTCCTGGGAACTGCCTGATCCAGTTTAGGACTGTATCTGCCTTTAGGATTGTTTCAAGCCTGAGCCAGGCAGGCGGGACAGAGCCACCAAGAGATAAGGAGACTTCTTTCAGATAGAATGAGTATCCTGGCCACGTCCAAGCTGAGCCGAGGGGTGCGGGCCTTTTTGCCCTTTCTCCGTGTCCCCCAAGTCCTTCTCCCGCTGCCAATACCAGCCGATGTCTGTCTTAGCTCATAGCTCCTCGTGAGAGAACTTACGCGTCATTAATAACCTATCATCACAAGGCCAACGGGTGATGTGAGGTGGGCATGGGCTGCGCCCCTGCCAGCGGTACAGGTTATGTCTCCTCCGTGGCCTGTTTTGCCAGGGCCTCCTTGATTATTTCCAGCCTTGGGGCCCTCTCGCCTGTTGGCGAGGCTACACTCCCTGAAACCAGGCGGGACAGTTCCCAACAAAAGCCAATTTGGATTTTAATGATATTATAGCCTTTTCCCATTTATTTGCCAGGACACCTTAGATTATCCATCTTTTTGATATTGTTTGATTTTTGTTTTGAATTTCAGAAGCATTTAATTGAATAAATCACACTCTCCAGTTTATGTCATATCATTAACCATTATGAAGCTCCTTGCATTTATTACCTTAAATTTCCAATTTTAGATCTCATTCTCTTCTCACCATTTACTATGAGCAACCATTTTAATATTTATTATATGTATTTTGACAAGAATATATATTCTAAAGATACATAATATTATTTGATGCACCTAAGCATTTTCTTTTATTTATAAAAAATGGGATTGTACCACAGGTTCCTATGTATTTTTTCCCTCCACTCAAGACCGAGTTTCAAAAATCAGTTCATAACACCAGGGTACATCTAGTTCTTTACAACTGCCTCCAGCACAGTTAATTCTATCACTTTTTACTTACCTTCCCTCTTAGTGATGGGAACCTATTTTGTCTAACTGTTCCTGATAGCATAAGCAATGCTTTAGATGAGTGAATACATATAAGCTCCCTCATATGATTGAGAAGTTCTCTGCCCTTTAAACACTAAGAATAAAATTGCTGGATTATAATGTATTGGCATGTTTAAGTTCATGAAATGCTGTCAGATTACTTTCCAGAGCACCTATATTAGTTTATATAATAATCAGAAGTACACTGGGGATTTTGTGTTCCCTACTTCCTAAATAATCTAGTAATTCAATTTTGTAATGTTTAAAAATCTATTCAGCACAAAGTAAGTTACATCGGTTATTTTATTTGAAATTTTTTAATTACTATTAAGCTTGCATTAGCTTATCTTTATATACTTGTTAGACATTTCCTGCCTGTGTCTTATCTATTTGTGTACTTTGCTTATCTTTCTTTTGGGTTTCTTGGAGTTTTTTTCTTGCTGATGCTAATTAGTCCTGCCATCCTTTTGGGTATTTATCTCCATCTTACGTCTTACCCAGCTTCGGAATGTTGTAATAGAATATCATAGACTGGGTGTGTTAAGCAACAGATGTTTACTTCTTACAGCTCTGGAGGCTGGGAAGTGCATGATCAGTGTGCCAGCATGGTCAGGTCCTAATGAGGCCTTCTCACTGCATCCACAGCTGGTGGAGAGAAGTAACCTCTGCCTGTGCTCCTGTTGTTATAAGAACACTAATCCCATCACGTATGCGTCACCTTCATGATGACATCTAAACCTAGTTTTCTCCCAATTATCTTCACACTGGGGATCGGAGCTTCAACATAGAAATTAGGGGGAAGCATTCAATCCATAACAATCTTTTACTGGTCTGGATGACAAAGATATTGTCTCCGGATTTTTTAACTTCTTGTGTGTACTTGAAAATCATGATTTTGATGTAGTCAAATGTATCGACATTTTTCTCATAGTTTTTGGTTCAATTTCTTTGCTACAGTTCTTGTTACGAATTTCTCCCGACTCCAAAGCCACAAAGGCAAATTTCGAAGACCTGTTTTATTTCTTAGAACTCAATTGAAGAACAGTTGCTATTTCTTGGATTCCTTTCTAAACCAGTAATTTTGGTGCATTGTCAGAGAATATTGAGAAATAAAACAGAATAAGGAATTTCAGAGAGAAATTACATGAGCAAGCCTTTTGGTGGGATTAGATTGGGCAGACTTCTAATACGTTGCCATGGTAATTTGCTTTGGTGACTTTCAGAGGCTCATATATTATTCTTATGGGCTTTTAACTATGTGACTGGTCACACAGTATTCTGAACCTGGTGAGTCACTAGAGGCTTTGGTGGCTTTGTCTATAGCTGATTTCTATTTGAAATAAGTCCCCCTTCAGTCCTTGGTAAAAATATGTGGGTGGCTTCATCAAATGATAGTTCTCAGCTCCATCAGTGAGCTGAGAAAGTTCCAGGCTTGCTTTGCTGCAGCTTCTCTCAGACCTTTTCCTTAGCAGTGTGGTCTGAGACAAAGATTTCATTCTAAGGAAAAAGTCTTGAGTCTGATAGATCTATTTGACTTTAGGGCAGCAGAAAAATGTAAATTATTTCACTGATTTTTTTTTATACTCACCCAAGGATATATAGTATTTATTGATTTTAGAGTGGGGGAGGGTAAAGAGAGAGACAGAGAGAGAGAAACATCTGTGTGAGAGAGAAACATCCATCAGTTGCTTCCCTTACGCTCCCAGACCAGAGATCAAACCTGTGACCTTTTGGTCCAACTGAGTCTTGCAGCCAGGGCTATTTCACTGATTTTTAAAGACATATATGCAAGTGGGGACTTAAAAATGTAATAGAGAGTCAGAGTTTTCAAAATGGCAGGGGAGTAGGTGGAGTTTGCATTTACCTCCTCTCAGAAACCAACTGGAAATTCAACTAAACTGGGAAAAAATTACCCGGATGGCCAACTGAAGCCTAATTGGAGAGGAGATTTATACTCACGAAGCCGTAGAAGAAGCCATGTCAAGACTCGTAGGAAGGGTGGAGCAGCGGAAGGGGCTGGCCCCACTCCCATGGGTGCTATTTCAGCCAAGGAACGTTCTGCCTAAGAGGTGCGGGGCCTAAACCCCAGCACAGCCTCCCCAGCCCAGAGCACCAGAGCAGGGAAGAGACACGCACATTAGCATTAGGTGGTGAAAAGCAAGGCAGACACCTCTGTCCCACAAGGAGAGGCAGAGTGTGCTGGAAGAACAGGCAGCCTCTTAAAGGAACAACAAGCAAAATTGTGTTGGTTTCTACTCACCCTGGACCCCCGGCTGGAGTCTCCTGAGGAGAACCTGGGGCTTGTGGCTCTGGGAAGAGAGTGAGGGGCCACAGGCCAGCCCAGATCCTGGTGCTGAGTCAACCTCATACACTGGCAGTAAACAGCTTTTCTGGGAAGAGCAATCCTTTCCCAGGGGCATCAGCCTGGAGAAAGGCAATTAACCTGCCCTTAGGAAATTCTCTTGCCTCCCTGGAGAAGCCAGCAGCATAGACAGGGGCAGGGCGTAGAATTCTTTCGCAGACTCTGGGGGAATTAGTGACTGGCTGAGGGAAGGGCTTATTTTCCCCACTTTACTGTGAACCTGACTGGGCTACACCCCCCAGGGAGGTCCCATGAAAACACCCTTCTGCCATCCTGGTAGACTGGGCTACGGAGGCTCCACCCATCTGAATACTAGGGGCTCTTCCTGCCAAAGTTAGAGAAAAATCCAGGACAGACTCAGTAGCTCTGGGGCAGGGCCACACCTACCACATTCCCTGAAGCCTAAATGGCACCTCCCTGTCACCAGAGACCCATTAGCTCCATCCTCTGGATTCTGCCACAGCCCCTCTCAGTGTGTAAGCCTGGCAGGCAGCTGGTGGGCCTGTGGAGGCACACTGGCAGAACTGGTGGTGCCTGGAACGTTTGCTGGCCCAACCCTTGCCCAGTGCCAGTAAAAACTGGCCTTGGAAAGCAGCTTGGTCCTCCTCAGGAACGGACAGATCTGGCAGAGGCAGCCAGACTATGGATTGTTTGTAGCTTCAGGCAGGTTGCCTAGGGTGAGGCACGGTCAGTCAAAGCCTCTGATGTGGGCCTGTGCCAGTCCCTCCCTAGGAGCCTAGAACCAACAGCCAAGATGCCAGCACCACACAATGGAGTGGGATCCAACAAACTTCAAAAGCAGTATAACCAAAGGGAGATCTCAGAAGGCACCAAAATGCAGAGGAGAATTTCGTTTTTCTCTTTTTTTAATTTGTAAATCTTTTGCTTCTTGCTTTTCTGTATAATTTTTTTCCATTTTCTTTTTCTTTTTTCTTTTCTTATTCTTTCTTGTTTCCATATTCTTTTCTTATTTTTTTATTTTCCTTTCTGCTTTTCTTATTTTTTCTTTTATAACTTTAAATTTTATTTTTTATTTCTTTTCTTTTTATATTTTTATTTATTTGTATGTTTAAAATATACTATTCTTTCTTTCTTTTTCAAATTTCTTTACTCTTTCTAAAGATTTTATTTATTTATTTTTAGAGAGAGGGGAAAGGAGGGAGAGAGGGAGAAAAACATCAATGTGTGGTTGCCTCTCACATACCCCCTACTGGGGACCTGGCCTACACAAGACTGGGAATCAAACCAGCAGCCTTTGGTTTGCAGGCCACCACTCAATCCACTGAGCTACACCATCCAGGGCTATTTCTTATTATATATATTGTTTTCTTTTTTTTTTCCTTTGATATTATTATCATTATTATTTTTTAGATCAACACCCACACAACAGCTTATACATGTGATAATGGATGCCAGCTTGAGGATGGATCCCATACAAGAACAGGGCAATAGAAATGAAGACTCAATTACAATAGGAGGGTCCACAAAACCAAAATAAGGGATATTCCTAAAGCACCCAGTTCAGGAGGTTAAGGAGACCATGTCACTGAATAGCCTAAAGCCACTCACGAAGAATGGGAGTCATAGCAGATCTATCTAATATATGGAAACAAGCACAAAGTCATAACCAAAATGGGGAGACAAAGAAACACTCCCCAAATGAAAGAACAGGAGGAATCTGCTGTCTCTAAAAATCCCACCTCAGAACAAAAGATTCATACAGACTGAAAGTGAAGGGATGGAAAAAGAATTCCATGCAAATGGAAATGAAAAAAAAAAAGAGCTGGGGTGGCAATACTTATATCTGACATAATGGACTTCAAAACAAAGGCCATAATAAGAGACAAAGAGAGCCACTACATAATACTAAAGGGATCAATCCAGCAAGAGGATATAACACTTGTAAACATATATGCACCAAAATAGGAGCACCTAAATATACAAAGAAAATCCTGGTGGACTTTAAGGGAGACATTGACTGCAATGCAATCATAGTAAGGGATTCTAACGTCCTACTTACATCAATAGATAGATGATGCACACAAAAAACTAACAAGGAAAGAGTGACCTTAAACAACACACTAGATCAGATGTATTTAATTGATTTTTACATCCCATCCCAAAGCAGCAGAATATACATTCTTATCAAGTACACATGGAACATTCTCAAAGATAGACCACATATTAGGACACAGAATAAGTCTTAATAAATCAAGAAGACTGAAATCATATCAACCATCTTCTTGGATCACAATGGCATGAAACTGGAAATCGACTACAATAACAAAACTCAAAAACATTCAAACACAAGGAGGTTAAATAGTGTGTTGTTAAGCAGTGAGTGGGTTACCAGTGAGATCAAGAAAAAAAATTAAAAATTACCGGGAAACAAATGAAAACAAACATAAATCAACCCCAATTCTATGGGACACAGTGAAAGCATTACAGGCCTACCTCAAGAAGCAAGAAAAATCTCAAATAAATAATCTAACTCTACACCTAGAGGAACTAGACAAACAATGATAAACAAAGCCTAAAGTAAGTAGAAGTTACAAAAACAATAAAGATTGGAGGAGAAATAAATGACATAGAAACAACAACAAAAAATCACCAAAGATCAATGAAAACAAGAGCTGGTTCTTTAAGAGATAAAAAAGATAGATGACCATTTAACTAGACTCACCAAGAACAAAAGGGAGAGGAACCAAATAAATAAAACCAGCCATGAAAGAAAGGTAACAATTGATACCACAGAAATACAGGATTGTAAAAACAAAATTCTGTGAGCAACTATATGCCAAGAAATTGGACAAGATAGGTGAAATAAATGAATTCCTAAAAATATACAATATTCTAAAATTCAATTAATAAAAATCAAAAAACCTGCATAGACCAGTAACAACTAATGAAATTGAAGCAGTAATCAAAATATTCCTATCAAACAAAAGTCCTGGACCAGATGGCTTCACAAGTGAATTTTATGAAATATTCAAAGAAGAACTAATACCTATCCTCATCAAACTATTCCCAAAAATTCAAGAGGAAGGAAGAATTTCCAGCTTTTTGTTTTTTTACAAGGCCAGCATTATCTTGATTCCTAAACCATTAAAGACACTACAAAAAGAAAATTATAGGCCAATCTCCCTGATGAACATAGATGCTAAAATCCTTAACAAAATATTAGCAAACCAGATCAAGTAATATATCAAAAAAATCATACACCAAGGTCAAGTTGGATTTATCCCAGGGATGCAAGGTTGGTACAATATTCTTAAATTAATAAGTGTGATACATCACATAAACAAAATGAAAGAGAAAAAAAATCTCATGATCATATCAATAGATGCCAAAAAAGCATTCTTTAAAATTCAGTACCCATTTATGAAAAAACCCTCAGCAAAGTGGGACTAGAAGGGTCATACCTCAATGTAATAAAGGCTACACACACACACACACACACACACACACACGTGTGTGTGAAAAATCCACAACTAGCATCATACTTAATGGCAAAAACTAAAAGCATTTTCTTTACAACCAAGAACAAGACACAATTTTTACCACTCTTATTCAACATAGTACTGGAAGTCCTAGCCGTAGCAATCAGACAAAAAGAAGAAATAAAAGGCATCCAAATGGGAAAGAAGGAAGTAAAACTGTTATTATTCACAGATGACATGACAGCATACATAGAAAACCCTGAAGACTCCCCCAAGAAACTACTAGAACTAATAAGTGAATTTGGCAAAGTAGCAGGATACAAAATTAGTATTTACAAATTTGTGGCACTTTTATAAACCAATAATGAGCTATCAGAGAGAGAAACTAAGGAAACAATCCCATTTGCCATTGCAACAAAAAAATAAGGTATCTAGGAATAAATTTAACCAAGGAGGTAAAAGACCTGTACTTGGAAAATTATAGGACATTGAAGAAAGAAATTGAGGAAGATACAAATAAGTGGAAACACATACCATGTTCCTGGATTAGAAGAATTAACATCATTAAAATGTCCATGCGACCCAAAGCAATCTAGAGATTCAATGCAATTCCTATTAAAATACCAATAACATATTTTATAGATCTAGAACAAATATTCCAAAAATTTATATGGAACCAAAAAAGGCCACAAATAACCTCAGCAATCTTGAAAAAGAAGGACAAAATTGGAGGGATCACAATATCTGATATCAAACGATATACAAGGCCATTGTAATAAGAACAGCCTGGTACTGACAAGAGCATGCAAGTAGATGGAAAAAAAACAGCGAGTCCAGAAATCAACACACGTCTTTATGGTCAACTGATATTTGACAAGGCGGGCAAGAGCATACAATGGAGTAAAAAACAGTCTCTTCAATACATGGTTCTAGGAAAAAGGACAGGTACATGAAAAGAGAAGAAACCAGACCATTAACTACATCATATACAAGGATAAACTCAAAATGGATAAAAAAGAAACTTAAATGTAAATTGCAAAACTATAAAAATCTTAGAAGAAAACATGGGCAGAAATATCTCATATTACTAGTAAGTCTCTAAGGGCAAGGGAAATGAAGGAAAAAAAATGAGACTACATTAAACTAAAAAGATTTGGCACAAAAAAAGAAACCATCAACAAAATGAAGAGGGAAACCACTGAATGGGAAAACATATTTGCCAATGATGCATCTGAAAAGGGATTAATTTCCAAAATACATAAAGAACTTACACAACTTAACACCAGGAAGACAAGCAATCTAATTAAAAAATGGACAAAGAACCTGAATAGACAATTTTCCAAAGGAGATATACAGATGGCCAATGGACATATGAAAAGATGCTCAATGTCACTAGTCATCAGAAAGATGTAAATTGAAACCACAATAAGATATCACCTCACAAATGTCAGAATGGTTATCACCAATAAACCAACAAACAACAAGTGCTGGCGAAAGTGTAGAGAAAAGGGGACCCTCATGAACTGTCGGTGGCAAGGCAGACTGGTGCAGCCACTGAGGAAAGCAGTATGGAGTTTACTCAAAATATGAAAAATGGAAGTGCCTTTTGACCCAGCGATCCCACTTCAGAAATAAATCTTAAGAACCTCAAAACACCAATTTAAAAGAATTTATGCACCTGTGTATTCATAGCAGCACTATTTACAATAGCCAAGATCTGGAAAGAGCCTAAATGCTCATTAGTGGATGAGTGGATAAAAAAGCTGTGATACATTTACACAATGGAATTCTATGCAGCTGTTAAAAAATGAAAGAACTCTTACCCTTTGTGACAGCATGGATGGACCTGGAGAATAATGAAATACACTAATCAGAGAAAGACAGATACCATGCAATGTCACTTACATGTGAATCTAATGAACAAAATTAACAAACAAAATAAAACCAGAGGCATGGACACATGGAACAGATTGCTACATCTCAGAGTGGAGGGGGTAGAGGAGACTAGAAGAGATTAACCGAAGTACATACATGCATATATGTAAAGCCCACGGACATAGACAACAATGTGGTGAAGGCCAGGGGTTCTGGGGGTGCAGTGGGCAGGAGGCCTTTGTGGAGGGAGTATACTGAGGGACATCTGTAATAGTGTCAACAGTAAAAAAAAAAGAGCATTTATAGCGTTTGTCTGCCTAAAGTCTAGTCTGAGAAACCAAAATGAAAATGCAACTGAATTGTTTAGGAACTACTATTGGTTATTAACTCAAGGCTGATATTGAAAAAATGTCTAAAAACATATCCCAATTTATCAAAGCTGTTAAGAAGGCCAATTCATTTTGAAATATCATTGATGGAGTCTCTTACCTTTTTTTCTATCTTTATTTTTCCTCTATCTAGCTATTGAAATAATTTTCTCTTTTGAATAATTAAATACATTCATTAATTTTCCAAAATTTTGAATATAATCTGTAATCTGCATGTTTTACTGAAAAGGTTTTAGCCCAGCAGGGGATATTTAACTTGGTAACTTGCAGTAAGTCTTAGTTACAACAGAACTAATATATATTATTAGCTTACAGATCATGTTAAGGACAGAAAAGAAATTGACATCAGGGACTACAAAGAAGTAGATGCAAATTATTCATGAAAGAGCAACAAACCACCTTTGGTTAAAATGCAGACTGGAATAACCTGGGAGAACACTCCTTCCTCCTGAGCCTGTCCTCTAGGGGAAGAGGTGAGGAAGAAAATTGCCCAGTCATTACTATCAAGTAAGGTGTGTGGATTGCCCTTAGTCCCACCTTGTTTTCCACTTTGAATAATTGGATCCCAGGGTCCAGAGATCTTGGAGGAAGTCTTTGTTAGCCTTAGCTGGGACTGGTACAGGTGTATTCGACCACCCCTTTGCTTTTGAACATCTGGGATGTAAGAAAAACGATCATTCTTAATGTAAACTGCTATTGTTTTTCCTCTCTCTACTCATATGTTATCTCCAAAGATGGTAGAGCAGTATATGTTTCATCCCATTCCCTTCCTTCTGGCAACTGTTTTCTACAACTTTAATTACAGTGAGTATAAAAGATACCAAGGTGGCAGGGGCCAAATGATGAGAGTGACACTCTAGCTGTTTAAAAAAACAGTACCAGTGGAGTAGAGAGATGGTTGCCCATCATTATCTTCAGTCAACACTTTCATTTCTGAACTGCGGGATTGAGCATGGAGGAATGTCTGCATAATCTTCCTTCACACCAAGAGGTATCTTCTCTTTCCAAAGGAATGAGTAGACTTGGATTAAGTTCAATTCAATAGCCTTTCAATTCATTGAAATTTCTTCTAGATGTTATTAATAACTATGTTTTTATCCTTCTTTTTATTTTTCTCTATTTCTGTTTTTATAAGTCTTTTATTGTGAAGCTGAAGGTAGCTACAAAATGATTGAGTTATAGCCTCATTTTAATTTCAATACCTAATGGTTATGCTTTATTCCTCCTTTATTCCTTCCTCTGAATTAGACTGCAAATTCCTTGGACTACAACCTACTGACTGCAAAACTATGTGTATTCCCCAAAGCAAATAGTCTAGAATTATGCATATTATAGGTATCTACAAATTAGGTGAATACATAAATATTTATATCTGAAGTGTAAGAAAAAAGCAGAAATAAAATGAATTCAGAGTATAGTTGAAGTTATTAAGCTTGCTTTTAACTTGTCAGGCTCTTATAGATATTGCTGTTTTATTAGACTTAGTGTGGTTTATAAATGGGGCTATGATTTTTATGCCTGTTCTCTTGAGAGTCAGAAGCTATTATTTTAATAAAATATTTATATAATACCTCTTTAAGCAGCTTGAGGTCTAAATGAATGGTTGTCTGTGACGATGAAATGAAATGACTTTGGTCCACCAGAAAATGTATAACTCGCCAAAGTAAACAGGGAAGGAAAAACTTTCAAGATGATGGGAAAAAAGTGTTAGTGGAAAACAAAATAGCAACACTAAAAGCTCCCATGCTGTGCTCTCCGAAAAGTTTTATTTCCTAAAGAGTCCATAACTCTCGAACGAGGATGTAATTTTATATATTTTAGATTGTTTGAAAGGCCCACAAAGTCCTTTTGTTGCTAGAAACCACTTCTAGGGCACAGATTAACTGGCCATGGCTCCTATTTCGGTGAAAATGCTTTAGACTAGCTCATGTTAAAGTGGGGCTCCTTGAGAAACAAGGCACAAGAGGAGAGCAGAAACGCTAAAGCAAAGTGCAATTGAAAAATAATTGTGTTCCTTATTGAATTTGAGAAAACTGCTACAGATGCTGCAGAAATGTGGTTACCGCTTTGTCACTGTCAAAGATTCAGTGTTCAAGCTGTCACAGCTTATCACAGCCATGCTTAGTGACATGAATGTAACAACCAAAGACTATTTTTTACCACTATGTAAAATTTCTCATTTTACAACTTAATTTTTTACAAGTGAAGGCAGGAATTCAGTTTTCTGGCTTTCTCAACTATTCAGCACATGCTACGTTTTTTTTCGAGTTGCAACATATATAATAAATATACTACTAGTTTCTGCCTAAGGTACTTGCTTCATTGGTGAATCTTAAAAAGAGACAACTAATGAAAACGTGTAGATTTTAGGGACAAAATGAGTGGCATGCCCAATTAAAATAACTGTGGGCACAGTAAATAAAAGGCAGCCGGAAGGCGAGTAAAGGGAATGGACACTGGTAAGAAGTCGCTATCTGCGAAGCAGCGTGCAGTGTTTTACTCTATAATTAATAATTCTGTAAGTTAAATTTTATTATTCTCATTCAGCTATAACTATAAAAAATTCAAAGAGAGTAAGGGAATTGCTTCAGGTCACATATGCTGCCCAGAGCTGTCTGCCCGAGAGTCTAAGGAATTATTATGGAAGACATGTCAATCCTGGAAAGAAAACAACTTCTCGGCTCAATAAGAGGCCAGTCTCAGGGGTCCTTGAAAGTTGAATAATAAAAACTTCGTTGATCATAAAGAAAAAAAGAGGCCCAACACTTTAGTAAAAATAATATCATGAATCAGTATTTTAAAAAATAGAAATACAGCCAAATGTTGAATTATCACTGTAAGAGAGCAGAGGGAAACATGTCAGAAAGCTATTTTAGTAATTAGACCACTTATAACAAGAATTGCAATGAGAATTAATAGGAGAATGCCATAAGTTATGATAAAACAAAATTTATAAAGATGTGTTCCCTATTTGCTTGCATAATCATCTTCGTTGCCCCAATTATTTTGATAAAAAAGGGTATCCCACTCAAGTGTCTGCCGCGTCCCCGTCCCCACCCCCACCCCGTGCTGAGGGGAGAATCAGTTGGAGAGGGGCTGGGTCTCTAGAGGCCAGTGCAGAGCAGACACAAGTTTTCAGTCAGAGTAATTGTAAGGCTGCATCCATGATTACTTCATTTGTAGAAACGACAGTCTTAGAGTTGGGAGGTTCTTTGAAAACAGTCAGTATATGAATTCTCTCGGCAAAACCTGTGACGGGTGCTCACTCAGCCTCCCCTTGAGCACTTCCAGCTGTGCTTCTCACTCCGCGGTAGAGTAACTCTCATTGTTGAAATGATGTCTCATAATTCATGCTCAAATAAATGGCAAAAAGGGGGGAGGGAGCGCATGCCAACCAAATGCATTGTTTGCACTTTGTTTGGATTCAGATTAGAGTAGACCAACTGTAAAAAGACATTTTTGAACTGACAAAAACTATGGATTTATTTTTAAGAAATTACTATACATTTTATTGTTAAATATAGTTATAATATGGGACTAAATTTTAAAACGTCCTCTGGTAGAGGTATATACTAAGATATCAATATTTGTGGATATTAAAAATATAATGTCAGGTTTTCTTTGAAGTGCATACATACACAAAGTATTAGAAGGGGTTACACCCTTCTCTCCATTTTTTTTTTGGTGGGGGGGGGATGTTTGAAAATTTCTAGATATTAAGAAAAAGCAACTTAATTTAACAACAGGGTTAATAAATAAGATAAGGGGAAAGGAATAGGAAAATACTATCTCAAGAATGCTGGCCTGGGAGAGCTCAGTACTGCCAGTGGGGATGGGGAAAGGCAAAAGCCAAGAGAGCTAAGGTTGGAAGACCTAGAGATGGAGCACACTGATGTGGATGGGTGCAAAGTGTTTTTGTGAGTTAGTGTCTATATGTGTGTGTGTGTGTGTGTGTGTGTGTGTGTGTGTGTGTATCTATAAATGTTTTTAAATATTTATTTTTTAGAGAGAGGAGCAGTGGGAGAGAAAGAGAAGGAGAGAAACATCGATGTGAAAGAGAAATATCAATCAGTTGCCTCTCATATGTGTTCTGTCCAGGGACGGAACCCACAACCCAGGCAAGTATCCTGACAGGGAATCAAACCAGCAGCCTTTCACTTCTCGGGACTCAGCCACACTGGTCAGGGCAGAATGTCTATATTTTTACACAGAAAAGAAAAGGCACTCTGGGGCAGGGATGATTTGTAAAATTGAATATTTATTGTATTTTAAAGTAACTCAAGAAGGAACCATAATACTTACTTCATTTTTATTCTCTTTAGGATACAGGGAAACAAAGTTGTCAGTGCTTCTATGTTAAAGTAAAATAAAAAGGTCTGACAATACACACAAGTGTCTATAGAATGGTAACAAGGCTTTCTCACTTTCTTAATATATGCTTTTCTCCCTCAGTGATAGATGAGTCTTGTATGCTTAAACAGTGGACCTCCAAGGATACAAGTAAAATATCTAGAGACATCTTAGGAAAACCAACTCCAAGAAATGTTTCCAAGGTTTCCACATGCTTTCTTATATAAACCAGCATTCCATTTTAAAGCAATATACTCTTAGTTTATCTTTTCTTGTCAGTAACATCCCACAGACTAGAATCCTTATAGGAGCACCGCAATGGGACAATTGCATATCACAGAGAATGATTTTAGGCTGTAAGTAAATTCTAACGCAAAGATCCTTTTGTATCATCATATGCAGGTCCAAATTCTTACAATTATTAAGCAATTTTGTTCTTATAACCAATCATTTTATAGTCCATTGTGTTATGGTTGCTGGTCATATGCTTTCATTTGGGAGATCAAATAAAAAGTACAGTATCTTTCTCTGTATGTAATTTCATTAAATATAATACTTTCATGGGTAAGTACGGCTAATTTTTAAAATTTTCTAGATACTGTCCACATCCTAGGAACTGGAATTTCTAGACCCACAATATCAGATGAAACATTTTCCATGATATATGGAAAACTATAAAATACACTAATTGATATCTTATATCACAAACAAAATCTAATTCCCTACCTAGATTTATAATTAGATATAGCTTAGAATTATTCTTCATGGAATTTTCCCAAATAAGTGTAGCTAGAATATTTTTTTAAATGACAAATTTTTACTAATTTAAATTTAAGACAGTTGTAAATTCTAGTTTACGATGCTTTCTCTGATCTTCCAAATTAACACTAATAATTTGATTAATAATTGTTTTGATGTGAAACACAAGCAACACTGAAATAAAAGGAAATCTATACAACAGTGCAAATAGAAATTGAGAACTCCCACACATGCTCTTTCCTGTTTTAGTTTGTGACAATATCATTTCCACTGTAGCCAATTCTAACCAAGGTTTCTAACCTATGGTAAATGCAAAGTGCCAGTAAAAAAAAATCACTTATTTAAAATGGAATTCAGTATGTAACTTTACCACTGACTTTTCACCTAAATTTTTCATCCTTTTGATTTTTTTCTTGCAGTCACCTACTTTGTATTAACATGTACTATAATAAAATAGTAAACTATATTTAATTTAGTATGGAAGGATAAAATGACTCAAATATGTTTTTATAGAGTAACTTATATAATCATTTTAAAAGACTTTTCCTAATTTAGCTATAATGAGTCATGATCAGTAAAGGTAAAAACAACTTCTTTCCTTTAACTTGAGCTGAACCTTCAATCAACACTTGCAAAAAAGATAACTAACAAGCTTCCTGCTTCAACTTTTCCATTATTCCTCCATGATATCAGATTTTAAAGTCAGTAACTAAGCAGAAAGTATACAGTAAGGAACACATAGGTCAAAGAAGTTCTTAAAGAAGAGTTAGTATTTTGGATAATAGTAAATCTCATGATTAAATGATACCTAAACAACTCCTAAAATCAGGACATGTTACTAACCTTCTCTCCTTATGAAGATACAGTGTGTAGAGGGTTAGTGTTCCTAAACCAGGAAAAGGGACAACCTTTACTAGACACACAATAAACATTAAATAAATTAGTTTATTTTTCCCCCAGACTTCTTAAAAAGAGACAGTAATAATAAAAACAACAACAAAAGTGTTTCTGGTATCTGTTTACATTTTACTACATATAAATAGTATTAAAATCATGCATGTAAAACATGTCCGTGAAAATATAAGTCATATATTTCCTCTTTTAGTTCTGTTTTGCTTTATTTATTTTTCTTTATGTTTGTTGAAGAAAGATGTCCTCAGGCACTTAAATTATTCAATTGACTAATTTTTTAAGTGTTATAAACTAAAATGTTAAATACCAACATTTTAAAACTGCCTTAGCTATGCATTATATCTAAAATCATATCGACCATTCCTAAATTATCAGAAATTTTCTATTCTGTGCAAAACTGAAAGTTACATAGTGAGAAATGAGAGAAGCATTTGGGCAAATCAGGCTTACAGAGAATATCTTTTCACTGTGCAAAACAACTGCATTAAAGTCAGGCTTTGTTTTAGAAGAATGCTTGCACAGCTTTCAAAATATGTGTTTTAACTGTCATAATTTTGCTGACAAAAGGAGAAATTCACATTATAAGTGTTTGTTGACAAAACCATAAAGAATTCAAAGGTTGTAACACTGCTAATGAACAGTTTAATTTAGAAGAAAAATGTGTGGGGGAGGGCGAGAGAAGGGATGAACTTTCGAAGGAGGAGGAGGCTTTAGGGTGTCTGAGGTCAGGGTCTGACTTTGAATGCACTCCTCCTCCTCAACAGCAATAAAGGAATAAAAAATGGCTTCTCAGGTTTATAGTCTCACCTCTGAATCTCAATAATGCTTTATACCTAAATGTTAAGGAGCCAAGAAAACATTAATACAGAGAAATACATGAGAACATTAAAATATATGAGGTATATATTTCAATTCAGTTGGCAGTCAGAATTTTAAAAACATGTCAACACAGAAATTGCTGGCGGGGTCATAATTAAGCTATCAAAATACCAAATTAAGCTTCTTGCTGAGGTTAGACAAGAAAACCAAAATGAAAACTTATACGAGAATGATGTGAGTGAAATTTTTAATGAGTATGTTTTTGAGGAAAAGTACTTGTGATTCCTAAGACATTTGAGATTGACTCTAAAAATCACTTACTATAAAAATATTTGAAATGTGTTTTATTGTGGTTGAATATGTGAAGTTTAAACTTTGATTTTCAAAACATATAATCACTAATCCACAGTTGAATATAGTAAGGTGAATTAATCTATACATCAAAGTCTTGTGCCATGTAAAACACCATACAAAAAATAAAAAAATTTTAAAACTACAAACTGTGTTCTAATTTCTCATATAATTTAAATTAAACATTGTTGTCACTCTAAAATTATTCTCCCCATGAATACAATTTTTAATGGAAGTAAAGACTCTAACATTTATCCAAAGAGAATACACATTTTAGTTTTATAGTAATCACATTTCTTAAAATAAAAAGGATTTGGAATGTTCAAAAAATAGGGATATATAAAAATAATCATCTTTATAAATCTTCAAAAATCCAGTCACATTTAATCAACCATTTTAGTAGTTGATTAAACTATTAAACTTGGAAAGTTTATCCAAGTGTAACTATACTCTTTAAGGCTATATTTAGATTTCAAATTTCAGTTAATTCACAGAGAGTTGCCAATTAAGAATGCAATGACTTTAAAGATGACAAACTTCCATCTGTTTAGAATATTTTAAAAAACCAGAGTAGCAAGGAGTTAACCCTCAAATTATTCATAAAGTAGTTATTCTGGTTTATTTATCTGTAGTACAGAAATGACTAGATAGTGATGCAGATCTTTTAATTTTTAAAGAATCTAGATTTAATCAGAATAAATTTGAAAAAAAGTAGACATCACAGCTTCCTCCCCCTTTCTATCTTTTTTATAGTAATTTATAGGAAACTATTACATAGAGTATTGCCTTTGAATAGAATGAGGCAAGGATGATTTCCCTTTCAGTTCTGACAGTAACCTGTTGTGTGCTTTTGGAGAAGTCACTTCACCTTTCTGCAGGAGCAGAAGACTGAATTTGATGATCGGTATAGTATATTCTTAATTAACCTCTCAAGTGACTTAAAAATATATAGGTGGTTGTGAAAAAGTGGTTTAGAAAAATGAGACCACTCATCTTTTTAAGTATATATTTTTATCAGTAATTCAGGCAATTAGATGATTCTATAGATAGAACTGAGTTAGATTACATGGTGATTAAGGATGATCATATCCTGAGTGTTTGATGTGAATTAATTCATTCTTTCAGGAAGTGCTGTTTCAAATTATCACAGGGGACTGCATTTAATTTTATCATAATTACAGAATCCTCTAGCAATCTAGAATAAACAATGTCCAATATGATCATTTAATTCCAAATTAACCAAAAATTAAGCCTGCAAATCCATTTTTAACTTTTAAACACTATGAATTTAGCATTTACTTAGAAAAATTTCTATTTAGTGCTTGGAGATATATATTTATACTATTTTTATCAGTAAAGAGGTTTAGAGCAGGCCTTCCCAAGATGTGATATGCCACTTTGGCACTGGATTATTTTGAGCAGAAGGCAATCAAGACCATATGGGCTCAAGAGAAATTTTTACCTCTCCCTTAAAGAACTTAAATTGGGGCCTTTGCCCATGACAAGAGCTATCACCAGAAATAATTTTTTTTATAACCTATTTATATGGAATGGCTAAATATCTATTCATTGCTGAACTTTCTGTCTCCTGAACCACTTATGTATGGGGGCCTCCCATATGTACATGTATAATTAAATTTGGTTATTTTCTCTTGCTAATCTGTCTCATGTGGTTGTTATTAGTAGATCAGATGAAAGAACCTAGAAGGCATAGGTGTCTTCATCCCTTAACAGCAGCAACATGGAAACCAACACTAATTATAATTTTTCTTTAGCTGTTAGGTGGTTTAAGGTAAATTAGGTATTAACTTTAAAATTTTCCTTCCCCCTTTTTTAACCAATAGCATATTAGCAGAATCACAAAATCCTATTCTCTAAAAATACTCCTTTTCTTATAATTTAGAAATGTCAAGGTTTTAGTATGATCCTCTCAGTAAAGAATGTAACATTGAGAAGTGTTTTTTTTTCCTCCCAGAGGAAATTAGAATTATTCTGGATCATAATGATAGTATAGCATAGAGGGTTTTTGTTTTGCACTGTTTAGGGAGGAGAACATATGACTACAGTAAACATATTTTACTAGTAAGTTGGCATCCAAAAGGACCTAAGGAGTCAGGTTTATTAAAAAGAGTGTTGTAATCCTAATATGGTTATTGGACTGCATTAAAATTTAATAAACTTGAATTGATAGCAGAGAAAAAAGTTATTTCATGCATATTTCTGAAAAATCTTTATCTCTGTTCCATTATTTACTTTGTAAAAATCTGTAAGAAGGGGAAATTGAAGCATCCTTCTGAAGAATGTGGAGGGGGAAATGGAGCCTTTAGAGCACTATGATCTATATGGGAGACATACATCTACTAAATTTTGAAATTTATTGGCCAAAAGATCAGCAGAGAATGTCCAGAGATATTTCTTCAAGAAAAGCAAATTTACTTGGCAAGCCCACACTTTCTTGCCAAGCACTATGTAACATTCATTCATACTTAGTAGCTCATTTCTCTCCCACTACAATGTCATCAGAAAAACATTTTCTGGGATTAAGTTAAACCTCTGGGGAAGGTTTACATCAGTCTCATTTTATCTCTGTGGTTGCCAACTTTCATATCATGTCATCCTAAAAAACACAAAGGGATTGAGGGAATAAGGGGACAAAATTTCAGTGGGAAAAAAATGATTTTAAGTTTTTCTTTCTCTGTAATTTTCTCTTTTGAAACCTTCTCTTTCGGTCTTTTCCTTTCCTAGAGTTCTCCCTTTCTCTTTGGCTCCTTCCTTACTCTCCATAAGGATACAATTTTGGAAGCTGTATTGCAGAACTCCAAACACCAGCCAAGGCTGGGCTCAGGGGGAACGATGCATGAAGAAGGCTGCTAACCTTATCTCAAACGTGGCTAAAACATGCCTAATTTTTTTTTTCAGTGAACCATGCCAAGTGTGAGCACAATGTTCATGGGCATGTTCAAGATCTTGGATTTCCTGAAAATTCCAGTAGCCATATGCTAAAAATTCCCCAAATCTAAACTGTAGATTTATCAGTCATATATAGTAAATAAAGATGTAGCTATAGAAATTAACTGGAGAGTTTAAAGCATTGAGTCTCAGACTTGGCCAAACATTAGAATCACTTCATGACTTTAAAAAAAAAAAAAAAAAAAAAAAGACAGAAGCCTGAATTTCACCTACATCAATTAAATCGACATTTCTAAGGGAAATATTTGGTCATCAGTAATTTTTCTAAAGCTCCTAAGGCAACTCTAACAGGTTTGAGAGCTACTGATATTAAATAAGAAGAGAAGATTACTTATTCTTTAGGATGTCTGGTACTTAAAAACTGTACTAAAGATGATAAACAGGTAACAAAGGAATGAAAATCAAGGGATGAGATTGTTTAAGTAAGCGGAAAATCAGAAAATTGAGACTGAAGGAAGAACCAAGCTTCTGGAGTTTATAAGCAGTAGTAGTTGGATGAGGATATGTAGGTGCTGATAGGAAAGATCCAGCAGAAAAGGAGAAGTTGAAGGTAAGATTAGTGAAAAGGAAAAACCTATCCTTAAAGTCCCAGAGACTGGCTGAAGAGCTTGGGTCTGATCACAGGACAAGCAACTGACACCATAAAAGAGAATGTCTCCTTTTCTTCCTGTAATAGGAGAAAAATGGAAAATATTGGCCCAAAGGCAAGTGTGTAAGGTTTGGAGAAGGTGAAAGCATTCTAATAGGGTGGCTTCTCCTTTTCCTCTAAAGTAGGGTCTGATATTACCTGTGGGAGGAGAGTGAACCTGCCTTATAAGTAATAAATATTTTCCAAGTTGGGAGACAAAAGAAAAAACTATGTCTGTCCCCAGTTTCTGGCATGGAGTTCTTAAACCCTTGTCATTTCCTACTAAGTAGTAAGAATGCTAGGAGCAGCTCTTGTTCTAATATTGGGTCTTTGACCCTGTTCCTGATACAGGGTTCCTGAAACCCTTAGAAATTCCTAAGCAATAACAGCAATACATGCATCTTCTGTTTTATTGAGGTGACTGCGGGCTCTTGGACAGGGGTTCGTCTCATGAAGGCCAAGCTGGGGTATTATAAGCATGAAATCTTCAGCCCCACCTCCATCCTCTAGAGAGGGCAGAGGGCCTGGAAAGGAAGTTAATAATTTATCATACCTGCATGACGAGGCCTCCATAAAATCCCAAAAGTACAGGCTTCAGAGAGCTTCCAGGATGGAGCTTTCATCCACAGTGAAGGGTGACGTAACCCAACTCCACGGGACAGAAGCTCCTGTAGTTGGGGGTCTCCCAAACTTTGTCCTATGTAACACTTTTTCTGGCTGTTCACCTGTAGTCTTTGTTCTTTAATAAACTGGTAAATGTAAATAAGTGCTTCTGTAAGCCACCTTAGCAAAGAAATCAAACCTGAGGAGGAAGTCATGGGAACCTCTGATGTGTAGCCAAATCAAATAGCAATTGTAAGTCACCTGGGGATTTACTACTGTGATTGGCATCTGAAGCGTAGCGGGCAGCAGTCTTAAGGGACTGGGACCTTAACTTGTGGGATCTGATGCTACCACTGAGTAGAGAATATCAGAAATGAGTTAAATTTTTGGACACCCAGTTGATGTTGCAAATAATTGCTCCATGTGGGAAAAAAGTCTCCACAGATTAGGTAACCAGGAGTAATACGTTCTGTGTGAGTATTAAAGGAAACACATAGGAGTACAATGCAAATGGGAAGAACTGAGTTTTTCCCTAAAAAATTTAAGTTTTTCCTACACACAGATATTAACTGATTTAATTCTCAAAATGACTTAATGAGACAGATATTAACATCCTTAGTTATAGATGAGGAAACAGAAGAAAGAGGGCAGGTTAGGTAATTTGCCCAAAGTCACAGGGACAGAGATGGTCTGTAAGTTTGACTCTGAAGCATGGCTCCTTAGTGATTGTACCACTTTACTGTCTCTCAGCTAAGGCCCCCGCCCCTTGCCATTGCAGCGACTTGGAGTGAAATGCTCCCCTATCTCAGAGAGACCTTATTCTAATTCTATTCTATGACTTATTCACTTTAAGAAGGTTACATAACTTTTTTCAGACTTAATTACATTACAAGCAAAGTGAAGATAATAGAACCTTTGTCAGAGAGATGTTGGGAAGGAAAATGAGATTCCATTGCACATCACAGAAATGTAGACTTCTATTATGCTGAGGCTCAGTTCTAATTACTAGGGGATATAGCAATTAATGGAAAGGTAAATTCTTTTCATGGGGTTTATGTTCTCAAGAAAATAAAGAAGAAGCACATAAACAAATTTCATGAAGTAGGGAAGATTTTTCTCAATTCTCAGGGAGTTACAACTTCAGAGACACATCAACTTCCAAGCTCCCTTGTTCTCAAAGAATGCTTCTATTTGGCATTGTTAGCCCTTTTAGAAAAGAGTCTCCTTTATGGTTTTCATCACAGCAAACAAAGTTACACACAATAAACCTTTGTGATGTTGAAAAAATAGGCATCCTTTCAACAAACAAAGCAGAGAGATGATCTTAAGATTTTGGAAAAAGGTGATTGACAATAACCAAAAGAAACTTAATTATCTATATTAATAATCATAAAGGTAGACTTTAAGAATTATTGCTGAGATAGAAAATAATAAATCATAGTAATAAAGAAAACTATTACAATTTTAAATGATTGCCTCTATTAAAATTATTTCAAAATATATAAAGCAAAAACTGAGAGAACTAAAAGAAAAATAGTTAAATTCATTAATACTTTGGAAAATATTAATGAAATTGATTAACCCCCTAGCAAGACAGAGCTAGGGAAAAAAATGAGGAAGAGTAAACACAAACTACAGTATCAAGAATGGCAAATACTAATATGGTAACAGTTACACTATTTCTAGCTGCATCAAAAAAGATCATAGAAAAATATTATTAAAAATTTTATCCATAAATCAGAGTATTTGAATGAAATGTACTAATTCCTCAATGTGAAACTATAGGAAATCAGAGCACATGTAGAAAATCTAAATTGCCTGGTATCAAATGAAGAAATTGAATCTCCTATTAAAAACATTCTGCCAAAGATGACCCTAAATTTAGATGTCTTCAATGAATTCTTTAAGTTGTTTAAGAATGTTTCAATTGTTTAAGTATTATTGTTAATAAGTGACCTAATTATGTACTTAGAATATCTAAAATAATATTTATAAAATAATTTGGAACTTAAAAACAAATAAAGCAACTTCACTAGATACTAGATTAATGTAGTATAAATTGTAAAATAAGTTGTATTTCTCATAGCAGCAATAAATACATAGAAAATCCTTTTTAAAAATTAAATAGAATAGCAATGATAGTCAGCTATTTAAAAATAAATCTAACAAAAGATGTGTTACAATTCCACACTGAATGCTAAATGAAATTATTGAGAAATACTAAAGAAAAACAAAGTAAACATACCATGTTTTTGATTACATGACTCATAACATTTGAATACCAGTTCCTTTTAAATTTATTTATGGATTTAATGGAATCGTATGGTTGCCAGTCTCTCTAATGATTTTCAATGATCCTTACCTCCTGATATTCATACCCTTTGGAAATTCTCTCCCACACCATACCTGGTTTGGTCTGATTGACCAATAGAACACCACCGAAGTGACTGCTTTTTACTTCAGAGCTTTTGTTTTCAAACATTCTGCATCTAACATCTTGATCACTTTCTCTTTCCTGGGTCACCTTCTCTGAGGCAAATAAGTTACCGTGTCATGAAAGCACTCAGGCATGCTTGTAGAGAGACCAAGGCAACAGTGAGCTTTATTGGAGGGGAATAATAGAGGCTTAGTAAAGTTTTGATATTAGTGTAGCCCCAGCTGACAGCTTGACTAGAAGCTCATGGGAGACACTGTACCAGAACAACAAGATGCTTGAGTGTTTGAGAGAATATTTGGTGCCTTAGGCTGTAACATTTGTGGGTGATGCATTGTGTAGTAATATATCACTAGTATATTTATTAATTTATCATTAACAAATCAATAAACCAAGTGCTGCTGAGGTTGTTGAGAAAGGGGAACCCTTTTACATGTTCTTGGGAAGGCAGATGGCTGCAGCCACTATGAAAAGCAGTAGGGAGGGAAATACCTCAAAAAAAATTAAAAATGGAACTGTCTTATGACCCAGCAATTCCACTTCTGGGAAATTTATCCAAAGAAATGCAAAACACTAATTCTAAAGACTATAACCACCTCTATGTTCATTGCAGCATTATTCTACAATTGCCAAGATCTAGAAGAAGCCCAAGTGTCCATCAGTAGATGAGTGGTAAAGCAACTATGGTACATTTACACAATGGAATACTACTCAGCCATAAAAAAGATAAAATTTTTATTCTCTGTGACAGAATGGATGGACCTAGAGAACATTGCACTAAGTGAAATAAGCCAGTCAGAGAAAGAAAACTACCATATAATTTCACTCATATGGGGAATCTAATGAACAAATTGAACTAACAAGCAAGTAGAGACAGACTCGTAGATACAGAAGAGCCTGACAGATTGAGGTCAGGGGGTGGAGGGATTAAGCAAAAAAGAAAAAGGATGCATAGATATGGACAATCGTGTGGTCATTGCAGTGGAGAGGGGAGTATAAGTGGGATAAATGGAAATGGAAAAAATACAATTCGAAAATTGTCCAAAGATTTGAAACTTCATAAGAGACTATCTAAATGGTCAGTTTGAAGATGAAAAGGTGCTCAACTTATTTTTTCATAAGGAAATGAAAATTAAAACCACAATTCATTTATCATTACACCTCTTCTAAAAAAGCTAAAATAAGTTTTACAACTAATACCAAGTGTTGGGAGGATATGCAGGAATGTGAGATTTCAAAAATTTCTGTTGGAAAATTTTGGCAGTAGCTAGTAGAGCTGAGCATATATATACTGTGAGATGCAGCAGTTCTACTCCTGAGTATATACTCAATAGAAATGTATACATGGGATTCTATGCAGCAATGAAAATGAACGTTCTAGAACCATGACAAAATATGGTTAACTCTCACCAACATAATATGGAGCAAAAAGCCAGATTCAAAAGTGTATGTGTAGTATAAATCCATTTATATAATGTATTAGAACAAGCTAAACTATTCTATGTTAGAAGTAATAAAAATGGTAAACCATTCATTATGGGCACTTCCCAGTTGCTATTAAAGGTAAATTTAATTGAGAATGTTCATATGTAAAAATTAATTAAACTATGTGTCTATGACATGTGTAATTTTCTATATAAATATTATACCTTGATAGCAGTTTTTAAAAGTTATAAAGTTGTCTATAATTTTCTCCAGTTTTGTTCAAAACCAAAAATATTTCATTGGTACATCTCACTAACTAGAAATATGGATTCATACCTTATATCTGTGATTTTTCAACCTTTTCCATCTCATTACATACATAAAATAATTACTAAAATTCTGCAGAACACCAAAAAACTATGTTCTGACTGATTTGAGAAAATCAGGTATAATTGAGAAATATAGGTATAATTTTGATTCATTCACACTGGACAGCTATTGAGTTGGTTGTTGCAATTTTTTAATGTGACAATCTAAGGAAAAAGAGGTCAGTGTCCCCTGACTAAATAGTCAGGAATTGCATATTTTAAAAATTCTTGTGGCACAGCAGTTGAAAATCACTGCTTTATATTATTACTCTAAATCTTTGTTTTATGTTTTATCTGTTTCTATAAAAGTAATCTATTCTTTCCCAATTAAACTAGCTTAAAAATATATGAAAGGTTTAAATGTTTTTAAATTTAAAAAATTAAAGCAATCATCTCCTTTTTTTATTAATTATACCTGTCAGCATTTATTTTAAAATATATGATTAGTTTAAAAAACATGTGCTTACTCTTAAAAACAACATGATAAATATGAAAAACTTCTTTATCATATCTCATCTTGGACATGTTCAATAGATCTCTACCACCTACACGGAAAAGTTTATTTTTTGACATTTTAAAAATAATAGTTCACAAAATGATCTTTATTTGTGTTTCCAGTATCAACTCCCTTTACTCATTATTTCATTCATTTGCATACTAAGAAACTACTAACTGACAGCTTATGATGTCTCAGGCACTATGTTAGAAGTTAATTATACAGAGGTAAATAGAAGAGGCAAGATCCCTTCATCCAGTGGGATCATGATCTAATGGAAATTACCTATAATAAGAAAAAAATGTGCATATGGGGTCTACATTCCTCCTACCCTTTACCACCACTTACTCAAGGCTGATAAAAGAAATGCAGAAGATTTGGTTCCGTTCTTCTATATGCAGCTGAAACCGATCCTAAATAAAGCTTGTGGAAAACATGGTAAACTTAAGAAAAGGTTACTAAAAAGAAGAAAGAGAAGAACATGGATGAAATATCCCAGTGGCGCTACAGTGGGGGACCTAAGCGGCAGGACTGGATTCTATTGCTCTGGCAGTAGATATGAGTCAAAAGCTACTGTTAACTGCCTTCATTCTTACTCTAAATGAATTCCCAGGTGTGATAGGGGATAAAAATGTGCACAATCTAATAAATACAAGCAAACATCTTTTGAGAAAATCACCAAGTAAATTATGGTTCTCATTCACTGAAAATCCAGATCCATCCTATTGCAAAGAAAAAGTCACCTTAGACGTGAGATTTCAGATAAGTATTCCTCAAGACGAAGCTTCAGAATATGTCAACTTGTCTTTACTGTATTAATTTGAAGTATACTTCATTGTTGTTCTAGTCATCCCAGGCTGCCATGACAAAATACCGTAATCTGGATGGCCTAAACAAGAGACATTTATTTTCTCACAGTTCTGGGGGCCTGGAGTCCAATGTCAGGGTGCCAACATGGTCAGGTTCTGGTGATCTCTCTCTTCCTGGCTTGCAGATGGCTGACTTCTCCCTAAGTCCTCACACTGAGGGGAGAGAGAGAGAGAGAAATCTCTTCCTTTTCTTATAAGGCCACCAATTCCATAGGTTTAAGATTCTACCATCATGACTACATTTAACTTTACCAACTAAAAATCCCAAAATCCAGATACAGTATTATTAGCATTAGTCACATGGTGACTTAGGGCTTCAACATATGAATTTGGGGGGAGGCAACCCAATTCTGTTCATAACAATTGCATTCTGTAAGTTTAGAATACAGTGTAACTGTATTCATGCTTTAAGGTGCTAATGGGCCTATGCGTTAGTGTTCTCCTTTAGTTTTGGGGGAACGCTGAGCTAATCAACCAGTTATGCCAGAAAAGTAGACTGTGAGTATATATCTGTACTCAGAGGTCAGAAGGACAAAATATAAGAAGATGAGAACTGTTTTCTAAGACATAGTTCTCGATCTGCTCTATTAATTATAAACTACCAAACCTATTGTCCTAATTTAACATGAGATAATTGTTTAAATTGCCTTTTTAAAAAAGAAATTACCTTTTAAAATTTTCTATCAAGGGGTCTTTTTTTTTAAAATAAATAAGTCATTTGATCTTCATATTACTATTATATGTTTATTTGAAAAAAAAAATCTCCCTTTTTTTGTTGCTCTTCTTGCCTGCTCTAACTTTTGTTCCCACACCAGAAACACACTTTTATCCAAAAGGGGAAAAAATAAAGTAATAAAACAGAGATAAAACTAAAGTAGTATTTTATTACTTTAAGTTTATTTTCTCATTATTCAAGGTCAAATACAATAGGCAAACAAGCTTAGAGAAATGCAACAAACCAATAATTTATAATTCTCTTGAGAAATGGAAACTGCTGAGGAGCTTTTTATATTTTAATGGAAAAAATAAATCTAAAATGAACATGATTTACAAAACATTTCCACAAAATAGTATTCAGTAAATTATCCTACACAACCTCACATTTGTCAAAAGTCATGGCTATTTTCTTAAGCATATTTAAATGCCATCTCAACAAGCCATCTTATTTTCCAAACTGCCTTTTTGGGGGTCAGGTTTTATTTTAGTAGTGAGGCACATCTGATTTGTTCTCTCTTGGAAAGCTGTATTTTAGCTCTTTTCATTTATCTATAAGTCATCTTGGATCAACAAATGAATTAATTCATCCGCTGTGCTTCTAATTTTTAAGATGCATTTGGCTTAGGTTCCAAATCAAATACTAAAAGTTATTATATAGCCCCTATTTCTTCCATGGGCATTCCATATTTGAGCAAATACACATTTGAACAAAATTCTCTTAAAGTACAGATTTCCGTTTCCTATAAATTATGTTTTTAAAAGTAAGTCCTTCAATTGTTTGGCAGAAAGACCAGTTTTAATCTTCGTAATGTTTAGTTCCATTTTGCTTTGCAGAAGGAAGGCACTCAGAAGTGTTAGAGTGAATTGTTTTGTCCTACTTCTCAATTATTTTTTTAGTGTTACCCTCTTAACACTTAGGCTAGTAATCAATTAGTTTACCTTATATGGGTGCTGCTAAACTACTTTCACAGTAAATTATAAGCAGTAGAAACTGCTAACAGAAACTATCCAGAAATGCGAAAACAACATCAACAACAAAAACCCACTACCATTTGATCAGAAAAGTTCCTAAAGTGGGTTTATTAATGTTACTACTATTTCAGCATTGAGGTTAGTGGCTGACAATGTGAAAGGTATATACCCTAAAATGCTCAAGAATGATTTCAACCCTACCTGAAGCTAACATTTTACTATTGGGAAATCAGTAATCTCAGCAGTATGTTATTGGGTGGATAAGTACAAAAGTCACATGTAAGAGGTTAAAAGAAGTTTCTTTATTATTTGTGCTTAATGAAGCTATCAGCTATTATCTAGTTGTACAGTATGGCTTCTTTATAAATTGCCTTTAGTAACATAAAGTGGTTCTCAAGGAATAAAGAGTTTGAAATGAATTTCTTAGTAGGAGACAAAACTGATGCTAATAGAATCAGTTTCTTTAGGCAAGAGTTTCTCAGATTCAGTAAGACTACACAAGAGGGTTATTTTGTAATCTAAAGTGAATTCTATTGGCATATCTTAGAGAAGGGACTTAATAGACTTTTCAAAGTGTGATATATACAGCTACACAAATTCTCTGTTAAACACATATTTAGACATCCTAGAAAAAGGCTTGCTTGGTCTGCACAACCTGGAGAACTCTTTTGCACTATGGTTTGCATTCACTCTTCCTCACAGATGGGATGTGGAAAATGGATCATTAGGCATCAACCTCAGAAATAGGATATGGTCACCACATATGATGCATTTTCATATGAAAAATGACTCCTTTAGAATGGATAAGAAAAGCACAAGCAGTAATTTGGGGAAAAAAAAAGACATAGGTTTTATACATGGGTTTGTAGCATATCCACTCAGAGTAAGCTCATTAAGTCACAAGGCTTTTAAGTAGATTATGTAAGAAGAGATAACAATGACTAGTAAGCTGAATCTCAGATGGATTCACAGTCAACTCCAAGGCCCGTTCCAGACCCTGTGAAGCCCAAATTTTTCTCCATGCTCCTGAAAATCCCCATGAGGCTCACTTTCTAGTTCTACTCACTGACATAGGTAGCAACATGACATTGCCTAACATGTCAACTGAATATTGACCTGGTCTCCCTCTCTCCCAAAATGATTTCTCTTTCCTTGAACGTGTCAGCTCTTTTCCACATCCTTGTCCTCACTCACCCTAACCCCTCTGTCTACAGTAGTGGGTTGAATTGTGCAGGTGTAATCTCAAGTGAGTTCAACCTGAATTGAGGACATGTCCTAAACCCAATGACAGTTTCCTTATTAAAGAAAGGTAAAGGGAGGCTTGTGACGCAGACATTCAAGCGCAGAAGACAATGCAAAGACAGGCAGAGGGTGGAGAACTGCAATTGGAGGACAAGCCTTGGAACCTCAGCTGGCTGGCTGCCACCAGGAGCTAGGAGAGCAGCATGGGCCGGATTCACCCTCAGTGTCTCCAGAAGGAACCAGCCATGCTGGCACCGTCATTTTGGACTTTGGCCTTCAGAACTGGGGAGGAATAAATTTCTGTTGTTTTAGGCCACACCAGGTTTGCGGTTGTGACAGCAGCCATAAGAAAGTAATACACAGGAATGCTGCCTTGCTCTCCTTAAATGGCCTTTGCTTCAGTCTGCCTAAAGGTCTCCTCCTCAGAGGGACTTTCCTGCACCGTACCATTAAAATAGACCTCTAGCCCTATCGATCTCTATCACTGAATCCTTTCCTAGTATTCACCACAAGTTATATATTTATGTGTTCATTTATTTGTTGTGTGACTTCCACACTAAACTATCAGTTCTATAAAGGTTCCTTTTGTTTTCTTTGATTAAACACAGTGTGTCCAGCAACTCATACAGGCTTAGCACACACCTGAGTTCAAAAGTTGTTGTTTAATACATAAATGTATTAATAGATATCTACCTGTGAAATTCAGCCCATTACCCAGTTTCTAAAAATAAAAATAAAGCATACATAGAAAGTTATGAACACAGTAAAATTTACTAAAAAATGGAAGGCAAGAGAAATGGATTACACTATCTACTACACAGTACAAATAATTCCAAATCTTAGATATTTCTGTTCACAAAATTCCCTTTGGTGATGCCACAGCTATTGGTTTCTCATGACCTTCTCCCATGCAGTGCTAAATTTCACATTTTCTCCCTGATTCATGTCATTTCTTGTCCTTTCTCCAACATCCCATCCCCCCTCCCTCTTGGAAATAAAAAAGAAATTCAGCTCTTATGCAGATGAGTTTTATTCTCTGATCTTAATCCTAAACATAAGCCCCAACTCTTTCACCATCTCAGCCATTTCCCCTGTTTTTAAACATTTATAGAGTGCTTCTTACACATCATTGACTGGTCTGTTAAAAAAATCAAAACTTAGAAATAGGGCAAAGGGAAAGCAGCACATCTTTTGAATTTCACATGAGAGCATTGTTTAACCAGTCCATCCAAGGAGTATTTAATTATCTAAGAAAATGTAGCTTGATTGCCTTAGTATTTACTATTATTTAAAAGCCCCAAAAGAGGAAAGGTACAAGTCAACATGTAGATTTTAGCCTGTTAATGATGCAAATGATTTCTAGCTGATAAAAAGGTAATCCCTAAATTTATGGGTTATTGCTCTGTATAACATTAACCAGTTATGTATCTAACCTAGCCATCCTTTCCCAACAATCTTTAATGCCATATAGCATTTGCTCATCCTATATTTATTTGCATGAAAGTCATGTGGAGAACTTACAAACTGATAGTTTAGCACTTCTAAGCACTTTAAAAACATTAACCCAACAATTACTTATCAAGTGTTTTTTTTAATAAGGACCTAAAATTTTCTCCCTTAAACTGCTGTCTTTTAAGATACTACCTTAAACTTCAGACACACACACTCCACGAAATACAAGGTGTGAAAGATTTTAAAACGTCAATAACACAAGGATAAAATGTTATATAGGATTTGCCTTTGTTTTACCTCTGAGCAGCAGGCTACATTATACTAGGAGTCCCATTTTCATTTTTTCTGATTAAAGTCAAAATTATTCAAAAGGAGCAGTCACATAGAAGTCAGAAAACTGTTCTCACATTCACACTAAAAATATATTATAGAGGGAGGTAGTTGTTATGACATATTCATGATGATGCTGTTTATATCACTTTCACAGCATCTACAACTGTTATCTCTGGGCCAAATGTCTCTATAGAAATAAATGGCACTAGGTCTGGGACAAAGTCTGGCAGACCACTTTTTAAAACATCTCCCTCCTTTTGGGGGAACATCCCTGAAGCACCAAATCAAAATAATACTAAATAAAGACATTTTTAAATTTATGATAATCTGCTTTAACAGTCTAGTGTATGTTTTTTGTTTGTTTTACATATTTTTTATTTTTCAAATACAGTTTACATTCAATATTATTTTGTATTTAGTTTTAGGTCTACAGCAAAGTGGGTTGAAAATCATATACTTTACAAAGTGTTCCCCTGATATTTTTAGTACCATGTGGCACCATACATAGCTATTAAAATATTATTGACTATATTCCCTGTGCTGAACTTTACATCTCTGTGACTATTTTGTGACTACCAATTTGTTACTTCTTAATCCTTCCACCTTTTTCACCCCGCCCGCTAACTCCCCTTTCCTCTGAGACCTGTCAGTTTGTTCTCTGTATCTATGAGTCTGTTTTAATTCTCTATTTTGTTCCTTAGATTCCACATGTGAGTGAAATCATATGGTATTTGTCTTTTTCTAAGTGACATTTCACTTAGCACAATACCCTCTAAGTCCATCCATGATGTCACAAATGGCTGAAAAAAACATATATATGGTGTGTGTAATATATACACACATTATAAAATATATATATAATATATAATTATATATATTATATAATGTGTGTGTATATATATAGTATATATACTATATATTTTATATATAGTGTGTATGTATAGTGTGTGTATATGTGTACATATATGCACACCATTGTAAATAACACTACAATGAACATAGGGATGTATATATTCTTTTGAATTAGTGGTTTGGGTTTCTTCAGATATATATCCAGAAGGAATCTCTGAGTCATAAGGCAGCTCCATTTTTAATTTTTTGAGGAAACTCCATACTGTTTTCTAGAATGGCTGCAGCAATCTGCCTTCCCACCAACAGTGCACTAAGGTTCCCTTTTCTCCACATCTTTGCCAACACTTGTTTGTGGACATATTGCTGATAGACATTCTGACAGGTGTGAGGTGATATCTCATGGTGGTTTTAATTTAGACTTCTCTGATAATTAGTGGTGTTGAGCATCTTTTCATATGTCTATTGGCCATCTGAATGACCTCTTTGGAGAAGTGTCTATTCAGTCTTCTGACCATTTTTAAGTGCATTTTTTGTTTGTATTTTTTGTGTTGAGTTGTATGAGCTCTTTATAAATTTTGGATGTTAATGCCCTATCGGATATGTCATTGGTGATTATCATCTCCCATTTAGTAGGTTGTCCTATTTTGGGGATTTAAATTAAAATAATCATAATCAAAACCTATGCTCTTCGGGTTATATGTATAAGCCTACACACACATATAGGCCCTCATTTACTTCAAAGTAATCAAATTAAAGAGGTAATTTGTAGTTATATTAACTTATAGTAGACTATCAATTTGACTTTTTATTAATCTTGAAGATTTGGTTGCAGAAAAGTTACTTTAATAATGTTACTGATTTTTTAAATGTTTAAATTATTCATCAAGGGACACAGAAAACATCTGCTATCCTTCACTTAGCATTTGTTCTTAAGATAATATAAATCAAAAAATGTAATATAGTCATATCAGGACATCAAAAAAGCTAACATTATTATCAAATAAGTGCATGAGTGAATGTGTGAATATATGCATACTATATATCTATTCTGTCACATACAGAGTACTAAGGGTGAAATTTTAAGATTTATTTATAAAATATATTTTATAGCACATTTTCTTGAAAAATGATTAGATCCAAGCATTAATATGAAAACAAGTCAATTTATTTTAACTTTTATACCTTCACACACAGTTATAGGTCTTTCATAGAATAGATGAAAACATACAAAGTAATGCTAATATAGAATATATGATAATATTTCACTTACCATAAAGAGGAGCTGTAGCCAAGAAGGACAGAAGTAAACATTTGCTTTTGCTTTCTGTTTTATTGTCATTTCTGTTAGTGGTATTTAGCCTGAGCAGTAGTATCATATGTGTTCTCAGAGACTCATCTAAAATACAGTTTTTGAAGGAAAGTCTTTCAATTTAGGAACCTACAAGTCTATGTATATAAGGGTTTTGTTTTCCCTTAAGTTATAGAAATGCAGCCGCATAAGTATTCAAACAAGTAAAAAATACCAAAAAAACAAAAGAAAAACAACCCTAAAGAATAAGTATGCACACAAGATGCCTGCTAGTAGTTCCAACTTGGTATTGACCAATCATACATTGCACTATTCTTTATCAGGCCCAGCATCCACCAATATTGAGCAAGACCCCACAGGGTGCTGATAACAGGTCTAAAGACTTGGGAGACAGTAGAAAAAATAGGGCAGGTACAATAAGAGGAACAAAACAATAGAAATTGTTGAGAAAGATAAAATAATAAGTTAAAAAAGGATGAGAGATCCAACTAATGAAGTGTGCCCCAAATATGACCTTCCAATGCCAGCCTGATGTCATTTTATAAGAATGTTCATGGTTGCCTGGTAGTTACATAAAATAAAAGTAAAAGATTTTTCTCTTTCCATTCTTTACTCAAAAGAAAGTAAATAAAAATACTGCAGGTTTTGTGTTTGTATAATTTATATATTACACCCGAAGAAAATGTGATTTTGTACTTTGCTGAATAATGTCAGAGAAAGCACAAGAAAATGTAGGTGTTTAATTAAACTTTGTCATTAGAAAATATTATCACAATAACTGGCAATAACTTCTTCCTTTCTTCCTATCCCTCGAATTAACCTGGAAATTCTGTACATGACAGCAAACTGGTGTATGTGTGCATCATACAAATGGGTTATATTTTATACAGTTCCTTCATTAGTTGATAACATTATATAAATAATATGTTGTCAAGCAATCAGCTAGGTGTTATGCTATATGAGGAATAAAACCTTATACTGATGAAGCACAGGTTATATAAACAGATATTAATAAGAACATCAATAACATATAAATATATATTTAAAATATTGATGACTGCTATAAAGTTAGGAGAATAGTAGTTGAGTGTTTGAATAGTGGTTACTGGGGTGGGAGATACTTTTTATGTCACATTAAGAAGTTCATTTTTTTTTGATACAGCTAAGTGGAGATGTCAATTAGGTAATTGGGTGTATAAGTCTGAGTTGTTTAAAGATGTTCTGGGTTAGAACATAACTGATCAGATCTAAGCATGCGGGTGGTATTTACAATCATAGAAGTGAATAGTAAAAACTAGAGAAAATGCATTGTTGTCCTCCAGTGTTATAACCATAAGAAATATTTAAGTGTCAAACTCAGATGTTAATTAAGTTTTAGTTTTTTAACTCAAATTCTGTCTTTTAGTAAATATGCTATTCAAATAACAGTCATATCTAGTGATACCCACCTATGTCTCTAAGTGGTATCAGTGGAAATAAAGGAAATAAAAAAAATTCTATATGTTTGTTATTTGAAAGGAGGAAGTATTGATAGGGTCACTTTTCAACCCAGTCACTCCTGGCTCTTTGACTTTAATTTATTGTGAGACAAACTAAAGGATTAAAATAAGTGAGGTTTCAACAGTAACAAATCTCAATTGCTAACATTTCTCTTATTCAAACAAATATCTAAGAATATAAATGGTAAAAATAAATGCTAAGAAAATTTAGTGACAAAATTATAGGCAGTGATCTTCCAGAATTAGTAATGGCTAGTGTTTCTGAGCACAAGGTTTGCATGAGTTCAGGACTGCGTTTGAATCCTGACACCCACAAATACCTAGCAGATTATATAGTTACATAGTCTCTCAAAGGTTGAAATTTTATACTTGTGAAATGTTGCTAATGAGTCTTATTTCTTGGAGTTAATATATGGATTAATTGTGATAATGTTCATAAAATACAGAGATTTAGCAGAGGCCATACAATGATCAATTTTAGATTTCCTGTTGTCAAACTCAGGAACACAAGGACCAAGAGACTTGACCATAATTGAGACCACAATTAAGGCTTCCTAACTCTCAATGAAATGATTCTTCTAAATTTCATAATGCCCTGCTATTTAGAATAACCTTGATCTTAATTATCTCCACTATGGAGAAAAAAATGTGGATATGAAATTAAGATTTATTTGTGGCTATGAAAAATGTTTCTTTCACTTAAAATAAAAGCTAATGCTTTTTTAAAAAAAAAGATTTTATGCATTTTTATTTTTAGAGAGAGGGGAAGAGAGGGAAAAAGAGAAGGAGAGAAACATCTGTGTGGTTGCCTCTCACACACCCCCTGGTTGGGACCTGGCCTGCAAACCAGGCATGTGCCTTGCCTGGGAATTGAACCAAAGACCGTTTGGTTTGCAGGCTGGCACTCAACCCACTCAGCCACCCTGGCCAGGGCTCTTAAATTCTTATATATAATATATGGCTACACATGCCACCCTGAAATATCTAGAAGAAGAAACAGCATAACAATGGAATCTGAAATGGAAGGACTAATGACGTTATTCTGTGTTTCTCCATCCACAACTGTATTTAAACTGTCTCAGCAGCAGTCTTTAGAGACAATCACTATCCTGATACTTAGCTTACCTCAAGATTTCCTGACCCCTTAAATGTAAAGGATTGACACTTCTAACAATGATTTTGATTGAATATTTATACTGCTTTACAGAGAAAGCAGATTAGGAGTATCATAACAAGTCAGAGACACAATTTCAAATATAATATACCCATCATCCTTAAAGTTTCTATTAATAGCACATATACCATATTCTGAAAATATATTTTTCATGTATATTCAAAATTAAAAAATATATTCTACATTCCAATATGTATTTAATGTACCAAGACATCAAACTCAGATAACTGAATATGCCAATATATTCAACATGACCCAACATGCTGCATTCTTTTACATACCTTTGTGCAAACTATCATTATGGCAGTGTCTTCATAGCAATGGAAGTACCATATATTTACCAAGAAAATGGATCAAAAAGCAGCTGGAGAAAACTTTCATGTACTCAAAAATCTTATATTAGTTATCCTAATCCAACACATTTCTAGGGTTCATAGTTCTCAAAAATGACCCAAGCTCTTGAAAGAATTATTTGCCATCTCTGATAAAAATCCTTTTGCCTTATTGATAATATTTCCATCTGGCCTGGTCTTAACTAACTCTTCTGCTACTGGGCTTTGCTGACAGGATTTCAGAGTGAACAAGTCACTACATTTCAACGGATGAGATCAACACGAAAAGGCCACATGAGGCAGGGAGGGCTCCTGCTCAGTCACTGTACCAGCTGACAAAGGACTGCTTGTATAGACGCAGTAGCGAAACTATGACCCTGTGAGAGAAAACACAGAAATTGGTGTCTGCTTCTGAAGGCACAGAATTAGAAATGAATTTAAGAGTTGCCTCTTGTCATAGTTTTTCTTGACAGCTATTTGAAAATTAGCATTTGCAAAACTTCAACATGGACTGAGCTCAAAACTGTTGCAAATGCTCAGTGGAGGTCCACTGATCCAAACTGAAGCAGAACTTCAAATTAACTCAGTTGGGTCATCAAAATTCATCTGTATAGTAGATGAAATTCAGCTCAAGTCAATCCAAAACCATCTAATTTTAGTTTTCTCTAATAATTACTATTCTCTGAATGCTTCTCACTGACTGAATATAACTTAGAACCATTAGGAAAAAGGGATCCTGGAACATTTATTTCTTGGAATCTCCTGGAAGAAGGGAGAATGTAGAAGGTGTTGGCAATGATTCCAATAACAAAAACCTGTCTGAGGAACCAAGTGGTAGCCTGCACATTAGATAATAGGGCTTCTGACCTATGAGAAAAATTGTTCCCCTTTATTCATAATTAAAGAATAGCAAATGTATGTTAAAAGGGATTTAAAAGATTAATACAACTTAGTGTTTTTTTCACCATTGTTTAAAATGGTGAAAAATTAGAAAAACCCTAACTCTCCGTTTATTGGAATATGCTTGATCCAGGCAGTGAGTGGAATGCTATGCAAGTGAAAATGAAGACATTTCCATTGAAAGGAATAACATAGATTGAAAATTTTAAAATATCTAACAAGAATTGAACTATTTTTTTTTACCCTGAATTTCTTTCTTGGTGCACTGTAGAAGTATACTTTTGTAAGTTTTTCCCCTATAATCCTTTCCCTAACTGAAAGCCTTTTCTTGATGTTTTCATAGGTTGGTGACTGCCTGCAGCATGTCATTCATTTCATTCCCTCCTTATTTGCACCTGCAGGAGATACACATACAGAGGATAATGCAGGATGTCCATGTGTAACATGAAGGACCGACATAAGCAGACTGAGGAGAATGAAGACTCTTTGAAGTACACAGGAGCAAGGCAAAGCAGGATCTGAAGAAAGCAACCTATCAGAACAGCAGAGAATTGGAAAGTATTCTCCTCTTATTCATGAATTTTTATGATTTCTAGACTGTCATACTCTTTTAAAAAACATTCTTTTTTAAATGATTTTATTTATTTTTTCAGAGAGGGGGAAGGGAGGGAGAAAGAATGGGTGAGAAACATTAATGTGAGAGAGAAACATCAATCAGTTGCCTTTTATACGTGTCCTGACCAGGGACTGAACACACAACCCAGGCATATGCCCTGACCAGGAAGTGAACTGGCAACCTTTGCCTTGTGGGAAGATGTTCCAACCAACTGAGCCACACTAGCCAGGGCTGAATGTTGCATTCTTTAGCCTGGTATTGACACATTAGAAAAAATATGAAAATGGGGAACAGAGTTTGAACAAAGCTTTACAATAGCAGTAAAGGGATATTCAAAATTGCAGCACTTGGAGAAGGAGATTAGAGAGTTGGCTGAATGAGTTTCTTCTAAAGGAACATTTAAGACATACATAAATTAATCACAAAGGAAAGATTACCTATGCACAAAAATACTTAGATTAAAAACTACAAATTTTAATTGGTGTTATATGTTTCCAGCACTTAAGTTACTAACATCCTATGGAACACAGCAGAATAAGCTAGTTAGGTATCTAACATCAAAGTAATATCTCTCAATCTGCTCTCTATGAGTCTGTCTACTTTTCTTGTTAGTTCAGTTTGATAGCTATGGGGGGAGGGAGTAGAAAGATGGAGGAAAAAGGAAAAAGAACTCATGGACATAGACAACAGTGTGGTGATCCTGGGGGAGGGGGTTATAAGGAGACTAAATAGTAATGGGAAAAAATGCAATAAAGATTAAAAAATAAATAAAGAAGAAAATAAAAGAAAAAAATAAGAACAAATAAAACAAAACAACAACAAAAGCAACAGCTCAGCAAGGATGTTAAAAAATAACACATGCAAGGCAGAATGACAGGCTAGCAGTCAATTAATAAATATCAATAACTTTTACCATGATAACATAAAAATACCATTAATTAACTGCATTTCCTAAATAAACACAATTTCAAAAATGTGAACATATTTTTACATGATAATTATTATGCATAAAAGTGAATTTTAACTTTGCTCACTATTTTGTATCATGATAATAATAATCACCACCATTTCCCATTTCCTATATAAAAGGTTATGAAGAAAGATGCATAATACATTTTAAAGTGATTTCCATTTTAATAATGTAACATATGTCAAGAACTCAGAAATTTCTCAATTATTTAGAAATATTAATTTTTCAGACAACTTTTATTCTCCAGCAATGCAAAAGAAATGGTTAGCATTTATGATTCAAATATCAATACCAATTCAAATAAGAATATGGAGAACTATTATCATTTACCATTATAATGGACATGAGTCCATGAATAATCAATCTACCATCATAAACTAAGTAATTACATCAAGCAGACATTTCTCTGGAGCTTAGTTTAAAAGTTCTTGACTTCAGGAACAGTAACTTTTCATCTTTTTGTTCCCAACGCCTGTAACATAGTAGCTGTCACACGACTTTGTAGATGGTCAATAAACTTATAAACTTCATTGGGAACAGTGGAGGAATAGGATGCAATTCCTGTTACCTCCACATAATGTGACTAGATAACTTTCCTTCCCATTTTAAGACTCCTGGAAAAGGAGATAAAAATCCTGAAACAAAATGATGAAAATATAGTTATATCAGATAATTTGAGAAGAAAAATAGCAGTTAGTAAAGAAAAGAATATTTGGTAATGATAGGCTCCAGGCATATGCAAGGATGAAAAGAAAAAAAAATAACCAAGAAATATGCAGAGAGAAGAAAGAAAGAGGGATATATGAATGGTAAGTACTGGGAGTAAAATAATATTGACATTTTATAGCTGTCAATAATAAAGATTAGTAAAGGATTGGACTAAAATACCAAGCTTCAGCCAACTAGAGAAAGAAGAAACAGATACCTGAATATAGGTGAAAGAGAAAATGTAAGAGCATTCAGAAAAATTAAAGTTCACATATTATTTATAAAAATATTATATATAGATTAATAGCCTCACAGTCTCTTTTTAAGATTTTATTTATTTATTTTTAGAGAGGTAAAGGGCGGGAGAAAGAGAGGGAGAGAGAAACATCAAAGTGAGAAACATTGATTGGTTACTTCTCCTACACACCCCCGGGGAACCAAACCCGCAACCTGGGCATGTGTCCTGACAAGGAATCGAACTGGAGACCTGTGGCTCTGCAGGACGATGCCCAACCAACTGAGCCACATTGGTCAGGGATTCAAGGTCTTTTTAAAATAACAGCTGAGTATATGGAATTCACTTTTATGTAAGAAAATGTAGCAACTGGAGGCTATTTCTAAAAAGTGAATAACCATATCTGTGAAAATATTTATTCTTTGAGGACAGCATCCCTGAGTGCTTCTGTACTACTTTTGTCATCATTAACCAGAAATTACTTCCAGAAGATTCAGAGACCTAAATAACTATGAAGATAATATTCATTATTCTCAAAGAATACATAGGTGTTCTAAGCAAAATTTTGTAGACTATACTGCTATACTGTCCTTAAGTAAAAGCATCTATAATTTTAATTCTAGATTATCTTATCTTGAAAATTTGAAAAAATAAAATGAATGTTTCAGAAAGATATCTATAAATATGTCTATTTGATATATGACAAAATATGCAATCATTGGAGTGGGAATGAAGAAAGCAAGACTATCTTAGAGACTACGTGTCTTCTGGTTTACTAATTTCAGGACAACACTGCACAAATTCTTTTACAAGAAGTGATTTGGTGAACTGAATATTTTTCTTATCCCACTATTATTCAGGAAGAAATCTGGAAATTGAAGAGAAGCAAATAGGCATAACACCTTTCATTGCTTGTTAATATAAGACAATTTTTAACATAGCCCAAGGCAGGGAAAGGCGGATGCTCTTGTGTTATGTAATAAGGCCAGAGTTATTAGTTATTTGTTTGTTACAAATAAGGTCAAAGTTATGTTAATAGAAGGAATATGAATTTTTCACGGAGACCAGATGGGGACCTTTAGAAATAAATGAATCATCACAGTGGGAGGTGTGTTTGATTTCAGATACTTTGGGTGAAAATACTTACAGCCTGGAGTGAAACACCTACCCTACTCCATCATCAATTTCCCCTCTCTAAATGGGAAGAAAGTCTTCATTCATTATGCTCCCTTAGCACAGCTTGAAGACACAGAAACACTAACACACAGGTCCTCTCTCTTCAGGGCCAACAGAAAAAAAAATCAGGATAGGGGAGAAACCTCTCAGCAGGTGTGTTAGGCTGCAGAATTGGAAAGAAACAAGGGGTAACTGAAAACAGAAGGGTTAGGAAATCCTGTATTTTGTGGGTGGGGAGCTCCAGTAAAAAGGGAGAGGACTAAAAGACAAGGACTGAAGGAAAGGGGCAGAGAATGGAGAGGGTGTAGTTTAAGATGATCAGCTAAGCCACCTAACTTGTCATCTAGGCAACTAAGTCTGGATAACTTGGGGTCAGCAACCTGAAGCCTACAGTAAGTGCCTTAAATTTCCCTTCATATTCGACATATTTTCCATGGGAATAGGCACTTACAATCAAATCTAGAGAGGAGAAGATTGTAGCCTCGTCTCTATGCCACAGTCACCAGCAAACTCTGGCAGCATCCTAGATGTGATGAAGTGGTAACCAGCGAAATCCACCCAAAGGCCAGGTGAGGCAAGCCAGTCCTCCTCGCTTCCACCCTTTTTCTAAAAAATAGCTTGAGGCAACAGAGGTTGGACAAGAAAAGGAAAGGAACACAATATGAATTACAAAGAATGTTATTTCTTTTGACATATTACTATCACCGAAATCAGATTCCAAAGAGGGAAAATAGGAATCACCAGATATTTTTCCCTAGCTATGATTTCAGAATATCACAGTTAAAAGTTTGCAAAAAGGATGATGATCTACACTGAGATGAATAAGGATAAGGATAACACAAAACTTCAGACAGGAAAGAGTCCTCAGAGTTTAGAGAAAATAATAGAAATATAAATGTGTATATTAAGAAAAAGACTACATAAAGCCTGGAAACTAACATTCTCCAGGTTTTCAGGATGCTACAGTACCTTTCAAAACTACTTTTGAGTTGCTCCTCTGTGTTATTAACATTCAGTGAGAGATCATGACAAGAGCCAGTTGCTCCAAGGCAAAGACCTCAGGTGACATATTTTAGCGCAGTTCACAGTTTTTAACATCCAATTTTTTAAATGCTAGAAAAGAATGAAATAGACAAGTCATGATGAAACATAAAAGAGAATAGCATTTCTAAAAACACGAGCAACCAATTTTACAAAACTCCATTCAAGTTGGTAGAGATGTAAGTGCATATAGAAGTTACAACTTTGGATAATTTTTGTCAAAATAATTAAATACAACTCACTCTTTATGCCATATATAAATATATAAAACATTTACATAGAATGCATATATGACTACACACATATGTGTACGTATATAAACAAATTCAATTTGAAACTATTTTGATGCGTCAGCAGAAAGAGATCATTATAAGCCAAAGCTCAGTGTTAAGGTTTCTCTGAATATATGTTATTCATGAGATCAAGGAGTTAGAATTAATGAATAGTGTGCCCAGGGCTGTGACTGTGTATGGAAGCTATTTTTACTGACAAAAATAGATGAGAGAGATGGAAAGAAAATGAATTTTTTAAAAGGTTTACCTGTTTTAAAAAATCTAAAATTGAATTTTTATCTACAATTTCTTTTGACACAGAAATACAGTTTGAAAATAAACAAATTTTGACAAAAAGTAGTTTTAAATCTAGATACACTAAGAAACAAGGAAGCAGATGATCAATTTCTCACAGCATTCCACTATTTTAAAAGTTTTACTGTCTCAGAAAATGTGTTTATTTTTAGGGCCGTCATACATATTAACTTCTGAGCTATGTTTGTACTCCTGACTTGTGAAAGGTAAGGTTTATAAGCAAAACAATGTAAGAGAAGTAATATCAATAAAAGCACAAAAAACTAAAGAAGAGCCTCATAACCTAATCCCTCACTGATTTTTCCCATACCTAAGCTTTTTCTAGTGAAATAAAGTACAGCATAGGGAATAGAATCAATAATATTGTAATATAACTATGCATTGTGCCAGGTGAGTGCCAGACTTAAGAGAAAAATCACTTCATAAGTTATATAAATGTCTAACCACTATTCTGTACACCTGAAACTAATATAATATTGAATGTCAGTTTTAATTGAAAAATAAATACAAAAGCTAATTTGGACCTATGATCAAATCAATGTGTGTATTCAAAAAATTTTAAAAAAACCAGAGACACAAATGGTGATATAATATAATTAAGGTAGAGACAAAATGGTCTGAAAACGTGAGTTTATTCCTTTGGGAAAAAACTCTTTTCCTTGTTTTTACTCTCCATTCTTCACGTAAAATAGTCACCTTGAAAACAGTTTTATTTCTTTTACTCTGACATTTCCCTTTTTTCCTTTTTTTCCTTTTGTTTTATTTTTTCCTTAAAAAGTGATCTCAGAACTTTCTCCAAGGTCCCCTTTTGGATGCATCAAAAAAGAAAAGTCAGAAGATGTGACTGTTATTTCTACCTGGTAAGACATTCTTTATAGAAATAGGAGAGCAACAAAAATAAAACCCACACTCTTTTACAAATATTCTCAACTTTACTTTTAAAAAACTCACCATAAAATATTTACTTCAATTGGCCTAAAACCCTAGTGAAATGTAAATATTGTGATATATCCTATCCCTCCCCCACAAAATTGCACCATAGCTTTCTAGGAACATGTCAATTGTGATAAATGAGAAACTTTTAAAAAGTGTCTTGTAAATACTATTGCAGTTGAATATTCTGCAACTTTCAACATTTTTCAATTTCTTATTTTTTCCTCCCACCCCATTTTCCTCCCCATACCCTCTTCTACCTCCATCTTATTTTTGTTTCATCACTAGTGTAAAGCTTCTGCAATTTGCCTGGGAGTTTGTCAGGTTCATTCATTTCTGGTAAAGGTTTGCTGAATTCATTGTTGGCAAAAACTAAATGTGGACAGTAGTGTCTCAGGAAAGAAAAATAACATTTAAAGTTCAGTCTGCCTGTCTCTCCGGTTTGGGGGGCCATCAGTTTGCCCCCTGACTTGAATTCCTTGATGAACCTATAGAGTTGTTAATTTTCAGTTTGTTTCGCTTTTTTTGTTGCTGTTGTTGCAAAACTGAACGTTATGACTTCCAAGCTCTTTACATGCTGGTTCTGACTTTATCAATGCTACTTTAAGGAATCATTCATCCTCATTTGCTTATAAATACTTATAATACTCTTTAATCATTAAAAATTGGATTGTTGAGGGGCATAACCAATTTAGTCACCCATTTATCCTATTTTCACCTATTGTAAAAATGAAAAGACTTTATTTGCTTGACCTGCTGAGAAACAGAGCTGGTTCTGCGGACCCTCACCATACATATCCTGACTCCTAGGTCCCAGCCTGATCAAAAAGCCTTCTTTGTGGCTTGAGACACACCTGGTATTCACTAGCATATGAATACCCTGACTGGCAAGAACTGATGAGAGATCATCATAAAAGTAATTAGCAAGTCTGTCTTTATTTGGCCAAAGGCAGGATAGTACTCAGTGTTAAGTGAGAGAGTGCCTTCTCTTCTAGAAATTTATGAAAAAACAAAACAAAACACCCCATCAACTTATTAGAAGCTAGAAAGCAGGCCTCCTGTTTTGTTTGTCACTCGCTAGAAATACTTTTACCTAGTTCAGCAGAAATGTGGGTGGAAAGTGTCAAAACACTGTGTACAGATGTTAAATAAATGACCTTGAGCCAACTGATCAATGGAAGATGATTTAAAAGTAAATGTTTTCATCATAAACTCAACCTTGAAAGATGGTCCTGTTGAAGAGAGTTTATTGTGATGTAATCATGGCAAACCATGACAGTCAAACTAAAGGATTCTTTCTGGTAGTTTTTTTTTTTTATACTACATAGTTAGTTTGGCACCATTCACATAACCAAAGCAAATGATTTGTACTTTTAAAACATCATTAAACAGACTGAGTCACCACATTTTCACATACCCCTTTTGAGCCAATGCTTTGACTTTTTAAAATAAAATTACAGGTGATCATTACACTAAACCGCATGAAATCTCACTCAATACTTGTCATTATTAGAAATAAGATGCCTTCTTGGAGAAAATGACATAAAGGAAAAAATATAAGCTGAAACTTTAAGGGAGGTGGAGACTAATGGGGTGTGAAAATTTAATAGGCTTCAGAACGCCCACTATGCTGTACTCCATTTGTTAAGAAATGGTAGAAGCAGCAGCTCTCTGGGTAATGTGAATAAGGGTTATTAGCAATAATAATGGTTTGCTAGCTGATAAATTTGCAGATTAAGCAACCTCTGCCATGGAGGTTAGTAATATTTCAAAGATACTGCTCAAGAGAGAATGGAATGGGTATTTTATTTTTGTATCAAGAAGTCTGGACTCTTTACCAAAGTATGTGGCAGCAATGGCAGCAGAAGTCTTGCTTCTCTCATTTTTCAATTTAATGGGTGGTAAGAATTCTACCCAGGACTGAAAATGTTATGACATTTTACTCATTAGATCATGCAGTGTTCTATACTTATGCTCAAGTTGCGCCTCTGCTCTCCTTATTAAAGAGCACATCGGAACAAGCAATCCTATTTTATTCATATCCAGGCCATTTTATAACAAAAATAATAAATAATGTATGTAAGCTTCCCCACTGGGACTGCAATTTTGCTATTTTTGTAATAAAAATAAATAACTAGTGCTAAAATGATCACTAGGTCTCCAACATTTGAGTTGTCATTTATTAGACAAAATGTCTTTAGGAAAAGGGCTTTGCAACTCTCATAAAGTCACCCTAGAGTGCCAAAGTGCTGATTATCTAGACTGATGGTCAGACATGTAGATGTGGACCAGCCACATGATCACATGATTGTTTTATTGGTAACAATGAGAATTCAAGAAGGTCCTAAAGAATACGGCTCCATAGCTGAGAACCCTGTGAATTTAGTATTATCTGTGCAGTTCTGTAGGTTGCCCATCATAATACATTTTCTCATGACATCTTTCAACAGAAGCCAGAACCACTCAAATTATATCATTAATTATAATTCTTTTCAATCACTTGGATCAAATGGTAATTACCATTTAATCTAAGCTCACCCTATGGCAGCTGCTGTCAGAAGTTCCATGGATACCCGGTGTTAATAGCAACTCTCAGTACTAGCCAGTTGGCTAAAATAACAAAATTTGCACTAGGACTTTCATCGACATCATGCCCAGAGATCATGGGGGTGTTATTTTCCATATACTAATCTGAAAGGCCCAAACAGAACTACTTTGGGCAGAGGAGGCACTGCACTGTGACTGGCTTGACTGAGGGAGGTCCAGAGAGCCGGGAGAGATTAGCCTTGGGTTGCAGACAGGGCCTGAGCTAGAGCCTCTCTGAACTGGGGTCAATTTAGGAAGCAAAAAGCCAATACATGAGACTAGCAGACATGGAACTCAGTGTCTTCAGTCAGTTTGTAGACTTTCTCTTGAAGGTAATGATCATGGTTCATGATATGACCCCAGAAGGGCAAAGGTAAGACTCACACCCAGGCTTTGAAGTTGAAGATGATGATGGCGATGAGGTTCAAGTTTGTCATAAGGTAGGAATAATGAAAGTAAAATAATACAAATGGTCAGAACTGGGAGAGCTCATTTAAGGGGGGGAAAGTCCTACCAAAAATAAATCAGTTTGCTCCTTTTACCTAATAGTTCTGTGTATTGCTGTTTTAACCTATCCTATGGTAAGCAGAATGATGTCCTTTCTCACCCAAAAGCCATCCACATCATAATCCCCAGACCTGTAATGTATTACTGTCATGGCAGAAGGGACTCGGCAGATGTCATTTAGGTTAAAGAACTTGAGGAGAGATTATCCTGTATTGCTCATATGGTCTAGTCTGATTATATGAATTCTTAAAGATGGAGAATTATTCCTAGCTGCACTCAGATAGATGTAAGAACAGAAGAATGGTAGGAGAGGGGCTCTGGTGGCTTTGAAGATGGAGGGAGGGGACTGTAAGCCAAAGAATATGGGCAGCCTCTAGCAGCTGGAAAAAACAATGAAATAGGTTCTCTCCAAAAGCCTCCCAAAGAGAATGAAACTCTGACACCTTAATTTTAGACCAGCTGAACTTCGGACTCCTGCGGAATAGTAAAAAAATAATACATTTATGTTATTTTAAGCCACAAAAGTTTGGGTAATTTGCTATGGCAGCAATAGAAAATTAATACATATTCCTATGCTTATTCTCTTTAAGTTATTTTAAAGTGTACAGTGCTCTACCCATAAGCATAACAGGGCCACTGACACCCAAATGGATCTCAGGAGCAGATTAATGGTCCTGAGTACCATGAACACAACACAGAGGCAAGGTAGTGACTACACGTAAGCAACACATACCCCCGTTTCCCTCAATCAGAGAGAGTAAATACCTTAAGAAAACCAAGTCAGATCACAATTTGTCAATGAAGCTGGGCCTTTGAACTTTTCAACTTGCTTTTTTTGAAAAGAATGTTGCTGTTCTCGTATCTCTCTTTTTTGCAAAGCATGCACTAGCCACCACAAAGCAGAGCTATACATACCATTAAATTCCTCCAGGGAGAAGTCAGAAATTAGTGGATATAGCAGCAGAATGATGAGTTTTTCTGAAAGTGCCTCAATGACTTGTGTTTGCCTAACACTGTCAGGGAAGCGTATAAAAGAACAAACCATGTGCTTATTGATTAAGTAAAATATGCATCCAATTGCCTCACCAGCAGAAATACATTCTAAAAGTCTTGAAAAGAAATTGGAACATGCTATATTGATTGATACCGTGTTTTGCCAGAACTGCAAAAAAACAGGAGCTCACTCTTAGAATTATTTTCAAGATTTATAATTTTAGTATGTCAAATACAACCAGGAACATGAACCAAGGGAAATATGGGCTTGCAAGGAGCATTAAGTAGCTTCTCTAGAGACTCTGTGAGGATTACTTGTGCGACGCTTGCAGAGGGCCATCTCCCCACTATGTCCTCACAAGGCAGAGGGGAGAGAGAGCGAGCTCTCACGTCTCTTTTATGAAGACACCAATCCTATTCATGAGGGCACCACCCTCATGGCCTAAGTACCTCCCAAAAGCCCCACTATCTAATAACGACCTATTGAGCATTAAGATTGCAACTTATGAATGGGGAAGGCTTGACATGAACATTCAATTCATGTTGCACAAAAGAAAAGGTGTGACCGTGGGGCCAAGCAGACTCCTCTACAGGAGCCTTCCACAAGCCTAGAGAGCTCGAGACAAACGCCTGGGACGAGGGGCATGGTAAAGCCTGTCGAGAGTAGAATGGGTATGGGGATGGAAGCAAGGGAGGTTGGCCTGAAGCCTGGCAGTACTTCACAACCCTTCTGTGAAAAACTACTTTAAAAACTGGGCTGGAAATCATACTGCTTGGAGTTAATTCCATCACTATCACTTAATGCTTATGTTTCCTCCAGAAAGCAATTTTTATAAGCTTTAGTTACCTATCTGTAAAATGGAGAGGAGTGTCTGTGTATAAAGCTGTTATCACCATAAATAAAACAATCTTAGGATCACCCTAATCCTGTGCCTGTAGTAAACATTCAGTAATATTAACTGTTATCAAAATGATTGATGACAATTATTTTGCTGGCTCTGTGGTAACATAGGCTGGGGTTGAGAGAAATTCAGAAGGAAAAGGAATACCGTATGTCTTCTTTTCTTCAATCTATTTTTTTTAAACCAAAGTGGATCATATGTTGGTCCATCCCTAGGGTGATGGAAGACACCAAATCAGGGTCTCATGGGACAAAGTGAGAAGTAGCAGGCTGGTTGCCAGCTGTGCCCATGCAGAAAAAGAGAAGGCGCGAGGCGTGCCTATGTCTGGAGGACAAGGGTTTTGACCCCAGATGGAGGAACATTTGGCTGCAGTCAATACCCTAAGCTTCACACACAAATAAACTTAGGCATTTTTGTGCATTTCTGATGAAAGCTAACACTATTTGGTTATCTGTCCAGTTTGTTCTCCTCCCTCATTCATTGGCTCAAGCACACAAACATCATTGCTCAGTGATACTAAGACTGGGCTGTCGCCAGTGCTGACTGGTTTGCTGAGCAAAGCTGAAACAGTCAGATTCTCTTTTCCAGAGCCACTTATATTTCAAATATGCCCAGCCCTACCATATGCAATGTTGGGGTAGTCATATCCCATCAAGTAGTAGAGAAGAGTCATTTGCAAAAACAGTAAAACAGACATATAGAAAGGAATGAAGATGAAGGACAGATCCCCTATGGCTTTTCCTGTTTATGTCAGTGAGGCACGGATGAATTTCTGTCCCTGGATTCCAGGCTGTGCTCCAGTACCCTCAGTATTAATTTGCCTTTTGACTTAATAAATATCTCTAGTTGGTTTCCATTACTATAAACCAAGTAATTCAAACCATATGAAATTATAAAACCTCTGTTACTGAGCCAGGGATTTCTGCCTCGATTACCCTCTAGTTAAATTTGGAAAATATTACTGGATCTTTCTCTGAAGTAGTGACAGTAACGGGCCTAATCCTGTGAAGTCATGAAAGGTTTCCATGTGTGCTGATGCTACTTTACAGAGAGAACAATATGACACTGTCACTAACTCCAAATAATAAACCTGAGCCAACTACAAAACCAGTAAAATAACCTGAGGAATATTAATACCATTGCTATTAACACCATGTGGTATAAAAGTGCAAATTAATGGAACCTTATAAATACATATGTATAGTATTTTAACATTGTCTGCCAAGCAAACAAGGCTTTCTTTATTTTTAAAAAAAACTCCTATTTTTTAATAAGAATAGCTCTTCCAATAAAGAAAAATAAACACACTTGCCATATAAAATAATCAAAATAGAAGTCATAGAACACAAAGATTTTTATTTCCAAACAAAATTTCAACTTATTTATATATTTTGACAAATTGCCTTTGTTGCCAACCTTCTGCTATCATACAGAACTAATTGTTACCAAGCTATATTCCTAATATATAGCACCATATTTATTAATGTTAGCTTATCCATGAAGATTGATTTTTTCATATTATAATCATACATTCTTAAAAAGATAGTGATTATACTTCCTAGTAAAAAGTATTTATTGTCCCCACAATCAGAATTCCTAATACAGGGGAGAAAGAGCAGATGAGCCATATTATCAAGCTTTAAGTGACATATGACTTCTTTTTGGCCAAATATTTACTTGTTTTAATAACATATAGTTATATACTAAAATGCTAATGTATTTTCATTGGATCATTGAAGAGGATGGTAGATAGAAAGGCTTCAAATATTTTAAACTGGAAGACACACACTAAGAGCGGTAAAGTGAGAACAGTTTCATGAGCCTATATGTCTAGTCTAGTATGGATTACAGTCCAGTCTCTTCCCTTAGCTGAGAGGGAAGGCTGGCCTAGAGCTGCAGAATGTGAAGCCAAGGTGAATTCTTGTTCACGTCCTCTATAGCCACAAGGTAGGAAACCAGAGAAAATTTAAACAATTAAGTACAAGCCAGTGGGAAGAGCACAAAGATTCAGTACCCGAAATTAAGCAACAGCTAGCTGGAAGGCAGGACCTGGCAAGTCCCTATGGGCAGAAGCAGTAAGTGGCATGGCCAAACCCAGGGAGAATGTATAAAGGACACCACGGGTCACCATGCTCCCCTCCCCTGCCATGACTAAATGGCCCTGGGGTTTCCCAAAGTCAACTAATGCAATGTTTGTTCTCCACCCTGGATGGACATTGCATCAACCACAGTTGGGGGAGGGAGGGATGCTTTAAAAAAATACTAATACCGGCTCTCACCTAAAACCAATTTAGTAAAAATCTCTGGGGATTCAAATGCACAGCCAGCATTGAGAACTACCTATTAAATAGGAAAAGTTATACACTCAAACAAATGCTGAAGGTGAAGTGTGGGTTACTATAAGAAATCCCTTGCATCCGAGCCTTCCCAGGGGACTGTACATAGAGCTAGTGAGGTCACAGGGCTTCATGGTCCCCAGCTGTCATGTGGGAGGGAGCTACCAGGGCACTGAGACAGTTCAGAGGATGTGCAGAAAAAAGTACATAAATGCATACCTAACAATGTCCATAATAAGGGATAGTCTAAAATGGGTTATCACAAAGTGTTTATGACTTAATAGTCTATGTAAGTGCCTATTAAAAGGAAACAATGAAAGATGTCCAAATCCCTTCCAGTTCAGTCCAAGGCACAACGGGAAGAAAAATATTCATGTTTCTTTTGTCTAAATATGAAAGGGTCTTAATTTATAAAATCTGCTTTTGTCCCAAATGTTCAGAAGTTTATATATGCAAAAACAAAACAAGAAATCGCTTAAGACGCTGATCCTTAATAGCTGCTGTATTTTTTCCTTCCTGAAAGACAGCCCACTTTCTGTGCATTTCTAGATGTTTTTCTCTGAAAATGTGTTCCTGAACACCAAAATGAGATGCCATCCTCCTCTGTCTGAGACAGAAAAGGGGCTTCTAGCCTTTGCCCTGAGGAGGTAGGAGCCCTCTTGGAATGTGTCCATCATTAAAACAGTGCTTGAGGGAATTTGCCTGCTCACATTTTAATTGCTTTACTCACATTACATGTGTTAACCCTATCGAAGTCAACACCAAACCTAATTTCTAGCAATTATTTTCCTTTTTTATTAAGACATTTGTGTTTACACCAAAACAATAATCTGGTTTTAAAAATTCATCATAGTCACTAGTGTCATGGAGAAATCAATCCTTTTACACCGCTGGAGCTGGAGGACAGGATAAAAATGCCACATGAACTAACACTTTTGCCTGAGTCAGCATAATAATTATCCTGTTATTATCAGAGAAGTCTGCTGTGCTTATTAGCATACATCAGCATAGAAATTAAGTTCAGTGTAAGCACCAAAACCTTTCTGCAAATTTAGGTTCATTTATCCAGTTTCCCATCTATCCCTTCTTCCTTTCTGCCAGAGAACGCTTGGAAATTTAGAGCCAAAAAAAGGGTTTTATTTTTATAACAATACTTAAACAGTCAGGAAAAGATAAATTTTACTTTGTAAGTGAACTATTCTCCTACTATAAATATATTATTAGAGGGGGCCAATTCTGCAAAACCAGGATAAGAACATAGAGCAGCTGATGCATTGGGCAGTCTGGGTAGGATTCAATACAAAGGCTGGGTCTGGGGAGTGTCTAGGATCAAGGAAGAGAAGTTGGTTGGTTTGCTAAAATGTAAAAGACAGAAGTTCATTCTCTTAATGGGCTCCTCAAGGATGAAGATTAATTCTTGAGAGTCCTTGAAATTCAGTACTTTTTATCTGTTCCAAGCGCACAGGCTCTACAAGAGGGAAACTTTCCTTCCTTCAGCCTCCACCCTTTCTATTCTTTTAACCTGCAGTTTAGCAAATTCCATTTTTACTTACCTGTGATGAATAATGCCTTTTTTTTTCTTTTTTAAGGTTCCAGAAGAAATAAAAAAATCACATCTTATTGATTCCTCACGATGTCTAATATTCAATATGTTTCTTTTCATTAGTTGCTTTGTTCTAGAAAGGTGGTAAGATGTCTGGAAAATTATTTACTCAGGGCATTTCCGAGTGGAAAAGATGAATGGAAGTTCCATCAGGCATCACCTCTCAGATTTGGCACGTGCAAAAAAGAACTATGCTTATTACAGAAAATAAATACAATTTGATATATGTGAAGTCAAACTGCATATCCAAATAGGTAAGAAATCTTATAAATAAAATCATTTTTCAAAAGTATAAGGAGTAATGCTTAAATGGTAGAGGTCCAAGACTTGATGTCATGCATTCTAAAACACGCTTAGACCAAGAATATATGTATTTTTTCAACCTTGCTTTTTAGCATGTCCCATTTCATCTCTGAAGATAACCTATTCACTATCATTTCTGCTTTATGTCTTTCATTGAATGATGCTAAAATGTCAGGAACTCTAAGCTTTTTGTAAACATTCAATATCTCTTAGTTTAACCTAATTATAATCGTCATGATTATGATTATCTTGTCTAAATTGTATATTTTTTCTTTTTTTTCTGCATGTAGAGATTGTTGTTGGCTAACATATATTTCTCTAATTCATAGTTCAATGATTCAAACATTTAGTTTTATCTATGTAAGTAGGAGCATGTATAGAATGCAAACCATGGTTAAGTAAATCAATGTTCAAATGCACAAGGTGCATTCATGTGCCTATAAAAACTTCTATACATAATAACTGATAGCCACTTAATACTAAAATGTAAAAACCAAAAATTCATTTTATCAAGAGTGTACTAATTTTTTTAGAATTTATTCAACATATGAATAAATACAAAAGCAAAAAATAATATATGAAGATTTATATAGAATTGCATCTTTTCATTCTTGGGCTCAAGGGGCTGATGGTCACTATGGGGAAATAAATAATGGCGATACTAATCCACTCATCAAAAAACTATATGTCGAAAACAAAAAGTAGTCTCAACAAATTATTCATATAGGATATTAGTTACTGTATATGTCACAAGTGGAAGCCATGCTACTGTTGGCTTTTTAGGTATTAGGAAACTCCAACATTAGAAGTCAAACTTTTTAATATGTATATATGCTAATGGTTCCGTCAACCATCCCTACTTCCACAGATGGCCCCTTAATATTAATTGATGATTGTGCTTTGGAAGTAGTAATGAGGAGGAAATGCTTTTCTTACTGAACTGATCCACACAACTGATCAAAAAAAACATCAATACGTAAATGAATGCCCACAAATTATAATAATAGTAATAGTAATAATAACTCACAGTTGAAATTTTGGGAAACAAATATTTCAGAGTATAATTTGTAGTCTATTTTTCTAGAATCAATCACTTCATTGTTTTGTTAAAGTGTTATATCAAAGCCATAAGTTAAAAGTGCTACTAAATGATTAAATATCTAATTCTTTTCATGTGCCTTCCTCATTTGTTTGCAAAGCTATGTGAAATAGGCTTCTGGGGAAATGGTATATTAATGTGCACTTGTAGTAATTCATAGTGTTGAGTTATGTGAAGTAATGAAATGGCATTTCCTCTAATTTATTGGAGAAGATTCTCATCAGGAACTGAAAGAAATGACATTTTTATAAGAAATGTGAACTTACATTGAGACGCAGTCAAGAGCAAGAAATACTGACATGTTTTCAGTTTTTTAAAAATATTTGTCATCATTACTTTTACTATCATTCACCTTCAAGCACTTTACCTATTACCAATTTCTTTATTACAAGATAAAAAAAATGATTTCAATGAAAAAAAATAAAATAGGTAAAGTTGAGGCATGAGCGCAGCGGAAATCCTGCTGACACTTGGTTAGCGACAGTGTGGACCATCAGGCACAGGTCATATATTATATGACTTTTCCAATGGCATAATGTGGTAGTCTAAAATATAGACTATGATCTGGACTGAGAAACTCAGATTTAACCAATTAACCTGGTGGCATGTGACTAATGTTAAGTCATAGCGATCAAGCTAGTCATGGCCTTGAACCTATGTATCTGATATATGTAACAATATTTAATAAAAAAGTTTGTTTGTGTCTTTCTGATCAGCCACAGCCTCTGCAGGATTAAGGAAACAAATTATTCATTATATAGTGTATTTTAAGCACATTAGTTTATCCACTCCCAGGTAATACACAGCTATTTACTGTACAGTAGGAATATTTTTGAGTATAGTAGTCATGTGTACTGAAATCAGTTATCGCAACTTCTATAATGAATAACATACTTAAGCATGCTTTACATTTTTGCACCTTCAATAATGTATTGTGTTTTCTGCAGAAAAACTTGCAGACCAATGCTCCTGTTGAGCACTGTTTTTGGGAAAATTGTCCAAAGTCCAAACTACACCATTTCGAAGGCACTGGAGAATTACCAAGGCGTAGACTTGAGACGGTGATCCCAGACAAAGGGAAATACAAAGGATAGAGCCTGACATTCATTACTGCTTTCCCCCTTAAATCATTTGTTAATTCTCAAACAAAATGTAGGGGCACAGAAACTGAACAGCAACTCTTACGGGGCTGGGAACACTGACCCTGGAGTTGAGGAGCATCAAGGAGAAGGGGCCTGAATATATGTGTGTGTACACGCACACGTATATACACATTTATTTCAGAGCTGAAACAAAAACAGAGCAGCCCAAAGACTGAGTTGTAATCCTGAAGCCCCACCCCTGCTCAAACTGTTATAATCTATCCCTTCTCTCTGCCAGAAGGGAGGAAAAGTGAATTCTCTCTTGAGAAAAATAAACATATCAAGAGACTCAAATTACCCCTAAAATTTCCATGCACAATGAAAGAAAATATTCCATTAAATTTTTTTTCAGGCATGCCAAGAGAAAACATCAAATGGGTCTAAACCAGAAAATTAAAAAAAAGACAATAGAAACAAAATATATGAACAGATACAGATAGACATAGATATTAAAGGAAACATGATGAGTATGGTCATAGGGTTATATAAAAAGCTGGAGAACTTCAGTCAAGAGCTAGAAACAAGTATGGAAATTAATCAAACAGTCGTACCAGAAACAAAAATTTACACTGACTAAAATTTAACACTGTGTGAGGTTCTTAAGCATATACTTATATTGAGTATCACATTAAATTCTATCCAAATGAGATTAACATTATCCTTTTTCTAAAATATATAATTTAAATAATATTGTTGGCTAATTTTTCTAAAAATTACTTCATTAATATATGAATTTAATCATTATATTCAAATATAGTTTCTGCTTCTCATTCTCCTTTTATGAAAGATCATTATTTATACATATGTGTCAGACTTTAAAATTTCACTTTTCCAAGTGCATTAAAAATGAATTCATGATTATACTCCATCAGGTTAGCCAAAGAGAATCCTGAAATACTAAATGGACCTAAAAATATAATTTAGTATTTAAATAATGTAGACTTATTTACTTTTTGTTTATTTCTCTAAGCCTTGTTACAGTTTTAAAGGAGAAAAGGTTAAAGGCAGCCATGTTAATTCTGTTAATTTTATCTAAAACTTCAAGAAATGGTGCATTAAGTAGAAAATAATTCTTAAAAACAAAGAAATAAATTTACCACTTTTTATAACAAGTCTGAAGGCACACATGCCAAAGACAGAAAAAAATATGTCATTCACCATTGAGAATATTGTCAGATATAATAGTAAAGAAGATACAAACTAAAGATTACCCAAGGAAAGGTTAGATATCATTCAATAAATAAGGCTATTGTTAATTTGCTATCATACTTTTATCATCGATCTAAGGCAGTGTGAGGATATCATTGAGCCTGCATATGCACAACAGAAATAATGTTTAATATCTACATTGCCACATTTAGACTGCATTACATGTTTGAACATGCTGTTCTATATTGTTTCCTTTATACCCCTCACATCCCTTCTTTAGAAAGAGAGTGCAGGGTAAGAGGCAGATTGCCTGGGTTCAGATTCCAGGGCACTCTAAACCTGCTATGTGAGTCTGTCCACTGAACTTAGTATCTCTCTGAGACAAAGTTTCCTCACTTACAAAACATAATATCATCACTTCACAGGATTGCTATAAGTATTAAATGAATTAACATACATAAAGGACTTAAAATGATTCTTGGTAAGCATTGTGTATTTGCTGCTTTTGTTCTTGTGGATGTTATAATTTTTACTAATATGATTTTATTTAAGTGTTGAAGTCCTTCTGCTGAGTATGTATTCCCTATCTTTCTTCACTTTGCAAAATATTTCTCGTTTTTTCAAGACCCGACTCCAAAAACTTTCCTGAACTCCTCATGACTCAGAAAACTTTCCTGAACCCCTGAACAATGTCCCTTTTCAGGGCTCCCATAGCACTGTCTTTGTAACTGTCATTATCAACCAAATTATACTGAAATTATCTATGTGAATGCCTAATATCCCCTTACACACCTGCCTCTCCATCCTCACAGTAAAGTAATAGATTCCTGAATGGCACATATCCTGTCTTCCTCTGTTTATCCCCTAGCCCTGATTCATAGCTGAGCCGGGGGGCCCCAAGACCACCCCCAGGTACTGCGATTCACTAGAGCTCACACGACTCAGCACATAGTTGCATTCATGACTATGATTTATTACAGTGAAATGACAACAACAAAAAAAAAATCAGCAAAGGAAAAAGGTGCATGAGGCAGAGACCAGAAAAAAACAAGCGAAAGATACCAAGATTCGTCATTCTGAGGAATCGCACAGGACCTATTTTCTTCCTGCTGCAGCATGGAATTAAGATAATACGTGCAAAGTGTTGTTTGCCCACAAAGCTCATTGGAAAATCAGTACCGAAGGTTTATACTGGGTGTTGATCACATAGGTTTTCTCTGTCTTGGCAATATCAAAATTCCTGACTCAGGGGAAGAAAAGAAGGTATTCAGCATAAACCACAGTTTAGGGAGAGTGAGCCATTTTTTTTATTCAGCTAAAGTTTTATATCACTGTAAGAAACTGTTTACTACTCGTGTTCCCAGGTACCAGCCAACAACCAATCTTACAAGCAAGACTTTCTTCTCTGCACCGGGGCCTCAGACATAAAATGTATCCCATAGTTATTCGTATATACTGGACAAAATGAGCCATGCTGTGCAACAGAACAATGTTAACAATAGTAAGTAAAATAAACCCACCTCTCAAAATCTCATATAACTTATAATACAACTATAATGTCAAGAAATAACGTACACATTTATCTAATAAACATTTTCCTGGACACTTACACTGTACTATGCACTATATTAGGTATTCCATTTACAAAGACAAGTAAGACATGCTATCTATTATTAAATGAATTTATTCAGGTAGGGAAGTCAGATATATAAAGAAATACTTAGAACTAGCTATACCCAGTATAAAATATATAATTATGGCAATAGTGCTAGTGATTAATAAAATATCATTACTTTTAATTTATAGAATATTTCAATATTCTTAAGAGTACTTTAAGTAACAATATACAAGTGTCAACATATCCCCATAACTTCATTTTTAGTTATGCTTTTGATAGTATGTCACTGATTAAAAAATAATAATCCAATATGAAATATGCTCTTAACATTTTTCTTGGTTTTCAGAAATTAAGGAATTAAGGCCTCTCCATGAAAACAAGCAAACATACAAATGAAGTCCTGAAAGCTATGAGTTGCAAGCAGATATGAAGGCTGGGTCTGGCCAGGGGGCTGATCCTAATATCAGCCCTAGAATGGGAGCGATGTCTTGCACCCACCACAAAGGAGAGCAGGGTGGGAGCCCGGAGAGGGCTCGAGGGGGAAATGGGAAGGAGGCATGGAGGCAGGGAGACAAGAAAAAGATTCATAGCTTTTAACAGGTTCTCATTGGAGTGTATTTTCAAAACAAATGAACATCCACAGAACAAGAGATTTTGAGTCCACCTAAAGAGACTCTTCTAAGAATCCAGGCATTAGACACTAACCTTGAAGCACCAGGGGACTGAGAAGGAATCATTCCAAGTTCCAAAAGAAAAGTTTCACTACTATCATTTGAATGATAGATTAAAAGATTAAGCATGAGGAACTGCAAAGAAATCATTGCTTTTGAAAGAAATGATAAACTTACTTGTATGGATGTAGTAAAATATACCTTCTCATCTTGTTTCAATGAACTCACTAAAAATATTCAATAATTTTGAGCAATCGCATATGATTTAATAACCTCTACACTCCCACTCTTACCAGGCTTTATATAAAATTAAGCTCTTTGAAGTTTGTCTTCTTTGAAAGTAATACTTCTTTGGGATAAAAACTTAGAATGTAGAAAATTATTCTTGATGAGCTGAAGATCATCTAAAAATGCAGCTAAATTTTTAATAGCATCTTTCTTACAAAAGCATGACAGAAACTAAATATCCACATGAAAGAGAAATTTACTTTGTATGAATATGAAGAAAAGTGTGATATGGTGAGAAACAATGATCATTTATTCACAAACTAGCAGATGTGCTGTTTAATAGTATCTTTAAAGATACTCTTTTTACTCTAATTCATTCTTAATGAATGAAATTAAATAAAAGATGTAATCAATAGCTAGTGATTTAAGTAAAATTTAATCTCCAATATTAACCATTAGCTTAAATATATTTTATCCTAAATGACACATCACAATTTCTCCATGAGTAGCTAGTTTAAGATTCATCAGTCAGCCAATGCAGAACTCCAAATAGAAGGGTCACAAAATTTCTTCAGGGTCCACAGTGCACCATGAAGTTAATACCACACAAAGACTCCCAAAAGCTATTTAACCCAAATGCTGCTTACCTTTATAGATTAAAGATTGTATGTAATTCTATATATATATAACTTTTTAAATTATCATTTAAAAATGTTTCTATGCATGCTCAAAGCAGGGGAGAAAAACAGAGCTATTCCAAGTATATCTTAGATGTTATATTTATATAGAATATTTATGTAAATATGGCTTAGCATAATTTAATAATTTTTTAATTCAGGTAAGACTGCCTGAATTGAAACCCAAGGCCTGAAAGCTCTGCATATTTTAAAATCTAACCTATTTATATAGCTACATTAATCTGAATAGGCTAGGTTACATTTACAAACAATCCCCTGAAATCTCGGTGTTTTAAATAACAATTATTTCTCACTTATACTATTGATATGTGTCTACTCACATTTGTTAGAGGCTATGCTCTATTGTGTTGTCTTTTCAGGAGCACAAGCTGAAGGAGGCTCCAACTCCATATTACAACAATTGCTAAGGCAAAGGAGAGGGGAAGGGGAAAGAGGAAAGAGAGAGCAAGAAGAAAGATGCTATACTACTTACAAATTCACATTTATGCTTTTGCTCTCATTTCATGAGCCAAAGTGAGTAATATGACATGTCTAATTTCTTCAGCTTATGGGGAATGTCAGTCCTAGCCTGTGCCCAGAAAGCAGTGAGTCAATAACATTTGGCGAACAACACAAGTGATTACTATAACAGTCAAACGTACACCAAGCACTGTGGTGGTTACTGCAGACATTCATGTGGTAAACGTAGGAGCGCAGTCTCTCTTGCTTTTTTAAATTTTTAAAAATTATTTATTTATTTTTAAAGAGATGGGAAGGGAGGGAGAAAGAGAGGGAGAGAAACAGCAATGTGTGATTGCCTCTCACATGCCCTCAACTGGAGATCCAGCCTGCAACCCCGGCATGTGCCCAGATTGGGAATGGAACCTGTGACCCATTGGTTCACAGGCTGGCACTCAATCCACTGAACCACACCAGCCAGAGCTCTCTCACTTTTTCTTTTTTTATTTTAAGAGTATATATATATTCTTTATATACATATTCACCCACGTATGTGTGTGTGTGTGTATTGTCAATACTATTCTTTAAAGTTTTTCATTTTATATTTCATATTTTGTTCTCCCAAAACATATATTGGAAAATTATCATTTAGTTGAAAATATTAGGAAAAAAAGACATGTAGTTGTTCTTAAACAGTAAGTTGGAAATCAGATTTTTCTTGGTACAAATGACTTATGATTACTTTCTTAGTACATTGATCAATTCACTTAATGACATTTATAAGCTCAGAGTAAAGATATATATAATTTTGCTGCTGCAGGTATTTACAATTGCATTCCCCTATTGGTTATCAAATGGTGACTTAACTACACCTGTATTAATGTGACATCTTGGGTTCTAATACAGCACTACAGATCTAAGTATATAAATGAGACATATAGAAACATATTTTTTTGCAGGGAAGTCTTCAGTTTTACATCAGGTTTTCTAGCACACGCAATGAAAACAGACACTATTAAAATCTCATTTTAGCAGGATAGTTTTAAAGAATCAGATATCTAAAAACATATTTTTAAAAGATATTAAATGTGAAGAGCTATCTAGTGAGTAATCATCGGTCTCAGTTCTACTCATAATGTTTACCAAAGACTAAATTCTCTGTAGAAAAGCAGTACTCTAATTCATGATGCTCGAGCGTAGACAAAGCTTAAGGAGAAGCCAGCATCACATATGCTTAATCATTCAGCAAGAATTTGTGGCACCCTAAACAATTATAATAGCAACATCAATGATTACTAACATAGATTACCGTAATAAATATAATAATATAAACATTTTAAATATACTGGTAATTACCAGAATGTGACACAGGGATAAAAAGTGAGCAAATGCTGTTGGAAAAAATGGTACCAATAGATTTGCTTCATGAAGGAATGCCACAAACCTTCAATGTGTAAAAAAAAAAAAAAAAAAAAAAAGCAATATCTGTGAACTACAATAAAGCAAAGAGCAATAAAATGTACGACTGTACAAACATATATCTATATTAGTCAGGAAGATTTATATTTGTAGCAAAATTTTTTTTCAAGAATCTAAATAACTACTACACATTTTATAATAATGCAGGAAATTTTGTCTAAGTTGGTTTTTGAGAAATATAAATTATGAGAATTCTAAGTCAATTTCATATTTCATTAACACTAATGTATGCATAATCTGGAATAATGTATTTTTAGATTCAGTGCTTTCAGAAGCAGATATTATTCATATTAATTTTCTAAAAGATTATAATATTGATGAAAAAATATAAATGCCTACATCAATAGAACATGAAATAAATCAGTTAAAAAAATGTTTCTTTGTTTTTCAACTAATTTAAATCACTCAAGTAGCTTACTATTGAAAGTTTTGTTTTTTAACTACAAATATATTTTAGTTGGAACTGAAATGTTGTCATTTCTTATAATGTTTGATTAGTAAAATAAACTATATAGTAATTCAGGCAGAAGAAGAAAATGAAACATTTTGAATCTATTGAAACCAAATCCCAGGCATTACGCTATCAAAATGATTTAGTGTATCTATCACAATCTATCACATCATAATTCTGGGCTGACTGATACTATTTAGACCTCACTTAGAAACACTTACCTACCTTCCTACCTGAATAGTTACAACTGAATAAGCACCTCTCTTTCCCTCTCCCCACTCTTTTACCCCCTCCTCCCCACTCTCCACTCCCTTCCTCTCTATCCTTTTCCCTCCTTTTCTCTAAGTATTATAGAAAATGACTTGATAAAAACACCTTTTATTATCCTATAGCTACATGTCTTCATATTTCATTATGTTTGGCAAAAATTATGTTTGGCAAAAATTAATTAGATTTACAGTAATAAATCAGCACTTGTTATTGTATGAGAAATTATTCTCTGGTTCACAAAGAAAAATGTTCCTTAGTGAGATAACACAGTAGACACAGCAGTTCTGTTTCAATAAGAAAACAATAAGGGCTTTCTTTCTAAGTAAGGGAAATTTAGTCATGAGGAAGAGTTGAACTGATTTTCAAAGAGTGATCAAACTTCTTCACTTCTTCAAATAAACTTCCCATCTAGCAATGACAGTAAAGAATTTCTTTGTGAGGCACCACTGTACTGTCCTGTGTTGTTAGATTATAATGGGCATTAAAAACAGCAACAAAAACAAAAACTAAATTATAACATACTTTGGATTATTTTTTCAATAATGCTAAGCCTGATAGCCACAATTTGTGATATTAAACTTCCTCTAAAGAAAATGTATTCCATTACTCAGCTGTGAAAAATAAAATAAAAAATGAAAAATAAAGGGAATCTTACCTTTTGCAACAGCATGGGTGGGCCTTGAGGGTATTATGCTAAATGAAATAAGCCAGTCAGAGAAAGACAAATACCACATGATTTTATTTATATGTGGAATCTAATGAACAAAATAAATAAACAAAATGGAAACAGATTCATAGAAACAACTGACTAACAGCAGTCAGAGAAGATGGGTATTGGAAGGCTGGCTGAAATAGGTAAAGAGATTAAGCAGGGAAAAAAAGCAAAACCTCACAGACACCGACAACAGTAGGGTGATTACCCGAAGGAAAGGAGGGAGGGGGCAGGTAGAGGATGGTAAAAAAAATAAATGGTAATGGGAGGAAACTAGTGTTTGGGTGGTGAACACACAATATGATATACAGATGGTGTTATAGAACTGTACACTTAAAATCTATATAATTTTGTTAACCAGTGTAACTCCAATAAAATTCAATAAAAATATATAATACTAAAAAGTTTAAATAAATAAAATAAAAATAAAGAAAATGTATTTCAGATATTCTAATAAGTAGGGAAAGCTATGTATGTTATACTCTAGTACAGTCCACATAAAGAAATGACAGTAGGGAAGTTCTTAAAAAAACAAACAAATGTACACAACGTTCTCTCTCTCTGTATCTATATACAAATATGTATGTGTGTACATACACACACACACACATAGCATCTATGAGTACATTCATGTTTATTTGTCCCTATCTCGACTTTTGAGCATTTTTAGGGCAAGTGGGAAAGATAGATTTTGGTGAAAAAGGAAGAGGAGAGGGGAAAATCCAAGTCTCAACCCAATGATCTACATAAATTCTAAGTACATAGATTTTGTTCTTGTTTAGAAACTTCTCCTGTGAGAAATAAACATGGCAAATAAGGCGCACTAAGAGAAAATGCAATGGGGCTGAAAATTTACTCATTAATTAAATGATCTTATTAAGTATCTATTTTATGTCACTCCCAGATAAAGGTAGAAGCACATTATCTGCTCTCAAATAGCTCACCGTGTAACATGGAGTCAGAAAAATGTACCATTTAAGTATGACATAGTCAAAGTTCAATAATGTTTATATACCAGTTATAAAAGAAGCATAGAAGTCAGCAACACTGAGAAAGGAAAAGATAATCAATATAGAAAGAACAGTACAAAAACACAGAGGAAAGAAAGCATATTGAATCAGAAAACAGAATTGCAAATACCTCGATGTATCTGGAGTATAAGACTATGAGTAAACAAGAAAATTTGACTGAAAAGTAGGCAGTGCTTTTAACACTCTGTCAAAAATGATGTAGTTTAAATAAAACAATGATATGCCATTAAAGGGTTTTTTCATATAACAGGACTTTTTTTATATTTTCAAAATTTTATCAATTCTAAAAAAGTAAAATAAAGGCCCAAAACACAAAAATGCATATATAATTCTAACCTTTAAAGAAAATCGACATTAATTTTTATTTCATTTCTATTATAAATAGAATATAAGGACTCCTCTTTTTTTGTAACATGACCAAAATACCAAGAGCACACTGGGAAAAATATACTATAATACCCAGTGGTGTTAGAGAGAAATTTTAAAATAGGATAATGATATAACCATATTTGCTCTGGCAGTGATAGAGAGGGGAAAGTTGAGGTGGTGGGGAGGCAAAACTAAAAGACAGTAATATGACTAATTAGAAGCCTATTGCGATGATCCTGAACAAGCAGGTAGTACTGGAAGATATGCGGCATCTAGTTCTGAAAGCACCCATGTGGGGGTCTACCTTTATTTGACTGCATCCATTTACACAAATAATGCATCACCTAGTTCTGCTTACATTGAAGATGATTAATTTTAGCAAAATTCTAGCCGGAAAAAGTGATTAGGCTTTCCAGAAAGGGACCCCATAAAACTCAAATACTATATTAGAAAACAGGAGATTTTAGCTCTTGGATCCCCTATATTAAAATTTTCAAAATTAGCCTTGGCCGAGTGGCTTAGTTGTTTAAAGCATCATCCTGTACACCAAAAGGTGGCGAGTTCGATCTCTGATGAGGACACAAATGGGAAGCAACCCACCAATATTTCTCTTTCACACTGATGTCTCTCTCTCTCTTTTTCCCTCCTCCATTTATCTCTAAAATCAATAAACATATCCTCAGGTGAGGACTAAAAAATAAATAAAATTTCAAAAATTATAACAACCCTTATTTATAATTATTGAGTCATTTTCTATAGAAGTATAATAGCTTTGAGGCCTTGAAGTAATGACAGAATCATTAAAGGCTAATTCCTGACAATTTCAGCTCTAAAAGGCTGTTTATTTTCCTAAGAGCTATGGTGCAGGCATAGAGATAAGGAGGAGAAAATAAGGGAATCCAATTCAAGAACCACAGATACATAATCATTCTTTACACTGCCAAATCCAAACTCAGCTAATCTTGGAACATCCTTATTAAACAGGCAATACTAGACCTTCTGAAGAATAAAATGAAATCTCTTTTTATAACTAAATCTAAGAAAAACTTGGAAATTTTTGAAAGGACACTCTCTAATCATATGCTGCTTCTGTCATTGAAAACAAAATCTTGCTATGGGGAAGTAAAAGGAATGGCTAAACTAAACAATGTGCTTAGTAATTGATAAAAAGTGGGAATTATATAATTCATTTATTATGTGTTAAAATTCAAGGTTTCCTCCTTATCATATGATACCATGGAAGAGTATCATAAACACAATATTGCATGCTGATGTAATTTGCTTATTGTGGGGAAAAAGTTCTGTTGCAAATGTTTAAAGTTTGAAGAGGACCTTTAGTTTTTTTGAATGGTAGGAAGTATTTGGCATTGAACTTGTAAAGATGAAAATTTGACACCCAGACTAGTTAATCTGTCTTATATTTGTAGTATTTTTAATAATCTTATATCTACACAATTAAAGAATACATTATTTTCAATGATAGATATTACCTAAAGTAAAAAAAGGAATGTGAAAGGGTAGTTTCTACTGATTGGTTTGAGAAGAGTGATAGCAACAATCTAACAATTATCAATGAAATAGGAGATTATCTTGAGACTTCTTACAAAAAATTACAATAAACAACTTAAAATTTGACAAGGAATTACTTTTCATCAAAACAAGGTCTATACATAGGAGAATTCCTATATCTGGAATGCATTTCTTAAGCCAAAAGAGAATTTGAACTGAACTTTTTTACAGGGTAAATTGTTAGGAGAGGCTATGGCAAAGGATTAAAAATTATTTTTGAAAATATAGCATGATTGTTCTGACTGGTGTCGGTGGGTTGGGTGTCATTCTGCAAACCAAAATTTCAGCTGGTTCGATTTCTGGTCGAGGCACATACCTGGGTTGTGGGCCAGGTCCCTGTTTGGGGGCATGCGACAGGCAACTGATTGATGTTTCTCTCACACATTTATGTTTCTCTCCCTCTTTTTCTCCTTCCCTTCTCCTCTCTCTAAAAATAAATAAATGAAATCTTAAACAAAAGAAAAAGAAAATATAGAGTCACTTGCTTTATTTTGGACAAAAATTAAAAAGAGATATTCTGAATTTGTCAAAGTTGCTTTAAAATTTTTTTACCTATTCCCATCAGTATTATCTATATGAAACTGGTTTTTCTATGAGTGTCATTAAATATGAGAGTCACTCATATGTGGAATCTATTAAACAAAATGAACTAACAAGCAAAATAGTGACAGACTCATAGACAGAGATCAGGCTGCCAGTTGTTTGGCGGGGGGGTGCCTAGGTGGGGGAAGTGGAGGTATTGAGCAAAAAAACAGTAAAATAAAATAAAATAAAATAATAAATTTGGAAACAATATATTATAGGCCATCATCCCTTGTGAGCAGCAATTCAATTACTCCAACCTACCTTAGATTAATTCACAAGAAGCAAGCTCATTCATCACATTAAATACCAATATATAGAAAGAGCAAAGTGTACACATGGGTGTTGACAATAAGGAATACTTATTTCCTTTATAACTGTTTAGTTAAAATTACACAACCAAAAGTTATGCATATAATTGTGGTTTTCTACATTAATCCCCAATACATCATTTTTAATGTATAAAACATACAGTTGCATAATTACCTTCTCTCCTGTTAATGTTTGTTCTGTTCATATTTATTGAAATACAATCTTACTTATATTGAATCAAATAATAAGAAACTGAATTTGAGTTCTTTAGTTTTTTTTTAATTTCATACTTCTAGTAATCTATTTTTAGCATATTTTATAAAAGTATTGGTCCAGGAATTGTTGGAAAAAAAACTGTTCATCACCTGCAAGAATTTAAAAGGATTGGTTTACTTAGACCGTCAATTTTCTCATGCTCATGCCTCATGTGTCCAACCAAATGTGCAGTTGTTAGGAGCAACAACAACAAAAAAAAATGACTTGAATCGTCACTTCCTTATATGATAAACAAAAGATTAAGATATGACTCATTTAACCAAATTCTTTTTGGGATACTGGTTCTTCTTTCACTTTCTGCTTTTTAACTTTCCTTTTCCATTCCATATGGAGACTGAGGCATTTATTTACTTGTCTCTTATCATGTTTTGGCTGTATAAAAAGGAAAGTTATTTTAATTCAAGTTTTTTCCATTTTGGTAAAAGTTTAAATGTACAAAAGAAAAACAGCCTAGTTTAGCAATTTTCAACCATTTTTATCTCATGGTACACACCAAACTAATTATTAAAATTTTGCAGCACACCAAAAAATATATTTTTTGCTGATCTGACAAAAAATCAGTATAATTTTAATTCATTCACGCTGGACAGCTATTGTTGTGTTGGCTGTTGTCTTTCTTTTCTTTTTTTAATTTGACAATCTAAAGGAAAAGAGATGAGTGCCCCTAACTAATAGTCAGGTATTACATGTTTTAAAAAGTCTTGTGACACGCCTGTTGAAAATCACTAGCCATAGCATCTTCAGTCACAGAAAAGAAAGAGCGAGTGTTTTCAAGTGGAATAAAAAGAGAACGCCACTAAACAATGCAGGTTAAGAGGGTAGAATTGAGGGTTTAGCCAAGAAAACCAAAAAGCAGCATTCTAAGTAGGCAAAAATTACCATGCAGCGCATTGTATCACATGGTCCATCACAGGAAGAAGGCTCCCTACTGGCAGAGAAATAATTAGATATCTCAGAAGACACCAAGATATTAGTTTGACCTTTTCTGCAGGTTCAATATGGTTGAATATCAGCAATTTCATATGAATCAATCTATTCATTTAAACATGGATTACTATGAAACCGTAATATTTTAACTTATCTCAACATGTACGGCTGATATCTCAGGGTTTATTCATGATTTGGGTGCCAAATGGACCTGGGCATATTATATTTGAGGTGTATGTGTAGGCGTGTGTGTGTTAAGGGGAAAATGGCAGTAGCAGAGAGAAACAAAGAACAACAAAAAAAAGAAACAGTTCAAACTCCCAGTCTTAAACAGAAACACACACATGCATTACACGGGCTGTGACCTGGAATGGGGCAGAAGAAGGAGTAACTTTTTTTTATTGAATGTTCTAATAAAACATTTCACTACTTCCCCAATTTGTAATCTCCATCTAACTCCCCACTCAGAAAATAAGCCAGCCACATCAAATGGCATTGATTCCAATGCCAAAGTCTCTGATAATATGTATATAAAATAAATTTAATTAAATTATTAATGTCCACATTTTAAAAGATAAAAAAATTGAAGAAGGTAAGAATATTTAATGAACCCCTTTATGTGACAGACACTGTATAGGACATTTTACACATTTTATTTCTCATGAAGTGCTTGTTTAGCTGTTGGAATAATTCGGTAACAGTAAAGATGTAGTAGAGAATTAAGGCTGGAAGTCTCAAGCATCAAGCTATACAAAAAGCTGTACCTTCTTCACTCACCTCTGAAATTAATTCAATTTAAATTATGGCACCTCACTAAAAATGCATATAATGACTATGTTTTGGTCAATATAAAAACTAATTTGTCTAAGAGATTAGTATTGATTGATGTAGAACTATGATCAATATTGAAATCTGAGGGTCAGTTATTTTTAAAATGTATAACTTACTGACCATACAGGTTATAACTTATAAAATATTCAATGTATTAGAAAAAGATATATTTGAGGACAAGGCATTTGCCGTTTTAAAATTATATTAATATAGGAAAAATAACTATCAATTCAGTCATTTCAGAGACATTTTTAAAACCACCTCTACATCTTACTCTAAATTTTTATCCTCAGAACTTCCTGTGTTGACCTGAGGTCTGCAAGGGCTAAATGGGGAGAGAACTGGGAAAATGCACCCCACCTCCCCTCTCGTTGTGGCACACAGTGTGAACACATCCTCCCTGTGGTCAGTATCTCTAGGTTTACAAGAAGAGAAGAGCAAACAAGGGGGGAAAAAAACGTAAGTGGAAAAGTAGATAGGCTATGTGAGTAGTTCTTCAGATCAATTTTCTCCAAAATCAAAGCAGGTAATTTACGCTAGCAAAAGACCAAGAGCACCAGCCTCAGCCACAGATTCTGGGATGGGCTCTCCTAGTGTTAGAGGGCCCTCTGGGAGAGGGAAGTGAGGGAACCATAAACTCCAGAACCCCAGCAGAAAGTTGACATATCGCTTTCTTGGAATGCGTTCTTTTCAGAATGAGGTCTGTGTTTAATGGGGATTATTCTTTTCCTACTGTATAAGATTAAACATCCTGAGTAGCAAAAGACATTTCTGAATCCTTTTTCCATATGGTTTGAACTGTGGCTAATACCTCATAAAATAAAACATCTTGTCATTTTAAATTATTCTGTCCAATGTTTGATTAATTTTTTTAAGTTTCTTAAGCCAGTATGCTAAGGTTGGTGCAAAGGATAATCACAGAAGAAAAGTTCAGTTAATTAACTGCCATTTCTTCTCTATGTGAAAACTATTGAAAATGCCTTATGATTCCTGTTACTGCTAGACAAAGATTAAGATTCAACATTGTTTTCTAGCTATTTGCATTTTGCAAACACAAACACATACATTTTCTGTGTGCTTTCCACATCCTGGGCACTGAGAAACCCTTTATGTGTATTAATTCATCTCTACCCTAGGAGGCATGTGCTATTATTTCTTTTTTACAAATAAGAAAACTAAGTCACACCTTAAGAAATTTATCCAATGTAACCCAACCAAAAATATGACAAAAAAGGGTTCAAATATCCTCAGTTTGCCTTTATAGTTCTATGCTCCTAGCCTCTATGTCATATGACATTTATTGAGTTTTCCTTCTGTTGGCTGGTGTTTGACTAAAGTTTTTCAGATTATCAGTTACTACAAGGCAAACTAATTTTTTTTTATTTATTGATTTTAGAGAGAGAGTAAAGGGGGAGAGAGAGAGACAGAAACAGAGAGTGACCAAATTGTTGTTCCACTTATTTATCCATTCATTGGTTGATTCTGAACTTGCAAACTTGTCATACTGGGAAGATGCTATAACCAACTGAGCTACCAAGCAAGGGCCAGAAGGCAAACAATTTAAAATAAAAATAGTTTATAAAAATAGATGAAGTCCATAAACCAAAGATAAAGGAAAAGAGTGGTGTAATTTAAGAAGAAATTTTTAAAGTATGTTCTAGCATAAATCAGTAATTTTCCAAAAATAGGATTATTTAGGCCAGCTTCCCAAAATGCCAATTTAATTTTTCAGAACCATTCTCTTAATGTCCACAGGCAAGTAGCAAATAGGAGATATTATTAGATAGTGCCAATTAAAGAACATTTAAAATGTATTCATTTTATGTAAATAATGCAACAAAAATTGGCAATTCACAGAGCTGTGAACCAGATGAATATAAACTATGAATCTTTGATTAAGATTCACAGAACTGTCTCTTTTTAATGAGTCAATTTTGGAAGTGCTTTCTGTAGAAGAGTAACTCAGAGAGAAAATAGCAGTCCATAAAATGGAGCAAATGCACACTGTGAGCTCCAGTTGAAGACAAGTAGGTCATGCTTTCAATGCTTAGCAATTTAAGGAAAATGGTATAGAAGTCTAAAAGTTCTTTATATACAAATAATAATTTATAAACTAATTTCTTCTGCTATTTCATAGGAGAACACTTTCTTGAGAACTCAAATTGTTTTCTATTTTTCTATTAACAAAAACAACAGGGGTCTGGCCCCCATCAAGAAGAGCACACAAAACTGACCTTAAGTCATTGCAGACCTACAGCTCCTGTAAGCCAGCCAGGAGGTTATCACAAGACGCCTTAATACCAAATACTTGTGTCTGGCAGAGCTGGTGTGAGATGAAGAGATAATCCCTCCCTGCTGCCAGGATAATCAAGAGTATCGGCCGAACCTTTCAGCACACACCGAGATAGTGAGGAGCCAGACGCAGAGCAGAGATGATGGTGCCGAAACAGATTAATAAGGAATTTAGTCATCTGGATTGTCACCCTCCAGCACAATGTTCTGCAAGTCCAATTGGGGATGATAGTTTTCATTGGTAAACCACAATTACTCTTTTTGACAACTCGTTTTCCTACAGACTACCCCTTCAAACCACTTAACCACTCGGTTGCATTTACAAGAATTTATCATACAAATATTAACAGAAATAGCAGCATTTGTCTCGATAGTTTAAGATCACAGTGGTCTCCTGCTTTAAATATTTCTAGAGTTCTTTTATCTATTTGTTCACTGTTATGTGATCCAAACTCAGATGACTCCCCAGAGCCAAAGGTTGCAGAGATCAATAAAACAGACAGAGAGAGGTATAACAGAACATCTCAGGAATGGACTCAGAGGTATGCCATGTGATGCTACCTTAAAGTCAGAATAACCTGCATCATAGCTGTAATAAACTTTAAGTTACTGTTCTTTTTTTGATTTTCTTATCTGATAGGGTCACTCCCCTATCAGACCTCATCTTTTTTAATTTTATTTTTTGTTTACCTCCCTCCATTCATTCACATGCTCAACTGAGAAGACCTAAGTTCTTCTAGCTTTGGACAATAACTGCTTTTACAAACTGTAAATTAATTACAAGACAGCAGTTGTCCAAGGTTCAGAATTTTTAAAAAAGAAATGTAGCATGTCTTCGCTTACGTCTTCACTCTACCTTGGTTATGAGACTAAAACCATTCCTCACCGCTCTGCCGTGCTGAAGCAATCATCCGAGGGGGAGGGAGATGGAAGCTCAGCTGTCACATCAGAGGGAGCAGCACTGTTCTAGCAGCATCTATCCTTGTTTAAGCCTTCCCCTGGTAGAGATCTGAAGTTACACACACTTATTAACTATAATTAGTGATACACTTCATGCTCACATCTGATGTGATTGGAGAATTGGTATTGAATTTACAGCATCAGCAGAACAGAAAATGTGATGTATTTTATGCATGTCAATAAAAGAATGACCTGTTCTTGTTCTACAGATAGTGGAAATTGGAAGTCAAACACCCTTTGTATTCCAAAACAGTGTCTCAAACATTTTGTAATTTTCATTTAAATCGTTAGGAGCTATTAGTTAATCTACCTTCCAACACACTGTTTAGTATAGCACTGAATAGATGATGCAAGTTGTCAATGAATGAATAATCAACTAATAACTCTACTAGTAATTGATTTTTCTTCAATAAAGTTGCATAAACCTAAATAAATAAATAAAATTTAAAAAACATGATTCATTCCTCTTATAGGTAAAATATTTAAAATTGTTAAGCATATATTATTTGCATTTGATTTTAATACATATGTCACAAATACGTGTCTTCTGTTGTTTTAGTATTTCTCCTGGACTAGTAGTTTATTTACTTGCCACATATTTAAAGACTCATCAGTTAGATGGTATCCAGATGGAATCAAGAAAGATGACATTAAGGTACTTGGAAATATCACTCCTTGAATGGGATTTTGGCATAAAAAAGGAGAAGGTAGAAGTATTGTTGACAAATCTCTGAATGTTTTAAGAAAAAAATAAGTTCTGAGTTGCTTCCTAGAGAAAATCATTTATTATGGGGACCAAAAATAAGTGAGACAACTCCTAAATCCCTAGTCACATTGAATAAAGGTTTAAAGTGGAGCATTTTCAAAGAATGGAAGAATGGGAAGCACTATCTCACAAAAATACTCAGAAGTGAACTGATGACCTATAAAACTCATTAACAATGAAATATTCCCATTTAATATTAGTATTGTTCAGTCCCTCACTGATTATCAGCTGAAGCATTAACTAAACTGCATAAATAAAATTTAAATCAATTACAAAGTAAAATAGAAAATGTAGCAAATTACCAGAAGTCATGTGGGAAAATAGAATTATATGGAAAGTCATAGACAAATGGTTATACACCAGCATTAAAAAGTCACAAACTGAAGAAAAGAACAATCAACCAAGCTAAGCTGTAGGGACAGACCATTGTAATATCAAAGCATTAATAATAATCTTTGGGAAAATGGTCTTATACCAGATGTTTTTAAAAAGGATTCTTATGTTTACTGTGCTTCAGGACTCAAACAATAAGTGAAAGGATCAGGTCACAATGTCTCATCATTTTGTTTAGGAAAGTAGCAGTAAGAAAACTCCCTAAACTATTATAAATAAGAGAAAATAAATACCTCCATTATATTTTCAAGATGATATCCTACCAATGTCTGCCATACCTCCCCTCCTATACTATAACATTTTGACCCTTACTGGTAAAAGATTTATTTATAGTGGGATTTTTTTGATACAATCTGCCCTATTCTTGAGAACAATTGACCTAATCACAAATTTGTAGGGAGTATGTAAGAGGAGAATGTACCAGTGCCTTGCACTGGTTCTGCCCCGCCTTCACCTCTGCGACCTCTTGGTTTGTCACTGCTATTCACTACAGAACAACTTTGGCTCTGAATTTGGCTAGCTGAAGCCCACATATCATCAACTGGTTCAGCATTCTAGCTGATACCCAAAACCATACTGAAATATTTTTTAAAAATAATATGTTGTACACATTGATAAAAATTTAGGACACATCTAGGAAAGCTTTATTTTTTTACTTATTTATTTTTATTTTTTATTTTAGAGAAAGGGGAAGGGAGGAAGAAAGAAAGGGGGAAACACATTGATGCGAGAGAGAAACATTGATCACTTGCCTGCCATATAAGCCCCGACCTGGGACGAAACCCACAACCCAGGCATACGCTCCAACCAGGATTGTACTAGTGACCTTTCAGTTTATGGGACAATGCCCAATAAATTGAGCTCCACTGGTCAGGGCAACATCTAGGAAGGCTTTGAGAACTCAGTATCTTACAACATGGCAGTAGAGTACCATTATATTTAATTAATAAATGTAGTTAATTAGTATTTCTATAACTACAATATAGTATTTTAACATAAAATTTTCCTACTGATGGACCCTCATCTCTGTTTTCAATGTTGCATCTGTCTGTCCATGTTGTTGGCATTGAAATAAACAAGGGAGAAGTAGACTATGGCATCCATCCCTGAGGGAGTTGTATTCTGGTTGGAGTTACATTATTATGATTCACAGTTATAAGATAGCATTCATAGTTAATAATAATCATTTAAATTAACTCTTTAACTGTATTTATTAAATTGTTCACAATTTAGTTATTAAAAGGGGAAGGGCTGTAATAGAAAAAAATTAAAGGACATTATTGAAGAGCCAGAACTTGATTTGTTTTAAATAGCAAGAAAATTATGAAAATAACATAAGTCAATGGATGACTAGACCAAGAAATGAAGTGTATATATACAATAAAAGATTCAGCCATGAGAAAGAAAGGAATCCTTCCATTTGGGGCAAACATGGATGGACAGTGAGGGCATTACGGAAAGTGAGGTAAGTCAGAGAGAGACAAACGCTGCATGGTGTCACTTCTATATGGACTCAAAATTAAAATTCAAACACATGGAAACATAGTAGAAGAGTGGTTGCAAGGGGCTGGGGAAATAGAGAGGTGTGAGTAAAGGATACACACTTCCAGCTATAACATGAATAAGGTCTGAGGATCTAATATATAACATGGTGACTATACTGATGACACTGTTTTGTATAATTAAAATTTGCTAAGGGAGTAGACCATAAATGTTCTCACACACATACAGGAGATAAACGGTATGAGGTGATGAATGTGTTAACCAGATGGGTGGAATCCTTTCACAATGGATATGAAATCATCATGATGAACACTTTAAATATCTTAGAATTTTATTTGACAATTAATTAGAACTAAAAAAAAAAAGAGGGGAAGAAAAAAGGAGACTTGTGTGTTCAACCATTTGAGAAGCAAGTAAAAATTCATAAAATATAATAGAGATAATAAAGATACACTTAAAAATTTAAATGGCCAGAAAAGAGGGTAGAGAATGTTCCAAACAGAATTAATAGCATAGAAAAGTTTTCTTTAAATAATATGAACATTATATATCAGCAATTTCTAAGAGCAATGGGGCAAAGTTCTGACAAGGATGGTATTTTACTGGGAAGCAAAAAATACAAAGATAGAAAGGGGAAATATATGGTTTTCATTATATTACTTCTTTGTTAATCCTTAGTTTAAAATGATAATATGATTAAAACAAGTGTTTTTCAAGTTAACAAAGTATAATTAATGTTTACCCTTTAAATAGTTGATTTTGTCTTCCATAGTTTTGAGCATAGAACCTTACCTCTTAAATTATATAATTTTATGGAAACTGTTTTTCTTTAAGAGATAAATACCTTGAATACCATTCTCATCTCTATTTTTTTAGTCTCAGAATTTGAATTTTGTTTTGCCCATCTGTTCTGGAGACCTTTATCCCCGTGTTCTCTAGTCTGTAAATTTCCAGCCTGCAGATACCCGTTCGCCAGGAGACCATTCCTCTCCCATTCCACTCCCTTGTCCTTCCACAGTCCATGCAAAGGTAAAGAAAGAAGTGGAGGAAAAAGGCAACTTTGGGCATGTCTATGATGAGCCTATCAATTTTTCCAATTGATTTTCCTCATTTCCTACCAGCTCACACTTTTGAAGAAAGAGTACAAAATAGTCCTCTCCCCACTGAACTTTTATATTTTCTTGGTAGAATGTGGTTAAAATGTACATAAAATAATTGCCTTTATAGTTCCTAGATATTTGCCATTGTTACAAACATCCTTACATACCGCTGCTTTAAGATGATACCTTACAAAATGTTCCTAAAGAATTTTGTATACCTGGGAGAGTATATGTTTAAAAGCCTTTAGTATTTATGTTTTAACTTAAAGTGGTCTCATGATAATTATTAGTATGTGTCATAGCTATAAGTTGGGCCCATAAATAAATTTCACTTTCAAACAATAATGCCCTCGTAAATGCTTGAGTTTACAATAACCTCTGCTTTGTTGGAAAAGGTTCCTGGCCAATTGAAAATAATTTGTCTTAAAGAAGACCTGTGATTATTCAGTATATTTCCTACATATTGCTGCACTATTCAGAGCTCAGCACACACACTGATACTCTGTAAGTGTTGAGTAACTCGGCCCCAGCAGCCAGCCCTGCAGCTGCCCCCAACCACACGGGTGAAAGCCTCAATAATCGCTCATTCAGAATTCTTCATTTTTAGCTCACAAACACACTTCCTTTCATTTTACTTGGGTCCATTATTTAATTTTCTGAAAAACTCTAATAAATGTGCAGACTTGTATATTTGAAGAATAAAACTATTTTCTGTTTTGTCAATCTTTTACTAAAAATTTTTTTTCTGGGTTGGGGTTTGATTTGGGGATTTATTTGCCAAGATTAACTTTAGGGTTAAACATGTCTTTTAAAATAACCATGACTATGCATTTATTATTTATTTAGCATTAATAGATCTTCCAAAGTCTTAACAATTATTAAAATGGCCACTGGGAACTCACAAATTGCTTTATCTTATAATAAGAAATGACTGCTCTTATTGTTTAGATCTTGGCAGGACAAGATGTGGTTAGATATATCTGGAAGGAGTACTTCCAAGGCTGAGCTCCAACCAAAGCATAATGGAGCACTAAGGCAGCTTCTAATGGTTTTTGAGCTGATTAGAAATAAGATTTATTCTGTAAAAAATTGAAAAGTAAACAATAGACATTTATAGAATGAACAAACATTTGACATTGGGGTTTTGGCTTAAATTATCAAACCTCTTTCAGGTGTGGAATACAGTCTAATTTTGCAACTTGGCATTAAAAAAAATCTTTTGATGTTTCCAAATTAAAATAAGATAGATGTTTTGCAAATACTACTTTCATTGAATAAAAATCCCTGTACATATATAAAGGTGCTCTCCTGGGCCACCGCTAGAGATGTTCTGGGAGAATTTTTCATTTAGGGGCAAATAAAGATGTGTTTTTCTCAGGCTCCCTTTGTAAAAGGCAAACATTTAAGAAAGTGGTAAGAAAAGTCTAAAACAACAACAACCACAATCTCATTTTTCACTATTTACTATTTGGCAGTTCCTGTTTTAATCATTACTTGAACTACGAGAAACAGCGTATGAATTCTGTGAATGCGTTTAAATGAATGATGAGAAATGTATAATTTTCAAACCATTTTAAAGAGGGAATCCTAATTAAGTAACCTGTGTAAAATTAGACAGCTATTAAATATCAAAGGCAGGATAGTTATCAATCTGCAGTCAATAATCTTAACCACCACATTGAATTTTTAGTATCCTTCAGGGGAAAAAATATTTCTTTGACTATCATGTTCTATTTCACAGCTATGTCATCAATTTAAAAATCTTGAAAGACACCACTGCTGGTGTGGCTCAGTGGATTGAATGCCAGACTACAAAGCAAAGGGCTGCTGGTTCAATTCCCAGTCAGGATACATACCTGGGTTGCAGGCTGGGTCCCCAGAGGGTGCACAAGAGGCAACCACACACTGATGTTTCTCTCCTCCTCTTTCTCCCTCCCTTCCCCTCTCTCTAAAAGTAAATAAATAAATAAATAAAATCTTTTAAAAAATCTTCAAAGATGTTTGGGAACAAATGACCTAATGTACACATAAGTAAGTGTGCTTATCCTTTGCCTGTCCCTGATTAAGACTTGGAAACACTGTGTTCTGTTCGAGTGCATATATAGAACAGTCCAATTGCCTCTAATGAGAAGATGGATCTTCAGGGTAAAGAGGAACCCTACAAATACTTCTGTTATATATCTCCCATCAAAATAATGCTTATCTCTCTCTCATACACACACACTTCTACATATATGTTCACCTACTTCATACACACACAATTTAGTCTTAAAGAAGGGCAATTCAAAATAAGAGTTTACAGAAGAAACTAACATGAGAAAGCAAGAGGTGAGAATTTAGCACAAGATAATTTAAACACACTAGGGCAGGACAGAAAGTTGGGGGAGAACTAGCTGTTAGTTAATATTTGTTGGTAATTCCTATGTGCTAGGCAACATTCTAAGTGCTTATATGTATTAAATCATTCAATCCTCATAGCATTGCTTTGAAGAATGTACAAATATTGTGTTACTTTACAAATAAAGAAACTGAGCTTCATGGGGGATAACTACTACTCCTTCCAAAATCACATGGCTAGGAAATGGTGAAGCCAAAGTTGGCATGCAGTCTGTCTGTCTGCAGCATCCACATTTTTCACCATTAATGGGCTAATTTTTCTGTTTGTTTGCTTGTTGTTGTTTTTTTTTAAATCAAGAGTGCAACATCTTCCCAACATACGACAATGTAAATTTTCTACTGTGTGTGATGAAAGCACTATCATGTGAGTAACAACTGACAGACGCTAATAGAACACCCTCTTTTTTTTTATGATAAGCCAACAATAACGATTCCAAGTTAGTGATGTTATTTTACAGCCATATGTAACTCTGGATTCTTTTTCTTTAAACTTATTTTCTGTTATTGATTCTAGAGAAAACAGAAGGGAAAGAGAAAGAGAGAGAGAGAAATATCAATCTGAGAGAGAAACACTGATCTGTTGCCTCTTGCACATGCCCCGATTGAGGACCAAACCCAAACCCCAGGCATGTACCCTGATCAGGAATCAAAGCTTTCAGTTTGTAGAACGATGTCCAACTGAGTTACATTGGCCAGGGCTAACTCTGGATTCTTGAACTGTTATGGAATATAATCCAGTTTCAATCATGCCTAAATATATTATTACACATTAGCCACAATAGTTAAAATATTCACAGATGTCCCAGATTCCTATACTTAATGTATCTGATTTGAATCACCTAATTAAGTGCTTAAGTTCCACAGTTTCAGTCTGGCAATCTAACACGAAATATCAAAGATACCTAAAGACATAATAGCAAATGGGAGAAGTTTACTTCATGATGCATTTTATAACCAACCACAGGAACTGATGTGAGTGAACTGCCATCTACCCAAATCTTCCTTTAAGTACTTAATGACCCAAATCTTTCTTCAAGTACTCCCAATGAGTTTAACATCACCATACATGAAACAGATGAAATTTCCTGTGAAACTATTGAATGTGTTTTATATTTGTCTCTATAGCAGCTTTCACTCTTACCTAGTTTCACATCAAGTCTGTCACATGGTTCGTTAAATTAAGGGTATTATTTCTTTACCCAATGCAAAAGTTGTTTTACTTTAAATCATAGTGATTGAAGAAGAGAAATTAGTTTGACTAGTAGATGAATACCTGTAAAATTTCTAAGGCTTATAGAAACTCTCAAAAGCTCCTAAGAAAAATCAAATGTTTACTTTATTCACTGTTTTAAATCAAAATGTATTGATCTCAGTAACACAAGCATTAACATAATCATTCATCTTATAAATCATGAGGCTTATTTTGTACATTAAAAAGTTTAATATCCTTTTTAAGTAATTAGTTTAAATATAGCCTGTTTAGAGTTTAAAATATTTTTATCAAGTATATTTTAATTCATTCACAATCTGTTCCTTTCAAATGGATTGCAAATTTTTCAGGGTCATTTATTAAACAAACAATCCCTTTTCCACGTATTAAAATTCTCACAGGTTGGATTTTTATTGGCAAGTAAATTTTTATGCATATATAGTATTGCACAAATTATAAATGAATAAATAAAATTTTAGTGTACAATCCAGTACACTCCTATAAAGCTATTTTTTAAGAAAAATGTCATACAGGGTAGTTAATAAATTCAGCACACACCATATAAATCAGAACTACCTGAGTTTGCCAGAATTGGAACATTCAAATTAAGAACATAAACCAGCACATAATAGAATATTTAATATGGCTAGCCCTGAAGTTAAAGTTATAAAATGAAAACTATTAAAAATTAAAATAATAATGCTGGTTTAAATTCCTTAAAAATGCTGGCTTCTTCTATTCAAAAAAGTAGAATCCAGAAAATGTTGGAAAAAAATGAGGATTTTAAGAAAGACTGCTGTATTCTACCAAAGAAAGGACTATTAATAAACCCTATGGCTTTTTGTTTCAAATAACTTTTAAATGTTCTTTCTCTCTCATTTTTGAACTAGCCTTTACAGCTCTAAATAAACTAACATAATACACATAAATGATTTTAAGATATTATTTCCTATTCCTTCATTAAATAAGACTAATATTATATCAAAATAGCTATTTTACCAATCCATTTATGTAAAATTAACCAAAACCAATATTTGTAATTTTTAATTATATTTTATCGATTATGCTATTACAGTTATGTAAATTTCCCCCTTTTCCCTCCCTCCACCCAGCTCCCAGCCAACTCCCTGAGGCAACCCCCACACAGTTGTCCATGTCCATGGGTCATGCATGTATGTTCTTTAGCTACTCTGTTTTTTACGCTGTACTTTATATCCCCATGACTATACTGTAACTACCAATTTATACTTCTTAATCCCTTCATCTTCTTCATCCATCCCCCCAACCCTCCTCTCATCTAGCAGCCATCAAAATGTTCTCTGTATCTATGATTCTGTTTCTGTTTTGTTTGTTTGCTTATTCTGTTTTTTAGATTCACTTATTTATATATATATATATGTGTGTGTGTGTATTTATTGCCATTTTAGTGTTCAAATTTTTAATCTTTTTCTTAAATAATTCCCTTTTGCATTTCATACAATAATTGTTTGGTGATGATGAATTCCTTTAGCCTTTTCTTGTCTGGGAAGCTCTTTATAAGCCCTTCAATTCTAAATGATAGCTTTGCTAGTAGAATAATCTTGGCTGTAGGTCCTTGCTTTTCATCACTTTGACTATTTCTTGCCAATCCCTTCTAGCCTTCAAAGTTCCTTTTGAGAATTCAGCTGACAGTCTTATGGGAACTCCCTTTTAGATAACTGTTTTTTTCTTGCTGCTTTGAAGATTCTCTCTTTGTCTTTAACCTTTGACAATTTGATTATGATGTGTTCTTGTGGGCTTTTTGGGGTTCATTTTGTTTGGGACTCTGTACTTCCTGAACTTGTGTGTCTATTTTCTTCAGTAAGTTAGGGAAGTTTTCTGTCATTATTTTTTTCAAATAGGCTTTCAATTTCTTGCTCTCTCGCTTCTCCTTTCAGCACTCCCATGAGGCAAATGTTGGTGTACTTGAAGTTATTCTAGAGTAGCCATAAACTATCCTCATTTTTTTTTTTTGGATTCTTTTTGCTTCTTGCTGTTCTCATTGGGCGTTCTTTGCTTTCTTATATTCCAAATTGCTGATTTGATTCTTGGCTTTATCCTTTGTATTGTTGATTCCCTGTAAATTCTTCTTTATTTCAGTTAGTATATCCTTCATTTCCAACTGGTTCTTTTTTATGGTCTCCATGTCCTTTTTTAAGCTATTGAAGTTCTGAGTTCATCTGCTCTTCCCCTAAGTTCATTGAGTATCCTTACAATCTATGTTTTGAACTCTGCATCTAGTACATTTCTTATCTCCATTTTTGATTAGATCTTTTTTTGGAGTTTTGTTCTGTTCTCTCATTTGGACCATGTTTCTTTGTCTCCTCATTTTGGTAGCCCCCTGTGTTTGTTTTTATGTCTTAGATAGAGCTGCTACAATTCCCTGATTTGGTAGAAGGGCCTAATGTAGTAGGTGTTCTATAGGGTCCAGTGGCACAGCCTCCTCTATCACCCAAGCTAGGTATTCAAAGTGTACCCACCATGCAAGCTGTTACACCCTCCTCTTGTAGATGCCTTGATTGCTGTTGGCAGGTCAACGGGAGGGATTTCCCTAGGCTGATCAGTTGCTAGGACTGGCTGTGACCACTGACGTCCAACCTCCATCCATTGTGGAGGATCAGCTGTGTAGGGGCCCACTCCACAGAGCAGAACTTACTTCAGCAGGGCTCTGGTACTTGCTGATTCGGTCCCCTGAGTGTGTCACTTGTGGCAATGTTTGGATGGTGGTGCTCCAAAGGGGTCCGCTGGGTGCACCAACTCAGGGCTTACCAGGGTACAGGCCAAGGTCAGCCACCACCTGTGTTCTGCCCAGGGCCACCTGGCATAAGCTACAAAGTGATCCACAAATGGCTACTACTTGTGCTGGACTTAGAGGTGTCCAAGTGAGGCCAAGCTGTGAACCAAGGCCAGCTGCTGCTAATGCCATGCCTGGTGCCACTTAGCAAGAGGTACAGGGCTTGCTGATACCAGATGCCGCTTGTTTGAAAGAATTTAGGAAAATCTGAAGCATTAGCCAAGACAGGCAATTTGTGTGCAAAAGCCGCTGGAAACAAGCTTGGGTGAGCCCAAAAGTTGGGTGTGGAGCCTCAGGGAATCAACAGAGTGGGGCATACAGTGTGAACCAGGTTGGTGGAGTCTCAGATACTGCACCAGCCTGCCAGCTCTGTCAGCGGATGGACCAGAAAAGAAGCAATGGACTTTGCCAGCAGTTCTTCCTGGAAGAAAGCTGTCTCCCAGCTCTTGTCCAAACGCCAGACAGTTTGGTTCCTCCCCGTATGCCTCTGGGGCCTTTCAAGCTGCTGTCCCAGTGCTGTAGCTCAAAGGAAGTAAGTCTGAGTGAGTCTGTGCAGGGGCCCTTTAAGAGGAACTGCCTGGGAAGTTAGCAGTTTCTGTCTTCCACAGCCTCATTTCAGGCTGGTTTTCACAGCCAGAAGTTCTGGGGTCTTACTTCCTGGCACTAGAACACTGTGCTAGGGCACCTGTAGTGGGGCTGGGACCCCCTCGCTCCCGAGATATCCCTTTTGATTTTTATCTGCCACACAGAGTGTGGGACCAGCCCATTCCTCATACCCGTCCCTCCTCCTATCTAGTTGTGTTTTTTTTTTTCTTTAATTCTAGTTGTAGGACTTCCATTCAGCTCTATTTCTGGTGGTTCTGAATAATGGTGGTTCTGTAGTTTAGCTGTTATTTTTGATGTGGTTGTGTGAGGAGGTGAGCTATTTTTACCTAGGTCATTATCTTGGCTTTCCCCCAAAATCAATATTTTAAATCTAACAAGACATTGTCACAGATTAACTTTCCTGGGTTACTTTTTATCATGGAGAATAAAGAGGGAAACTTTAGGTTTTATCTGTCAGCCTTGGTGGTGCTTCAGTGTATCCGCTGCTTGAGCTAAAATTCAGCTATAAAGTTAGGGAGTAGGATTACATGGTCTATCAGTATAATTTTAATTCAAAATTTTATTCCAAGCTTGTCTGAAACACTTGCTTTCAGAAGGCAAGATGAATGCAGGAAAGAAGTAAGTTTTTAAAAATATAAAACTGTATATATTTATCACAACATTTGCACTAGAGCTATATTATTTTCTACTCTTCAAAACTTGGCTTATTTCTAGGAAATAGCTTATTATGAAAAGATGATACTGTATATCTCAACATGAAAATTTAGTTAAAAAGGTAAAATGATTCTCCCAGTTCAGATGGTCCTTTGCCTCCCACACTTGGAAAAAATTTTTTTAAATCTATTCAATTAAAGAGCTAAGAAGCTGTGGAGGGAAAATGAACAAGGAGTTACATGAAGTTATTTTTTCAGATCTTAGTGATTACATATTTATGAAGAAATAAATGTCCTTGAAACCATGTTTGTAAGTCAAGAGATTAGAGACAAAAAGATAAAATGCTAGTTATGTTTTTTTCTTTTGAAGAACAGAAAAAGCACCATGAATATTCAATGTTTTTATATATTATCGTTCAATTTGTGTGCTTGAACAAGTCATAATGAGGTACTTTTTAGTGAGTTGGATGCCTTCTCCTTTGGGTATTTTATTAATGAGGTTATTTTCCCTGATATGCAGACACTTGCTTTTGTAATTTCACTAAAATTTAATAAAAAAGGCTAAAACAAAGCCTTTATGTTAATGAGGCTATCGAAGCCCACCTACACATTTTTAGTGCCTTCCTACACACATATGACTCACATGCAATTTAGTATCTCTTTCATTCATAATACATTCATTTATTTTCCTAATCAGACAACCAACGGTTAAAGGTAAAGAAAGCAAAAAGTGGTATCACTACTTACATGGGTCAGCCTTTGAGCATGAACCTTCCTGGTGTTTAAAGCCAAAGGAGTGGTTCTGAGATTTTCAAATGTTTACGTATTACCCACAGTCACACATGCCTTTGATGCTGTCTTATTTGAAAATAATTCACTGGCATTTGGATTTGAACTTCTACATAATCTGACCTAGAGGTATTAGCTTTGCTTTCAACAACTGAACTCCATTTTGAATTTTATCCGTATCTTTTTTTCCTAAAACAGTTTTCATAACTAGATATTTAATTATATCTTTAAGGAGCTGTTTTATTGTGTTTACTCATGAAGGAGCTGGAAAAGGCTGGTTAGGGAAGTGCAGCGTCCTTCCTCACATCTGGAAGCAGTCAGAATTAAATAAGCAGACACTTCGGGCCATCCCTTTCTTTCAGCCCAAGCTGAGACATCTGTTGGTTTCTATTGCCTTAGCCAAGTCACTCTGATAATTCAACTTAACAGAAGATGAATTAGTACCTAATTGAGCCTGATACCCAATTAGGAGCTATGACATTGGTGTACAAATCAATGATATTAACATACATAATAGTTGCTTACATGTGTCAGGTGCTGTGTTAATAATAAGTTAAGTCTTACAATCAGGCCCAAGATAAGCACTGATATAATGCTCATTTCTGATATGGAAACCAAAGCTTTGGACAGATTAAGCACAGTGGCCGAGACCCCACAGTTTAGCCAATGTCCGAGGAATTTTTACAGAGTAACTGTTTCGTTAAAGAAGTTAGACTCCGTAGTGTGCATTAAGATCTCTCTACCATTATCTTTCAACCTTCTTCTTGGGCTAGTTCTTTCCCTGATCCAGGATAAGACCTCAGGAAGCACCCACAGATTTTTCATTCCCTTCAGTTAAAAGAATAATTTCATATCACTAGTTAGAATGTCTTCTTAATGCAAAAATCAAAACCTCTAAGTTCACAGAAAGATAAAACAGGAGGTTTGCCTATCTTGAGCCCATTGCAGGTTGAGAAACCTATAGTGGTGACAGGGTTAGGTGCGTGACTCAACAGAGGTCACATGGGGGGAGGGGAAGGGGCAGCTACCATTGTCCTCTGGGCAACAAAAGGACAGCCCCTGACTGAGGGGAGAGGGAACACATCTGTGGGTTCTCCGAGGTTCACCCACTGTGAATGCTGAACTTCCACTGACATGGAATATTCCTCAGTCTGCTGGTGGCTTCCACTTCCTTCCCGAAGTCTACCTTTGGTCTTAGTGAGCAGAGAAACTTTCAAAATGACTTCAGGCCAACTCCTTCCCAAGAATCAGTCAAATTTAGACATCCTTCCCCACCGTGTATGTTATTGCTGTTTATTCCTGATGCGGCTTCCAAGCTCTCTGTGGTCGGGCAAAGAAGGGCATCTTGTTGTCTCATCTTCTCGGGCACGTGTATTAATCTCCGAAACACCAAGACCTACTATCAGGCCCTGTGCCTGGACACTTTGAAGCCACTCCAACCTGATTTCAGGTGAAGGGAAAACAGTTCCCCCTTTCATTAAGCATCCCCTTTCCTTCCTCCAGGGGAAAAGCACAGATAATTTGGCCCAAACAAGCCTTTGATGGGTTTCAACTGCCATAGCAAAGCTCTAGTTACCTCTCATAGTATCTGAACTGAAAACTAGATTTTTGTTCCTTTCCAAGTTCCATGTGAATGGCGTGGATATGATTTAAAATGTACACAACACACTGACACAATTCTTGTACTCCTTAGTTGAAATTCTCTCATTTTAACACCTGTTACAATATCTTAGAAAGAACTTAAAGAGAAAAAGGAGAATTTCCCCAACATTAACCTTGCAAATAGCTGATAGGTTTACAGAATCATATCTGCACAGATTATCCATCCAACTTGAGCAATCCCAAATAACAGCTCATCAAGGGCTGAGCATTCTTGGCTCAAATTATTGACATCAACCATAAAAAGGAGTGGCAAATCCCCAATCTGTCTAAATCCCATGAACATATATATATTCATAATCAGAGAAAATTTATGCTCTACTCACTTTCACATGTATTTATACACACACACACACACACACAGAGCAATCCCTATAAATAAAATGTAGGATAACTTCTAACCCAAGGCGTACTAATGATAAAATATCTTAAATATTCAACAAAATGATAAAAATTCATCACAGGTACCAGTGAGTCAAGGTAAATTCCAGTGAAATCAGAAAAAACAGGGCACATTATAAGGCTGAGACGTGGCTCAGGTGAGCCCAATATAAATGGAGGTACTTCTCCCAGCAGCCTGAGACACAAGTGAATCAAATTAGAAAATAAAGGCTTATAAAGCTGCTTTCTCAGACCCCAATAACACTTTGAAATTATTTTTAAAAATCTAGGCCTGAACAAACACACAGTGAATTTAACATGGGTGATTTGTCATACTCATGGTTAGACACAAAAATATGTCACCTAAATAGCATTTCAACTACAACTCAAGGTATTAGAGTATTCACCACCCCACCCTGTTTAAGCCTATGTCTTACTACATTTGTGCTTCATCAGAAAAATAAAGTATATGACTAAAGAAAAATCTCTGACAGAAAAATAAATTATTCAGTAGTTTATGAAGATAAATATTAGCTTACCCAGCCTCTGGCCCAAAAGGATTCAAGGATTTCCTGATGGGGAGGGAAGAAAACCACGACCAGAATCACCTGGGAAACACCCTATCCCACCTGCACCTGGTCTGCTTAATGCTGCCGGGGTGGCAAAGCTGATTACACATCGTACAGTGTGAAAAATAATTATATAGTATATTCTCACTAATCAAACCACTGGCCATCTTTAAGATTGCTGAGACTGGCACCAAAGTGACTTGTTTTAGATCGCACAATTAGTAAGCAAAGCTCCAACAAAATCTTCAGACTTCTTTTACTCTATCACACAGGAGACTGAAGTTGTATCAAAGTAGCTTAGCTTACAAGTTTGGCATTAAATTTGCTTTATATTCCTGAAAAGTTTCCTTTTCTCCTACCACAATATACTCCCCCTGTCCCCCAAATGATCTTCTTCCAAATAGGTGACATTCACAGAACCGTTCCAAAGTGTTTTTTTCCCCAACAAAATATGCAAAGTGCCAGGGTTTTGTATAACACATTAGCAAACTTAACCTCAACTTTCTTTTCTTATAAAATAAACTTTATCTCTAGATGTAGGCAGGAAATAGATAGTAGAAACATTTTTAAATTCTGAAATGACTTATCCTGCCACTTTATGAACCAGCCTTGTCTCAGCTGAATAGAAAGGTTCCATTAACCAGGTCTGCTTGTCTCACGAGAACCCTCATCTTACTCTCAGCGTGGACTTCGATTTTTCACTAAGTCTAACTTCAGGTCACATTTGTTCAAGAGAATAAAAAGTGACAGCTTGGAATAATGCAACTATACTATAAACGCACTAATTTAAAATATTTACTGTTTACATCGGATCAAGTTGCCCTATTCCACATAATATAATATAATATAATATAATATAATATAATATAATATAATATAAAAGGGGGAGGAAAATTATTTTGGAACTTCAGTTCTTGGGATGTTGTCTAACTAACTAGGTAAAACTTAACGAACAATAGTGTTGTTTATGGAATCTTGCCCAGAAGACATGGGCAGGGAGCAGAGGTCCTGCGGGGTGCGGGGTGAGGGGTCCCTCTCCGTGTGATGTCCGGAGCAGGCACTGGTGGGGCTCGCTCTGTGCCCAAGGAGCATCCGAGGGCTCCTTTCGGTGCCTTCAAGGAAAGGACACGTGGGCCAGAGATACTCAGCTTGCCTTGGGGTGGGCGTGGGGCGGCAGGCCCGAGGGAGGTAGACACTTACTGGGGCACGCGTGTATGCTGGAGACAGTCAGGCTCGGCGCTCAAGGCCTGCGCTCCTCGCAAAGGCACCTGCTGGTCGCCCCTCCAGCCTAAGGACACAGACCGCTGCATCCCGCCCAAGAGAGGAAGGCAGGGTCTCGCGCCTATGCTGCACCAGCGGCCTGTTCAAGCCACAATGCAATGCACCACGCAATCCACCACAAATGGAGTGCCTGCAGGCCTCTCTAGACTTGGCCTCTCCATTCCTGCCCCGGAGGAAAGCCTGGTGGTGGCGCCCTGACCTCCTGTACATCTCCCCTTCCTCAAGATTCATTTCCCCATGCAATGGTCCAGCAGGGGCCAGTGGTCATGCTCCTAACCCAAACCCAATGTCCCAGCGCTCTAGTGGGTCCTGGAATCAGCGTCCACTATACCTTGTAAGGCTGAGTTGAGAAACTGGCACCTAGTTTCCCACTCAATATTGATCCTGAGTCAGGCACTCCACCCCTCTCCAACCCATTTCTGCTGTGTCCCCCCTCCCTCCTTCCTCCCCAAAATAAACTACGTAGAACAACAACAAAAGATGCCACTGTATTCCTATTCTCTTCCCACACTTTCCCTTTTGGATTTTGTTCTTCTTCTATTTTTCTCTCCATTTCTTTTTTCTTTTTTTCCTAGCCGTGGTGCACAAAGGCCAAAGGGACCATGGACCTGATCCCCCAACACCCTTGACAGAACAGCTTTCAGACCTAAGTTATTAAAAGTATACATGTTTTTTTTTTTCCCTCTAACTTTTCAAAGTACCGGGTGAAACTGATGTGACCAGCACAGCCCTGCCACGCTGAACGCTGAAACCATAGCTTTCCTTTACACTTATTTCAATGTGCTTCTATGGCATTTCTGCCTTTCCATACACAGGCCTCAATGAATAAGCTCTTTTCAAGTAATCATGAAATTTTATCACTCACTGAATCTCAGCCAGGGTTTCTCGACCTCAGTACTACTGACTGACCTTTCGGGCAGGATAATCATTTGGGGGATTCATGGGCACATTATAGGATGTTTGGAAGCATCTTTGACCTCTACTAACTAGAAAGAAGTAGCACCCCAAACGGTGCTGCTAACAAAAATATCTCCAGATATTACCAAAATTTCCTTGCAGCAAACCACCTCCCCTTCCTCTAAGCCTTTCAAGTACTAAATTCTACAAGTAACTTGGAAAAATCTACTTATTTACATTTTAAGTTATTCCTGGTGTGCTCTAAGTGATAAGGACATAACATTTAGGGTATTCCTGGGGCTATCATATATACTTTATCTACCTATATTATTCAAGAATGAAAGCAAAGGGAGTGCCTGGTAATGTCTTTACTGGCATTTTATGTTCTATTTCTTTTCCCTAACTAATAGGAAAACTAAAATATAGACTCTTGGGAAAAAAACAAGATTAATTGCCCTGTATGTGGCGATATGGATGGATACACTGCAAGAGAATTATAGATCACCTGAAAGGAAAATGCATAAAAAATTTACAGGTTAAGTATGAAAATAACAGGGAAAAATACAACCTACTGTGTTAGACAAGGTTTCAGATCTTACTTCATCTATAAAACCAATTTAGTAGAAAGATGTTATACAATAAACTAAAATACCTATATGATATTCTCTGATAAACTGTCTAATTAATGCTAGTCCTTAGTTTCCTGATCATGGAGGAAAAACTGCACTAAAATTATTATGTTAAATGTATTCATATAACTTTTAAGAGATTAATTTTACCTGTAGCTATGAAAAGTATCATTCGTATGAAACAAAGCTATTACGTAGCTAAAATAAAGGCATTCAATAAAGATTATGCAATTATCAGTTTTAACTGGACTCCATTTAGAGCTCTTGTTTTGACTCACCTCCGTGCAACTTGCTCACTCTCCTTGCAAGGACTTCACTTTACCACTCATAAATCCTTCATGTGTCTTCAATTTTTCAAATTTCAAAGAACTTTTATATCGATTCTCATTTATCACCCATAGGTATCTGAAATAAACAGGGAAAACTTAGTCATCCATCTTTGAAAAGGGGAAACTGAAGGTATGAAAAAATGTAAGCCCTTCCTCAACAATAGTCAGTAAATAAGAGCAAGGATTTATATCTGTTTTTGATCTTACATTCTTTCAACTAGCCCCAGTTGACTCACACTTGTTTTTGATCTTATATTCTTCCCACTCTTCCAAAGTGACTTAATACCTTTCTTTACTTAACTGACCTGGCAGATACCTGACAGTTGTTTATGAACTCTCAAAAATACACAGTTAGGCACAACATACTTCATAAAGACACTCTATTCCTTGCTGAGACTTGAAGACCTAGAAATTGATAAACCTGAATTCAAGCTTCAAACTAGAGTCAATTTATTCTGTCTTTGGGCAACTCTGGAATCTCAGTTGCCTGATAACTATCTCATCAAGAGCATACAAGGCAATCTTAGGTATATAGAAAATTTCACTTTATACTGAGAATCTATGAAATTTTGAAAATAGTTCATTTCATATGCTTTTTATGGAAGCAGGTGGTTAGCAGAAGTGACAGGGAAGAACAAATAAACAAGAACAACCTATTTGTGCAAAGAAAGAGAAGAGAAGGAAAGGACTTATTGAGACTATTGGACATGTGGTAGTCCCTACTTGGAACTTTTTTTGCACTTATCTGCAGAAAACAAAGGAAAAGGATAGATGGGGGCAGAAAATGAGAAAAAATGTTTCACCTTGAAATGACTGGAGAGCTGGTTGGTAAACTTCAGAACTAATTAAGAGAACTAAACAAAAAAATTACTTATCTTCTAGGGAGCACAGAACTTCATAACCAGAGCAGAATTAGAGGCCACTTAATCTATCCCACTCTTCAATCATTTTCTGACAAATTGCAGTCAGCAAGTGAAGATCATTGCTGATGATGGTGAAAAACCGGGACAGGTAAAAGCGAAGAGCACACTTGGACACTGAGGCAGCATGAGATGTAATATGTTTCAGAACTGAACATCTCATATAACTATGACTGGAAATTGAAGTTTCACCTTATCAGAGTCTTGAGGTTTGTGTTTATGTGTGCTGTACACAAGCATCATAATCACCTAGACATCTCCAGCTCAGCAGACCCTATGTGAGCAGAGGGTGATAACCCATGTGACTCTCACAGCCGTTCCTCAACATTTGTCGCACCCTGCCCCATGCTCCAACTGCCGGCCGAATAGAGAAACCTCTTGTACAGACTTGACAATTAGAGTGCCTGCATCTACAGATTCTGATTTGAATGGCCGAGGACCTGGAATTGTTGTAAAAGCTCCTGGGTTGTACTGACAGGATTGAAAACAACGGTTTTCAACCTTATGGCCTTAAAGAATCAGGAAAGGTTAAAAATATTTTAAAAATCAGGTTAAAAGTAAGAAACAATAGGAAATTTGGGGAATTATTTATATGTTTTAATTTATAAATATAAACTTTAATCTTAATCTAGAAATTAATAGTATACATTTGTTTTCATTTTAGCAAAATTGTATATGAGGTCTGCCCAGAAAAAGTCCAGCTATTATTAATATAATGAGAATGGTTTGTGAGACATCAATGTAACCAGGCTGCCGAGGAGAGTGGACCGGAATGTGCAGGCGTGAACAACGATGACTTCACTGTAATAGAAAGGGGGGTGGGCGCCACTGAGTGAACATGTGTACTGTGTGGCCATCACATTCAAAATGACTAAGGAAGCAGAGCAACAAATCTGCATCAGATTTTCCTTTAAGCTTGAATGTTCCTCTGTAGAAACTATTCAGATGATTCAGAAGTCCTTTTGGGGATAATGCATGGAGAGAAGCACAAATAAAAATGTGGCACAAAAGCTTCAAAGATGATTGAGAATCTGTTGAAAGTGATCCATATTCTCGAAGGGCTGAAACAAGTGGAACACCTGAGAATGTTGAATTCAGCTCCGCTACAGCCCAGATTTGGTGCCCTATGGCTTCTGGCTTTTCCCAAAACTAAAATCACCTTTGAAAGGGAAGAGATTTCAGACCGATGATGAGATTCAGGAAAATATGACGGGGCAGCTGATGATGATTGGGAGAATTGTGTGAGGTCCCAAGGAACTTAGTTTGAAGGGAACTGAGGCATCATTGTCCTATGTACAATGTTTCTTGTATCTTGTGTCTTCTTCAATAAATGTTTCAGTTATTCGCATTACATAGCTGAATAACTTTTGGACAGATCTCATATATACATAAAGCCTAAAGACCACACTAGCTAGCCAAATCTAAAAGTGTGCTCAAGAAAGAATATAATATGATCAAATATGACTGACACTACCAATGTATGTAAAGTTTTACATCAAAAAAATATATATCTACAGTTCTTCTCATTGATGGATCAAGAAGAAAAATTTCAAGATTCTGTCCATGTATGGAACATTATATGGGAATAAAAAGGACAAAGTACTGGTGCAATAGCATGGATCTCAGATATGTTGATTAAAGGAAGTTAGAGCAAAAGAACACATAACCTATAATCACATAATTCAGAATACTGATTACCTCTGGAGGTAAAGTGACATGGAGTATAAAGGAGCATGGAGAGATTTGGGGGATAGTGAAAATGTCCTACATTTTTATTTAAGTGGAAGTGACATGATTATATACATATATAAATATTCATTGAGCTGGATAATTATATGTAATTATACATTAACAAATAAAGATTAAGGTTAAAATAGATGTGTAGGAAAGATAAAGCTCTTCAAAGAGCTAGGGCAATTTTGAAAAAGTTGATCAAAAAAGCAGGGACATGTTGTTTTGGATGTTAAGACATGTTGTAACTACAATAGAAAAAAAGCATACGAAATAAGTACAGCAGAGAAATAACCCAATAAAAAGAATATAGGGCTCAAAAAGATATAAACATAATTTCAATATATGATAAATAAGGCTCCACAAAGCAGTAAGTCATAAAGGGAGTAGTTAATAGATCATGGAGGGAAACTGTATGACGACACAGAGGAAAGTAAGACTGGATCATTAACTGACACCACTAGTAAAAAAAAATGCAGGAGAATATCTTTGTGACCTCAACATGGGAAATTAGTTATTGATGAAAACCATGAAACTGAAAACCATATGCCAAAAGTTGATGTGTTTGAATAGATCAAAAGTGAAATGTCTATTGAATGAAAGACCACAGGAAAAGGTAGCAGACAGGTAAAAGCCAGGAAGGAACCAACGGCAGTAGTAACACTGCCAAGGGGCCAATGTGTAGAACGGCATGTACTCTTTAGCTCTTTGACTATTTAAATGTAAATTACTTGGAAGTAAGTGAAATAAAAAATTCACTTCCTCAATGCCACTGGCCATATTCCAAATGCTCACTAGTCACATGTGTCTAGTGCTATCATGTCAGACAACACAGATATAGAATATTTCCATCACTGTAGGAAGTTCTATTGAAAATGCTGGTCTAGAATATAAGGGCTTCTGCAAATAAACTGGAAAAGAATTGCAAAAAATTAAAATACAATAGAAGACAAATAAGAAAAAGAAATCCATGTAGTTTAATGTAAGCGAGTTGCTCAAATTTACTAGTAACTAAGGAAAGCAAATTAAAAAGTTATTATACTTCTGTATCTGTTAATGAAAAAATTTTGAAGCAGCATAATACCAAATGTCATCAAGGATGTAAAGAACTATGAATCCTCATGCACAACTAGTCGAAATAAAAGTTGTTCTGGTTTTACTGGGAAGTAGTTGGTCAGTTACACAGTCAAATTGAGTATGAGTAAAAATTCTGCCTTGGTGGTCCTACCCTCAAGAAATTCTCTCAAAGTTTCATATGGTATTTGTACAAGGATATTCATTGTAGAGTTATACATAGTTCCAGAAGGTTGAAGGCATTTGTATACTAGGTACACATTCTTCTGAGAACTAAGGTCTGTTCAGAAAGTATTCAGCCGAGTACTATGAAAAACAGAGACATTTATTGAAGAACTATAAGACACAAGAAACATTGTGTACATAGGACAATGATGCCTCAGTCCCCTTCAAAGTACACACCTTGGGACCTATCATAATTCTCCCAGCATCATTAGCAACTGTAGCATGATTTTCCTTCTGCTCTAGTAATAGAGAACAGATCTTGCCAGGACAGTCTCATGCCAGATCCTGTGTCAAAATCCCAGACACAGTAGATTTTGCAATCTTCAAGTCAGCTTCCATTCCTTGCACTGTCAGTTGCTGATCTTTGTTGATTACAGCCCATACACATTCAACATTCTCAGGTGTCCTGCTTGTTGCAGGTCTTCCAGAACCTGGGTCACTTTCAACAGATTCTTGACCATCTTTGAAGCTTTTGTGCCACATTTTTATTTGTGCTTCTTTCTGTGCATCATCCCCAAAAGCCTTCTGAATCATCTGAATAGTTTCTACAGAGGAATGTTCGAGCTTAACACTAAATCTGAGGCAGATTCGTTGTTCTACTTGCTCAGACATTTTGAATATGATGGCCACACAGTATACATGTTCACCTAATGGCGTTTACCGCCCCTATTGACTAGCACAGTGAAATCATCATTGTTCACTCATGCTCATTCCAGTCCACTTTCCTTGGCAGCTAGTTTACACAATGTCACACAAACTGTTCTTATTATATTAACAATGGCTAGATTTTTCCAGACAGACCTCATGTGAGATGGCCAAGGGACAATGGTTTCTTACTATGAACCTGGGGCTAAAAGCCATTTGGGTCCTGGAGAGAACATCGAAGAGTCTAACCCTAAACCAGCTGGAAAATCCTGTGGGGCCCTGGGGAGGAGCTGCAGGTTAGCTCTATTGAGAACTAAAAATTAAAACCACGATTGTACCATTAACAGGTGTTTGAATGGTAGCAATTAAAAGACCGGCAAGGGCCAAGTATTGGTGAGACTGTGGGATTCTTGCACAAAGCTAGTGAGATTCTAAAATGGCACATCCATTTTGTAAAATAATTTGACACTTTCTTAAAAAAGTAAATACCCATCTACTGTATGACCCAGCCATTCCATACTGAGGTATTTATACAAGAGAAATGAAACATATGTATATACTAAGACATACATGATTGCTCATAGCAACTTTATTTGTAATATATAATATACAAAACTATAAATGACCCAAATACACATTAATGGGTGAATTGACAAACAAATTCTATACAATGAAATACTCAGAAATACTCTATGCTCAGAAATAAATGGAAGGATTTACTGATACACACTATAACATGAATGGATCTCAATAATTACAAGGTATGAAAGAAGCCAGACAAAAATTTATACATCCCAGGTATTATTCAGTTTATAGAAAATTATAGAAATTGTAAGCTAATCTATAGTAATAAAAAGCAGATCGGTGGTTGCAAGAGTATAGGGGTGGAGGGATTACAAGGAAGAAAAGGGAGACTTTTGGGGCTGTTAGATGTGCTCATTATCTTGATTATAGTAATGGTTTCACAGGTGTATTTGTATGTCAAAACTCATTGAATCATACACTTTAAATATGCAGTTTTTCTTATGTAAATTATCACAATAAAGTTGAAAAAATAAGATTGAAAACAAAAGAGGAGTTTTGCATGGAACAATATTGAATGATAATATGCCAGGAACAGAGAAAGATGAGTTAAACTAATTCACCCATCTGCACCTAATACCTTCTAAAATATTCTAAAATAAAAAATCATGCTTGACTAGAAGATCTGCTCAACACTCTCAATTATAGCATCTCAGGATCTGATATAACCTACTCCACCACTCATTCAGTGGTAGCTAACCTTGCTATGGTTACAGAAAACACGATCTGCCTTTGATATGCAGTTATTAAACTAAAAATGTAAAAAAAAAAGCAATTATTAGTGTCATGAATAGATGAAGTTTGAAGAGGACTTTAATAGTGTTTTAAGAACAAAACTTGGATGAGGCGAATTGGGATTCTGATAGCTTTCTGCCATGACCAAGCTGAACAACACCACCAAAATCACTCTGGGAACAAGTCCTCTGTTCCTTATCATCTACTTCAAAGGATTTGTATACCAATAAGTAAGATATGAAGCTAGTTTTACTCATTTTTGGAGTTGAAAGAAAAGACCATCTATTGCTCCAGGCCCCTATTGAATTGTCCATTATAAACTCATGTGTAAAGGAACCATATTAGTCTAAGGATATTCTAACACATGCACACAGACACAAGATATTCAGGGATGCACAGATATCCTTCTTGAATGCACTGTATTCAAAGATTCTCCTAATACTTTTAAGATGAGGAGGGCTTTGGAAAATAGAAAATGTATGAACAATGATCATCTGTTTCTATCATTTTCATCAAATTCTAAGCAAAAACCTGACACGGTAAGATATTCAAGCCTAGAAGGAAAAACTGTAAAAGAAAGTAGCAACTGAATTACTTGCACATATTGAAGCATGTTCAGCTGCTGCCCCTAAGGAAAGAAAGTGGAGAGTGCAGCTCAATTTACGGTCCTACTCAAAATTACTCTGAAAAAGCTCTTTGGAGACTCTTTCTTAGAAAGAGAAGGTGATTAATTTCAAGGTAACATTGAGCCTGGGTCAAACCGAAAAATGTCACTGTTCCATAGCAGAATATCCTTCTAGAATGTTGTAAGTGATCACGGAATGCCTATGCTCTTTCCCTAGAAGCAAATAATATCTCACAGACTATGGAGCATACACAAGGGTAGTTTTCTTCCTGAGGTGAAAACATTGATCTATCACGCTCCTTCTGGTTCCTCATAAATACTGGAGTCTCAAAGAGAATTGCTTTTGATTTCAGCCTTGCTATTAACTTTATATACAACTTTATTCAAATTTCAGGACTTTTATATCTCTTGCTTTTTATAAAATTGCAAAAAATCTATCTTTAAATGTTAATGCACATTATAAGCTATTTACCACAAATATATTACAAGTATTTTAAGCTTATTAAAAAAGAATTATGTCACCAACTTCTAAAAGACAAAACTAGAGATGGAACTCTTTGGGGGAGAGATTAAGACTATGTATTTTCAATATTTGATTGGAGGCTGTTTAAAATTTATAGCTTGAAATAATAAAATAATCTTGAGTCACTGAAGTCTTATACTGAATGACATGTCAAAAGCTTCATTAATAAAAGCCTTCTATGGTTGCCATCAAAAGATTGTAAAGTGATATGCTCTTTGAAGATGAGGTCAAGCAGTCACCCTGGGTATTATGTTATGTGTATAATACACTGTATGTTACATTATGTGACATTACAGCATTGGTTTATAAAATGTCATGCAAAAAATACCATGACTTTAGGTGAGAGCAATCCAAGGTTTTCTATACAGAGTACTAAATATAAGTGGATTTTACCGAACAGTAATCCTAATGATCTGTTTTTCATTCTGCAAGGGGAAGAAAAAGGTTTATTCTCCAATAAGCCTCTTTAATTTACAGTTAGCTGACTGAAATGCATGCAAATGGAAATAAAACTGCTGCCCTGGGACATTCTAAAACATGACACATGAGGTTGCCAAGGTAACCCACCAGGAGGCTGTCTTGGCAACTTCTGGAATAAAATGGGAAGAAAACATTACAGTGAGCAGACGGCGGATGGGGATCTTCTGGGCCTGGTTATATAATAAGAGTGTTGCAAAAAACTATAGCTCCATGAAATTGGTTCCAAACACAAAAAGGAATAAAATATATCTCTCACAATTCCAGCGTTTAAATTGGGCAGGATTTATGATTCACCAGTGTGGGATTTAAAATTAATTATTTTAAAGACTATTTACATGGAATAATTTCTTTAAAGCCACTATGTGATAACATTTATCAATTTTTATACTTACAAAAAATTCAACAGCATTATACAACTAATGTTCAGGGTGTAAAAGTGATGCTAACTTAGTAGGATTTTGCTGTTTGGACTGGTCTTGGGGTGGCAGCAGAATTTGCCTAAAAAAATATTCTCAAGACACACTATCCCAAGAGGACAATACAAGGAAAAAATAAGTGACACTAACAGTCATTTTACTTTAGCTCAGTGTTAATTTTACATTTATCCCTTGTATTCTTTTAGAATTACAAAGTGTTCCTTTGACTGAGGAGTTGTTTCCTTGCATTTCCCAATGCTGCTGTTTCTATTAAGCGCACACAAAAAGCTTTAGTTTCCTCGCTTTGAAGAGCTGATTCTCTCTAACATAAGGTTATTCTATAAATAGTCAGTGAATCTCCTTGGCCTGTCCTTAGGCTTTTTTTCATTTCTCCTCTGTCCCTGAAGATTGAATAAAGACTCTCTGAGCTGATGAAGGACAAACATGAATCAGGCCATTCTGGGGTGGTGTGTCATAGCCCTTGTGGCTGTCTCAGCTGAGTTGTGTTTAAGGATTCGACATGCAAGCAAAAAGTTCCAATAGGAAAGAGGAGAATAAAAAGGAAAACACCGCTTTCTCTCAGATATTTCTAAACCTAATAACCACTTTTTTTCATTACCTAAAAATACAGAATTAGTCTCATTTGGAATATTGCCCATAACAAGATACTGGAATCTTGGATTCTGTGTCCTGGAAGGCAGTAATCCAATCAAATCAATTTTAAAAAATCAGAGCTGATTATTTACACTGTGTGTTCATTCATAATAATCACAGTTATTTTGCTGTTTTGATGCAGTGGAGACATTAAGGCACTATCTTCCTTTTGAGAGATTATATTTTTTAAATACTTAAGCAACTACAGGCCTCCACTTGGTCATATTACCACTTTTCTTAAAATCTTTCAGTATTTCTCATCATCTATAAACTAGGAGTCTCCTTAATATAATTTATAAAGCCCTTCTCAATTAAGCTCCTAGATTTCTGTTCATGCACAATAGGCTCCAGCCTCAAGACCCTCTCATTGTCTCTGAACATATGGGGGTATTTACTTTTCTCTTTTCAGGGCATGTCTACTTCTCTGGAAACCTGCTTCAACCGAGCTCACATGCCGTGTCTTCTGTGAAACACTGCACTCTCTGCTTCTCGCCTAGGGGAGGTGGCTTTTTAATTCTTTGCTCCTATTGTACTCTGCATTTACCTAATGCCATATGTATCACACTGCAATGTGTCTTGGAACTCTATCTCCCATGTGTGGTATATCTATTGAATACAGGGATATGTCTTACTCATTTCGGATCACTGATTCCTACAAAGTCTTCAGTACACAGTAGGCAAACAACAAATGTTTGCTGAATATTGAATAAGCTGCTTCAATTATACATGAGAGGCAGGGTGAGGAATAGACCAAAAAATAGTTAATTCCTAAACTTTGAACTTGATCAGAGTCACCTAGTGAAATAAGTTTACGGTGAAACAGGCATTGCAGGTGTTCTGATGCCAGAGTTTGGGAATTGAGCCGTAGACTATTGAAGGGTATTTAACATGCAGCACAAATGTTTTCCTACATAGAAAACATGGTTCAAAGGAGGGATAACCTGAACCTGGAGATATTTTCCATTAAATGGCTGATCTAATTCGTTTTAAGAAAACAGAGCCTAATGCAGTATAAATCCTTACCATTGAGTTTAAAATATAATCTGCCTGCAACTTTATTTTTAAAAAGTGATGTTTCTAACATTTTGGTGAGCAAGTTATAAGATCATAAACTTATAATCTCAAAAAGATAGCCTGCTCCATCTTCTCAAGTTCAAGATCCTTGTAACATTCAGACATGTCAAACCAAATAACCCTAAAGTTCCTGCAGTGAGACCCTGCAAATTCTTTGTATTTGAGAGAAATGAGAGAGTTTTAAAAAATGAGTATCAAGTATGAAACACCACTGTAGTGCTCATATCATAGAATTAAATCTTTGCTGCTTGGGAAATATACACTGGGCAAAAAGTTAGCACAGTTATTGGCTATATTTCAAATTTTGAAAAAAATTAAACCAAGCTTATTTGAAGACTTGGACTATTGGTGCTTATATATTTCAGATTATCAATTCTTAAAATTACTCATTTTACTACTATGTTCCAAGAGTCCCTAAGGATCCCATGGAAGGGTAGGAATGAGTGTGTAAAGGAAATGCGGAGTGGCCTTGTCCCCAGTCTCCTCTGCTTACCAGCTTTTGGGGATTAAAACTGATCTCTCAGCCATACACATTGTTTATGATGTCAAGCCCTGTATAACCAGTCTACACCAAGTTCTCATCAGGAATGAGCTAATAGATACAAACCTGTGATTCTCACTCCATCTCACAAAGCAGTACCAGCTCTCAACTAGGGAAGAAACATCTCTGGAATGACCCATTCTTTGCTTGGTTCTGATGTGCTGTCTCACCAGAACTGTTGCTATCACCTTAAGGTGATACACTCCCATCCCAATCTCAATTACTAACCAGAATTCTTTAATGGTGGGCAGATCATATGGACATGATGCCACCTAATTCACATTGTGCCAGTTAGACTTCCATTGCCAAGCCCAAGTGAAGCATAGGGCTCTATCATTAGCCACAATGGCCATATCCACGACTTCTCTCCTGTAAGCCATTCAGATGATATGCAGGGTTATTTACTGCAAGACCCAGCTCTGTAGCTCTATTTGTACTCCTGCCCCTATCAAGCTAGGTCTTTACTTCCTCTTTTTTCCATTAGTCTGAGATTCTAGGGTCTCAGCATATATTATTATTAAGCCTGCATGTGTTAAGACATGATTAAGTCCTGACTAACTCATGAACTCACTGGAAAACTAATGCATTGTCTGTTACTGAGAGTTTAAAGTCCTCCCTCTTCCTGGGAAACACACTCATATCATTTAAACACAGAATCTTTAAAGACAGAGAGTTGTCCTGTTGATCTCCAGGCACACTTTTCTTTAAAGGCATTTTTCACCCTGGCAGGTGTGGCTCAGTGATTGGAGCGCCAACCCCTAGCCTAAGGGTCATGGTTCCATTCCTGGTCAGGGCACATACCTAGGTTGCAGGTTCAATACCGTCCGCACACAGATCCCAGGTCTGGGTGCTCAGGAAAGCAACCAATCGATGCCTCTCTCACATCAGTGTTTCTCTCTCCTTTCCTCTCTGTTGCTAAAAAAAAAAAAAGAAAAGAAAAGAAAGAAAATGTCCTCCAGTGAGGATTAAAAATAAACAAACAAATAAATAAATAGATAAGACATTTTTTCCCTATACATTGAAAACTTTCCACCTACTCTCTTTTAGAAATTCATAGATTATTTACCTCTCTCTGCCACCTCCACCAAAAGTAGCAAGAGAAGGAATTCTCATAGAGGGAGAAGCATCCATTCTAAGAGAAAGCACACCTAGAATATGAAAGGGGAATTGTCCCAGTTATGTTTAATTTTGGTTGGTTATTGTTGTTTTGTACTTTTTAAAACCTTTATACCTTTCTCTTTTTTTTTTTAATTCAGCTGTTTGGTTTAGGTAAATTGTGAGATTATCAGGCTACATTGGAAAAAAAGGAGAATAGAGGGAAATGGCACAAAGAGACAAGGAACGAGAAATGGTGACATAATTAAAAATAATTTTTTCCTTATGATTTTCTCCAAAAAGCTTTAAAATCTAAAAAAATAAGCGATCCCAGGGTGCAAGGACCCCCAGATACACAAAAGTGTGGGTTGTTACGGATTTCAGGAAGTCATGGGAGAACAGTAGCTGTGAAAAGGCAAAGAGCAACTTTATTTGCTTTCCTTCCTTGCTCTTACTTCTATGGTCCCCCGAAGACTAATAATGCAAAATACTGTAACCGCCCCATCTGCTTTGCTTCTAGAGCTATAACACTAAAGGATAAGTGTGCATGTAAATTAACCCTACGGAACATCAATTTCTATTTGTAAACTTTACTAGAATTTGACAATTATTTCCTAATTTGCTGAAGATGGGAAAAAGATCTCTAGCAACTTCGCCTGAGTGAAGACTAAGAAGTAAAACCAGTGCTATAAAATAAAAATACTTTTGATATCATAACCAATTACTTCTCCATAATATCTCATAAATATGTATATCTAAATGTTAATTTATTAGTAAAATATTCTTTTAAAAATTTAAGTATCTTCAGATCTTGATTAAAAAGCAATGTAGCCCTGGCTGGTGTGGCTCAGTGGGTTGGGCGTCACTCCACAGGCCGAAAGGTCGCCATTTGGAGTCCTGGTCAAGGAGCATGGACCAGGTCCCTGGTTGGGGGTGTGCAAGAGGCAGTGATCAATGTTTCTTTTTCATATCGATATTTCTCTCTGTCTCTCTCTCTCTCCTTTCCTCTCTCTGAAATCAATAAACATATCCTCGGGTGAAGATTTAAATAATTTTTTTAAGAAACAGTGTAAACATTACTTCCAAATGCGATACAAAGAAAAGTATAGAGGTGTGTGTGTGTGTTCAGTAATAGTAGTAGTGATGGTAGGAAAACAGTCACTACAGCTACAGAGATCATGCCTTGAATAGAATCTGTCAGAAAAGAACCCAGTTTTAATCTTATAAGTTGAACCTTATCAATAAGGATAATTGTTAACTGGTATTTATTAAGGACCATGTGCCATTCACTGTGCTAAACATTGTAATTATTGTATTTCATTCAATCCTCATGAATTTCTTTGAGGTAGACAATGAAAGGGAATAATTAATGGCTGTATCTGTGCTTTTTTCTCTAGCTTTAGGGATGTCTGAGTTAACCCAAGGAAACTCTCCAATCAACATATTTCAAAAAATATACTCATATAGGATACAAGATAGAAGATAAGTGAGAATCTAGCCAAGAAGTATTTATTGGACTGAACACGTGAGTTATTGTCCAGAGCAAGTAATGAAGAATAGTATGTTTTGATAAGAAGCAACTTTTCTGAAGACTGGGGCTGATTATGAGCCCCTGAGGTGACTATATGTCTAAATAAAAAAAAAAGAAAAAGCTAAAGATATTGTGGTGCTGAACACTCCTCAAAACCTGTGTTATCCAGCATCTTATCTCATGATCATATTGTCCTGAGTATGGAATGACTGGGCCATCAAAAGCGGTGCATGTTAGTCATGGAGAAAACCTAGACTCTGCTATGATGCTGCAATGTGTGCTGTGCTGTTCATTTCCTCTCCTTCCTTAAAGCTGAGACATTCGGTGCTGGTGAAAAGACACTGTGTCTTGTAAGCTTGATGATCAATCCAAACTGTAGATCTTTGCCATTAGTATTACAGAGAGGGTTTGTAAGAACTGTTCACTCTCTCTTATGTTGCAGATAAGAAAATGTAGTTTTATAGATTGTTATGGTAAGTGGCCAAGCCTGTACTGGAATTGTCTGACATCACACAATGTGTTTGTAAATAATACCAGATGTTTTGTCCTCATTGCTTCCTGCTGTCTTACAAAGTCCTGTTACAGGACTCTCAATTGTTGGTTACTAATGACTTCATCATATAACTGCATTTGATAGTTGATATGAGATAATTATATTCTCAACGGATGAAATTCATCACTACTGTGGGAAATCTGATATCAAGAACATCTACCCCTCAGCTCTTTCTAATTTATTTCCTTTTACTACTCAAACTATCAGTGAAATCTTATATTTTCTTTGAATTTCTCTCCAGGAACAGAGGCGATAACAACTTTTTTCTGAATTTATTTACATTTTCATCTATAACTACTTTGGTTGTTTCTTCCAAAATGCAGCAACAACCCAGCTTGTCTTTTTTAAATTTCCTTATTTTTTTTAACATGAGATAAACTGTAATTTCAAAATTTTATATTGCTTTTATTTTTTGCCTGAATATTCTTTATGTAGCTGCTCTCATCAATGTTATGATAAATGACAATTACCTTAAAGGTCGGGACTGTGTCTGCAATATCTTCATGTGGCAGATATCAGTTTGTTTACAATGATAACTATTATAAGAGATCATTAATGCATATATGTGGTGTGCAGAGCTTTTTTACATAAACAGACAGCTACTAAATTCAACTTAGATTACCCTTTTTAGAGAATACCCAAATAAAAAGCTGAAATTTATGAGCCTGGATTTGTTAGTGCATAAAAGATAAATTTCTTCTCAGCTGCAATTTTGTATTAGCTTTAGGTGTAGAAAGCTTTATTCCCTTTTGCTATTACTTTTAAGATGGGATACGTTTTACTACAAAACTTACACAAACTTAAACATGAGAAGAAAAGGAGTTAGTTTATCTTCTAACCTACTCTTAAAATAAAAATAACTGAATGACCTGGCTCTGCTATTTATAAAATCGTATGGGAAAAATCTCCACTTTTCATTTTTTGGGACGAATTCATAACTGGCTTTTGCATTTTACTGTGTTAACCTTTTAGAGGTCTCTTACCCTCCAAATTCCAAAAGTACAATTATCCCTTTAACACTTCAGTGAATAACATTTGGTTCCCATAGAGTACTTAAGCACATAGTCAGTGATGACAGGCAAATACTTTCTGGAGATACTTACAAATACAGAAAGTTTTCAAAAAAACATATTGTGAATGATACAGATTTTTTCCAAGAAAAATTACTATTTCTATTCTAAAAAATAAGGCAATACAGACTCACTGTTATATATTGTACTCACTAGCTTATCCAAGAATTCTATCCACTCACTTAAAATTCTGTTGTCTTCCCCTACTATATCACACCATTGTTTTATATGTATAAACTTTTACATATATTATATATTTAAATATACATATATTTAATCTATGAGAACTGTCCTAGTCCATTTGGGCTGCTAAAACAAAACATCATAGACCACTTGACTTTTATAACAAACAAACATTTATTTTTTACAGTTCTAGAGGTTGGGAAGTCCAATATCAAGATGCCAGAAGATTTGGTGCCTTGTGAGAGCCCTCTTCCTGGCTTAACGAATGGGCAGAGAACTCTCAGGGGGACTTGAATTCCATTCATGATGGTTCCATCCTCTTGACTTAATTACTATTCAAAGTTCCTACATCTAAATGCCATTACTTTAAGGATTAGGATTCAATATATAAACTTGGGAGTGAAACAAACATTGTCTGTGGCAGTATATTACTAAAATTATAATTATTTTTCAAAGTGTTAGGAGACATTCATTGTCAATATGATCTTCTCACAAGTCTTACAAGGAATCTATTATAATCCCACTTTCACAGAGGATAAAAGTATGACTCAGAGAAGTTAAATTAGTGAATACCAGAGCATAAATGTAAACCAAGTCCATGAGATTTTGGAGTTTATAATATTTTATTTATAATCGTTAATTTTTAAATTGTGATTATGAAAGTAATTCACATTCATTACAAAACAATTGTCAATAAAACTATCACACAGAAATATACCTGTTTATATGTGTATAACACCTACTTACATTCAATGAATATAAATTCTTCCAATAATATTTATACGTATACACATATATTGAACATAATATATAATACCTAACATTGACATACTTTTCTGTTTATACAAATTCATATAAAAGCAGATATGTTATAGTCACCTATTTTTAGATTTTTGCATATCCAGTATTGTTATCTACATTTCAATGAATGAGTTAGTGAGCTTTTGAATATACCATTGAATATTCTTTCCTCACATCACTTTTAATGGCTGCGTAATACTACCTCATAATTTACAATGTAATAATGTTATTAACTTACAACTTACAACCCGTGTTGTCAAGTATTTAGGTCATCCAACAACATGAAATTGGCCAAACAAATTGTTTATGAAGTAGCTATGTTCATGGGATTTCCTTTCACTACCACCGTTCCACGCTCATTCATTCCTCAGTCTGAACAATTTCTTAAATAAAATAATAGAATTATTTTTCTATAAATATAAATAACTTATATTTATAAAATATTTTATTGAAATATTTTTCAATAAAGAATAGTTGACATACAACATTATATGCTTTTCAGGTGTACAACATTATATTAGTTTCAGATGCACAATTGAAACTAATGATTCAACATTTTTACAATTTATACTACAATCACCACAATAAGTCTAGAAATTTGAATTTTGTTCTCTACCGCTCAACTGAAACTGCTCTTGCCAAAGCCACTTACAACCTTCCTGTTATGAACTATAATGACTATGTGTCATTGTTCTTCACTAAATGATCTGCCAGTGGTAACACCATAAACAACTTCCTTCTCTTCTTCCCTTGTTTACGTAAGGCCATATTCACTTGTTTTCACCCAGTGATCTCTCATTGTATCTTTCAAATCTCAGCTTAAAAGCCACCCCTCCAAAAGAGCTCCTCCTAAAACATCCTCTCTAAACAAGTTTACCAGTGTTTTATGTCCTGAACACTTCATGCAGAGACTTAGCACAAGTTGTTTGTTTGTTTTTTTTAATGTTTATTAGGTGGAAAACACCAAAGTGCAAGAAACTTTTCAATTTTATTTAGCAGTGTAAACCTGTCATACAACACAATGCCTAGTTTCTGTGCACTGTGCTGAATAGTGAACATGACTTACCTTCCCCTTATTTTTCATGGAGGAAAATTACTTTTTTTGAAACTTTATCACTGAAGGGCATTAAAGTACTGTCTGGCTCACAGTAATGCTGTAAGCTTTGTATAATTGATGAAAAGAGATTTTAAGGTGGTAGCATGAAAAAGAAAAAATGTTTCTCCTGTAGGAAAAGCATTCCCTTTTTGTACTCACGAAGTCCTTGTCTATGAAACCTATGAAAACTCTTTGTCACTGAGCTATTTAGTCAACACGCCCACAAGAGATTTCAGTCAGGAATTACAGACATCTCACCTAGATAATAGTTTGAGACTCTTCATTAAAAAAAAATAAGTATGAGGCTAAGGAAATGTCATAAATTCATACATGTTAATTGTTTTCACCTTTAAAAGTAGATGATTCTGCCCTGAGTTGTGTGGCTCAGTGGGTTGGGCATTGTCCCATAAATTGGAAGGTCACCAGTTCTATTCTCAGTCAGGGCACATGCCTGGGATGCAAGGCCAGATTCTGTCTTGGGGGCGTGCAAGAGGCTATTGATTGATGCTTCTCTCTCACGTCCATGCTTCTCTCCTTCTCTTCCTTCTTTCCCCTCTCTCTACTGTCTCTAAAAATAAATAAATGAAATCTCTTTTAAAAAAGAGTAGATGATTCTATGGTTCTTGAAAATTCAATTATATATCTCAAATAGGACAATTGCTATTACAACACTTTCACTCTTGAAGATTAATTACCTTCCTTTAGCTTTGCTCTTTCAGTTGAGTTTCCTGTAACAGACATTTACTGGTAATTCCATTGTCAGCATTTTTAAACATTGATATTAATTATATATCCATTTTTTCATACTTCTTTTCAAACTATTGTGTTACAAGGTATTAAATAGAGGCTTCTATGAATCCATGCATATTTAAGTATATTTCTGTAAGTCCAAGTGTTAGCCTTGTCTCCTGATAGAAAGAATGCTTGATTTTATTCTTTTTTTAAAAATATATTTTATTGATTATGCTGTTACAGTTGTCCCATTTTTTCTGCTCTTTATTCCCCTCCACCGTGTACCCCCCTCCTACTAATATCCCCCCACCTTAGTTCATGTCCATGGGTCATACATATAAGTTCTTCAGCTTCTCTGTTTCCTATACTATTCCTAACCTATCCATCTATTTTGTACCTAACATTTATGCTTCTTATTCCCTGTACCTTTTCACCAATTCTCCCTTCTCCCCTTCCCCACTGATAACCCTCCATGTGATCTCCATTTCTGTGATTCTGTTCCTGTTTGCTTAGTTGTTTATTGTTTGCTTAGTTTGTTTGTTTTGGGGTTTTTTTGGTTCAGTTGTTGATAGTTGTGAGTTTGTTGTCATTTTACTGTTCATAGTTTTTGATCTTCTTCTTTTTCTTAGATAAGTCCCTTTAACATTTCATATAATAAGGGCTTGGTGATGATGAACTCCTTTAATTTTACCTTATCTCAGAAGCGCTTTATCTGCTCTTCCATTCTAAAGGATAGCTTTGCTGGATATAGTAATCTTGGGTGTAGGTCCTTGCTTTTCATGACTTTGAATACTTGCCAGCTCCTTTTCGCCTACAAGGTTTCTTAAGAGAAATTAGCTGATAGTCTTATGGGAACTCCTTTGTAGGTAACTGTCCCTTTTTCTCTTGCCACTTTTAAGATTCTTTGCTTATCTTAAATCTTGGGTAATGTAATTATGATGTGCCTTGGTGTGTGCTTCCTTGGATCCAGCTTCTTTGGGACTTTCTGAGCTTCCTGGACTTCCTGAAAGTCTATTTCCTTTGCCAGATTGTGGAAGTTCTCCTTCATTATTTGTTCAAATAAGTTTTCAATTTCTTGCTCTTCACCTCCTCCTTCTGGCTCCTCTATAATTTGAATGTTGGAACTTTCAAAGTTGTCCCAGAGGTTCCTAAGCCTCTCCTCACTTTTTTTTTTTCTTGGCTTTTCATTCTGTTCTGGTCGAATGTATATTTCTTCCTTCTGCTCCAAGTCATTGACTTGAGTCCCAGTTTCCTTCCTTTCACTGTTGGTTCCCTGTATATTTTTCTTATTTAACTTAGCATAGCCTTCACTTTTTCCTCTATTTTGTGACCATACTCAACCATTTCTGTGAGCATCCTCATTACCAATGTTTTGAACTCTGCATGTGATAGGTTGGCTATCTGTGCATCGCTTAGTTCTTTTTCTGGAGCTTTGATCTGTTCTTTCATTTGGGCCATATTTTTTAATTGTGATGCTGTGTGGAGGGGAGGAGTCCAAGGGGGGACAATACCGCTTGCTCAGCTCTCACCCCACTTTCAGTCACTTTTCCCCTTACCCACAAGCAAATTGGGCCCTTCTGGTGCTGATTCCCAGGTGGGTGGCTTGTGTACATTCTAGGACCCTGTGGGTCTGTCCAACAGAGTCCCCTGTGAGTCTGGGAGTTTCTCCTGCCACTGCATCCCCTACAGGTTTCTACACTCAGAGGTTTTGAGACTTTCTTTTCCTGCACTGGAATCCTGGATTGTGCTGTCTGTCTCACTCCCCAGCTGTTCCTCATGGTTTATCTGCATGCAAATGTGGGACCACCCGGTCCTCCAGCTGCCGCCTTTCTGGGAGTCCTCTCCACCATGGCTCCCTGTCTCTGCCCCTCCTACTGGCCTGGATGAATGTTTCTTCTTTAACTCTTTGGTTGTCGAACTTCTATACAGTTCAATTTTCTGGCAGTTCTGGTTGGTTTTTGTTTTTAAATTTGTTGTTGTCCTATTGGTTGTGCAAGGAGGCAAAATGTATCTACCTGTGCCTTGATCTTGGCAGGAACTGATTTTATTCTTAATCTTAGAGACTTGATTGGTTAATTTCTTAATTTAAAAAAAAACTATTTTAAACTACATTTTTTTTTTAATTGAACAGCTCCCACATAGAAAAATATGCAAGTTCTATGCTACACATCATTATGGGTTGCAACCCATAGAGACTTTCCAGATCTCTATTTTCCCTAGTCCTCATTGCCAGTGATAGAGATTATACTCTAAACACTAACCAACTTCTTTATCAAACTCATCACCTGGCAACACTGCACAAGCTAGAAGCAGTCTCAAGATATATTTACTTAACCAAGATTCTTTTTTTGAAATGGAACTATCATGTTCCTTTCAAAGACAGCAGTATACTTTTAAAATCACTAAAATTCCGAGATATTTGTACTAAACTATATATCAATAGTCTGAATCTTAAACATGGTGTCACACATAGATTTCTTCAAGAAGATAGATTGCAGCTGCAATAGGTTTCTTCATTATTTTTTTCTTGGAATACATAATATATTTATATTGTCCAAAATATATTTAGTTAGTAAGACCATAACCTGTAAAAAAAACTTTAAATAAGGGCAAATAGTTAATCTATGATTACATCTCAATGAAAAGACTTCTTATTGGTCCCTGGCAAGGGACCAACGCATATTCAACATCAGAAATGATGTTCTCGGAGCCTGAGGTTTTTGTGATGATTACTGAAGAATTACAAGTCACAGTACTTATTAAAATTTTGACAATTAAAGTATAAACAAAATAAATCAAATATGGGCCCAACTTCAACAATTTTCATGTGTGAGTTATTAATTTTGTTTGTGAGATTATATGTATATGCATTTAATGAAATTTGAATTTTAATTCTAAGTTTGATATTGAAACTCTATTATATCTTGAGTTCGTTCTTTATTTTCTTTATCTTTTTATTTTTTATTGAATTTTTTGGGATGACATTGGTTAGTAAAATCATATGTTTCCGGTACACAATTCTACCGCACATCATCTGTGTGTTGTTTTGTGTGTTTACCACCCTAGTCTCCTTCCACCACCATTTATGTTTTTTTAATTATCTGCATTAGAAGTGTAGTCTTTTTTTGAAGTTTGGAAAAACAGAAAAGCACAAAATAATATATGCAACATACAAATATGTGCTACACTTATCTACATTTTTAAAATTTTGATTGAGATATTTGGATAAGAAATAGAGATTTTTTTTTAAAAAAGAGAGCTTAACCATTTATATAGAGAGTTAAACCAAAAACATGTGAGGTAAAATAAGCATTTTTAAAGGTGTGAATTTGTTCTCTTCAGAAATAGTAAAAGCTGCTTTCAGTGGAGATTTATGTAGGACATATATATTCATTCAACAAATATATACTGAGCCCCTCCAATGAGATAAACTGTTCTGGATGCTGGGAATAATAAGATAAACTGGGCACATTAAAACTGTGCTTATAGATTTTGAATGCTAACCGGAGAGTAGGTGGGTACTAACAAGCAATAACTAATATAAACCGAAAGAAAATACCACCAGTTCCAAAAAGACAATAGAAACCAGTAATACTCAATGATGAGTGGTAAAATTCTAGACTGAGTAGTCAAAGAAAACCTTATGGGAAGATGACATTTGCTTTAAGAAGGAGTAAAGAAGCTGGAATTAGGAATAATTACTTCAAAGGCCTGCACTGAGAACAAATTTAGAGTATGACTGGGACACAGGAGGAAGGGGGAAAATCATAGAAAATGATTAATGGGCCAACTCATTCTGGTCTATAATCCTCAGTGAAGAATTTGGCCTTTATCCAAGTGTGTTGGGCAATTATCAGAGTGGTGTAAGCAGCAGGAGGAGAGATACGGCTAAAGACTATGAATTATGAATCTAATTGTGTTTTAAAAACCTCACTCTCTAAATCATAACAGATTATTCCATTTCAATACGATTACTTACTAGGTTCTTACTTCGATAAAGAACTTCATCAATGTATGTATGGAGGGAATATTTTAAGGTGGCTTCCTGAGGCATATCCTGGTATAATCCCCTCCTTTTGAATGTAAGCAGAGTCCGTGGCTTGCTTTCAACCAGTACAAGCCCACAGAACATGGCAAAGGTGATGGGACATCACTCCAATGATTATGCTGTTTTCCATTCTGTTAAAAACAACAATAACTTAAGATGAGTCCTTAAGTTGTTTTATTGTTATAACTCTGCCTCTGTAATTCTGAGCATTATTTGATCTTCTAATAAATGCAGCACATAGTGATAGATGTTTGGGGAAGTACAAAGGAAAGGAACATCCCATTCCTCACCCAGGAAGAGCTTAAAATGCAGTTGTGGAAAAGAGATGTACATCCATGAAACCACTGAGTAACAGTAAAAAAAACAAACAAACCAGTATAGTATTAAGTGGCAAAATGAGGGCAACATGAGTTCACAGAAGAAGTCAATTAATATTGACTGGATTATTCTAGTAAAACTCCACTGACAGTGTGGTTACCTAGGCACTGGCTCCCTGCTTTGTCCCGCATAATAATTTGTTCTTAGTCCTAATACAGCTCTTGTCAACTGGATGGTTCCTTTCTGCAAGTATGTCTGCTTTCTTATATATTGTGAGCCCTTCATGATCAGACGCTATGTATTTATTACTCATTTCTGCATCAGCAGTGTACAATATACATCAGCATATGTAGAATATGTTCATTTATATTTGTGAAACTGAATCAATAGGTAGAGAGGATGGGATATTAGTAGTAAGTAGGGTACATCATAAAAAGAAGCACTGAGAAGTGAATGTGCGTCATGTTTATAAGGAGACAGGGTTAGCAAGAAGGAGGGTACATTAGCAGGTTGCAGGTGACAAAAACCCAACTCAAACTAGCTTAAGCAAAAAGAAACAATGTACTGGAAGACATTCCAGAAATGGAGGAAGAATTAAATCACCAAGCCTTGAGAATACACAAAGTAATATCCTCTCAGAGGCCACAGCAAGTGAAACCAAGAACACTTCACATTTTCTGTTTCTTTTCTCAACTTGTCCCTGCATATTGGTTTAAATAATTCTTAATGAAGTCTAGTTTCTTCTATGTAGCTGGGATAAAGGGCCACACTCTAGGCTCATTTTTGTATCCACATGACCAGAGTGCAGAGTTTTTTTCATTAGACCAAGTTCTAAAAATATTTGGTGGATCTAGTCCTAGGTCCCATGTGGTTCACATGCAAATTCCCTGGATCAAATTCTATGCTGGAACAGAGGGTATGAGAAATTCTATTTTATGTGGATAATGTAATATTGGAGGTCTTAAAAACTCAGGAAATCACTGAAAATTTTTAAATAGAATCACAGATATAAATTAATGTTCTAGAAGGATCATGACACCGTTTGCAAGATGAGGGGAAATAAATTCTTCAATTTACTGTGATAAGGTACTACATTTAAAAACATCATTTCTCTACTCTATCTGTAGTTTCAATTTGCACATACTTATTAAGTCTCTAAATCTTTCTTTTCCCTCCAGATACACTCTCCAATCCACTTCCCACAGTGCAACCAGAAAAACATTTCTAAAATCCTTCCATTGCTTTTTCTCCTTCAACTGTCTTTTGTAGGATGAACAATAAACTTCTAACCTTTTGCCTCAGCATGTAATTCCCTCCAAAATATGCCCCTGCCAATATTCTAATTTCATTCCTCATAAGTCTCTTCCATTTCTCTTATGCATAGCAATCTCTAGCATGTGAAACATTCTTTCACGCCTCCAGAGCTTTGTAAAAGTTGATCTCTCTGTTTGGAATATCCTGGTCCCACGTACAACTCTTATTCCTATTCATACAGGCCCACAAACCCTCCCCAAACAGATTAAATGCAGTTTGCCCATTCAGCTTCTGCTCCAGTGTTATCTTTCTTGTGCAGCTCCCTCTGATTCCTGAGTCTGATGAAAACAGGCCTAAGCTTCATGCGTCTTTATAGCTTCAAAGACACCTTATCTCCTTGTCTGTCTATTCTTCTAGACAGTAAGCTCCTGGAGGGTAGGAGATATTTATTTTATGAATAAAGGTGAGCTTAAAAAAACATGGTAATTACTAGAAGTCCAATATCTACATAGGCATAAATTTTATTCAGACACCCATCTCAGTTTGAGGACATTTTGCTTTGCCAGAAACTTCAATCTATTTCTAACTCCAAAATTCATGTATAAATTCTGACACAGTTGTCAACCATGGAAATAAACGGTAAGGCAAACCTCTCTTCACATCTTTTTGTTTAATATTTTCCCTCACCCAACTTCATTTACATGAGAGCAACCACATCATAAGTTGGTAAAAAGAAATAAAGATATTATCAACTAAGTTTAAGACATTTTTAATAAAGGTAAATATATCTTTGACCAAGGTTTAATTGGATCAGATAAGGCATTATATTTCATCAAAAATTAATGTTTTGCATTTTAATGGTTTTATCCTGTCATCTAGAAGTAGTTCTAATTGCATGTTAGTGTCTTGTTATTACTTTTATAATAAATTTTCCCCCCCCAAAGTGTTTGCCATATAAGAAGATTTGACATCATAGCTAATTTACTGCAGCACATATCTTTATTCACATTTATACCAGGTAGGTTTTTATACTATCTTTAAGTAAATTTTTCATAAAAAGATAATAAAGGTAATTTGAATATCTATAATTTAACACCTCAAGTTACTTAATATACATGAAATACAAAACTGGCTAATAATGTGTGTGATATTACTTCTTTTATAGTAGTTTAGTACTAAATATGCTCTAATTCCAACTGTGCTTAATCAGTACAATGCAAAAAAATGAACACTATAAATATCACAATGAAAGAAACTCTAAAACTGAATGTTAAAGTAAACATAGTATGTCTTAGTTATTTAAATGTTACTTTGTTTTACTATATTCCTTTCTCAACATGTCATGGCCATTTTATCTCTATTTTTACTTAGCATTAGAAATCATTTTAAAGAATAACATATTTTCCACTTTTATAAATCAATGGAGTAAGGTAATATCACATACGAAATTGTCTTTATCCTTAGTGAAGAAGAAAAAAAAAGCCACCAGAAAGAGTATTTACTGAGCATCTACTGTATAAAAGGCTTTAGACTGCACACTCTGAGTATAAATATCAGATTTTTATTATTTTGCTTTCATTATTTCCACTCTAAATGTTTATACCATAGTTAAGATGGCCTCATCATCTGCCTCTTTCCTGATTAGTGGCATCATCTTACTTTACTATCCTTCCTTTCTAGCTCAGATACCATTGCCTATTATTTCAAATACTCTCATCAATATATGTCTGTGCTATATTTATTTGGCTTTTTCTCTCACCCATCTGCCAAAATCTTAAGTATCCACCATCTCCGAGCCTGATTCTAAGTTGCTAAAGTAGGCTAAAAACACGCACACACAAAACAAAACAATAGTGACACACATTAAAGCTTTACAATTTCATTGATTATGATAATGTCTAACACATTTCTGAATGCATTACAAGTCAAAAAAATTGAGGGGACAAGGAGACATATTGGGTTGGCCAAAAAGCTCATTTGTTTTTTCAGTAGGATGGTTCTAGCAGCACTTAGCTGTCTTTAACTTCATTTCAAACAATTTTATTAGATTGTGTTGTGACAGCTGTCATATCAGCATGCATTTTTAAAAAATCATATCGAAATTGGTGAATTTTTGTGTAGCTATTTTTGGCATATTATAATTTATTATTTCAAGAAAGGTAAAAATGCAACTGAAACTCAATAAAAGATTTGTGCAGTGTATGGAGAAGGTGCTGCGGCTGATCGAATGTGTCAAAAGTGGTTTGCAAAGTTTTGTGCTGGAGATTCCTCACTGGATGATGCTCCATGGTCAGGCAGACCAGTTGAAGTTGACAGTGATCAAATTGAGACATTCACTGAGAACAATCAACATTATGCCATACTGGAGATAATCAACATGCTCAAAATATTCAAATCAAGCACTGAAAATCATTTGCACCAGCTTGGTTATGTCATTTGGGTTCCATATTTGGGTTCCATATAAGTTAAGTGAAAAAAAAAACCTTCTCTACCATGCTTCTGCATGTGATTCCCTACTTAAATGGAATGAAAAAGTTCCATTTTTTAAAACAAATTGTGACAGGCAATGAAAAGTGGATACTTTCCAATAATGTGGAAGTGATTGTGGGACAAATGAAATGAACCACCACCAACCACACCATAGGCTGGGCTTCATCCAAAGAAGGCGATGTTGTGCATACTGCAGGACTGGAAGGGAGTCCCCTATTGCAAGCTCCTTCCAGAAAACCAAACAATTAATTCTAACAAGTAGCGCTCCCGATTATACCAACAGAAAGCAGCACTCAACAAAAAGCATCTGGAATTAGTCAATAGATAAATCATAATCTTCTGTCAGGATAAAGCAAGACCACATGTTTCTTTGCTGACCTGTCAAAAACTGTTACAACTTGGCTGGGAAATTCTCATTCATCCACTGTATTTACCAGACATTGCACCTTCAGATTTCCATTTGTTTTGGTTTTCATAAAATTCTCTTAAAGAAAAAAAATGTCACTTCCTTGGAAGACTACAAAAGGCACCTAGAACAGTTCTTTGCTCAAAAAGATCAAAAGTTTTGGGAAGCTGGAAGTATGAAGTTGCCTGAAAGACGGCAGAAGGTAGTGGAACAAAATGCTGAATGCGTTGTTCAATAAAGTTATTGGTGAAAATGAAAAATGTGCCTTAGAAAATTAAATTTAATTCTGTCATGAAAAGCTGATGTGCTTACTGGAGCTGTACAAATCAATCTATCAAGTGGCAAGATGATGACAAGCACAGAGAGGCTTTATGATGACTCAGTTTCTGAAAAGATAACCACTTGCAAAGACTGCTCTTGAGCAACACTCAATTTATTTTATTGGTATAAATTGAATGTGTTTTCTCTTTATGAACCCAATCTGCCAAAAACCAAATCTATGATTCTTTTCGCTGCTTTTTTATTTAACCCAAGGGCACCTAATGTCATTATTCTGGCCCTAAACATGCATAATGTGGTTGAAGGTATGAGCCTGTCCATTTTTTCTCATTAACCATATATTGTCCCATTCACCATAGCCTTATCTGTGACACAGTGATAAGATTTAGCTCATCTGTCAGCTCCTTGTGCAGCAATTTTTCCTACCTCTATGTTGAAAAAAAAAGGAGTTTTAAAAATTTATTGCTTCATAATTATAATGAATTCCTGAGCTCTTTCAACAGTTTGATCTAAATATAAACTTGTAAGTACATAGTTTTATCCTTTAAAATAATTATTTCCTTTAAATCTACAGTTAAAAGATCTTATTCTGTTTTCAATACATATTTTAAAAGTCATTTAATGTGTAAATTATCGAGAAGAAAATAAAAGGGTATATTTTTATTAACAAAGAAGAAATGACTTGGTTGAACATTAGTCTTCTACCTGTCATAATATTTGAATACGTAAGGAAAAAAATCGTAGAGTCTGGATCAATTATTAACTTTTCTTTCTGATCAACTCCAACCCAGATTATTCGAAAACTCAGTTCCAGCTATGTAATTATCAAAGTCAAGGTTTAAAAGATTAACTTAATATATCCTCGACCGCTCATTCCTGTTCATCACCTTCCTACTATTCACATTTTTATTCGCCCTATTCTCCTGTCTTTTAATTCAAGTTTTTTTTATATTTGCCCCTCCTCCCAACCTCCCTTACTCTCAACACACAATTCAATCAATTTTTAACATCTCTTATTTCACCCACAAACATCTCTACATCAGTCATCTCTTTTCCAGGTAAATTTGCATAAACATAGTTTGGATGTTCAATAACTGTTAAGTGGCAAAGCGCAATAACCATTAACTGATTTTCTTCTCCAATCCGGTTGTTTCTAGCCTTTTGGAAATTTCAGGTTTCTTTGAAAACCTAATGATAGCTTTACATCCTCTTGCAAAAAATACCCTACATTACAAAATCACCATATAGTTTCTGATGATTAGCAGAATTTCAGAAGCTAGATCACAAGTATTAGTTTGAATATTTGTTTTTATTTCCTCCACTTCCACTCTACCCCTACCACTTTAATCCTCCTAACCTATTAATAAATCTTATTAATTTTCTCAAAAATTTTTCAACCCCCACTATTTGTTGAATTAAATTTAAATCCTTACTCAGGACTCAAAATGCAGTAAGCCGCAGCTTTAATTCTAATGAGATTCACAATTTCTTTACTTTCTGGAGCCTGGAGTCTAGCCCAAATTGAAATTCATCACATTTGCTTCCATTCTGTCCTTTGCTGATGTTCTCTTCTTAAATGCTCCCTACACCAATTAAAATATACCAGTGCCAAGGTTCCAAACTGAGAGATTCTGAGTTAGTTTAGGGTACAGGAGAAGCATCAGGGGTTTTAAAACTTTCCAGGGGGAGAAGAGAAGATGGCGGAGGAGTGAATGGGAGTCACGCTGACCTCCTCCCAAGACCAAACTGGAATTGCGACTAAATAGTGGCGTAATCACCTGGAAAACAATGGAACGATAGTGGGAGAGGAGCCTTGGAGCCATGGACAGACAGTGGATTCAACTCTCACACATCCCAACAGGTGAGAAGTGCGGTGGAGGCTCAAGAGGGTGGGGTGGGGGCCCACGGGCACTAGTCCCAGAGGGACATTGAAACGGCCAGTTAGCTCCCCCCAAGAACGGGGTCTGAATCATAAACAGGGATCCCTAAACTACAGCAGCTAAAACCAAGAAAATACAGACAAAACGCAACCCCGAAAAGCTTAGGGGTGCTCTCTGCCAGAGACAGGTGGCTGGGGATGCAAAGACATTTAAAGGGCAAATGCAAAAATTGCAGTGCCAGCCACCCTCCTTGATCTCTGGGTAGAGGTGGCAGCAGGGTGGGCTGGTAGCTGGGAAAAGACTGGTGAGGAAAACTTTGTGAAGAGAGCTGACACGGCGGCCGGTGGAACCCGCGTTATAACGCACCTCCCACTCTGCAGCTACCATCTCGCTCAGGCATAAGGGAATCAATTAACCTGCCTTTTGTGCGCTCCACACACCTCTTGTGCATGTGAGCTGGGGGACTGAGTGCAGACTGGCTGGGAGAGCCTTGAGGAGAGACTGGAGATGGAGGCCTTGGGGAAAGACCGGGAGGAGGAACCGGGGAGCCCCGACTCCCTCCCCATTCTATAGTCTCCATTGTGGGCTGGAAAGGCACAACCCCAAAGAGGCAGAAGCGGGGCGCGCAGCAACCAGACTGCCTGCGATTGAAATGCAGGCCGCACAGGTGGTGGATCCTTGGCCGAAAGGGTCACAGAACTGCCCAGAGATCCCAGAGGAGAGACTAGAAACGGAGGCGTTGGGGAAAGAATGGGAGGAGGAACCGGGGAGTCACAACTCCTTCTCCTTGCCATAGTCTCCATTGCATGGGAAGAGGCCACACCCCCAAAGAGCCAAAAGCTGAAAAGCACACATAGACACCCCAAAAACACCCAGTGCAGGCACGCACACTTGTGCCGAGTGACCTGCGAGTGTTGGCAAGCATGTGTGTGACCCACAGGGGCTGGCGAACGCTTGCACCGGCTGGCAAGGCCTCCCACAGATTGGCACCGATATGGCCTGCAAGGGAGTGCACAGAGCGGCAAGGGCAGGTGTAAATTGACCCGCCGCTATTGCAGAGCGGCTCACAGAATTAGTAGAGCCCAGCCGAAGGGGTCACAAAACTGCCCAGAGTCCCTGGAGGAGAGACCAGAGACAAGATTAATCGGAGAGTCCTGGAGCTGACTTCCTCCCATTTCTGTAGTCCCCATTTGGCGAGGGCAAGCAACACACCCAAAGAGCCAAAAGCGGGGAACACACACAATAGAAGACTCTTAACTGACCAGTGCCAGGGAGCTCACCGGCCAGGGGGGCCAGATGAGTACGCAAGGTGGCGAATAAGCCCCCTGGTCTGGGGCAAGCACATGCGAGCCCAGGCAGGCGGGGTAACCTGCCGTCCCCAGGAGCGCACTCAGGGTGCCCGCGTGAGAGTGCAGAGTGATCCCAAAAAATAGCCCAGCCCTGACCGAAGGGGTCACAGAGCTCCCCCAAGCAGGAGTCAGACACAGACAGTAGACTCCAGAAAGGCTTAAACAAAGAACCCAAGGTCATATGGGGTCAACAACTGACATCATCAGAGGCAGGCCCAGAAAGAAAACTAAAGGACAAAAATAAATTAATTAATTAATTAATTAAAAGACCCACCTACTACCATAGAAGTTTAATCCACAAAGTCAGGAAATCTAGACAGCCCAATTGAAGCAGAAGCAAAAATAAATTTAAAAAAATAAGTAAATTACTTAACAGACTCTCACAAAAATGGGAAGAAAAAGAAGTTCCCCCCAAATGAGTGGAAAAGGGGACTCCCCACAGAGAGAGCTAAATGAAATAGAGGTAAGGGAACTATCAGATACTGAATTCAAAACAATGGTTCTAAGGAAGCTCAATGAGCTCAGCCAGCTCAAAGATAACTATGAGAAACTGCAGAGAAACTATCAGGATCTTACAGCAAACGATATCAGCCTGGAAAAGGACATAGAAACTATCAAGAAGACACAAGAGGATATGAAGAATACCATTTCTGAATTGAAGAACACAGTAGAAGGAATCCAAAGCAGGCTGGATGAAGCCAAGGATCGAATCAGTGAGATGGAGGACAAGGTAGGAAAAAGCTCCCAGAAAGAACAAGAAATGGAAAAAAGACTCAAAAAGAATGAAGAGGCATTTAGGGAAATGCAGGACAACCTGAAATGCAATTATATCCATATAATAGGGATACCAGAAGGAGAAGAGGAGCAAGGGATAGAGAACCTCCTTGAAAAAGTAATGATGGGAAATTTCCCTAATTTGAGGAGAGAAAGGCTCTCATGGATCCAGGAGGCACAGAGGACCCCACTCAAGAGGGACTCAAGGAGGTCCACTCCAAGACACATCATCATTAAAATGGCAAATATCAAAGACAAAGAGAGAATCCTCAAGGCAGCTAGGGAGAAGGAGAAAGTAACATACAAGGGGGCCCCGATACGCCTAGGAGCTGACTTCTCAACAGAAACACTATAAGCCAGAAGGGAATGGCAACAAATATTCCAAGTCGTGAAAAGCAAGGGCCTACAGCCAAGGCTGCTCTACCCAGCTAGGCTCTCAATTAAAATAGAAGGGGAAATACGGAGTTTCCCAGACAAGAGAAAGCTAAAAGAATACATCTCTACCAAACCAGCACTCCAAGATATGCTAAGGGGACTGGTTTAAACAGATGAAGGAAAAGAATGAGAGAGAGAGGAACACAGGTACAAAGAGAAAAGATGAGTTAAGTTTCTATCAATAATAGCTCTCAATGTGAATGGACTAAATGCCCCAATCAAAAGACACAGGGTAGCTGAATGGATAAGAAAACATGACCCACACATATGCTGCCTACAAGAGACCCACCTCAGAGCAAGAGACCTACACAGATTGAAAGTAAAGGGATGGAAAAAAATATTCCAAGCAAATGGGCAAGAGAAAAAGGCCGGGGTTGCCATACTTGTATCAGACAAAGTAGACTTCAAAACAAAGGCCATAAAAAGAGACCCAGAGAGGCACTTTATAATACTTAAAGGAAGAATCTATCAAGAAGACATCAACATTGTCAACTTATATGCTCCCAATATAGGAGCCCCCAAGTTTATAAGGAAATTGTTGGATGACTTTAAAAAAGATATAGACAGCAACACACTGATAATAGGGGATCTCAACACCCCACTGTCAAAAATGGACAGATCTTCCAAACAAAACATTAATAAACATATTGTGGCGCTGAATGACACACTGAATCAAAGAGACTTAACTGACATATATAGAACCTTACACCCAAAAAAGGAAAATACACATTCTTTTCAAATGCTCATGGCAGGTTTTCAAAGATAGACCACATGAAAGGACACAAAGCAAACCTCAGCAAATTCAGGAAAATTGAAATAATACCAAACTTTTTCTCGGACCACAAGGGCTTGAAACTGGAAATCAACCTCAAAGACAAACTTCAAAAATTTGCAAACTCATGGAGACTGAACAGTAGACTATTAAACAATGAATGGGTCAATGATGAGATAAGAAAAGAAATCAAAAAATTTCTGGAAACAAATGAAAATGAACAGACAACAGTCCAAAACCTATGGGACACAGCAAAGGCGGTCCTGAGAGGGAAGTTCATAGCAATACAGGCTTACCTAAAAAAGATAGAAACATTTCAAATAAAAGACCTAACACTACAACTTCAAGAACTGGAGAAACAACAACAAATAAATCCCAGAACAAGTCGAAGGAAGGAAATAGTCAAGATTAGAGCAGAACTGAATGACATAGAGACGAAAAGAACAATTCAGAGGATCAACCAATCCAGAAGCTGGTTCTTTGAAAAGATAAATAAAATTGACAAACCCTTAAGCAGACTCATCAAGAAAAAAAGGGGGAGGACCCAAATTAATAATATCAGAAGTGAAAGAGGAGACATAACAACTGATAACACAGAAATACAAAGGATCATCAGAAACTATTATGAACAATTATATGCCAAGAAATTTGAAAATCTTGATGAAATGGACAAATTTTTAGAAAAGGATAATCTTCCAACACTGAAGGAGGAAGAAACAGAAAGCTTGAACAGACCGATAACAGCTGGGAAAATTGAAGCAGTAATCAAGAAACTCCCAGCACACAAAAGCCCAGGGCCGGACGGTTTCCCAGGAGAATTTTACAAAACGTTTAAGGAAGAGCTAACCCCTGTCCTTCTCAGACTATTCCAAAAAATCCAAGAGGAGGGAAGACTCCCAGACTCTTTCTATGAGGCCAGCATCACCCTGATCCCAAAACCAGATAAAGACCCTACAAAGAAAGAAAACTATAGGCCAATTTCACTGATGAACATAGATGCTAAAATCCTCAACAAAATATTGGCAAACCGCATGCAGCAATACATTAAAAAGATTGTCCACCACGATCAAGTGGGATTCATCCCAAGCATGCAGGGATGGTTCAATATACGCAAATCAGTAAACGTGATACATCACGTAAACAAAAGAAAAGACAAAAACCACATGATCATCTCGATAGATGCAGAAAAAGCATTTGACAAGGTACAGCACCCATTTATGATCAAAACACTCAGCAAAATGGGAATAAATGGGGCATTCCTCAACGTAATAAAGGCCATATATGAAAAACCTACAACCAATATCATACTCAATGGGCAAAAACTGAAAGCTTTCCCACTAAGATCGGGAACACAACAAGGATGTCCGCTCTCACCACTTCTTTTCAACATTGTATTGGAAGTCCTAGCCACAGAGGTCAGACAAGAGAAAGAGATAAAAGGTATCCAAATAGGAAAGGAGGAAGTAAAGCTATCATTGTTTGCAGATGACATGATAGTGTACCTAGAGAACCCTGTAGACTCTACCAAAAAACTCCTCAACCTAATAAGTGAATTTGGCAAAACAGCAGGATACAAAGTCAACATTCAGAAATCAAAGGCATTTTTGTACACCAGCAATGAAATAGAAGAAGAAATCAGAAAAAAAATACAATTCGATACAGCAACAAGAAAAATAAAATACCTAGGCATAAATTTAACCAAAGATGTAAAAGACCTGTATGCAGAAAACTATACAACATTGAAGAAAGAAATTAAGGAAGACACAAATAAATGGAAGCATATACCGTGCTCATGGATTGGAAGAATTAATATCATCAAAATGTCCATACTACCCAAAGCAATTTATAGATTCAACGCAATCCCTATTAAGATACCAATGACGTATTTCACAGAAATAGAACAGACATTTCAAAAATTTATATGGAACCATAAATGACCCCAAATAGCCTCAGCAATTTTGAGAAAGAAAAACAAAGTAGGAGGGATCACAATACCGGACATCAAACTTTACTACAAAGCCACTATACTCAAAACAATCTGGTACTGGCACAAGAACAGACCCATAGACCAGTGGAACAGAATAGAAAGCCCAGAAATAAGCCCAGGTCTCTATGGGCATCTAATATTTGACAAAGGGGGCAGAAGCATAAAATGGAGCAATAATAGCCTCTTCAACAAATGGTGTTGGGAGAGCTGGACGGCTACATGCAAAAAATTGAAATTGGATCATCAGCTGACACCATACACAAAAATAAACTCAAGATGGATGAAAGACTTAAATATAAGTCACAACACCATAAAAGTCCTAGAGGAGAACATTGGCAGGAAACTCAGATATCCCACGCAGCAATTTTTTCACTGATATGTCTCCTAAAGCAAGACCCAAAGGAAAGAATAAACAAGTGGGACCTCATCAAAATAAGAAGGTTCTGCACGGCGAAAGAAAACATCAGCAAAATGAAAAGGGAGCCAACCATATGGGAAAATATATTCGCTAATGATACATCAGATAGAGGTTTGATCTCCAAGATATATAAAGAACTCACTCGACTCCACTCCAAGAACCAATCAAAAAATGGGCAAAGGACCTGGGCCGACGCTTTCGAAGGAGGAGATACAGAGGGCCCAGAGGCATTTGAAAGGATGCTCATCATCGCTAGGCATCAGAGAAATGCATATCAAAACCACCATGAGGTACAACCTCACACCGGTCAGAATGGCCATCATAAACAGATCCACAAACAACAGGTGCTGGCGAGGCTGTGGAGAAAAGGGAACCCTAGTCCACTGTTGGTGGGAATGCAGACTGGTGCAGCCACTGTGGAAAGCAGTGTGGAATTTCCTCAAAAAACTGAAAATGGAACTGCCTTTTGATCCAGTGATTCCCCTGCTGGGACCATACCCTAAGAATCCCAATACGCCAGTACAAAAGAACCTATGCACCCCAATGTTCATAGCAGCACAGTTTATAATAGCCAAGTGTTGAAAGCAACCTAATGCCCATCCATAGATGATTGGATCAAAAAGTGACGGTACATATACACAATGGAATACTACTCAGCAGAAAGGAAAAAAGAACTACTAAACTTCGCGACAGCATGGATGGAACTAGAGATCATCATGCTAAGCGAAATAAGCCAGGGGGCAAAAGACAAATACCATATGATCTCACCTATAAGTGGAACCTAACCAACAATACAAAGATGCAAGGAAAATAAGACCAGCAACACTGAAAGGAAAAGAAACCAACAGAGACAAGAGGGAAGGAGGGAGGGGGGCGGGGAAAAGGAAGGGAAGGGGAAAGTCAAGGAACATATAACAAGGACTCATGGACAAAACCAAAGGGGAAGAGCTGAGGGAGGGAAGGAGGAAGGTGTCAAGGGAAAGTGGTGGGAGGTAGGCAGAGACAAATGTATTTGAAAAAATAAATTAAAATAAAATTTAAAAAATAAATAAATAAAACTTTCCAGATATGTCTAACATATAGTAAAGTTTGAAAACCACTGATGAGATCCTCTTATACCCTAATCCTTCAGTTCTTTCTCCATTTTAATAATCTTTACATTTAGCCCCAACTCAGAACATCAGGAAAATACAACCAAATGAAAGTCAATGTTTTCTTAAATAGAACCCAGAAAGCACAAGCAATAAAGGAAAAGACTGTTCAATGAGACTTGATTCAAATAAAGGATCTATGTTCATCAAAAGACACAAAGTTGGAAGAAGATATTTAGAATATATTTACCTGGCAAAGTACTCTTATCTGTAATATATTAAAAAAAACTCCTGCAAATTACTAAGAAAATGGCAAGAAAAATATTTAAATGTGGAAAAGATTTGAAAAGGCATTTCTCTAATGAGAGGGCGCTTATCTAAGTGACCAATGATAAAATGAAGATGTGCTGATATCCATAGTCATAAGGGGCATGCAAGCACATAACTACAAGAAGAGAGTACCACCTAAGGAGATAGAATGCATAGTTTGACCACACAGAGAAGTGGTGACCAAGTTCAGAATTCTCTTATGCTTTGCATACACACGTAAAACCACTTTGGATAACTATTTGGTAGCATCTGTTAAAGCTGAACATAGCTGAATTTCTACATCCCTATGACCAGCTAGCAATTATACCCTTAGGTATTATCCCCAAAATGATATTTTCGCTCACAAGACAGGTAAATATAGCATTATTCAAAATAGCCCCAAAATAGTAAACTTAGCAAATTTCATTGTACAGTAATTAGACAAATAAATTGTCATGTGTATTAATAAAAACAACTTTGAGATCTTGTCATAATCTTAGGGGATCTCCCTAGTACATAAAAATTTTCTTTTCTTTGGCTGATTTCAAGATTTCACTATTGTTTTTGACTTTTGATGGTTTACTTATAATGTTTCTCTGGGTGTTGGCCTCTTTGGGTTTATCCTACTTGAACTTCTTTAATGCCTTCTGAATTTTGGTGTCCATTTTCTTCTCATGTTTGGGAAATTTTCATCATTATTTCTTTAAATATGCTCTCTATCTCTCTTTCTCTCTTCCTTCTATAACTCCCATAATGTACATATTGACTGCTTAATGGTATCCCTTAAGTTATTTAGGCTTTCTTCCTTTTATATATTCTTCCCTTATTTTTTACTCTTCTGATCCAATAATTTCGAATGAGCTGTCATTGAGTTCATTAATTTTTTTTGCTTGATCAAATCTGCTGTTAAACTCCTCTAAGGAATTTTTCAATTCAGTTATTGTATTTTTCATCTCCTGAATTTCTGTTAGGTTCTTTTTTATATGTTCTGTCACTTTGTTGATATTCACATTTTGCTCATGCATTTTCCCGGTTTTGTTTAGTTGTTTAATTGTGTTTTCTTGTAGATCACTGACCTTTTTTTTAAGATAATTATTTTGAATTTTTTGTTAGATAATTAGTAGATCTCTGTTCCTTTAGTTTTGTTTTATTTCTTTGATTTGACCATGTTCCTTTAGGTCCCTCTGTTTTCTTTTCCTTCCTTCCTTCTTCTCTCCCTTCCTTCCTCTCTTCCTGTCTACCTGCTTCCTTGGTTGAGTTTTTACTTTGAAAACACAGCATTTCTTCCAGTGTTTATTAGTTGGCTTTATAAAGGGGAAGACTTTGCCAGATTAACCCAACTAGAGATTCTGGTGGCAGCTGAAACCTTTTTCTAGAGGAGGCAACTTCTCTGGGTTTACATATGCATTGATAGTTTCCCACTTAGAGAAATTTTTGTTTCTTTTCTGGAGTGTATATCTCTTGCTCCCTCTGGTGTCTGTTTGCAATACTGCAGGTTCTGTAGCACTGTAGTAGCAAGTTGTCCAGTTCCATTTTATTCTCATTCGCTGCCAGCCATAATAAGTATCCTGGTTCCATATCAAGGTTTTAAGTCAGGCCAGACAGAAACCAGTTCTTCAAGCAGCCCACCATAAAGCTGGACGAATGCTCCACTCTTCTCCTTCCCTCCCTCCCCCAAAGCCCTGAGTTGGATGCATTCTCCTGATAGCACCAAGCCATAATGGCCTAGGTCTGTAGCCACGGGGGATCCTGGTGTGAGAGCAAGCTATCCCCATTCTCTGTTACTTTCAGCAGCCCCCTGTGCATCTAGAATATTTTGGTTCCAACTATGCAAGTGCTCCAAGTCAGACGAGAGAGAGAAAAGTCCCCCGGGGAGCCCTCAGAAAATCTTGCACATTGGATACATGTTCCACTCTTCTCTTTGTCCCCCAGGAAGAGAAGTTCATGATCTGAAATTCTCTCCAAAGGCATTGAGCTGTGCTGGTCTGGGGTTGGGACAATGGGGAATAAATTGAAATAGTTCTCGTTCATTTCAGTGCAGCTGTTCCCAACTTTCCACCTGCCTGGTGTTCTGCAATTTCTTAACTGGTTTCTAGAGTTCCCGTCAAGATATTTTGTTCCAAGTATTGTTATATCAGTGTCTCTGGATGGGGGGAACAGAGGCTGGGTCTTCCTATTTTGCCATCTGGCTCTTATTCTCACTGATTTCTGCTCTGATCTTGATTACTTTCTTTTCCCAGTTACTTTGGTTTTGCTTTCCCCTTCTTTTTCTTATATATTATGGTAAACATTGAAGTCATTCATTTGAGATCTTTCTTCTTTCCTAATATAAAGATTTTAGTGCTATAAATTTTCCTCATAATACTGCTTTAGTAGTATCACACAATTTCTGCTACATTGCAATTTCACTTTCATAGATTCAAAATACTGCCTAATCTCTCCTTTTTTTTCCTTTGACCTATATGCTATTCAGAAGCATTATTATTTACTTTCTAAGTTTTGGAGGATTTTTCCAGAGAGCATTCTGTTAGAGATTTCTAACCTAATTCTCTTGTGCTAAATAACATATTGAATAACCTGAATCCCTTTAAATTTATTGAGATTTGTTTTATGGTCCAATGCAATCTATCATAGCAAATATTCTACACGTACTTGAAAAGAATGTTTATTTTTGGTGGAGTATTTTATAAATAGTTATTAGGTCAAATAAATTGATAGTATTCAAATCTTTTATTTCCTTATTCATTTTTCTTTCTCCTAGTATATCCATTATTGGGATCCCGTTAAACTACTTGGAAATATTGCTATCTTTCTTGGTTTTGTTTGCAATATTTGTTGTATGGGAAAAATGTAATGTTTACTCCAGGGTCAATTGATATCTGTTACTGAGGAAAGATCCTTCTCTGTACCCTGACCAATGTCCCATAGCACTTGAAATTTTCCAGTGCATTTGGTAGGTGTTCATCCTGGCCTTGTGTGAGCACTACCTACTGTTACATCTTGGAAAGTTATTTCCCTATCCCTGCCTCCTCACACACATGTGCTAAGCAGTAATCACCAGAATAGACAATTGAGGATCCTCTTAAGATTTTTGGAGTTTTCTGTGTAACTTACTCTACAGTAACTCATTCTGGGAATTCCATCTGCCTTGACTTACTGGACTCCAGTGCCATATGCTCAACTCCCTGTGCTTCCTGGTCTCCGCCTATGCTCCTCTCCCCTGCGTTGTTGTCTGAAAACTCTCTCAAGGGATCTCTGTCTTAATTGCCTGATGTCCAATTTATTGAAAACTGTTGCTACAAATTGTTTGTTTGCTTTATTCTTTAAAAGAGAGGATAAATCTAATCTCTGTCCCTCCCAAAGCTGAAGTTAACCAGGATGTTTTTATTTTTTCTCAAGAATTTTTAGTTTTTTCATCAAGTAGGTTGTTCTAAATGCCATAATACCTGAATGAACAAAGACTGTTAAAAATTATTTTGCCCTTTGGAATATCTATACTTGAGGTTAATAATTAATAATTATTTTCCAACATCTTTCTTATACCCACAATAAGTGTTATCCAGGGAAGAGATATTTTACTCAACATTATATCACCATTAAATAAAATAAGAAAAGAGTTTACAAATAAATCATCCTTTCTGACTTTAGAGATAACTAAAAAATAAGATGCTAAAAATGCTAACATATAGAAAACTAACAAGTTTGTTTATATGATGACCAGCCAATACTGGACCCTCTAAGGAATGTGATAGATTGTGACGATGACACAACCTATAGAACTGTCTACTGTATGATTTGACATTTTGACATATAATTTGACACCCATTAAAAATATTCTCTAGTTTCTTTACTTCAAGCTATTGTGGATAATTTTTCTCTATATGTCATTTTTTTCTAATTAATATATTGAAAAAATGTCAAGTAAATATACTTCGGATGTAGTGTTAAGTTCTGGCAATTGTTCATTTAGTCTTACACATGGATCCTTAAAATGATTTTATAAAAAGAAATCATATTGTCTTCTACTTCCCTTGTTCAGCTTACAAGTATATTTACTTTCTCATAAGAAATCAATGCCCAAATTTAAAAGCTACTAGTGAAATTCTCTTTTGAAAATTAATATCTCAATTCAATATACAACTATCAAATATACAATTGAATGACTTTATATAATCTTTCTGTTTTAAGATTTTAATGTGCACAATATTATTTTTCAGAGCTTTTGACTTGCTAGTGTGTGTGTATTATATAATTTGGATTATTGAAGTTCATATTAAAGAATTCCCTATATTTTATTTTAATAATAGCTTATAAGGAAATTGAATATATCACTGCATATATCAGCTTATTTACTTATGGGACTCTAATTTGGCTTGTCAGCTAAAAATAATATTACCTATAATAAACAATCCTAACATAAAATTTTATCATCATAATCTTTTTGGGGGGGGTAATGTTTAGATAAGAAAAATAATGTTTTCTTCTATTATTTTCCATTTTAATATACTAAAAAGAAAAACATTTACATGGGCTTAAAAATTCAACCAAAGTTGCTTGACTTAATATGAGTCTAATTAGGCAGTAAAATTTTAAGTAGTAATAGAAAACTTTATCATCTGTAAATAAAAGAACATTTTTCTTAGATAAAATATAGAGAGATTATGCAAAATGAAATGGAAGACAGAACACTGCAGCTTAAATAAGGCCTGAAATCAAACACAAAATTTAAAAGAGACCCTGGGAAATCTGTTTAATCCTGGATTTAATACTATATCAGGAGCTTAATACATCTTTAAAAGTAAAAACAGTATGTTGCAGTTTTAATTTTTTTCTTCTCTAAAATAACCAGTAATTAATATGAGAGGTTGTGTCCCTCTATTCCACATTTTTATTATTTTCTTTCATAATATAATCATATTCTTTCTGTGAATAAATGAAAAGAAAATCAAGCTATAGATTTTAATTGATTTTAAGACACTGTAAAATACTGCAGACATCATTGTTCAAACTAGCAATTTCACCATTCTTTAATGTTTGCTTTTTAAGTGCTTATATTATGAATAATATCAGATTTCATATCTCTAATTGGTGGAATTTTGTAAAATTGGAACAGGTTAGCATGAAGGAAGTGTGCAGAGTTGAAGGGGGAAAAGAAGACTCTTACTTTCAAGAGAGCCCACAATTTCCACCTTCAAATAGTTCCCATCTATGAAACCCTTTAAATTATATTGTAACCCTTCCCCCTGGAGTCTTGACCTGAAGTTTGAGAAATACTGGCATTGATATATGAAATACATAGATAATGCAAAAAAACTCATTTTACCAGATAGTTTCACCTTCTGCCCCCATCAATCATATTACAAAATCTGTCAACAAGCAGTAAATTGCCTGGCTTAAATTTCACCCCCACTCCTTCACATGGTCACTTTAGAGGAAGTGTTAATGGCCAATATAAACACCAAAAAGGAATAGGAATACAGCTATGGAGACACTAATCTAGTTAATAAGCCTCTAAATAGTGATATTAAACTATATTGCAAAGCTTGTAATGAAAGAAAAAAATGGAGAAGACTTCTGGGTCTTGTTTTATTATATATATTTTTTCTTTTCTTTCTTTTTTTTTTATTGTTGACACTATTACAGATGTCCTTCATTTTCGCCTCCTTTGCCCACCTTTGCCCAGACCCCCCCCGCCGCCCACTCTGGCCCTCACCACACTGCTGTCTGTGTCCATGGGTCATGCGTGTGTGTCTTGGCTAATCTCTTCACTTTTTCTCATGCAGTCCATACCTCTCCTCTGACATCGGTCAGTCTGTTGTTTTATATTTTGAGGAAGACTATCATTTTCCACTATTATTGTTTCTCTTTTACCTTCTCTTTGCTCTCCTGCTCTGCAGCTCTACAGCCAATCTTTTCATCCAACTTTCTCCTTTTTTAGCTCACCTACTACCCTAACAAAGCTCAACATGGTAAGGGGTACAAATAAACATGGAATAAAATCCTTTAGGTACATAAAACTATATATTAAACTAAATTACTGTATCTGTCAGTCAGCTAAAGAATATTTACTGTATGTCTACTGCCTACCAGATAATATCATGCATTCAGATGATGAGCATGATTAAACAATATAGTCCCTTTCCTCATGGAGTTTACACTCAACAGTTGACAGAGAAAATTACTGTACCAGTATTTACTAGCTATGTTGGAAGTAGATTTTTGTAGTGCTAAGGAAATTTTTAATTTGGGGATCCAGCTTATTCAAGTGTATTAGAAATGTTTACCTACATAGCAATATTCATACTGTGTTTTGAAAGCCAACCAGTTAGCTGAGGAAAAGAGAAGGGGAAGAACATTCCAGGAAAAAGGAACAGTACACACAAAAGCTATAGGCTGCTCAAGTAGAAAGCCAGAATGGTTCGATGGAAGTGTGCATGTGAGACTGGAGAGGCAACTAGAGGTCAGGTTGATGAGATTTTGGGGCATTGTTTGAAGGATCATGTTGAAAGACTTTTAAGAGAGAAATGGTGTATGCAAATCTGTGTTTTAAAAAGACTATACACTGGCGGCTGCATGAAGAACGGAGAGGAGGAGGCAAGGGAGAACGGCCGTGATGGCTGCAGCCCAGTCGAGGATACTGATGATGAACGCAGATGTGAATGGATTCAAGAGTGAGTTTTCGGAGTGGCAGAATGTATTAACTGGGAGAAGGATAAGAGAAGAGTCTACAGTTATGTTTATTTTTTTATTAAATATATGATATATAGTAAAATTTTACTGAACTTGGGAAAACTGGAAGGCAAATTTCTTAGGCAGATGAAAATCTCTCTTAGGATCACAAAGGTGACCTAAAATTAAACTGTCAGCTGGCTGTTAAATATTTAATTACCCTTAATAGGGAGTAAAAGAGAAATGGGTAGATAATTTGGATGGCCCATTTCTTATTAAAATATTCCCAGTTTTGTATGAACATCTAAGTCATCTAAAACAAAATGATCAGAATCACTTTCAAACCTAGATGTACTCATTAATTTATTTCTCATGAAGAAAAAAAGCTATAATTAGAGGAAGAGCTAAGCAAGTATGTCTTACTTGCTGTATTCATAAGAGAAATTTTTAGTCATGAAAATAATACCATCAGGAAGCCATAGAGCTTTCAGCCTTTTTTTTTTCTCATCTAACTCTTTTGTCTCTAACTCTGCCACTGTAATTTTCAGTTTTAGCTCATAATTCTGTGTTCTCTACACAATAGACTGCAAGTTATGTCTTTCCCAGACACACAATGTGAAAAGTTATCAGCTGCTCACCCCAAATTGCTTCTAATACTCTTTCTGAAAACATTTCTTTCCATACTACAACCCTAAGTTTTAGTTCAGTAACCCAAAAATCGATCATTCATTCAAGTTTAATGTAACACCTATATTCAGCAAAGTAGTCTGGTAAGTGCTGAGGTGAAATGTACAAACATTAACTTACTGTATCTCACAAAGACTGAAGTCTTGCTGGATTGATAGTGTTTCATATAATTTTTGAAAGACTAAACAAGTATAAAATTATTAGCAACAACTTTTGAATTAACTTATTAATATGTCATCATTAAACTTTTATAATATAGACCTATAGGAATCTTACTGGCTACACAGTTTTCTTTTCCAGTAATAAAGGGGCAAGGGATAAGATAAAGTCTAAGTGAAGAAATCTTAGCATATTAATTAAGCAGCAATGTTGAATGCTTACTTAAATTTGATACAGAGCCTGATCTCAATATTTTTATATATTTAAATACTTATAGCTAATCAATTGATCTATGAATTACACCTGAAATGTCTCCTCGCCACTGCCACTTTCACTGCCTGCTAGCCTTAAGCGATCATTAATTAGTTAAGATGCATGTCAACATTAGTAACTGTGAGCAAAAGGTACATTATTGACATTTCTCCTTAGTGAGAACACCACTCTGTCTTGCCTAACCTATTAAAGTTGTTTTCCAGTGATTATCTTATTCTGTTCAGATTTGAGGAGAATTTTACTAAATCTAAATAAATATTATTTTAAAGTGACTTCTTTTCAAAAATGAATAAATATGAGACAATATCTTAGGATGATTTCATGGATTATATATACTTTAGTGCTTCTCTGATATATTTCCTGGCCCCATGTTTGCTATATTCAAATATTTGGATCATTTGCATAGTTTATACTGCTACAATAGACTTCTGGTTTAAGATAACAAATTGCACCAATGCTTACCTCTTTTTATTAACAAGTTGAGAAAATCTTGTGGATTTCTTTTAAACATAGAATGCTAAAACAAGAAAAACTAGAATCTTAAAGAAAATTTAAAAAGCTATACAGAAAAGTTATAGTCCAAGTGTGAAGTAAAATGTTCAAGACAGAATCAAAGTCAGCAGGCAGAAGAAAGAATAATGGAGAAGATACCAAGAAATAGAGTGAATGAATAAGATGTTGAAAATAATTAAGATATGGTGAGGAAGGGACATGCTTTTTCTCCCAAATAATAAAAATAAAACAAATGCCAGGGAAAATAAAGGTACATAAGAAAATTATGGGGAAAATGTAGAAAATTAAACATGACATGATTCTGAGAAATCATTCAAAGGTATTTATTCCTTCTCTCTAACTCAGTTGTGGCAAACTGCAGTGACATCTGAAAGCTTAGATTAGGTGTAGTAAAAAAATTAATAGCATCTCTCTCATATTTTCTACAGTTACTGTGGAATATTAACAGTTTAAATTTTTATTTTTACCTCACTATTCATATACATGATCTTTTGACTCCCCACTTTGCAAGATGACAGTATTACTATAATCCTACCTCTCATCACTCTATCATCAAGCTACTGCCAACATTACATTATATTTTATTACAAGGTTGATAATATTTACGTTCTATTTAATAATAATAAAATAGCTGTTTTTTGAATATTGGTTAATTATAAAAGTGTATAGTCTGAAACAACATTGATCTCATTATAATTATGTAAGTTTTGTTCACTGCAGAGCACATTATGTTCTATTGTTACATTCTTTTTCAGTTCTGTATGCACTGTATACAGGAGAATGTTTAATGGATTTTCTTACCTTACCTTTTAACCAATTTGAACAGCAAAGAGAATATATGCACCCACCCTGGCTGGTGTGGCTGTTAATTGGACATTATCCTGCAAACGGAAGGGCCGTGGGTTCAATTCCAGGTCAGGGCACACGCCTAGGTTGTGGGTTTGATTCTGGTTGGGGCACGTACAAAAGTCAACCAATCTATGTTTCCTTCCCGCATCACTGTTTCTCTCCCTCTCTTTCTCACTCCCTTCCTCTCTCTCTAAAATCAGTAAGCATGTCCTTGGGCAAAGATAAAAAAATAATATACATACCAATAAAAAAAATGGGTATATGTCTGGATAGTAGATAGGTGGATGATGATAGCTAGCTAGATAGATGATAAGCAGACAAACAAACAGGGACCTGTGAGACTATAAAAGATTTTAAAGACTTAACTGTTGCTATTAGAGTCCCAAGAGAAGTGAAAAATTGGGAGGCTGGAAAAGTAATGAAAGAAATCGTGACTAAATATCTCTTAAATATGGCAAGGAACATAAACCTTCATATTCAAGAGGTTGAGTAAATCTCAAACAGAGTCTGCCCAAAGAAACCCATGTCAAGACATGATTAACATAATGAAAGTTTAAAAACTAAAAAAGAACAAAAAGATCTTGGAAACAGCTAGAGAAAATGAATACTTTGCCATAGAGGGCAAAAAAGAGTGGTGTAATTATTTTCAAGTGCAAGAAATACAAAAGACAAAAAATTGTCAACCTACGGTCCTAAACACAATGAAAATACCCTTCCACAATAATGGGGGAATTTAAGATATCATTAGATGAAGGAAAACTAAAAAAATGTATTGTTCAAGAACATAGTAGGCAAAATTATGGGTTAATAAAATAGACTTTCCTTCTGTGGAGTTCTGAAGTTATCATAGATAGTTAAAGCAAAAATTCTCACACTACTTGATGTGGTTTTAAATGTGTGTATAAGAAATATTCTTCAAAATTACCAATTAGGGGATAAATGAAGAAAATGGGAGACAAGATTTCTATACATCACTCAAGCTACTGAAGAACTTATATAGGGTACCAGTAGACTGTGATACATGTCACAGAGATAGATATAATATAAATATATATATAAAATACAAACACATAAACATGTATATATTAATGTAATAGAGCAACTACTAAAAAGTTATACAGAAAGATATATTCATAAGCAATATAAATCTAAATAGTAATCTAAAAATGCAAATAAAACATATCAAAATTTGAAGAACACAGCTAAAGCCGTGCTAAGAGGAAAATTTCCAGCACTAAGTGTGTGTGTGAATGTCTTTTGTTTGTATGTGTGAATGTGTTTTTTTGTGAATATGTGTGTGTGTGTGTGTGAAATCTCTTTCAGCTACTTAGAATATATTTTCTCCTTTAAGTAGAGATTATAATTCCTTTCAGGAAAAAAAAAATCACAAATCCAGAAAAGCCAGCCTGAGTTCCTTGCACTGATGTTTTCCTACAAAGCACAAAAAGGTGAAATGTCTGTTCATTGTTCAGCCACTGTTGATAAACCTGTTATTGCCTCTGTGTCTCTAGTACATTATTACAAAGCATATACAATTTGATTCAAAAGTAGAAAACCTGAGAGCATGACTCAGTAACATTTAGTGTCATTCTGCTCTTTCAGGGGATTGGAAAGTGAGCAAAATTAGTGTCAACTTGTGACATCCTTGTCTAAGCAGAGTGCAAATCTGTGGAGGATTTTTTCCCATTTATTTTGAGCTAACTCTCAAATGCATAGAGTTCTGACAATTGAGTGACTTATATATATATATTTTTTTTTTTTTTGAAGATCCTGGAACAGTCCTGGAAAATAGAAATAATGAGGAAAGAGTAACTGTAATTCAGAAAATCAGAACTCACTTTTCAATCCCTTTTTCTTCATAGAATACATAATAAAATGCAAAAGAAATTCCAGAGTAAATGCAGTAAAATATTAGAGTTAATTACATTAGACAAATATTATGCAAATTGAGATCATTTGTACTTAGAGACTATAATTTTTCTTCCCTTAATTATAGCATATTATGCTATAAAGAATGAGTAAAATAAACCATTGGTCCTAGTGGAATTCATTCAATCAGTAACACTTGTTGATTCTATGCTTGCTATTTTTAGAAGCCTTCTTAGGAACTATCAACCCTACAGATTATATTTACCCCATTAGATCAAGTTATGATGATCAAGTTCAAGAAAAGTCAACAATGGCCTTGTATGTGACATATTCTGTAAAGAAATTAAGCATTAGTCATGAATTAATTCATATAGGCACATATTCTATACCTCTGATATGAAAGTTATTCACATACATCAGAATCATTCAAAGTTGTATCCTTCAAAATATTAGAAAATTGAGACCAATGAATTTGAAGTTGCAGTGTAAAATGTTTTGGTGTTTCTAAACTTAAGTATTCTTTAGATACTTCACAACTGAAAGTCACTGAAATTAAAGTATTTTAAGTAATTTATCATGTAATGCTACTGTATATGGGTATTTTCTAATTAATAGATTTAGGCTAAATTTTTAGTTCATTTCTACTTAGACACAAGTCTAAGTGAACTTCTAAAAATTTCAACACATAATTTTGTGTCAGAATGGCAAAATATCCTAGTGATTCAAAAACATAGGGGCAATATGATGAGATAAATGCATACCATGAAAAGAATGAGTTTTACAGATTTAAGAGGTTGGTGTACTGTTCCCTCAATAGGATATGACCACTACCTGGTTGGGGAACTTTACTTGTTTTATTCACTGGTATATCCCAAGATCCAAAACAGAACCATAAAATGTATGCTTTAATCTCCAGTTCATGGCTAAAATCTAAAAATCTAATAATGTAAGCATTGACAAAGTAAAGTTAGACAATTTTTAAATAAGGTCTCTACTCTACTTCTTTTGTCAAAACAAACCATATTAGATTTACAATTATTGTTATCAAAATGACACAATTATGATAATATTATAACTTCATATGGACTATTTGTAATACTCTTTCATAATAGTAATAATTAGATAACCTCTTAAATCAGACTACCTGGTTTCTAATCCCAGATTTGAAAACTTTCTGTGTGACCTTTCTGTGCCTCCTTTTCTTCATCTGTATTTTGCACATAGTAATAGTACCTACCTCATACTGTTGCTATGACAATTAAATGAGAAATAAAGACTGCCATTTAAGTGTTAGCAAGGAGTAGTAATACCAGTAGTAGCAGCAGCAGTGTTTCTTAACAAGGGTATTGAGTTATTGAGTGTCTTTATTTGTTGACACCTCTAATCAAGGCAGAATATACTAAAAAGAATTTTGCTATACAGATAAAATATATACATAATAGTAACTCATTGAATTTCTAATGGTTTTATAGTTATAAACACTAATAATTTGTCTCTAAAAAGTACTGTATAGATATATAAAGAACATAAAATGACAAAGTCTGGGAATTACCTTTTTACACTTCTTCTTACTGCTAAAATCACATGTACACTATCCTAACCACCGGTGATTCATTTAACATGGATTTAAATACAATATAAACTAAAGTCTAATATTGTTCATAATTATGTATCTTAATTTTAATGTTACAGTTAAGTTTTGTGTTAAATATTTGTGCTCACTGCTTGTAGTGTTTCTTCTCTAGATTATTGTTGTGATAGTACTACTAATTTCCCCTTGAGTCTGTGTTCTGTCATATTCGATAATATAAAAGAAACAAAAAATAAATGTAGTTCAATAAAGTATAGGAATCTGAACAAGTTTATTAAAAATTAAGTTAAATAACAATTTGGTGAGTCTGCATGAAGTAGTAAACATGAGGGCATCAATTTCAATTACATAATCTGAATTCAATATTTCAGCACAAATATTTTAAAATATGCTTTTAAATGTGTGACTTTTTTATATGTTATGAGTTGAATTGTGTATCCCCAAAGAAGATATGTTGCAGTCCTAATCCTCAGTTCCTCCAAATGTAAGTTTATTTAGAAATAGGGTCTTTATGAGCTAATAAATTTAAATGAGGTCATTATACTGGCTTAATCCAATATGACCGGTGTCCTTGTAAAAAGGAGAAATTTGCACACCGAGACAGAAACAAATAGAGGGAAGATGATGCAAAGACACACAGGGAGAATGTGATATGAAGAATGCCATGTGAAGGTTGGAGAGATGCATCTACTATAAGCCAAGGAACGGCTGAGACTACAAGAATTGAGGCTCAGAACACAGGTGGGGAAGTTTCCTTCCCTAGACTCTGACTTCAGACCCCGGGCCTCCAAACTGTGAGACAAGAAATTGCTTATTATTTTAAGCCACCCAGCTTGTGGTACTTTGTCACATCCTTATACAAATAATACTCAATCTGAAAGTGTGACACCACAGAAGTTTTTTCTTCATCAGTAGGTTTTACTGTGTTCTCTTCTATTCTATAAAATGCATATTTTATTATGCAGAAAAATTGGATTAAAGTTTTCATAGGAAAAGATAATGTGAATTTCAGAGTTTTTATAATTAGAATGTTTTATCTTGAATTGTTTTTCAAGAAGAAATACGATTTTCTGTGTTCTTGTACACCTTGATTTAAATATGCAATAGAAACACAGGGTAAAGCTAAGATCGGGCCAAGGATAACAACTGCTAGAGTGACAGAGATATAAACCAAACCTGACGTGTATTTTGAGCCACAGTAGATACATGCGTTGTATAATATGTATGTTATAACCATTCATCATAAGCTGAGTACAAAATAACAAAAAGAAATCAACTAAAATTTCTACTATAAAGCATTCCATTATAATGAGAAACATATTTTGTATCATCCTTTTTAAATATTTGAAAAAGTAAATGTAAGTTATGGCTTCATTCTTCAAACAATAATTCATAGATTATTCTTATATATAATTCATAGAACCTACAGAACAATAATTGTAGAAGTGATTAATGTGTTTACATTTTTTCTCCTACATAAAAATACTTTTCCTCTTTCCTCTTTCTTTACGTTCAAACTAATAGATTTTTCTCTGATGCCATCTGTGCACTAATTTAATTCACTTTTTAATTCTGCACATATTTTAGTCTTTAGTAAAAAGACTAAAGTTTTTAAAAGATTGTCTGTTATACAATGTTAAAACAATTGTGGCCTGAAAAGGCGTATTTTGAAAGCTCCCAAGGGAAAGAGGAAGCTGATACAATCTGGGTGGGGGTTAAAGAAAACAAATCAAAGAGAATGGAATTGTGCTATTTTTTTTTTTTTTTTTTTTTACTTTCTGTAAGTCTAAAATTATTTCAAAATTAACAGGGGCATCCAATCTGTAGCCCAAGGGTCACATGTGGCCCAGGATGGCTTGATTGCATCCCAACACAAAATCATAAATTTACTAAAAACATTATAAGGATTTTTTGTGATTATGTGACACAATGTATTTAATGTGTGGTCCAAGACAACTCTTCTTCCAGTGTGGCCCAGAGATGCCAAAAGGTTGAACACTCTTGTATATAAAACAAAAAAGCGAAAGAGGAGGAGGGGGAGGGGGAAGAAGATGGGGGCAGGAAGCCCATACAGGCATAAAGAATACCAATTAATTATCAACAATGGAACTTGGAATCAAAAATCTAAGCCAGCTGGCCACAAAAGGAGGCCCCATTAAGGGTGCAGTTAAGTATGTAGATTGTAGAATCATACTGCATTAATTGGCTGTATCCTTAGTAGCTATGTGATCTTGGATAACAGTTTTCTCACCTTTTTTTAAAATTTTTATTTATTTATTTTTAGGGGAGAGGGGAGGGAGAAAGAGAAGGAGAGACACATCAATGTATGGTTGCTTGTTGCACACGCCCTGCTGGGGACTTGGCCTGCAACACAGACATGTGCCCTGATTGGGAATCTAACCAGAGACCCCTTGGTTCGCAGGCCAGTGCTCAATCCACTCAGCCACACAAGCCAGGGCAGTTTTCTCATCTTTTTAAAAAGAATAATACTACCTGTCTCATTAGCTTATTATAGGGGCAAAGTGAAATGACCTTTATAAAGCTCTTAGCACAGTATTTGTGTGGCACATTCTACACATCTGATTACAGCCAATGATTAGTAAAGAGTGGCAGCCATTTTAAGGCAGACAAGAACTGACCCATTAAATAGCACACTTGATCTTTGAATTATTTTCTGCAATTTTTTTAAAAAATCTAGCTAATTAGGATATTTTCTATATATGTCCATTAAAATAAAATTTCTATCATTTTTATGTTTATTGATTATATTTTCATCCAGACCCTAAGTTTTAAGATATCAATATCTTGATACCTCTAAAATTCCTATCTCCACATCTGGCGTTCCTTATAAAATGCATATTCAATTGCCTGATTAGACTACCCAGTTGGGTGTCTACAGACTTTTGGTCCCTCATCATCCTCACATCCTAGGTCTCATGCCCTTGTAGAATTAACTCCCATTGAATGTGAACAGGACATTGGACTTGAATATGATACAGATGACGGGATGTCACTCCTGTGATTGTTACATTATACATGATTCCAGCTTGCTAGCTGCCTTGCTCTAGCGTTGTCATCCTTGTTGATTTTAAAGAAGTAAGCTCCCATGAGTCCTGAGACTGCTAGTAAAGGAAGTCTGTATACAACCTGGATGAGCTTGGATGCAGATCCTTCCCCTATCAAGCCAGCAGATGAGAGCCCAGCTGGCTGATACGTTGTTTGCAGGCTCCCAGAAAACCCAGCTAAGCTAGGCCCAGAATCCAACCCTATAGAAACTGTGAAATAATAATTTTTTGTTGTTTTAAGTTGCAAAGCTCGTGGTAATTTTTCATGCAGCATAGAAAACAAATGTAAGAATCTAGTAAGCATCTTCTCACAAATTAATTCTGTCCAAAATAATTTGTCCTCTTTCTTTCAAATCTATATTTCTTTTGATGTCCCCAAGTAAATGGCCCTACCATTCATCCAGTTGATCAGATAAAATATCCTGATGGCCTTTTTCTTCTCAGACCCAAAAATCCTATCATTCTTACGCATTACATCCAAAATAAGAATACTTACAGTCATTTGTTGCCATGCGCCATACATTCTTATGTGGATAGTTTCTTTGCTTCAATTGTTGACCCTCCAGGGCCTATTCCCTCTCAACATTCAGACATACTATTTCATAGGTCATTCATTTATCAATTCCCTGCTCTTAAGCCTTCCATATACCCCCATGACAGTTGGAACAAAATCCAAAGCATTTTATATGACTTAGGCCTCCAAACAATCTGGCCCACAAATAACTCTCTTATCTCATACCCTATCTCCTCCCCTCATTTATTTTCCTCTGGCCAAATGGCTCTTGTAAGTTCTTCTACACTCCAAGGAAATTTTCTACTGTGGACCTTTAGTTTGTTAATTTGTTGTTCTGTCTGAAGTGATTTTCACCTTAAATATTTTCACAACTTAGATTTTTTTGAATTCAAATATATGCTTACATGTTAGCTAGCTCCCCATATGGGCCTTTTATAAATGACCTATCGAAAGTAGAAAATTGTGTGACTCCCATTTCACTTATCTTGCCTTAGTTTTTATTTTTATAGTACTTATTAAAATGATCCTTATTATCATTTCTTTAGTTATTTATATTCTTTCTTCTCAGTAGAAAATAAATTACATAATGATAAGGAACTTGTAGATTTTTTTCAATTCTATATTGTAGAACACTAATGGCAAAAGTAAGAAGCTGATCAATTTGGCATAAAATTGCAGCTGAAACCATTTTGGAATCCTTCCAGAAAAGATATTTTGCCTCAGTGCTTTTAGAAGTCCACATTATCTAAGAGAAAAGCACAAGAGTATATTTCAAACTTTTATTGTGTATTTAATGCTAACTAGTCACGAGAGTAAATTCTCTCTTCATCATTTTGTATTCTGCTTTGATAAAGTATTTAGATGAATTACTTTCATAAAGTAATGAATATCCCAAAACACAGTTCTTGACTTCTCTGCCAGCTACATCTCAGCAATTATTTTATACTCTCTACTGGGTATTTATTGCAAAGAAATAAAAAATAGTGTAACAGAAAAGTAAAATAACTTATTCCCTCAAGTATGTTAACAGTGAGTGTTCAAGCCGGGTCTGTAATGTTATCTGACAGAAGCCAGAGACTGTGTCCATGGAGATCTGCATGGAGTGACTCAATCCATCTTATTAGCGTTGTTTGACAGTTACAGACAAGAGGAAATACCAAGGAACTGCAAATGAATTTTCTCACTAACTATTCACAGCAATTTGCAGAACGTTGTATTTTGCACACTTTCTTCATATATGTTCCATATGTTAAATAAAAGAAAGCTGCTTTTTGTGATGTTCACAATTTACACAAAATGATACTTGCTAACAGAATTGTGTAATGTGTCAATAAATAATATCAAATAATTATCCCTTCTCTTGTTCACCCAGTGCTTTGCTGATGGAGCAATGGGTAGCTTAGATGATTGATAACAGAATCCACAACCTTTCACCTCCAAGTCACCAGTTTGAACCCAAACTAGTTGAGCAATGAGACATATTTGTTTTCATAGGCAACTCATCAGAGGCTTGCATGAAATGAATGGGTAGTGTCTATTTGCTTACTGGACCTGAAATGATAGTTACTTTTCAGTGAGAAATATATTATGCTGTGAGTAAAGGCCTAGATTATCATTATACTAACATTCTTCTTCAAAATCCTAAAGTAAACACGTAATATTGGTTGATATTCAGTTGTCTTACTAGCATTTTTACTCTCTGAGGCAATTTTACAGTCAGCATTTTTGATGTTCTCAACATGAGATTATTATTTTACTTTTTTAATAATTAAAACTTAAATGTAGTATAGTAACAAACCAAATATGCATGTAATAATTAAGGTTTTGCCTTAGATTTATTTTTATTTCTCAGAAGTCGAGATGTCAACTTTTGAAAAATTTAAATAGCTTTTATAATATTTTGCTAATTTAATAATTAATGAATTTAAAAGTAAACTCCATAGAAGGCTGTTTTTTTGAGGATACTTCAAGATAAGGGAAATTTTACTTTCCTCTCTTAGACTGGCATGTGATCTAGTGGGTGAGTTAATCAGAAGTCTGTTTAATTGGACCCTCCTTTACCAAGAACTTCTCAAAACATATGTAATGGGAGAAGAAGTTATTTTTATAAATAATTTATATATATGTATATATATAAATATAATTATTTGTAAGAGTCTCCTTTGTTTGGCATAGAGAGTCCCTATGCTCATTATAATGGCTAAGAATGTCCTTGGAGCTATTTTAAAATATTCCTATTGTCCTTCCTGGTACACAGTAGGGTAAGTATTAAACTGCTCTGTCTATGCTGAAGTTAGGTGTTCATAATGTGACTGCTTTTTCTAGTAAAATGTGAGTGGAAAATGGCAAATTCTTTTGCTATTGCTGTAATCATGGAAGAATAAATCAACTTGATACATACCCCTCCTACCAATTTGCATTGAGCATATACCATTAACACTTTTTTTTTCTTTTTTTGTCATTAAGCACTTAAGATTTAAAAGCTATTCATTAGCAGGAAATAGCCTAGCCTATCCTGACACAAAGCTCTTCCAGATATTTAACTATGATATCAAATTCTGTCTCTGAGTATGTAAAAGGAGGGAAGCCTGAGGAGAACAGAAAATACATAGCATCAAGAAAGATTGAGGCAAAACAAAAAAATGGGAGAATTAAAGGGAGATCTATGCACATGGAGTTACATAAATTATTAGGAGGACAAGTAGAGACATCTTCACTGTCAGGCAACTGACAAAAAAGACATGGAAACTGATTCCTCAGGGAGATTTTTAGAGAAATCAGACTGTTGTGTAGTATATAGTATATAACACATGCCCCTTTAAAGCCTTTTCCCCTCCTGTGTCTTTGGTAAAATCTTTTTTTTTCCCCCCACATACTGCTCTTTAGTGGAGTATAATTTCTTTGGGGTACTGAAAAAAAGTTTCAAAGTTACCACAGGAAGAAATCAGAAGCTATCAATGCAAGGCAATAAACACAATTTTTTTCCCCGGAAGATAAACTAATGGTTTATGTGGCTTGAAAATCTGTAATAGCCATTTGTTGTGATTAATATTTAGGTATTCATAAATACCGCAAATGCTAAATATTGATTCAACCAACAGTTATGAATATGTGTGAGAACTATTAGAAGAGGGAAAGTGTATGTTGGGAGAGGAGGCAAGGAGGAGAAATAAAACATCATCCAAGGACTTCAGTAGATACCTGTAATTGACAATCATGAAATATCAGTATGCGTGTTACTTAGAAATATGGACTAAAGCACTAGAATAAGCCATTGAATGAGTTGAAAGTGCTTCTCTCCGGGTAATAGAACTTGGGAGAGAGGAGGAGTAAGAAATGTGTAAAATAATCAATCAACCTTCCAAAGTGGTATATTGTATTTATGTGACATGAATTAATATATAAGTAATATTAAAGAAACAAAAATATATTCACACAATCTCACTTATGTAAATTTCAGTTTTGATGTCTTTAATTTTCAAAACATGTTCAATATTATTGTGATTATCAAAGAAAATCTGTTCTTATTTTACAAAACTAAAAAAATATAGAAAGCTGTGCTTCTGCTTTGACTACACTTCCCTAGCCAATGTCGAGAGTTGTCCTGTCTCACTCTAGATGTGATGATCTCAGATGAAACAAGAAACTACTCAACAAGATACCAGTTGTTTACTGGAATGGTGAGACTATCTGCCATCTCAGTATTCACAGGATGTAACAAAATGCAAGCTTCATAAGTAATAGGGATTGCAAATTTCCAATTGACGACTGAATGTGAGAAGACAGTCAATGTAGATTATCAGAGCACAAAGCAATGCATGCTATTCAGAAAAGGCTTGAAATAATCAAGAAAATAATTACTTGTGATGTATTACACAATTATTGTATGAAACATGAGAATGTTCATCTAATCTGTTTCATTGAAGAATTTTTGATCAAGTAAAGAAAATAATCAAAGAAGAAAACAGACAATAGTAGACTTTTTCCTCTTCTTTTTTCCCTTCCCTCTCCATTTTCTTCTTCCCTCCCTCCTCCCTCCTTTTTCTGTAAACAGTAAAGAAAAGGTAATTCTTAGTAAGCAATAAGGTTTCTCCTCAGGAAACAGTTGTTTCAGGCTCAGGATTCAGCCCAGAATCAATCTCAGCTGAGGAGCAAGGGGAGCGAATCAGGACTTACCGGGCACTTTGATGGTTGTGACCTCCAGGGCTTACCATTCTTGTTGATGTTGTTTTTGACTTGTAGTTTTCTAATGTTTCCCACTAAATCGATTCTTGCCTTTAGAAGTAATTTCATGGCTTTTGGAGTACCATAGCTTTATCTTTCTAACCTTCATGGTGCTGTGAAAGATTGGCCTCATTTCTTGTTAATTCTGACTCTTCTTTGAGGTTATTCTTTCACTCTCCAAGGGAATCATCAGGTATCGTTTTATTAGTCTTACACATCATGACACCTCCGGGGAATTTGTACTGACTAATTCATCTTTCCTGACAATTGCTAAATAAATGGTAGCCAGAGCACTTGTTTTATTTCTGTGAACTTATTTTATGGCTGGCCACCTTTCACAGCAGTGAGCAGTCATAAAGACCAAATAAACCCAGATTTCTTTTACCAATATTATATATAATGGCCAGTTTTAAATCATTCTCATTGAAAAACTTTTTAAAGAATAGTTTAACCCTACATTTTTTTATCTGACATATTCATCTCTCCCTGTATGTGGCAGCAAAGGGTAATGGAAGAAACAACTCAGAGTCTAGATTCTATGTTTCCAGTAAGAAGAATTATCTCCCAGCTGTCAAATCTTTAAACACCTATCAGTTCACCCAAGAGTACATTTTACCTTCCATTCATTAAAATGTATACAGAAAGCAATGTCCGAAAGTCTCAGTTTTTAAAAACACATCGTATAATGAAATGCTCTTTTATACATACACAATTAACAGTAGACCAACAGATGCCAGAATGATTAAAGGTTAGTAAGTTTAGAATGTGGTCTTAGAGCAAGTTAATAGAGTAATAGATACTTTTGATTTTTCCTGCCAAATATAGCCTTCAGAACCTAAAATATTTACTATCTAGTACTTATCAAAAAAAATGTTTTCCAGCCCCTGAAATTAAATTTAAAAAATGGGGAAGAAAGGGCAGGTTTTCCTTATAGAAGATTTCCAAAAATTAAGTAGAGAAGAAATGTGAGAAATACAACAGAAAACCATTAGAACAGAACAGTAATAATTGCTGCAGACAAGATTCACGAATCAATGGTAAAGTTAGTGGATAAAACTTTAAGGAGAAACAGGATAGTTGCATGGCTTCAAAGTATTCCTCCCAGATATGTATTAATTGTTGTTTTAGCTTGTACACAGAATTTTTGATACTCCCTCCTTCAGAAAATTAAGCTCAATTATCTTACTGTTTAGTGTGGGCTAGATTACATGACTCACTTGTAAAGAATAGAATATGCAAAGCAAAAAATAATGACTCTACAATAAAGAAAACTAGCAGATACTATCACAAACAAGTGATCAAGATTACACTCGCCAGTGGTAACGTGTTGGTATCACGTGCCTCTGGTAGGATGCAATGAGAAGGGCATTTCATCTACATGGTGCTCCTCCCCAAGGTCCAGAATCTCAATGTAATCATGAGGAAACATCAGTTATGCCCAAATTATAGTTCTTAACATGGTCTAAAAGGCATTCTAGGACCTGGCTTTTTCTCTAACCACATTTCCTAACACTATTTATTCACGTTCTCCTTTTCCTACTTTTCACTTGTCTCTGGTCACATTCCTCATATATGTTTTTCAAGCTCCTCTCTATTGTCCTTTGCCCTCATTGTCCCATCTGCCAGCAATGCTTACTCTACGAGGATCACATCACTCCACTCTCATCTCAAATGTCGTCTCCTAAGAGAAAGTGTCACTGAAGATCCTATATATAATACAGGTATTTATACTGCTCTATTTTCTTCATATCATAGACTGAGTTGTTTTGGGGTTGTCTATCTTCACTATCAGTTGTATTTCCATGAAGATAGAGAAACTTGTCATGAACACAGAATAGTAATTATCTGGCATATAGCAAGTACTCAACAAATATTGAAATGAGTGAGTAAACAGAGTGAAAATCATTCTGAAAGTTAGTGTATCATAAAAACAGCAATGTAACCCTAAGCTGGCATAACAAATAAAAAATTCAATCAATAGAATATACTAGAAAGATAAGGAATTGACCCAAGTACAAATGCAATTTAGTATAAAAGAGAAAAAAGTTTCAAAATAGGAGAAAATTTGGTTCAAAACTAATTGGGTATCTCAACACCTAAACAACCATATGGAAAAAGAAAATAAAATTAAGTAGGACCCTACACCTTAAAACAATATAAACTCCAGATGAATTAAGCATTTAAATATAAAAAAGGAAACCCAGAATTATGAGAAAACCCACAGTAAGATTTTTAAGGCCATCTCAGAAATGGGATGAGCTTTAGAAAAATGGCACAAAGCCCAGAAACCATTTTTATTAATGTTGAAAAATTTGACTACAAAGTTTTTTAATGTATTTATTTTTAAAATAATTTTTTAAAAAGCAGGAGAAGATATTTGTAACTCATATCACACGCAAATTGTGAATTTTCTCTGTATGTGATGAGCTCCTAAAAATAAATAAGAAACCAACCATTGAGGGGTGGAGGGATGGAGCAAAAAAAAAAAGAAAAAAGAAAACTGACTCATGGACACAGACATCATCAGTATGGTGATTGCCTTGGGCGGGGAGGGTGGTGGGTGGAGGTGGAAGAGTATAAGGGGGATAAATGGTAATGGAAAAAATACAATAAAAAATAAAGTATTAAAAAGAAAATAACTAACTTCTTGGAAAAATGAGCAGCTATAATATTGATATTATATTTCATAATATGTCAATTTAGAATTGACATAATTCTAAATATATGAGCTTATGCTCAACTGCACTAAGAGAATGCAATTCAACTAACAATGACATATTATTTACCTATATCATTGGCAAGCATTTAAAAAAAAATGTGTGGCAAGCATTTAAACACAGTGTGGTTAGAGGGTATCAGGAACTGTCCTACGCTGCTAATGAAAATGTAAGCTGGAACGACTTCCATGAAGAATGTATTAGCTATTTACTACTACATAACAAATTACCCCCAAACTTAGAGGCTTAAAACAACAATAGTCATTTATTTTTGCTGACAGTTTCTCTGGGTCAGAAACTTAGGGACAGCTTATGCTGGACATTTCTGGCTCAGGGTCCCTTGTGACACCGAAACCAGGATGTTAGTCAGGGCTGCAGTCATTTTAAGGCTTGAGTAGCGCTGAATAAGCCACTCTCAAAAATGGTTCACACAACTTGTAAGCAATTTTGTGCTGGTTGCTGGTGGGAATCATCAATTCCTCTATATAAAAACTTCTCCCAGGGCTGCTTATAACAGGCATAGCAGCTGGATTCCACTCGCAGGGGTGTCCGGGGTATCCAGCCATTTGGTGTCTTAGGGCCATACTGGGAGGAGAATTGTCTTGGGCCACACATTAAGCACAGTGATGTGTAATCGCAAAAAAAAAAAAAAACCTCATAATGTTTTAAGTAAATTTACGATTTTGTTTTGGGCCTCATTCATAGCCATCCTGGGCCACATGTGGCCTATTGGGGGTGGGTTGGATACCCCTGCTAGAGCCACAAATCCAAAAGAAAGCAAGGTGAAAGCTGTGATGTCTTCTAGGACCTGACTCTGTAGTCACATATTCTCTCAATATCCTACAGGACACATAGGCCAGCTCTATTTAGTGTGGAAGAGGGCTACATAGGAGCATATGTTTCAAGAGAAAAAGAGAATTGGGGGTCAACTTGGAAGCTGCTTACCAGGAGGAACAGTTTGGAAAATGTTTTTGGAAATGAAAATTACACATAAATTCTAAAACAAAAATTCCAACTGCTAGTTATCCTTCAGACATCTACTCAGGTATATAAAAGAATATATTCATTTCAGCATTGTCAGCAATCACAGAAAATTGAAACAATCTAAATGCTTATCAAGTGGGGTCTGACTAAATAAATTATAGTGCATCTATTCAATGTGATATATATGTATTTTAAAGGACTAGGATACCTTTGATAGAACCCACAAGAAATAGAAATAGTATCACCTTTTTAAAAAGGCATGGTGATCCAGATGACAAAGAAAAAGGGAAATTTATTTTTCAGTGATCCTGTGTACATTTTATATTTTGTAACCATGTACAAGAATTATATACTTTGAGAAAATAGAAAAAAATACATAACTGCTATAATCTTTGTAAAACTACTTATTTCCCAGGCAAATGTGAGTTGGGCTCCACTGTGCCTTTATCACTTTTTGTCTTTTTGTGATGTAAGTATTATTCAATTCGCCACCATTATCATCTTCATTATCAACTCAGTTTTTCTCTGAGATCGCAAGCTCGCTGAGTGTACTGATTACCTGGCACATTTTGTACCCCCCAAATGCCCCTAAGCATACTACCAAGCACATAGGAAGTGTTCAGTGTATATTTGTTTAAATCAAGGTTTCCGAACCTCAGCATGACTAATAGTTTGGACCAGATAACTTTTTGTTAAAAGGAGCTCTTTTGTGCCATGTAGGATGCTTAGCAGTATCCCTGGCCTCTTCCTATATGATGCCACTAGCACACTCTTAAATTGTGATAAACTAAAATGTCTCCAGACATTATCAATGTTCCCAAAGGGGAAGAATCATTCCCAGTTGAAAACCACTGATTTAAAGTAATGACATATCCAATCTTGAGAATTAGTTATAGAATTTAAAAACAGATTTTCAAGCAAGATTTAGTATACATTTTTTACTGCAATATAATAATTTGGTATATACCACTGGTGTAAATAAAGTAAATGTTGGAATATAATATTTTATATGCTATAAACTAAACAAAGACTAAACTTTAATATTTTATCATTATTTATTTGTTATTAACTGTTCCTTATTTTATAGTCAGAATTGACCTTGCATAGGAAGATAAAGAATTTAGAATCCCTTATTTAGTGAAATGGTATATTTGCAATATGATGATGACCTATATGTGAGATACAGCATGTTCTTCCCTTTCTTCTAGATGACTATAATGATAGTAAAAATTGATTACTAGCACATTGAGGGTATGATGTAGAGTGAATATTCATTCTTTGATGCAGATCGGTTCATCAAATAAGGACTAAACTATATAACAATTAATTACACTAGCCAAATTGTTAGTTCTGGATGATTTCTTTTAACTGATAACCAATAGTTTACAAACTAGAGATTATCATCTGTGAAATTGGACATAGAGTTTAACAGCAAAGAATGCCAGACAGAGTAACACTGTAAGATAGATCACTGTTCTCTCACAAACAGCATCACTGGGAGAAAAGACCTCCCTAACGCACAGGTGAAGGAATTAACAAATCTTTCCCCATCTTTAATATTGTTATTTGGTCATTAAAAGTCTTTATGGTATTAAGAGCATTTCCCATTTCTCCTATTGCTAAATAGGTTATCCTTTCTTTGACTTCTTTGTAAGTTGAGTGTTACTGTGTTTGATTGACGTCTATCATTTTGGAAGATCAAGTGCATTTTATTGAGAGCCTGCGCATTTCATTTATGGGTCAAGGAGGAAGGAACATGGCCAGTGCCCCATCTGGTCTGTTTGCTTTATTCTTATAATTAAGTAAAATTTTTAAAAAAAGTTACATGTCAGAGAATGTCAGGTCTTTCATATATATTTTTAAAACATAAATACAAAGTTTCTCCAGATATGTAGTCTTATAACAAGTATGTGGGCTTTTTAATGATTTTCACTTCCTCAAAAATGTCACATAGCAGAAAAACTGCTACCCAGTTTTCTAACTGGTCCAGACTCTTAATGAATTTGCCAAGAAATAAAAAATATATTAAAGATAAAAAGTATCTTTCTACACTCATTTAGTTAGAAATATAGAACAGACAAATGTGAGGGTGTTTGCCAAGCTCAGAGCTTTCTTTTCTGATGCTACCCTCCACTTTCCCCTCCCCACATGGATGGAGGCTTTGCCAGTGTGTCTATTCTAGACGCCCTGAATACTTTCCAGCAACACTGATGTAGCCCCTGGGTAGACAGCTCATAAGCTTATAATATTAGATTTTTCTTTCCTGAGACCTTGGTCTTAGTCTTAGATACAGCAGTTGGATTCTTTTTCAACACTGATTAAAAAGTGATCTATAATGAGCATTGGATTGATAGTTGTTGGACATATTTGAAGTGATTTCATCTAGTTCTACGTACTAAATGCCACCTACAGTCGATGACAACTGTATTAGTTTTCCATTGCAGCACAATAAATTACCACACACTTAGTAGCTTAGCACTTCTGTGTGTCAGCAGCTCAGGCACAGCTTTGCTGGGTCTTCTGCTTAGCATCGCGCAAGGGTACAGCCAACATGTCTGCCAAGCTGGCTGCGTTCTGAGCTATGTTCTTGAGCTGTAACTCGACTTGGAAAGTATCTGCTCCTAAACTCCTCCAGGTTTTTAGCTGAATCTACTTCCTTAAAACTGTATGACTTAGGGCCCACCTTCTTACTGGCTGTTGGATGGATTTTTCTAGAACCTAGAGGCCATCTTCAGTTGCCTGCTGTGTGGCCCTTATGTCTAGGAAGTTCACAACCTGACTTTGATTATTCAAGGCCAGCAAGAGAGTCTTCCTCTTCAAGCTGTTAAGACAGTCTTATATAATTAAACATAATCATGGGAGTGACATTCAGAGCCTTTGTCATAGCCTGTTTGTCAGAAAGAAGTCACAAGTTCTGCCTACGCTGCAGAGGATTTTACAAGAGCATGACTCGTTGGGGTGGGAGGGCACTCTGGGTTTGTCTGCTATAATAATCCAATGAATATAGCTAGCCTTGGTCTCTGTGCTAGGCTCTAGACTACCTTATTATTCCACATGTTATTGAACGTGTTTGCCAAAGTGAACATGTAAAAAATGTTTTATCCCTGTTTATTAACCCCCAGCGAAACTTACGTCTCCTGAAATTTTAGTCGGTGATACAATTCACACTTTTCTCACAGCAAAATCCTTAGGGTCATCTATAATTTAGTTCCCTGCCCCACTTAATATAGTCACTTGATCAGTAAGTGTGATTAGCTCAACTTTCAAGTCCCAAACCTAACCACTTATCATATATACTGCTCACCATCCTGTCATGAAAAGTCCTTTTACAGATGTTCCAACTCTGCTTCCCTACAATGCATTTTGACACAGCAAACAGAATTATATTTAAAGTAATAAAAGAGAGCAAGATAAATTAAAAAGGAAAGATGAGGGGGAATACAGAGAAAAGCAAGAGAGGAAGAAAGTGGAGGAAACAAGAGAAAGTTCAGGAGGATCAGGAGTATGTGAGAGAAAAAGTGAAAAAGAGAGAAGAATGGAGGGATTGGAAGGAAATTAAGAAAGGGGGTGGAAAACTAAAGGAGAGAGTTACGAGATAACAGAAAAAGACACAATGGAGTTATTCTTCTTTCTCTCTCACCTTCCATATGTGATCAATCAGCAAGTCCTACTGGTTCATAATATACCTGAAATCTGTCCATTTATCATTACCTCTGCCACTATTTCTCTAATATAAGCCATCGCCTCTTGCCTGGACTACTTTTCACAATGCTTCCTAACTGGAGAACTTATTATATAATAAATCTTATTATCTTTCTATAGTTTGTATGTATCTGTTCCTTACTTCCTTCATTATATAGTATATTTCATAAGTCTTAGAAAGAAGTTCAAATGCTTAGAAGAGCTCAGTGCAATACAATTTTATTGTGGGGGATAAAGTACTGATATTGGTGGGGAGGGAGTAGGCAATAAATGAGCCACACAAATGGGAATAACTAGTAATAATGAAAGACTAAATAATAATGATGAGCGGAGCTAGTTGGTTAGTTTTCCTTCTCTCAGGCTTTCGCACCATTTAACTGAATAAAAATATATATGGTTGAAATTATAGTAAAATACTTTTTCTCCTTTGATATTCATTCAACAAATGTTTGTTTTTCACCAATGATATTTCTGGAAATGTGATATGGACTAAAATTACTTTTTTAAACTTTCTGATAAACATGAATTTTGGGTCCCTAGCCTTTTACAATTACACCTTCCAACTTCTACTTGTGAAAAACTTTTAAAAGGCAAATAAAACACTGTAACAAAAGAAGAACATCCATATAACTTAAAAATATGTGAAGGAAATTTTAATTCAAACATTTTAATTGGGAAAACAGGCAGAGAAGAATTCTTGTAAGTCTGTATTTTGCAGGCTATATATTTGCTTTGGAAGAACACATGATCTGCCCATTTGCATTACCTGAGAGATGTGTAGGCTACTTAGATATCTTATAAACAATTTCCCATAGGTCTACAAACACCATGGTGATCAAAATTTTTTCCTAAGCTAATTTGTCAAAATTAAATTAATTTTTACTATTGTATGTAAAAATATTAATTGAAGGAATAGTTCAAAGTATTGTGTTGTAATTTCTCATCTAGGTTCTATGTGCGGTTCCAATATGGGAAACAGATCAGCGGAACTTTAGAATGATTGTGCCAACAGGGGAAAAAAATCATCTTCACTGTAAAAATTATATAACTAAGTATGCAGACAATTATTATAAACCTTATCTGTTGGTACCTGGGTCTTAATATTTAACAAGAAATCCTTCAGTATTTTTGGTTATTATTTAATACTAATTTAAGCCACATATTTTCTGATACTGTGGACTACAATGTTTATGTTCAATGATCTATACAACAATGTTCAAAATTATGTGTAGATAATCTATAAAATATCAGCATAAAAAGTTCACAATTAACATTCCAGGGTCCATCCTGTGACATTACAGAAAAGGTGTGGTGTGTATATTTCTGCTCTTTGCAGTTTGGATTCTTTCTTTCAGAATCAGAAGAATTCAATACCCCCTTATGAGTAAACCACTTAGGCAGCTACCCAGAGAACAGACATCCATAAAAGAAAAAAAGGTAGGTACAACACATTTTCTTTAAAAAGAAAAATAAGTTGTATCTAGAACTATGAAACTGAAACTACACATTTTATAGAATAAAAAAAGATGTCTACCTTTTAATATAATATTTGAAACAAACTATGAAGACTTGGAGTAAGAACTAGAAAAATTACAAGAATAGGGGCCATAAGCATCGAGACACAACACAATTTCCCATATTTGGAAAACACAAGAAATGAACCCAGGTTTGATTTTTAAAAAGTGATGTCCTTACATACACAGGGTAAATTTTATGGCAATTTTTGAGTGAAAAAAGTTATTTGTAAACCCACTGTCTGTTGCACATAATTATGTTCCCACTTGATTGCATAATATAATTTATGTAGTTCTCATTCCATTGTGAGTTCAGTGATTCCAAACATAAACATGAGGTCTTCTTAGAGTCCTAGTAAGACTATTTTCCTAGTTTTACAGTTTGCAGAAGTCACATCTGCAACAATGACCGCTGCATAATTACTCTAGCCACAGGTCTACAGTCAGGAGTAGGAAAAACAAAATATGAGGAACTTTCTCACAGATGATTTTTTTTAACAATGCTTATTTTTGTTTGGATGTGCTACTTATTATCTATGCATGCCTGATTTCTCTTGAAACTAAAACTTTATAGGAATAATTAAGGCTAGAAGTGAGGCTCTGTAATTTTCCATTTGTCATCAGGTATTAGATTCAAGCGTCAGATTACTTTTCAATTCAGCCTGTTCAAATGTTCCCTGTATTGTTAACTTTTGTATTTGTGACTCACAGTATTGCTTCCAAGTAGTCTGTGAGCTTTCCAAAATATTTCACTGAAAATAGATTGGCAAATGTCATAAGGATAATTATATTAAGAAAAAAGTTCAAGTAAATGTACAATGAAGTGGGGATGGCAAGCGCATCCATATAAATCATTAATTCTCAATAATAAGGATAATGAAAGTAAAGCACTGAAGATATAATGTGTATTTACCATTAGCAGGGAAATAATGATTAAGCCGTAAAAACACATTAAACTGAGACTGGAAGGCGATGAGCACATCCCAAGCCAAAAACCAAGTTGGAATGAAACCACAGTGGCAGGAAGAACAAGACAGGAAATGCACAAGAGCAGGGACTGTACTGTCTTGGCAGAGTGTTTGCGTTTGAATCGCATTTGAAGGCCTCAGTATCCTGATAAATAACCATCCTAGCAAACACTCAAACCCATATGCCCAGAGTCAGACACTGAGGGGCTAAAAGCTACAACAAATGTGACCGGGTGAACAAAAGGGCACACTTGGGTAGAATTAATCAGCCAGCTCTGCAGGACACAATTCTCTTTCTTTTTTTCTAGTTTCTGACAGCATTTTCTAACTCCTTCTCTAGAATGAAGTGAAAATGGCATGATGCTACCATCATCCTATATTGCCTCTTTAAAGCCGCTGTTGTCCTGGCCAGGTAGCTCAGCTGGTTACCGTCTCGATATGCCAAGGCTGTGGGTTCGATCTCTGGTCAGGTCACATACAAGGAGCAACCAATGAATACATAAAATAAGTGGAACGACATATCAATCTTTCTTTCTCTCTCTCTAAAAGCAATACACTAAAAATAATTTTTTTTAAAAAAGAAGAATTTTTAAAACCCAATGTCAACTCTTGGTTTATAGGGTTTAATATCGGCAGTCTGTTTCAAAATTCTGCATATTGCATATACCCATTTTCTTTCTCTTCTTAGTCTCTGTCCAATAAGATCCTAAAATTAAATCAGAAAACTAATAGTAAATATGAAAGAGAATTTAAGAAATATACAATGATTTTGTACTAAATTTAAAAGTTTCATCTAAATTATTTATGATCAGATCAAGCCAGGTACACAAGAGAAATTGCATCTATTCAAACACAGTGTCAACTCCTATTTATTAATCACACTCATTATTTTAATTTCCATGGAAGTAATTTCTTTCAAGTTTATATCAATAGTATGCAATGTTAACATTTATTTCAAACCCAACATCTTCCCCTATTTCACTGAGCAGCATTGCAGAGATAGTGCAATTGTTGTTGAAGTGGTATCCAGCTGCCTGCCTCTGAACAGGGATATTAAGACAAAGATTGATGGGGAAGGAAAAAGGTCTTTATTAAAAGGTTGCCCGGTTTGGGGAAGCTAGGGACTCCCTGGCTCCAGGCTAACCTCTTCTACAAAACACAGGAAGAACCCAGCCACCACCAGAGCCAGAGCCAGTGCCCAACACACTTCACCATTCTTATCTGTCCTTCTGGGTCCAAGGCTTTTCTGCAAGCGTGTCTCTGGCTTCAGGCTCTCTGTTCCTGGAGAGAGCAATTGTGGGACCAATGTTGCCATTGCTTCATCGAAGCTACTTTACTCTCCTGGGGCCCTAGGCTGCTGCCAGACCACTCTGCCAGTCATGGGGGGGCGGTTCCATTCATAGGCTACTCATGTCCCAGGGTCAGCGAGCACTCTGTAGACCCCAAATCTATGCACTTATCTCGGAGCGAGAGAAAGGGCGCAGTCCCGGACCCATGCGGCGTGGAGCCACAGCATCCCACAGGCCACCACCAGCAGGGTTACGTCCCAGTGCAGAACTCGGCCTTGATGCAAGCTGGCTCCTGACTGATCAAGCAAGGGGAAACAGAAGGGGCGAGTCTCCCATGGCCTCCGTTTAAATCTCCAGGCCCAAAATCCCGTTCGCGGCAGAAGCGTCCAAATTCCCAGCCAGTCCAAGGGAGTGTCTCTCCCCTCCTCTTGCCGCCCTGAGAACCTCCACAGTACATGTGTGCTGTGACCTTTCGGCCCATGCATACACTGTCCAAGCTTCCTCGGGCGGTGCCATGAGCTGCGCTAGTTTGTTTACTCATACCCAAGATATAGCAATCTATCAAGTGCTGGCTGCGGCTTCAATGCTGCTGCCTTTGGCACCTGCCGACCCACCTCAGGGGTCCCGCCCCCTGCCCAAGGATCTGGCCAGGTCTTCCCTGTAACACAATTAATAATAAAGATACATAGGCACAAAAGGAGGCTTTAAAATTCATGCAGGTACTGAAGGTCAGAAGTGGCAATCGGTTCAAAACAGTTTGGGCAACAGAGACGAAAAAAAATGAAGCAGAGAATGGGCAACACAGGCCAAAGGCAAACCTTTTACATAGTAGAAATTTAGAGCCAAACTCTGAATATGAATGTGAATTATAGGGTATCATCATGAAATAGGGCCTCAAACTAATGAACTGAGTTTATGACCTATCGTTCCAGGGGAAAAAAGTATGAAGTATGAAATGTCAGTAATTAATGAAAAGCCAGGACAAATAGAAATCTCCAGGATGAACGATGAAGTAATGTGACAAGAAAGGTTCATCTAATAGTTTTTCTTTCTTTTAAATTATGGTATTTTAGTTTTTATTTAAGTACAATCTACAGATAATAAAATGAAAATCCTAAGCATTCAGTTCAATGAGTTTTGGTGGTCATATGAATCCTTTTACCTATTGCCAAAAACAAGATAAAGAGCATTTATATAACCCCAGAAAGTTCCTTATATAACCCTAGGAAGTTACCTGTACCTCAAACAACCACTTTCTGATTTCTATAACCATGTATTAATTTTGCCTTTTCTTGGAATTCATGTAAATAGAATAGCATTATAATTGTATACAATTTTTTGCATCTAAATTTTACACAAAATGATCTTGGATTCAGCCATTGCTTCTTTTATCAGTAATTTGTTGCTGCTTATTGCTGACTAGTGTTCCATATGAATTATACATTTTGGTTTACACTGTTGATGGATAATTTTTTCCTGTCTTGCCTGTCTTTCTGAGCCTCAGTAGAACACTCTCCATCCTGTTGCCCTGCCCCCCAGCACTTCAGAGAGCTGCTGAGGGCACTTGCTGAAGGCCTGGAATCCTCAAAGGGACTGCACCTCACATCCCTTTGAGCACTTAAAGCCTTTGGGACATAGTTAGACGGCAGGTACAAAAGGTTCATTCTGTTACTAGAGGTCCATGAGCTTGTAATCTGTCATTCCAGCCCACACTTACAGCCCTTAAACATTTGGCTAGTCTCCCATTACCCGTTTATAGTGCATTCACGTAGTAAAAGTTCCTTGATGTACCACAAACTGTTCTGTAAGAAATGAAAAAAAACCTGTCATTCTCTTCTCCCTTAGGAAGCTTTCATTACCTTTTGGATTTAAGTTTATTAAAGTTTATTTGTGCCCTCCGGTCTCTGATAAGCATTTTAACTTATTTTTAAAAATCTCCTCTGCCTTGTGCTTGTTGTGAAGTTGTGCTTGTTGTGAACAAGTCTCTTGTAACTTTGTAAATCCTGACTGGACCCCTCCTCCAGGGCTTCTGGACCTAATTCTCTTCTATTTAGTTGTAGCGATAATCACTTACTCAAAGACTAAAAATACCCTTTTTCTCCCCTGCTTAACTATAATTGTTCTCCTTCACTTGAGTGTAGTAAAGTTACTTGATCCCGTGGTGACTTTTCTAGCTGGCCTCCTTTCTTATTCGGCAAGTCTCTCACTCCAGTCATGCTTTCCGTTTTCTCTGCCTCCCAGTTAGGCAGAGAAAAATGGTTAGGCCTCCCAGTACTCTGAGAAGAGTTTTGACATCTGGTAGTGAATACAGTAAGTAGAACTTACTTAAAGCCCCTTGTTTTATTATTAAATTCCATTCTTGGATTCCTATCTACCATAGATGTATTGTTCAAACATTTTGCCTACATCCTTAACTTGTATAATGTTGGTTGTTTGTTGAGGGTTTTTCAAACTGTTTTAAGAATGGCCTCTTCCTGAAACCTTTTGTTTCTTCAATACTAACCAGTTCGTTAACCTTGGAATATGAAAATGCTACTTCCCACCTGGGCTGACCTTTTAGGTTTGACTATTTGGCCAGCTGAACACATTAAACTTGCCTATAATTCTCTAACTTCAGCTACAGTTGTAGCCTCTGAAGAAAAATAAAATGTAATTTCCCCTTCCCTCCAATTACTATAACTCCAACTTGAGTAGCTGGAACAGTCCCATTGTCTCCCAAGTACTTACTGGCTTAACTGAGACTGCTGTTCTATTTTAATATATAACCTTAAAATACAAATACAAGGGACATGAATTAAGATACAAATACTAGGAGATTTATTATTTAAATCCTGAATAATCTTCAATTTGCAAAACATATTGGGATATATTTTTAATATAGTAGGCGTATCTAGTCCTTGACCACCAGTGGTTATTTCTCATCTAATGATTGTCTTGGTCTACCAACCATCTCATTGATCCCAGTTCACTAGATTGTTATAGAATATATAAAACAAATGGTAAAATTTTAAATTATGCAGCACAACTCTTTAGTAGCCTGATACTGTTCAGGCTTAAAATTCCTTTGTCTAAACTACATATTTAACTATTTCCACAGTCTCTCAGGAAATATTTGATAATAACCAAATCCTGCCAATTCTGCCCTGGCTGGTGTAGCTCAGTAGGCTGAGTGCCAGCCTGCAAACCAAAATGTCATTGGTTTGCTTTTCAGTCAGGGCACATGCCTGGCTAGCAGGCCAGGTCCCCATTTGGGGACGAGGGGCAACAGATTGTTTCTCTCACACATTGATGTTTCTCTCTCTTCCTCCCTCCTTTCCTCTCTCTCTAAAAACCAAGTAATATCTTCAAAAGATAGTAAAATGGAAAATATATAATTTTAAAAATCTTGCCAATTCTCTTTCCCAATTACTCCTTCATATTCACCTTCTCTATCCCCCAGAAACCATTACTTTAGTACTGGATTATTCCACACTGTTTATCTGCTCTCTCAGCCTTGAAAACCCCTCCCATCCATTCCCCATTCATTTTCTGCAACAATTCCAGAATGATTTTTAAAAATGCTTCTATTACCCAAATGATTAGCATTGTCATAATTCCTTAATGGACAGGATCCTTCACAACTAATTTTCTTCTCAGTTTTTAGCCTTCTTTCATTTTCTAGTTTCTCCTCATTCACAGACTATGCTTCGGTCATACAGATCTCTATAGCTAAATATGCCACACTCTTTACAACACAAAATTTGCGCATTCTTGTCTGAAACTCTATTTCTAGCTTTACTCAGCTGGCTCATCCTCAAGGTATCTCCTACTCTAGAAAGTCTTTACCAATCACTACATCTGAACCAAGTGCCATTTCTCCATACCCTCTGTGCAAATTCTTATCATAGTACTTATCACATTATGTAGTGATTGATTTGCTTAACTCTTTGCCCAGTAAGCTTTAAGTGATGTTGATGAATTTGATTCCATCAAAATTAAGAACTTCTGCTCTTTGAAAGGCACAGTTAAGAGAATGAAAGAACAGCCACAGACTGGGAGACAATTCTTGCACATCACGTGCCTGATCCAGAATCCATGCCTGTATCTAGAATCCATGCTTGAGTCCAGAATATATTTAAAATTCTCATAACTCAATAAAAGGAAAACAAAAACAATAAAAATGGGCAAAATTTTGGACACTTCATCAAAGATGCTATTAGGATGGCATCATGCCTAATAAGATGTTCAATATGCAAAACCTTAAGAAACCATGATTCATCTATAAAAATGGCTAAAATTAAAAATAACCATATTATGTGTTGGCAAAGGTGTGGATCAACAGAAACTCAAACACTGCTAGTGGTGATGTTAAATGATACAGTCACTTTGTAAAATAGTTTGGCAGTTTCTTAAAACTTTGAACATACATCTATCACAGCAACATGTCTTGGAAAGACTTGTATGTCAATGTTCGCAGCAGCTTTTCTTGTAATAGCCAGAAATTTGAAAATGTATTCAGTGATAAATATCCACCAAAAGGTGAATACTCACATCATGGTATATCTGTATAAGTGAGTACTTCTTAGCAATAAAAAGGAATGGAGTGTTATTATGTGCTATAAATTAAATGAATCTCAAAATAGACTGAATGAAAAAATCCGAAGAGTAAATTATGTTTGATTCCAGTAATTATAGGAGAGGCAAGCTAATCTATAATGGCAGAAGGTATATCTATGGAGGATCAGCAAGAGTAGGATTAGAGAGAAGCACAGGGAGATATTTGTGGTTATAAATATGTTTATTATTTTTACAATGGTTATGGTTTTACAAGAATATTCATATGTTCAAACTTCTCAAATTGTATAGTTCAAACATCTACAGTTAACAGTATGCCATTATTTTTATTAACCACATCATCATCAATTGTAACAATGCTTTTTAAAGAAATGAAAATCTTTTACAAAGGGTACACATCTCACCTTTTCCAGGGAATCTTCATCAATCTTTTAGCTCCAGTTAGATGACATTCTTCTATGAATACTTCTATCGCTTATATACCTTGTATTTCATTGTGTGATTTATCTCTTTCATGAGGTTTTAGGCAATATGATGGAAAAGATATTATTTTTGTGATTGCTTTATTAGAGAAAAAAAAGGTGCCCTCTCAGAAAACACACATTGGTTCTGTTCAAAGTAGAACAATGACTTGAACGGATGTTGTCCTGTTTATATAACACCCACTTCTAATACTAATATTTGTTGTTGTATCAAGGCCACCATTATTAGTTGCTAGTATTTGAAATTTAAGATTAATTTGGGAGATTAAAATTGAACATCTTCACAGTGATATTTAGGAACTTTGAAAAGTTGGAATCACATCATTAAATACATATATTTTGACATACTTCTTATGGGTATGCCAGCTTCTACTTGACCCTTTTGTCTTAAAATCTAAAACTAACCTGGTCATAATATGCGTTTCGTGGCTCATGAAAATTTCTACATTTCTGTAGTACAAGAAAATTTGTAAAGGGTCCCATATTGAAAAGTATAAGAAATAATAATGCTAACAGGCCAGGCTGTACCCAAAAGTCATAATTTAAGAGTCACAGTGTAAACTTTAGAAAGTAGTGTTTGGAAAGAGAAAATAGGCATAATAAAAATTAAAGTTTGGCATTAGCACAAAAGGCATTCTTCTCTCCTTTAAACAAATGTTTTAGGTATAGGTAATCAAAAAATTTCTAGGGACTCTATTGGCATTTCATGTTAGTATATGGAACTGTGTTGTCTAAAAAAAAAAGTGTCCTACACACATGTGGCTACTGAACACTTGAACTGTAGCTACTCTGAATTGAATTGTGCAAACTTCAAATGAAAAGCAGAATGTAAAATATCTTATTAAATTTTATCTTGATTACATGTTGAAATAAAGTCTTAGGCATATTGGGTCATTACAATTAATTTCATCTATTTCTTTTTACTCAGTACTAGAAAATTTAAAATTACATAAATGGCTTGCTGTTAGTGCTCATTAACTGTCTGGTCGACAGCACTGGTATGCAGAGTACACACTTTCATCCAATGCCTAACTGGCATTTCAGAGGAATAATTTCCATATTTATAACTAGTCTTTTTATGTTTCATCATTTTATTTTGAATAGAGGGGCAAAAAAGATTCAAAATTTTAACAGCAGATGTCACTGTATTCTAATGTTTGTTCCCTAATAGTAGGATACTATTACTATTACTTACTACTATAATAGTATCCTACTATTTGGGAACATTTAGTGGCATTCCAGTTATAAAAGAGAACTAATTCTCTAGTCTAGCCTTTTAAGAGAGAGTTTCACATAAGGGTAGAGCCAAACATCCGTGTAAGAGAAACTTTCCATTTTCATCTGTGGCAGCTTGAGGAAAGGGAGTCCAGGCCCCAGGACTTATATATAGAAAAGTGTTTAGGAAAAAGCACTGGAGAGTCAAAGCGGGTCCCTGGAGAACTGACGGCAGACTGGGCTCAGGAGGAAGGGGGATCTCTACAAGGACCCTTGGAAGAGACTGAACTTTAAACTTTAGTAACAATCAAGGTCTGATACTGTTTTAAGTTATTTCCTTTTTTGTGTGTGCCTAAACCACTTTTTAATTCTACAAATCTCTGGTAATAATCTGTTACACACACAATTTTCAGTTCATAGTGACCTGTGGCATGATGGAAACGAACCATGTTTAAATCTGTAGCAAGGGGATGTAGAGAAAGCAAAGAAGCATCCCAAAGCAATATAAAACAGCACAAAGTGGTTGAGAGTTGAGCCAGGAGAAGAGCACATAACATATGAAGTCAGTTATCAAAAAGTTATAAGCCTTCCTTCTCAGAAATCTATAGAAAAATTGGGGATTCCACTCCCTAGGAGAAGAGGGATCAGATTATTTCATTTGCCTCTTCGTGATGAGGAGAATAAAATTTTGCCACCCCAAAATATGCCTTTTGCAGTACTGATTTATACTGTTAAGAAACGAAAGACTCAGAAAGAAACTTTGATCCTCCCTCTTATCTGCCTAAAGGAATTCAGATAGAAAAACCTGCTTTAAGGGAACATCACCTTAGCATCATCATAATATAAACTAAATGTGGCCTGACAGGGAGAAATCTATCAAAGCATACTGTTAGACTTCCCTCTGTGTCCCATGGTTTCTGGATGACCCAGAAAGAATTTGTTTGCTTTGTATCCTCTACCTGGGAATTGACTGCTTTTCCTTGGAAATCCCAGACCCCTGTCACCTTTTCCTTTGTCCAAAATGCTACATATACCTCAGTCGCCCAACGCAACTCGAGTCTCATTCTACGGACTCCTCTGAATGTACAGCTGTAGTAAATTTTGAACATTGTATCCTGTTAATCTGCCTCATGTTAATGTGATGATTAGCCCACCTAGAAAAACTCAGGTGAAAGGGAAGCTAGTTTTTGTGTCCCCTCAATGGAAATGTTACCATCGGTGTTTAGCTAGGTATTTAGAAGGCAAGCAAAAGAGACTAGACATTGAGCTTGATATACTGAAAAGCAGGCACCTGTACGCCTCCCCAGGCAGCTACAGCCTTTCACACTCCAGGGCTCATAGCACTGCTCCACCAAGATGATTAACAATCCTCCCTTCCCCACTCCAGTACTGGATTGTTGGAGGGCCCAGGGAGAGATGCTGGACCATAGAGGCCTGTCAGTCTAACTGGGAGATGGACCCTATCCAAAGCCCACAAAACTTGGGAAGTTAATTGCCATTTTCAGAAAGCACCTGGTCCATCCCAAACCCAAACTTCTGGTTATAACCCCCAAAGAACAAAGAAGCGCAAGTGCGCGCGCGTGCGTGCTCTCTCTCTCTTTCTCTCTCTCTCTCTCTCTCTCTCTCTCTCTCTCTCTCTCTCGCTTGTGACCCGTATGGACATAGTACATGCACCTGTTCTCCACAGCAGTCAGAGGGAGCCTGGATACCAAAGCACAGCAATGGGCTACAGCTGGAAACACATGCTAAGCTGGATGGATGCTGCACTGGACTGGACTTTAATGTGGAGCATAAACTCTGGGAAGTGACCTTCACCCTGGCCCTACCAACGACAAGACTGAACTTTTCCCATGGCAAGATCAACAGAAATGGGACTTTGGGAAGTCAGGAGGGGAACCCCCTTAATTGTACATCATCAGTAAGCCATACCACAGAGCCCCATCCTCCCATGTGGGTCTCAGGAAATCCTTTTCCTTGTGATACAGCAAGAACCCCACTCCCACCAATAACAGAAAGGGTGGCTCTGAAAGACTAGAAAACTAGGGAGACACTGTGTAATAATGCATATGGGGTCTCCACTCAGATACACTTTCTCATATACTTATAATTCCTATCTCAGATTTAATATGTAATGAGAAAGAACAAATTTACTTAATTACAGGCTCTAACCAGACTTTTAAAACATTATTTTGAGCTTAGGGGATATTACATGTATACAGGTGCTCCCTTAAGACCTAAAATGTTAAACCTTAACATTTTAATTAATTTGAATTTTATTAATTAACTCTTTAAATTCCTCATAGTATACTTAGAAGATTATTTACATGATTAGGGCATTAGTATTTTTAAAATGACAATTCATAAAACACTGAGTAGATATCTTCCCACCACTCCTCGCCTTGGCGGCCACAGAGACAACTTTAAAGAACCTCTATAACTAGAATTAAGGGGCTTCCAAAGTATGTCCCATTTCATAAATAAAAATTTAAAGTCACTCCTTTAAATGTTAAACTGCAATTCAAATATTGTAATAATACCATTTTAACAGAGCAAATAGAAAAACGGTAAAAAAAAAAAAAAAAAGAATGAGCCTGTTTAAGGGTTTCTGTAAGGAAATGATGTAGGGTCTTCTAGTATCGCTAAATCACAATTGAATCATGCCTCTGTATCTCTGATTCATAATTATTGTTTCCTAAAGCCAATTTTGAAAGCAAGGAGAAATAATGGCTAGCAAATCTAACAGCATGTTGTGATGCTTGAGGTGTACATATAGCCGTCTTTATCTAATTGGGTTTTGTCATCCATTTTCCTACCACATTAATCCTTAGCTCTTACAAGCAAGACTTTTAATCTGGTCTTCACGGACAGACTTCAAGGAAGTCTGTGAACCCTTTGAAAATTGCCTTTGAAAATGTACACTAATTTTGTTGTATGTCTTCCCTTCCAACCCCCCACAGCCCTTGGGACAGTAAGGATCTGGTAATTCTGACTTGTTTAAGATAAGCTATTTATTTTGAAATTTCAAACAATGTTAGTGGAGGATGTCCACCCAGTCTTCATCTTTGGAAGACATGGGCAAAATTTCCCATTGTTAGACATTTAGGTTAAATGAACACATTTTGCACAAAAATACTTTTAAAGTTCTCCTTAGATTTAGGATAAATTACAAAGGATGAGACTGCCTGGGTAAAGAGAGTGAAAATTAAAATTTTTAATATTCTTGATACATACTGCCTAACTGCCAGACAGAAAATTTGAGTTTACATCTTTTCCAACATTGTGTGAGAAGGCTCAGTATCTCACACTTACACATGGATATAGAATTTTAAACACTGCATTTATATTGTTTTGACTTGCATTTCTTACTTTCATGTATCTTCATATTCCATTGGTTAACTACACTGATCCTGTTGGAAGAGAGAAACAAAACAGTCACTATCTTCCTAGGTTACTATTGCTATATATGCTATGACCATAAGTATAACAATTCATTAAATGTTGAGCTTTCTGCAAGCCATGAGTCTAGTCCTATGTTGGACAGTTATTCCCTATATTTCACTTAACCCTCAAAATAATTCAGTATTGTTATTCTCATTTTCTAAACGAGACAACCTGGCCTTTGAGATGTGGGAAGTAGCCCAAGTCACAGAGATGAGCCGAAGCACTGGGATTCGCCCAGGATCTCATACTCCTGCTAACTAACCACTGAGTTAAGGGGAAGCGGGAGGGGAAACACCGTGTGCAAAAGCATTTACAAAAACCTAACCCAACACAAACCAAAACGACCAAAAACAGGATTCCTCCCCACTTGTAGTCTCCTTCCACTGAACAAGTTCTAAATTAAAATAAGTGCGTCTTAATTAAAAGCCGTGAATCTACGATCCGGTTCTTCCCCCTCCCAGAGTCGTGAAGTCCCAGACGACTCGCAGAGCGAGCACTAGAAAACTACTCAGCTGAAGGCTGTGAAAGAAAGTGCACCTTTTTCCGCTTTGCAAAAGGAAATGGCCTAATTGGGAGGAGTATATTGTTATTTCTCAATTTTCCACGACGAAGACAGCCAATTTTTACCTTAAAGTCTTGGGAAACCAAGGTAACAACCGCGAGAGCCCATACTCCCAGTAGCTGCACTTCCGGGTTTAGGGCCGCGGCGGAGGAAGGACGCATGCGTGGGGCAGGAATCCGGGCCACACACCTGCTACGAGGACGCTCTGAGCAGGCGCGGGTGCAGGTTACAGGAAGGTCGGGCATCAGCTGATTCCATCATCCTGCGGTCCCTCCCCCCTCCTGACTCCGGGGCGACCCTGCAACAGAGCGGGGTCGTCTCTTCAGCCCCAGCTCCTGGACTGCGTACTTCGTGACCCTGTCCTCGAGCCTGTCCGCGCTGGAGCTGCTCGGAACTGCACAGAAATCCTCTTGCCGGTGAGCGACCCCGGACGCGCAGCCCCCAGGTACCCTTCCGGAGCGGGGCCAGTGGAGGCTCCGCGGGAAGAGCCGAGGGGGAAGGAAGGAAGGCCGCGGGGGAGCCAGGCCTGCCAAGCGATGGGAGAGGATCTCAGGCCTGTGTTGAAGGAGGTGTTGTGCAACCTCCTCGTACCTAGACCCAGACTCCTGTCCAGGGGCTCTGGGTTTTGGCCCAGGTCCTGCGTACCTTGTATGGCCAGGGGGTCCCTTATTTTGCTATTCTCGAGTTTTCTTGCACGGTTCTCTGGATCTTATTTTTAACCTTTCCGGAGTAGGCTCTTTGCCAGGTTTTGTTTTGTTTATGTAGGTTATGAAAGCGACTGACTTCCTTCGTTATCAGAAAATCACGACCCATTCAAATTGGATGGAGTGCTGTACTTATTTTTTCTCTCTTTATGCTGAGTCTGAGATCCATGTTGGATTTCCGTAAATTAAAAGACTGCGATAAAAGATTAAAAGACAAAAACACTGAGCACAGGGAAAAGAAGGGCGGGCTAGAACCTCTGAATACGACAACCAGCCTCTAGGAATAAAAGTGATTAAATTTATCAGTGCTCTGAGGAAAATCTAGTGGGACAGGCAGGCATGCCCAGTACCTGGCAAGGCCTGGAGCTTGTCCATAGCCTTGCTGAAACAAACATCTGTCATAGGCAGAATCGAGGCAACTGTTCGATGAGGTCCAGCCGGAGAGCCGCTGGTTTTGCCTTCTGTGTTCTTTCTCCCTAACGCCTTCCAGTGTGGGGACAGTGATGCTAATTCATCGCTGAACCACCTGTGCTTGGCAAGTACTGATTTAGCAGAGGAGTAATGTCATTAAAACAAATCAAGAGAAGATAATGCATTTGTAGAAATCATAAATTATGTATGTTTTTAACTTAACCTGAACAATGCGTACATAAGATTTTTTAAAATAGTTAACTAGTGAAAATAAGCGTCTTTATTCATCATTCTGTAATTTTAAGTTTGCTACTAGTTGAATAGTATTTTTACCCTGCTGCTTACACTGCGTTGAGTGACCCCAATACATGGATGGCACGCCAGTTTTAAAAAGCAGACTTTTGTACATTGAATTATTTTGAGTCTCAGTTTTTCATATTCAAATCAGTGAGAATTTTTAAAAGAAATAGCATTTATCTCTTTATGTGAATGTCTGTAATCTACTTTTAGGAATTAATAAAAGGTATATAATCAAATTTAGAAGAAATTTTTAAATTTTGCTTTAGCTCTTTATTAATTTTCCCTCAATATCAGCAGATTGGATCATATCACTTCAATTCTTTTCATTCTTAAAATTGTATGACCTCCTTGCAATGTTATTGCATTACCTACCTGCAGAGGTTATTTTTGTATAGGTAGTAATACTAATTACATACAGATTTAGAATTATGGCTTTAAGTTTATATTTAATTTTCCTCATGTTATTTTTGATACTGTCATCCTAAAATTTTGAAATAAATGTTCTATATTTTTCTGTTTTGTATGGGAGGTTATAGTTAATACTTTGGAATGTTAATTTCTTTTTTTTTTTTTTAAACTACCAACTGCTGAGTGAGAGAAAAAAACTGTAGGATTTGGTTTTTGAGTTGTTTTTATTGGAAGTGTTTAAATATCTGAAGCAGGAAATGTGAGGTCAAGAGGGATTGTAAATTTTATTTATCACAAAGGAGCATGAATTTTAAAGGGTAAAAAAAATTACTACTTTGAATTTAGTTGTCAATACATATAATACCTCGCTGTTATCTGCCCAAACCAACTTTTGCCTTCAGGGCTAATTGGTTTAAAGGGAGAATGTGGTTTTGTTTTATTCTGAGAAATGGGAAGCCCACATGTTACTTTTCAGAGGACCTAAAGGAAGTATAGGGTTGTTAACCTCTACTGTGGTTTGAAAGCCCATTCTCACCGCAAATATGACATGATATGATTTCACAGTATTTTGTTAAGAGAAACACTTTTGGACTCTGGGAAGTGGCTTCCTTGTTTCAGACATTAATTTAATTGAATATAATTCTAATCCCCAAAGTAGTTTGTTTGAATGAACATTCCTTGAATTTTTTTCTAAATTAATTACCTGCATTTTACCATATATAATGTGCTCCCGTGTATAATGTGCATCCACTTTTTTGGCCCAGACTTTCAGGTAAAAAAATCTTTCATTTTAAGTTTTTAATTCATTTTTTATTTGCTTTATTTAGGTACTTGTTGTTCTCATTGTAAAGGGTATTATTTTGCATACAGATATCGTTATTGCTTTCTAGAGTTACACTTCTAATGCGTAAGCATAAATAAAAAATTAAAAACATTTATATAGATATGGAATTAGTACTACCCATGTATAATACACATCCTTATTTTTCCCTCAAAAATTTGGGCAAAAATGTGCACATTATACATGGCAAGATATGGTAGATTGGTATAAATATCCCAAAATGTTCTTGAGTATACATTTTTTTCCTGACGTTTACTCTAAGATTATTCTTTTTCTTTAGACATGGGACATTCTTTTTCTCATTTGCCTTTGCATTCAAACAAAGAAGATGCTTATGGAGGAGTCGCATCAACGGAAAACATGAGGAATGGATTGGTTAATAGTGAAGTCCATAATGAAGATGGAAGAAATGGAGATGTCTCTCAGTTTCCATATGTGGAATTTACAGGAAGAGATAGTGTCACTTGCCCCACTTGTCAAGGAACAGGAAGAATTCCTAGGGGTGTGTGCATTGTTTTCTCTTTGAAGAATGATTCCATGCATTTGTACAAGAGGAGCGACCTGAAGAGACATGCTATATGATGATGAGTCAAATAGGAAAAAAAAAATAATAGTTACATATCATAGAGGAAGTCAGAGGGAATGATCCCCATGTGCTAAGTGTAGGCTGCTTTAGGAGAAGTGGCAACAGTAGAAATGGTAAAGGTACCTTTATGCTCTTCTCATTTTCTCCTTGGTCAAAGTTGATAGTGTGACTCTGGAGAGGCCCCAACGGAAGGACAAAGTGGCAATACAAGGTTTACAGGAGTCTCTGATAAATGCCTTGGGTTGGGGAACCCTTGGGCATTACATTCTAGGTCAGTTGCATGAGAAAGAAATAGTAAAAACACTGAAGAAGAGCAGCTAGAATAGGAGGAGGAGATCTGTATCTGTGGTATCCTGGAAGAGAAATGTAGAACGTACACCAAGGAGGAAAAAGTGATGGGCTATGTTAGATGCTACTGATAGGTGAACTATTGTGAGGACTGAAAACTGACCTTTGGATTTGGTGATGTAGAGACCACTGGAGACATCCAAAGAGCAGTTTTGTTACCCTGCTTAAGTATGTATGTCGTGTGTAGAGTGGGATCAGGAGAGCATAGGAGAAACGAAGTTGCATAACGATAAGATAGTTGTTTTATTTTTGGAGGGATGGTGTAACAGTTTAGAAAAGGAGAGAAGTGGTATAGCTGGAAGGGGTTATGAGGTCAAGAGGGATTTTTTTTAAGATGGAGTGAATAATAAATTTGTATGCTAATAAGAATGATCCACAGAGAAAGCATTGATAGTTCAGGAGACAGGAGAATTACTAGATCTGGTGCACAAGTGCATAGGGCTACTCTTCATAACAAAAGGGAATGTAGAGTATGTGGACGCAGAAGCAGAAAGGTGGGTGGAGGTGGCTTTGGGGGGGCTTGTGGAAGTTCTCTTCTGTTTGCCTCATCATAAGCTCAGAGTTGTCTGGAGAAGAAGGTATTGGAGATTGCAAAATAGAGTTGAAGTTATGAAATTGTGGTCTTGCAATGTCAGAGAGTGTGAACTAAGGGAATAACAGTATGATTATTGGTAAATTAAGGGCCACTTGAGTGATCTAAAGTGAGACCAGTGTGCATAGTTGTATGTTTTTGTCTATGCACATGTAACTGTGGATATAGGCATAGTAGTTAAAGGGTTGGTTTTAACCAAGATTGTAGTTTAGCCAAATGAATACTGCCAAGCAAGTTGCAATATTTACATACACAGAGACATATATACATTATATATATATATATGTATATGTGGGTGTGTTGGGAGTAGTGTAAGTGAGGGGGAGCATTGTGGAAGGGTCCGAGAGGAATGATGGAAGCATTATGGAAAGCTTTAAAAAAGAACTTGACCATGGTGCTTTAATAGTTAATACAGAGCCAAGTTAGCAAATTGGCATTTATCTATTAAAGTCTATGGATTTAGCTCAGCCCAAGAAATAAGTGATGGATTTTGTAGTGACTTAATGTAGAAAGGGGTGTGGCCTGAAAGAGCCCTGGAAGGCTCATTATAGGGGCTCTTGGGGCACGAGACTTAGTGTGTGTCAGTTTTGGTTTTCAAGGGGGTGGTGTAGGAACCTCTATAGTCACAGGGGTGTCAGGATCTAGAGGAAGCAGTATGTTTCCTCTGCTCTCATCTGGATGGCCAAGTCAGAGTCTTACTGGAAAACTGTGGGGTCGAAGGAAAGCCTGGTAAAAAAATTTTTTATTTCAGCAAAGAATTACTCATTCTCTATACTATTCGAATTAGCTAGATATCTAGGTATAAAAAAAACACAGGTACTGTGTTCTGGAACTCAATTTCTACTGGGTAATTTTTAAAGATTTTGAGAGCAGTTTATTGAAGGAATGAGATGAGAACCACATAGTATTTTGGTCTTTCCAAACCAGACTTCTTTGTGGAACTACTATATTTTTAATAAACCACGTTAATAAATTTTTAAACTTCTTTCACTTTTAGGGCAAGAAAACCAGTTGGTGGCATTGATTCCATATAGTGATCAGAGATTAAGGCCAAGAAGAACGTAAGTAATTATAAGTGGCACATTATTTTGTTCTTTTGTATTCTTGCTTTTCAAGTTATGTATAATAATTAGTTAACACGATTAAAGGAAAAAATGGCATCGGATTATGAAGCTGTGCTCTCCTATGCTTTGTGACATTAAAAAAAAAAAAAGATTCCTGGTCAGAGTAAGGTCTTAAAAGCAGCATAGTGCCTGAATCTTCTCAGGTCCATTTAATTAAAATAGACTAACCTAGAATAGTAGTAGGAAACACACAGAGAAAACATGTTTATTTTAAAAATGGGAGTTAAGGTGTTCCCACAGGCCATAAAAACAGGTACTCATCCCACGATGATAGCAGGGCGCTGACATGCCGAGCAGCTGTGTGGAAGCTGTGAGGGGAAACAGAGAGTCCTGAGACCCCTGGTACCAAAGCAAAGACCTTACCTCAAAAGAAGAGGATCCCAGGGACTTCCAGCAAATGCCTCTAAGAATAACCTGTTAAATGAGAAGATCAGAAGGAACTGGACCATCCTAAACCCTCAAAGACTCAATAAAAAGACAAAAAAAGGACAGACACACCCTAGCACCTGCTGGTGCTAGAATCCAGTTTGCAAGACCATAGATAAACGAAGGAAGATTCAGAACCTAGAAAAACCTCAGAAATATAGAAGTGGGTATACATAGTGGCCATCTTTTTTAATACCTTGTATAAGGGCAGAGGATGGCTATAAACTTGGGGTGGATTTGATGAGGCACGTAGATATGTCATTTTTTTTCAAGAGCTTCAGAGGTGGTTCTGAGGAGTAGTCACTTGAGGGAATCATGATGGCAAAATTCACCTGTGAAAATTCTGCAGTGAATTCAGGAGGGAGTCTAGAAATCAGTATATTTTTAAAGTTCCCTGTCTTGATTTTAATGTGCAGCCCAGTTTGGGAATCACTACAGTAATGTTCTATCTATAATAAGCCTGAAATCCCAGTCCTCACTAAGGTAAATACATCTTTTAAGGAGAACATTTTAACAATAGACTCAGACCCAACCCTACTCAATACTTTTATAATGTAAAAAGTAGAAAAAAATACATCTTATACTGCTAGTATAATGGGAAATTTCAAGTTGAAAATTTCTCTCTAAATGTTTCATTGTAATTTGTGATGCACATACGCATATTTAAATTCTCCATTTTTCTTTTCAGAAAATTGTATGTGATGGCTTCTGTGTTTGTCTGTCTGCTGATTTCTGGATTGGCTGTGTTTTTCCTTTTCCCTCGCTCTATCGACGTGAAATACATTGGTGTAAAATCAGCATACGTCAGTTATGATGATACAAAGCATACAGTATATTTAAATATTACAGTAAGTAAAAGTTTATGTTACAAATATTTAACTTCATTCCTTTATGATGTTAAGTAGTACCTTTGTCCCTGTTGAGAGAATATTAAATGCAGCACTGGTTGGTTTGCTTTCTGTATGCCTGCTATTGTTGTATTGACCTCTCTTATTTCTGGTTCTGCTGAAAGTGGTGAATAATAAATATTGGCAGTTGTGTATACATAACATTTAGCATTTGAAGATGCCATTAGGAGGGTAAGTGAATTAAGCAATTAATTGCTAGCAAAAAATATATTTACAACCTGTTTACTTTTCAACATTTGATTCCAAATTTGAGACAATTGTGAATTGGAATCAGAGATGTTGGGCCCAGCTGTTACCTGCATTCCTTTCCAATCAAACAGACTTGAGTCCATTCTGTTTCTTCTCCATATTGACCTGGTAGAAATTTCTATTTGTATATAAGTTAAAATACCAGTTTCTTTTAAATTAAACAAAGAAATTAAGTTACTCTTTAACATTTTATATGGCCAACTTTGTATTTATTAGAATAAGTAATAGCTTACAATACTAACATTGAGTAAAAACTTAGATGAAACTTAAAAATTATTTTTACTTCATTTTTGCTGTCACAAATACATTTTCCAACATTCATTTTTTGATTCCTGTACCGTTTCTGGGCCTGTTTTTTTTTATTGTATGTTTATTATAGTATATCCTACACATAATATTCATGTGTAAAACCAAGTAATTGGTTGATTTAATGTTCTTTAACATTTTTGTTAAAACTTTTATCTCTTCTCATAATGAAGCATGGCCCTAAATGAAGTCATTTTTTTTTAAACTAGTTTGAATGGATATTTGTTTTGCTTATTTTCAAATAACGTGTACATTTTTGGCCTCTTTTGCAGAACACATTGAATATAACGAACAATAACTATTATTCTGTTGAAGTGGAAAACATCACTGCACAAGTTCAGTTTTCAAAAACAGTTATTGGAAAGGCACGCTTAAACAACATAACAAATATTGGTCCACTAGATATGAAACAGGTAAGCTTCAGTCATGAAATATTTTGGAGAAGTTAAATGAGTCTCAACTTTGTTTATCAAACTGACTTGAAGGAGGTGAGGATTTCCTCAAAAACTTGACTTTGAAGAGTATCTCATGAATGTATACAAGAGAAAGTCTTAGCGTCAGAGTCATAAAGGGAGAGATTTCAGAACTCTTCGAGGTTATGAAATGTATGTGTAATATTTGATTATACTTGATTATTGATCCTATTCTGTATTTATTTTCATTGTTTGCCTTTCAGATTGATTACACAGTACCTACTGTCATAGCAGAGGAAATGAGTTATATGTAGTAAGTTCTGATTTTTAATAATTCCCATTAAATTATAAAGTCTGAAGAATTAAATATGTATATTTAATATCCCATGATCTTAGTCACAAGACCACATTTTGGGATATACATGATATTTATACACAATAGCTATACATATAAAAAAATTAGTTTTCAGAATTAAGGTCATATATACCTTGTCACTTTTTATTTACTATGTTGAGAACCATACTCTCTTATATTCTATTATTGATGTTTTATTGTAGGAAGATTAATAATGTTAATAATATATAATACTGTTGAAGTCCTAAAGCTTTTAAATAAGTTCTAAATGATTATTAACTGTTTAGTAGAACAGTGATAAATTTCATCATTGTTTGATATCAGCTTGATACAGAATTTCTGAGTAACAAACTGGTTAGTAGAATTTCAAAAGGTGAACAAAAAGTAGAAGTAAATTGTGGCACATGTTAAAACAAATCTACAACTGCAGAAAAATGTATTTGTTTTTAGAGTAAGAATTCATGAAAATACTTATCATTATTTGAGATACAGAAAATGCTCAACCAGAATGCTTACTTATATCTTAATAGTATCTATCAGCTTTAACATAGGAAGAAGAATTGTAATTAAACTTTTAAATTTGTAATGTCTTAGGTCTCATTTATCCACATTCTTTTCTCTTTAACAGTGATTTCTGCACACTGATGTCCATAAAAGTGCATAACATAGTACTCATGATGCAGTGAGTATGAATTTTTGTTTAAACTTCAGATTTATAACATTGGCTTAGAGCAGCAATTTTCAACCAGTGTGCCACAGGAATATTTAAATTTTTAAAACATGTACTACCTGACTATTTAGTCAGGGGCACTACCTCTTTTTTTCTTTTTAAATACTTTTTAAAATTTATTTTTAACAGGGGATGGGGTGCGGGGCAGAAGGAGGTAGAGAAACATTGACATGCAAGAGAAACATTGATCGGTAGCCTCTCACATGCTCCCAACTGGGGACATGGCCCTCAACCCAAGCATGTGCCCTGACTGGGAATCGAACCAGCAACCATCTGTCCACAGGCCTACTACACTCAATCCACTGAGCCACACCAGTCAGTGCAGCACCTGGTTTTTTTAAAAAGTCACTTTGCAGCAAAAAGGGTAGATAATTACTATCATTTTTTATAAATTAATCAAAATTATACTTTTTTTTTTTTTTTTTTTTGTCGATTGACCAAAAATAGATCTTTTGGTGTGCCACAGAATTTTAGTAATTAGTTTGTGTGCCATAGGACTGAAAATGTTGAAAATGGTTGAAAATACACAACGTTTTTAAAATGCCATCTCGGTTGGATTTTAAGTAGTACCAGAGTGCTCTGATGTCCAATAAATACTATGCTACTTTACAAGTGAGGAAACAGGTGCTCAAGAAGTAGTTCAGGATCATATGGCTGCCGAATAGTGAACCTAGACCTTGCAAGAACTCAGGAAAATGGCCGTGTCTGGGATAGTGAGGAGGACTGAACTCAACATACAGTTCCATGCTGCCTGTGGTAAAAGGTCATTAGCATTTCTGAGGAGAAGTAATGTTACTGGTTTGTAAATGGGGTGTTATCCTGAGCTATTGAAACAGTGTAGGTTATAGGTTTAATATTTGGGCCATGAGCTAAGATTTTATTAACCCTTTTCCTATGATGAGAGAACTATGTGGTTTTTAATCATGTAATCACCTTACATGGGGGTTAGCAAAAGTAGGTTTACAGTTCACATGGAAAATAATACAATAATTAGTAAAAACACAAGGATAAACTGTTTAATGCACTCATAACTGTAAACCCACTTTTGCCCTACTCTTTTAAAGAAAAAACTTACATTTGTTGTATATAATTATTTGGATAGGGCTTGCTCAGCCAGCCTTTCTGTTGTCATTTGGAGAAACATTCCCTTAGAGACCCACATCCAGAATATGAAACTGTCATTAAGCAAATAATCTGTCTGGAGAGAATTTTGATGTATAAAGTATTCTCATTTTAGAAAACTTGTTTTATATGTAACTATTCAGTACTTCTCCCCGTTTCTTTTATTTTTAGAGTGACTGTGACAACAACCTACTTTGGGCACTCGGAACAAATATCCCAGGAGAGATACCAGTATGTTGATTGTGGAAGGAACACAACTTACCAGCTGGGTCAATCTGAATATCTGAATGTACTTCAGCCACAGCAGTAAACATTGAAAGAGATGCAGCTAGAGAAGAAGAAATCCCTATTGATAGTTTTTAAACTCTGAAGGATGAGGTACTTACTTCCTGATAGGAGATCTTAAATTAAACAAACCTAAAATGCAGCTAAAAGTATGTGGACTTCCAAGTTTCTGCAGCTCTTCACTCTGTGTTCATGATATTTGTACCAGGATCTCTACTTTAATCTAAATTTACTGATTGGTTTTCTTCCCTCCCCACCCCATACTCCCATTTCCCCGAGGGGGAAACTGAGACTTCCCTTACAGGACAATAAATATTTAAAATTCACAGCTCTAGTCACTATTGAAAACATGAGTTTGGTAATGAACATAATTTGAGAAAACTTTATTTCTGAAAGTTTTTATAGACTGTTCCTGATAGCCTGTCCTTTATGAAAGACTTTTAAGGAATAACCTTTTCTTCCTCTTATAAATTCCCATTGCTACAAGGGAGTATTTCAACTATATCATATTTTATCTTTAAACATTTTTAGTTTTTCATTTGTTGAATTTCTACTTATTTGCATTTTTGTCCATCTTATTTCAAACCAGTGCTTAAATAATACTTATAGACCAAAATAATCTTTGCAAAATTCTGTACCTAAAAATTTTAAATCTCTCTAAATAATGTTTCACATGTCTTTCCATTTTATAGTTTTATGAAGTTTTTGTGTAATCTCGAAACATAGTTAATGTACAATATTGTAAATAAACTGTGCATGGCTTTTATACAGCTTTAATAAATGTCAAATAAAGTGACACAGATTCAAAATAAAGTAAGTAGCTCATAAATATAAAACAGGAAATGGAATTCAGAAATCTACAGAATGTGAATGTTTCCATTTGCATATTAGATCAGGCATAAAGTAGATTTGAAATAAATTACTTGATGCTCCACTTCTTTTTAATGTTGCTTTTCATACTGAAAATTGTGAAGATACTTTTCACAACTATTATGTACCCAACTCATCAATTTTAATGCTTCAGAGGTAGAAATTATTTCTTTAGTTGAAATTATTTAAGAAATATTATTATTAAATGATGGTGGCCATATCAAAATAAAACCTGTATTATGATTTTAAAAATTTAATCACTTTGCACATCATGTCGATATCATGCACCTAGCGGGTACATTTTTAAAGTTTTTACCTTAGGTTTGGATTTTATTTAAAATTTTTTTCAAGTGTAAAGTACTGACTGACTTTGTTGTTTTATACTCTCAGTACCATTTACCAGTTGGACTTTTTGCCTTTTCACTTACCAAGGTCTAAGTACCTTTTAAATACATACCACTGAGTGTAGGGGCTGACTGTCATACCAAAAAAAGGGAAGGGGTGGCTTCAGATTAGTTTCTGTTTCCCAGTAACAGAAATCAGGTTCCCCCTAACCTCCCCAAAAGTGCCTCACTTAGGTCTGAAACATGTCTATTTATCAGTCTGACTCTCAACTTTAAAATATACACTGTATTTAATTATTTAGATCAATTATTAATAATTGATTGTTTAATAATTAATGGTTATTAATTATTGATAAGTATTTAATAATTAATACTTATTTATTACGAAGCCCTCCTTCTGCCTTTAGACACACTCAGGCCTTCCTTTGGCTTTCATGTCATTTTCTCCAAGTTTCCCAGAGTGAACATTTCAAATACATAGTTAGAATGCTCTTTATTTTTTTAAACTACTTTATCTTCCCTTAATTCATTCCTAATTCATCTATTCTTACTGTTAACTAAAACTCACTTTTTAACATACACTATAGACTTCCTAATCAAACCCAATCTTTATTTTAATTTTTCCTTTTTTTGGACCACTCGCGTTCTTGAAGCTGCGCATTTCTGTGGCATATTGATTCTATTTGTGTTTTACCATTCTCGGTTCATTTTCCCTCACTATCTTTTGACATCTTTTAATGAGTATTATGTAGACCCTCTAGACCCTGTTTTGCCTCAGAATTTCTACTCCTGTGATGTTAACATCCATATATATCAGGGCTTCCAAGTCTGTTTCTACATACTTGACTAATCCCTCATCCAGTTTCTCATTCAGCTAGTGACCTAGAGGTAATCGTATTTCAGTGACTAAGTGTAAAACCAAAAAATGTTTTATCATTTTTTGTTTTGTTCTTGTTCTCATGTCCTATTTCCTTCAAAATCACATTTATTCCTTCAGAATGATCCTTCAGATATGTATTTTATGAAAATCCTGATTTATTTTCTTGCTTTGTATCTTTAACTCTAGGAAAATTATGTAGTGTAAATTAAATGGATTTTTTGTTGATTGGTGGTTCTGATACTCTTTTAGAATAGATTCAGAGTAACGATTGAAGAGGCAGGAAAGTGAGGGAACATTTGCTTTTAATGACTTAGTTTAAGTGTTTTTTTCATTCATTCTCTAAATTAAAAACTTACTTTCTGTGAGTTTTAAGTCAGAATAAAACTAGAATTTAAAATAAGTAAAAAACCAGTAGTGGAAAAATAAAGATCACCTATGGCTACTTTCATAGGGTTAAGTAACTACCAGAAATAGCTTAAAACAGAGCAGGCAGTGAATTAATAAAACTCCAGAAACACATTCAGGTAAATCTGAATTATAGCCATTTAAAAATATCTGGAAAGAATGAATGAGGTTTATCTTTTCTTAGGTCATTGTCCAATGTAGTTTCTTACATGGTAATAGGATAGGTATCAACGCAGTTTTTAAAACTGCTCTCAGACCTTATCCAAAGGACATGGTAAAGATGTCACAATTTTTTTTTCCAAAAATTCCGAGAATAACCTCCTCTTAAACTACACTTTTAATATACTGATCATTCTTACCAAGTAGCATACTGTAGCAAGCCTCTGTGTGTTGAGATTACATGTATATAGTGCTATGTCCTTTCCAGAGCACTTCCATGTGTTTTTCTTAGATGATTTCTTAGAGCCTTGTGAGTTGGGGAAAAGAGGGTGGTAGGAGTCTCAGCTTTTAGAGAAGGAAGGAGAGGCTTGGAGAAGTTGAGGACTTGCTGACATGTAAAAGAGTTCAACAGGCCAGATGGGAGTTTTTCTCTCTCCCATATTTGTGCTCTATCATTTAGAACATCCATTTGAAAGCCCTGTATTGACTCAGGTACTATGATCAAAAATTAGAGAAACTGTTCACATGCTTAGTAGTAGCAATCAAAATCATACTGGTGGACTATGATTTGGGTAACTTTAAGTTGGTATCTAAAATATTTTGGAACATAACCTATATATTAATATTTCTGTAAAATTTAGTACACCTTGATCATTCCAATAAAGATAGGGCTGGTATGTCACCAGAGAGACTACAAGTAATAGAGATTTTTGAGATTTGAAATATGAACAGTATGAAAACATTAGATACCAGATAAGTTGCTTGAAATTGCTAAAATGGTCACTTTATAGTACCTAACATGTAAATGACTGGTTTTATTTGTGTACAGTTTTTCTGTGCCTTCTTTGTTTGTTTTAGATCAATGAGGTGATTCTCTAAAAATTCATGACAAAATAAAATTCACTTCAGATCTTTCGAATTGTAGTTTGGAAATGATGAAGTGCATTGTTAACATATATAGGAAGTGACTGCCATAACACAATAAAAGTAACCTAGGAGACTTCAAATGTTAGTCTAATGAAGGCTTTATGGTTCTCAGCCTTACCATTATTGCAATATAATTCTGGATATTTCATTGGAGAGTATGTTTCCAGCTCTCCCATGCCATTTTGCTTTTTTTTTTTTAAAGTTCTTAAGTAATTCTTTATATGATGATTACGTCTTATTTAAGAAAATAGTGTTTTAGGTTCTTGACCCCAAAGTAAGTTACTGCTTGGTCGAGCTACTATTAATGCTCCTTATGTGTCACATACTATATTAATCTTTTATGTGCATTACATTACTCCTCAGAAGACCCCTCTAAGGTCAATATTGTTGTTGCATCCCATTTTATATCTGACAAAACTGAGTTTTAGGGAAATTAGGAAATAGGTTAAGATTGTAAATGGCAGATTCAAGGTTCACAAACTCTGTTTGACTTAAGCATTATTACCCTTACAATGAACATATTGTCTTTCCAGTCTTTGAAAACGTTTTATTTATAAAAATATATTGGTTGTTGCACTTAGTATATAAAAGACTTTGAGCTGTTTCATAGTACAGTTGATCCTTGAACAACGAGGGGGGAATTAGGGGTGCAGACCTCCCACACAGTCAACAGTTAGCATATAAATATAGTAGGTCATCTGCATATGGGGCTTTCCAACCACAGAGTTGATGAACAATACTGGCTTAAATTGCATGAGGCAATCGTGTATAAATTGGCCCCTGCAGTTCAAACCCATCTTGTTCAAGGATCAACTATTTTCAAAAGTATTACTAGGATATTCTATTTTGTAGATCTTTGGTATAATAAAAATGTTTATCATTGATTTTTAAAACATTCATACATATCTACTAGGATTTTTTCTTCTAAAATGTGAAAAATTTTTAATTTACAAATACATGTCAACCTTCTTTGATTAGCAGTGTAAATTGAATTTCAAGTTACTAGGTTATAAGCCAAAAGTTGCTTACCATAATGTCATGATGTTTAACTCAGTGTTTGAAAGCAGCAAATACTTGGCTTACCTATATCTAAGAATAATTAATTTGACTTACTTTGTAAAATCATTTTAAATTAGGTATTTATCTTAAACTATTTTAAGGAAAAATGTGTTTGAGACAGTAGAGTAAGACTGTTAAACATTATTTCTTTAAAAAAATTATTTTTTACATGAAAACAAAATATATTTAAATGTGCTGTAATCAAATATTTCACTTCTATGTCCCAGATCGACTTACTTCAAAGTAAAAATTTTCACTTGTCAGCTGAAATTTCTGATTAGAACTACTAATATTTATGTATTTTTTTGTGCCTAGTCAGAATGTAAATTGCATAGTGGATTTTTGAAATTCTTAATTTGGATGAAAGTAAGTGATATATATATTTATAAAGTTGCTATTGGGGAAAAATGGTAATTTTCATTTTTTTAAAAACTAATGATTGGTTATGTTTGTAGTTTTTTTTTACATGTGTTTAGCACAGCCTCTGAATTTAAAAATATACTATGGTCTGTAGTGACCCTAAAAATATTTCATAATTTAACATACTTATGTCAGTTTTTTCATAGCTAAATATAACTTCTAGAAGGAAATTGTTGCCTTCTGTTTAATTATATTAAATAAAATGGAGTTAAGAGAAATGTTCTCAGCATATTTTGTATATAAAACCAAAAAAGGATTAGTATTGGGCCAATGGCCAAGAGTAATATTACTACCATGTAGACTGTTAAAGTTCAAAGTGTTTCACTTTCCCCAGAATTTTAGAAACTAGAAGTCTGGGAGATACAGTATCAGCTGCAATTGGGTGATTCTAAGTTCTGTCTAAGTACTATTTATCTTTTAATTATTGTGTGACATAGAACATATGCCAACTTGCAAAACATGCATAATTTCATTATGTAATGGTTTGTTTTAGGCATAAAATATCAGCAAACCATACCTTGTGTATTTTGTCTTATATTTCCATGTAGAACTAAATTAAGTGAGATTTTGGAAAATGAAATGCTTGCTGACCTTTTTGGTCAGATATTTCATGATGGCATTACTGGGTAGATTCTAACCCATGATTCTAATTGTGGAATAAAGAATAATATAGAATATGAGACTATGTTTGGGCACTTAACTCTTTATAAACTCTTTGTTTATATTATGTATTAACCTCCATCATAACACTAAAATTCTATGTCCAGGAGTTCTGTAATTATAACTATTGTTGCTCTTCATGTAACAAAATATGCTTATGATAGTAAAATGAATAGAAGCGCACCAAAATGCTATTTTTAATTCACTTGTAACTGTTACTCTTGTAATTATGTATTACACAATAAAATTTGTAAAAATTTTAGCATGAAAAATAAAATTTGTATCAGTAAAGTATCTTGGTTATGCTTTTGAAATTCTCTTTATACAAACAAATCAGTGTAGATATTGAAAGTCCTTTAGCTTAAAGCTCTGTAATCCTTATGGTCTTTACCCAAACTCCATATTAGCATCATCTTTGATTTCTCTTTCTTTTGTTCACTTTGTTTCTGATTCATTGCCGAATCCTATCTGTTCAACCTCTGTAATATCTCTGGAATCTGTCTCACACTTGAAATCTTTTTTTTCCTAGAAAATTATTTGGCTATATCTTTAATCCTCTGATCTTACCTCTTTCAATGCCTGGCTCAAGTGTCCCATCCCTTTCTCCCTGCAAATTTAGTAAAACACTTGACTCTTCCCACCCAGATGTGTACATTTAAAAGAATTGCCCAATCAGAAATATATTTTTTAAAGATTGTATTTTTGAGAGAGAGGGGAAGGGAGGAAGACAGGGAGAGAAACATCAATGTGTGAGAGAAACTGGTAGGTTGCCTCTCGCATACCCCCAGCTGGGGACCTGGCCAGCAACTCAGGCATGTGACCTGCTTGGGAACTGAACTGGCCACCTTCTGGTTCACAGGCTGGTACTCAGTCCACTAAGCCACACTAGCCAGGGCTTGCTTTGGTTTTTGAACTCAAAACTTTTTGTTTTGAACAGAAACACATTTTGCCAATTTGAGTTAGTGTTTTAGTTATGGCTTTAAAAATCTTGTATCAAGTAGCATGATCTGAAATTGTGACATAAAAAGAAACAAATCCTGGTAAAGTAATAGGAAAAATAAGATTACCTGGGTGTGCTCTCCTTAGCCAATTAGTCAAAGCAAGATGAAGAATCAATAGCAAATTCATGCCTTTTGCCAAGCGACAAGGAGATAGCCAACTTATCACATGCAGAATTCAGAACACTGGTAATCAGGATGCTCACAGAAATGATTGAGTACAGACACAAAATAGAGGAAGTAAAGGCTATGCGAAGTAAAATAAAAAAAGAAAATATACAGGGGACCAACAGTGAAGGCAAGGAAACCAGGACCCAATGATTTGGAACAGAAGGAAGAAAACATTCAGCCAGAACAGAATGAAGAAACAATTCAAAAAAAACGAGAGGCTTAGGAACCTCTGGGACTACTTTAAACGTTCCAACATTCAAATCACAGGGGAGCCAGAAGAAGAAAGGGGAGAGCAAGAAATTGAAAACATTCGGAAAACTGATGAAGGAGAACACAATCTAGTGAAGGAAATAGACTTCCAGGAAGTCCAAGAAGCTCAGAGAATCCGAAAGAAATGGGACCGAAGGAGGAACACACCAAGACACATAATTAAATTATCCAAGATTAATGATAAGGAGGGAATCTTAAAAGCAGCAAGAGGAAAGGAGACAGTAACCTACAAAGGAGTGCCCATAAGACTATCAGGTGATTTCTCAAAAGAAACCTTACAGGCAAGAAGGGACTGGAAATAAATATTCGAAGTCATGAAAGGCAAGGACCTACATCCAAGATTACTCTATCCAGCAAAGCTGTCATTTAGAATGGAAGGGCAGATGAAGTGCTTTCTTTCCCACATAAGGTAAAGTTAAAGGAGTTCGTCATCACCAAGACATATATGAAATGTTAAAGGAACTTATCTAAGAAAAGGAAGATCAGAACTATGAAGAGTAAAATGACAACAAACTCTCAACAATTGAACCTAAAAAAACAAAAACAAACAATAGGGTAATTAACTTGCTAATCCTATCAGCAAGGTGTCTGCTTCAACAACTAAGCAAACAACTAAGGAACAGAATCACAGAAATGGAGATCACAAGGAGGGAGATCAGTGGGGAGGGGGAGAGGTGAGAATGGGGGAAAAGATACAGGGAATTAGAAGCATAATTGGTAGGTACAAAATAGACGGGGGGAGGTTAAGAATAGTATGGAAAGTGGAGAAGCCAAAGAACTTACATGTACGACCCATGGACATGAACTAAGGTCGGGGGTATGCTGGTGGGCCAGTAGGTACAAGGTGGAGGAAGATAAAAGGGAGAAGATAGGACAACTACAATAGCATAATCAATAGAAAATACTTAAAGATTTTATTGATTATGCTATTCATGAGTGGTTTTTTCTGGTAGATTTTGGTTCCTTTGATCAGTGGTTTTCAGGGGTTTTTTTTAAATTATGAAACCTATTTTTTAAACTTCTTATGTAGAACCTCAGTGTGTGACAAAACATAGCTGCTTGGATCTAACCGGAAGCAGTAGGCCTGTGGTTCTGACTGCTCATCCTCCCGAGGCGCTAGGAGCCACTGGCCGGGAGTGCGGTGCGCAGTGCTCCGTCAACGACAATTTAGAGCAATTTAACAAAACTACTTCAGTTTAAAACTATTTTTCATACACAGGCAAAAACAAGATTCAATTTATATTTTATAAGTTGCTTTGAAAATGACAGTGAAGGGAAAAACATGTAATTTTGAATTTTCTAATTGCTCGTAGTGATTTTTACATGTATTTCAAGTGTTTAGTCTTCAAAACAATCTTTTTTAAAAGTTTTGAGATTTTGATCAATATGTATTGTTGGGAAATACCCGGTCTGGTTTCAGGAACTGTAACCCTGACGACAGGATGGAGGGCCCCAAGCTACAGGTGGCGCCCCAAACGGGGATGATAAGCGACCATCAGAGGTCATCTGCCAGCAGCTCCAAGCCAATCGTCCCGGACCACACACCGGCTGGACTGGAATTTTGGGGCGCCAATCATCCCTGGTAGGGCTCAGCAGCACCATCACTTGATGGGTAAAGCTGTGGATGTGTGGAGCTCTAAGGGGAGGGGTTTTTCCTTTAGGGCCGTCTCTTGCACCCATTCGTTAGGACCATCTGGTCCAGTTCAATTTTGTGTCCTGTTTTTTCCCTCCCCCAGATAACATCTGAAAGTTCAGTTTGAATCCAAAAACTCCTTGCAGTTTTGCTTTCTCTCCCTTGGAAGCCTTTTCGCACAAGCAGCACATTTTCTCAGTCCCTAGCACGGAGTGGAGTTGAGAGACAGCGGAGCCGGAAAAGGAAAACAACAGCATCCCAGCCGCAAATATGGGCTGGAAACTCTCTAAGGAGCGGCAGGTCTATCTCAGACTGCTCCAACAGCAACTTAAAGCTGGTTTTTCAGCAGATAGTAAAAGAATGCTATCCGTGGTTCCCTGGCTCTAGATATTGAGGAATGGGAAAAGGTAAAAAAGAAATTAAATTGGCTTCAGGAATTCTGACCATCTGAATCTTCTTACTTGTAGCTTGATAGCAACTGCATTGGCTCCTTTGCATATTAAAGCAACCACAGCAGGGGACTTGCCAGAAATCAGCTGCTTTTAGCCCTGAATGAAAAGTATTGGTTTTTCAAGTTTTTTTTCTCTCTCCTAACTATACCATTTCTTTACTCAGATTTATAAGTTTCATTTTTAAGTTTCCCACTCTTCATTTCATAAAATACTTCTTAGGTAAAGGTTAAATAATAATAACATGATAGTAGTAATAATAATAAGTATATAAGTATGTATGTGAATATATTTATGTATGAGTATGTTTATATGTACATGTATCTTATACATGATATATGTGTGAAGTATGTGACTATATAAAAATAAAAATAATAAATATACAGGTAACAATATAATGATACAATTTATAATAAATAATAAATACAATTTAATTATCTGGATTTTGCAAATCTAATAATTATTAATAATAATAAACTTTAAAGTAATAAATAGAATTTAATTATTTAGGTTTTGTGAATCTAAATAAGTGAGTAAATAAAGCAACTGAAAATCTTATATTACAATTAGCCTACGAGAACACAAATAATAATTAAAGAGCTGTTCTTAATTCTATCAAGCTAACGAGCATTTAATGTCAAGTCAACTTATTAAAGCTTGCCAGAATGTAGGCACTAAAAGCCACTTAACTTGCTGTGGCCATTAATGAAGGATTGTGAAAATGAAGGATTATAATGAAGGATGGTGAAAGAATAAAGAAAAAAATATATATATATATATGCCATGTCCATGCATGGCATGGGAAGGAAGAACATTAAAAGCAGAAAATGAATGTATGCAAAATAAGTGAAAAAAGAGTCTTTTGAAACACTAAAATTTCATCCATGGAAGGGACCAGGCACTGAGAACAATAGGGTAATTAACTTGCTAATCCTATCAGCAAGGTGTCTGCTTCTCCAGGACTGTAGGGGGAAAAAAAAAAAGGAAAAGAGTGGCACTTTTAAACTCAGGTGTTTTTTCAGCTGCACCTGAGGCCTGAGGCCTGCAACCTCAGCCTACTTACAAGACCGATATTGGCCTTGGTTGCACGGCAAAGTCAACTCAAGAATTTTTAAACAGACGGAAATTCAACATAAAACAGGAATCTCTTATAATCTTATCAGTCAAGCCATTGTGGAGCGCACTCATCATACCTTTAAGTTTCTCCCTAACACACAAAAAAGGGGGAGTCAGGAGTCCTCTACTAAAAATTTACTAAAAATTTGATAATGACAGCCATGTATACCTATAATTTTTAATTGTGACAATTCACTTAATATTCCAATAGGGAAACATTTCCACCGGAGGAAGCCCCGTGAAGGGCCTCATCCCTTGATATTTTATAGGAACCCCCTAGGAATGGAAACTGTGAAGGACCAGAAAAGTTACTAATCTGAAGGAAGAGGGTATGTTTGTACTTAAGTCCCAACAGGACCACTGTGTGCAACCAGTCTGAATGAACCGGATGGAAACATCACATCTAATCGGCCGTGATATGGCCGGGAGAACACCAGGATGCCATTGTTACCCGCCAACAGCTCACCTGTGATCCCAGCTTCTCCAAGCTGTGTGTCACCCCACTGCAATGGAATTCCAGTCAACACTCGGGCGAATGTGCAACACTGCCTTAGAGGGGCCTTCTCATCCAAGTTGAAAGGCCATATCGACCAGCTCCAGCTTGAGCTGTGTCAACAACTTCAGGACATTAAGACTCTCTAAGCAGGAAATTTTCCAAACTCTAAATGATAATTTGCAATGGTTCAATCCTAAAACATGGTTTGTGGGTCTGAACCTCCGTGTATGGGTCATGGGCACTGCAGGATGTTTATTGATCATCATTGTCTTCTGTGCTTTGTGATGTATTTGTAAGCTGTTCCATTGAGACAAAGTGAGGGAAAAACAAGTAGCTGGTTTTGTTGGACTCACTTCAATGTCCGCTCTAACAAAAAAGGATGAGATGTTGAGAAACACCCTGTCTGGTTTCAGGAATTGTAATCCTGCCAACAGGCAGGAGGGCCCCAAGGCTGGAAATAATCAGGGAGACCTTGGAGAAACAGGCCCCTGTTGAGACCTAACCTTCCATGCCCCTGCCTCCCTGCTTGGAGCTGTGATGGTCGCTTGTTGATGACGGGTAAGACCCCTCTATGGAAGGGGCAACCTAAGCCAGATATTGGCCGGTATGGGAAGCAGACAAGAAATTGGGGGACATGGAGAAAGGGCAAAAAGGCCCACACCCCCTGCCTCAGCTTGGACATGGCTGGAGTCCTCATCCTATCTGGAAGAAGTCCCCTTGTCTGTTGGTGGCTCCCTCCCCCAACCTGGCTCAGGCATGAGACAATACTGGAGTCAGTCCTAAACCAGATCTGGTGGTTCCCAGGGAAATCAGGGGTAAAAGTAAATTCTTTAAAGTGTGCTTTGTTCTTCCCTTAGAAGCTCTAGCCAGCTCATGCTGGGAAGGAAATTTACATTATTCACAGACCCTAACCCTATTCCCTTAGGCACTCTTATGTTTAGACCGCTCTCTTGTTTAGCTCTCTCTTGTTTACTAGTCTCCTCTCAGACCCATGTAAATGGGTGCGTTCCTGTCATTTATTTTCTTCAAAACATCACCCATTCTCTGTAAACATTAACACACTGATGTCATGAGATAACCTGTGCATTCCTGTAACGTAGCCCGACCGACAACCTTTTCCATAAAAGGCTTCGAACGAAGGGACTTGGGGCCTTCCCCGCTAGAGGGATGTGCCATGTCCCTTCTCCTGGCAAACCAAGAAGTGTGTGCAACAACTCGTGTTCATTCCCCCCATCCGTGACACCCCCCAGGACAGGCTCTGCAGGATTCAGAGTCCCCGGTCCCATCTCAGCGGGCCCCGGATGGTAACCCTCGGATCCCGGGAGCGCCGCGCTCCCGGCGATGGGCTCCGTCCCCTCGGGGCAGCTGTTGCCCAGACCTGGGACCAGCGGTGACCAGCGGTGGCGCTCCTCCCACACGTCCCCTGTTGCTGCCGCCTTACAGGGCTTCCCGAACAGGGATGAAAAGGGACCACGTTACAGTATATCATCTTAAAGTGAGTTTATAATGAAGATTCCAACATTTATTTTCATTATATTAATTCCAGATTCATGAATAGAATGTACTGATAATAGCATTAAAAAAATTACCTAAACGAAACTGGAGCTACAAAGAATACTGATCTCAAATAGGTGTCAGGTATTTAATTCTTAAATTTGAAAGGATATACTTCCCAAGCAAAACTGAATTTTCTGCCTTGTTGGTAGTTTTTGAAAAGTTATTTCTACTGTGAATAAATGCAAATGGAGACATCAGTGGTATGTGTAAATTTAAAAAGGTTAAAGTCAGACTTTTTAATAGTATTTACTCAAATGTAATGTTTGTACATCAGATTGTCTAATTTGAGTAAAAAGTCATTTATCCTAAAAGATATTTGTTCACATATAAATTATAATCTTTAAATGTATACCGTTACTTGATTATACATTATTTTAATTGTGCCCTTATTGGATAACTTTTGTATTTTTAAAGCTAAGCAGTATGACATTTCCTAAAATTACATTATTAGTAAATTACACTTACTTTAAAAGCTCATCTTCTTCAACTGGTATCTTATCCTATAATACTAGCTGACTATTTTATAAGCCTGCAACTGGTTAAAAACAAACAAACAAGCAAAAGACAGGAATGCTTTCAACACCCCTACAAACCCCATAGAATTGTCATTCTTCTTTTCATGCTTTTATTTTTTTCCATAGCACCTATTACCATGTAAAATATTATAGATATTTACCTATTTACTTATTGTCTGTACAACTATACTAGAATGTGGTAAACATGAGAACAGAGATTCTTGTGTACTGACTGCTTTAGCACTCAATTACTTATCACATATCCATCAATGAAAGAAAATATTCAGTAACATTTAGATTTATGTAGAATTTTTAAAAATGTTTTACTATATTCAAGATCTTTCATTTGTAATAGTCAATAAAAACATTCTTCAGCAATTTTTAGTAATAAAGTATTTTTAATTGAGGTGTGTGATGTACATTGTTTTTTAAGACATAAAGTTATTTCACACTTAACAGACTATAGTATAGTGTAAATATAATTATTACATGTAATGAGAAAACAAATTGGTATAACTTTATTGTGATGTTTATTACAGTGATCTGGTACCCACAATATTTCCAATTTATATCTGTAAATATAAGACACAGTATTTGGTCCTATAGGGGATACAAAGAAGAAAATAGTACAGTCCCAACCTCAAAAAAAAAACACAAAAGAACAATAAAACAAGTTAGTGGCTATGATTAGAACTGGCTCCCACCGTTATCACTTGGATACTTTCCTCCCTATTCTTCAGTGTCCATCTCAGTTCGGCAGTGGAGAACAGTTGGAGTACAACTCTATAGCATTTTGGGGGCAGGGAGAAGGATACAGGGTCATCTCAAGCAGTAAGCATCCTTGTTGGTTTGTCCTAATTTGGTTTGTTGGCTGAACAAATATTTTCTATGAATGCTGTGGAGGGGAAAAGTTGGGAAACCCTGTACTTTAAGGGAATGATGTACAAAATAATTTCTCTTTGTTAATCTTAATAACTCTGATAGGAAATATGTGGCGTATTTCCCAACTTGCATTAGAGTAGACTGTAGTATTAATATCTTCCCTTAAATCAACTCTGGATTTTAACATGGATTTGCTTTTATCATTTTATTATTTATTGAAGGCAAAGAAATGTATATAAAGGGACCAGCACAAATAATGCCCCTTGTTTATTACAAAATCTTTTATTACAAAACCATAAGCATGTAATTCTGTAACATAACAATATCACACTCAAGCATACCATATGACATTTTAGGTAAAATATTCAAATTAAAACTATAAATTATTATGCCCATATTATTTATTACTCTACCAACCACATTCAAGCAGGCCTTACTTCTGCTGGACCCTATATAGTGCCACATAATAATATTTCAGTCAGTAAGGGACCACGTGTGAGGGTGGTATACCACACAACCTAGGTGTGTAGTAGATTATATACCACCTAGCTTTGTGTAAGTACACTCTGTGATGTTCACACAGTGATGAAATCACCTAATAGCACATTTCTCAGAATGTATCCCTGTTACTAAGTGGTGCATGACTGTATACATATTCTTAATTCCGAGGATGATTGTATTATATACCAATTCTGGGTCAAAATGATATATAGAATGAGTCACAATATTCTTTTTGAAACATAATTGTAAATGCTAGTGGCTTTTTTCAAGTCCTCTTTTAATTTTCCAATTGTAGAGATACAGTATTCAAGAACATGTGTTCTCAGTGGTAAGCATTTTTATTTAGTTTATCTAGAGCTGTAGACCAAATCCTGGCAGCAAGTAGCCACTGTCAGTTGCTTTACAAACTACCTATTTAAAGTTTTGGACAGTTCACTCTAATAGGATTCCAGCTGAGCTGCACATATTTAGCCTGACCCCTTGGCTGTATCCAGAATTAATTGGAATTCTAGTGCAAATAACAGATGTATTCACCTGTATTTATTTTTCAAGGCTAAGTTATTTTGTGGCTGAAGAGTTGGAACATTACAGCAGCCTAGTCACCATGTTTGTTTAACTCTTTCTATGGGCATTATTGTCTATTTCATGTTATAGTCAATGTGATGATATTATCTGGGCTTGATTTTCAGCCCATTGATAAAGTTATGATCTAATGATTAAATTTTTTTTAAAAATGAGGCTAATGTAAACCCATCCCTTGTAATTCAAAGTCATTTATTTCAGAAATCAGTTCTAATCAAAGTGACTAGGTTGAAATTTACACTTGAACTCACAAATAAGGAAATGCAAATAAAATGTTATTTTGTTCCTTTCAGACTGGAAAATAGTAAGAAGATTTATATTAACCATTGGGCAAGAGTATGGAAATGGTCTTTATTGTGCACTCTTGGCAGAAGTCTGAACGTATGTAGCTTTATTAGAGAGCAATTTGTCATTATCTCTCAATTAAAATGTACATTTGCCTGAACTCAACAATTCTGCTTTCAGAAATTTTCTGTCTCTGGAATATTTATATAAGTATATGTAAAGGCATGGATTTCAAATTTTAAATTAGTAGTTTGAACATAAATATTATAGTATATTCTTCCTAACTCAAAGTACTGTTTTTTTTTTTTAAGAAAAAGAACAGCTTTACTCAAAAACAAGAACTTACAATTGACTAGGAACTGAAGAAAGCTCTGTGAAATAGAAACAAAAAGTTAAAGAAAAAGAGGATTATATTAACGGGAAAATGTAGTCCATGCAATGATCCCATTCTAAAAGACAGGCCTGGAAGGGCAGAAAGGGGAACAGGAAAGCCCAGGGGAAACTCGCGTGTGATCTCCATGGGACAAGACGGGAGTTAATACCAAACTAAACAACTCCAAAATACAGAGAGCAAAAAGCGACACTGGACAGAGAGGAACTGCAAGTAGACAAAGTTAATGGGAGATGTAACATTTCTTTCCTTGAAACTGAAAGTTAAAGGCATTAAAGATTTAGGTAAATAATGAAGATAAGTACTTTAAAGCAGAAAGTTCATTCTTTTCAAACACACAATTTTGTCAGAACACTGCTGTGTGGGCAGACCATAGGTAACTTTTTCTCACCCGGAATGCAATACACCTAAGAATCAATAAAAATAATAAGAAAATTGCCTAAAGCTAAGAAGTTAAAAAGTGTAAAACACAAGACAAACAAAATAAAATGGAAGAAACTTAGAAGTGAACTTAGAGCACAGCATTTTAAAATCTGTCAGATATATGCAAAGAAAAGTGACAGAAAAAATATATCCTAAAGTGCATGTATTAGAAAATAAATAGACTGAAAATAACTGTTTTTCCAACTCACCAAAAAAGTAACAAAATAGCCTAAGGAAAATAAAATGAGAAAAAAAATCTGTAATGATAGAGCAAAGACCACAATAATAAAGCAGAGACTTTTGAAAATAGTTTTTAAAAATCAGGCCTTCTCTTTCCAGCACTGTGGTGAGTTAGGTGTCTAGCAAAACCTTCCCTGTACAGAAACCCTAAAAACACTAGAAAAATATTTTTAAATACATGGTTAGGCTGGTGAAAAAACAAACAAACATTGGAGCCAAAAATCACTTAGAATCACAAGAAAACACAGTGTGTCAAAAAGTGTATAAAGGATTACAAGTATGAGGGAGTTACCCAAAGAAGAAGGGAGAATAAAACCAAATAAACTGCAGACAGCTCCAAAGCTTCATTTACTGCAGCTTCAAAGCTCCAGCATACAGTTGGAAATCGGGAACCTTCAGGGGATTGGAAGTCTTTTCCATCATTAGCTTCTCATTTTTTGGTGACCTATATGCTAAAATGAACAAGTATTTTCTCCCAACACATGCAACATAGAGGATAACTGTCATAATGTCGCCATTTAGCAAACGGAAGGGTTGGGAATTACCACTGGGGCTCTGTAGGGACACCAGAGACCAAGGATTTCAACCCCATTCCTGAAACCACTGGGGAGAGGAGAAAGGCTAAAGACTGAGTTCAGTCACTAGTGGCCGACAATGTAATCGATTATGCCTGTGTAGTGAAGCCTCCCTAAGAACCCAGGAGGACAAGGTTTGGACAGCTTCCAGGCGGATGAATGTATCCATGTGATGGGCACAGAAGCTCCTGTGCTCAGGACCCTCTGGACTTCACCCAAAGTACAAGTGAGCAGGCTGTTCATCTGTATCCTTGGTAATATCCTCTGTAATAAATTGGTAAACATAAGTAAATGAGCTCTGTGAGCCATTACAGAATCCAAGGAAGGGGTCATGGGAATCATAGTTTTTAACCAATGGCTCAGAAGTACAGGTGAAAACATGGACTTGCAACTGGTGTCTGGTTAGGGACAGTCTTATGGACTGAGGTCTCAGCCTGGGGGATCTGATGCTATCTCCAGGGAGACAGTGTCAGAAATGAGTTGAATTTGTAGGATACCCAGTCAGCGCCTTTCACAATTGGAGTGGTTTGGTGATGTTGAAAAGCGAACCACCACGGACTACTTTTTATCCCTCAGGTATTTTGACACTTCCTCATATATCTTGAAGGAAACAAAATAGTATTTCAACTTGAAAGTTTTCTAAAAGCCGGGTGAGCCCTAATGCTGAAGTGGATGGTGGCTAGTAACTCACAAGAGACAGTCTTAGGAAAAATGAGCTGATTTTATAAATGTGAAATAGGATTCTCAGATGCAGAATATTAAAAAGCTGACACTTTCTGCAAGAGCCAGTCAGTACTCCTGGGTAAACTTGACCTGCCTGAGTTACAATAAGCTGTAATGATAATAGCCAAGTGTCTCTCACAGGGGTACTAAGATTTGATGACTCAATATTTGTGGAATCTCTAAAGTTATGTAAGCATAAATGAATAAGTAGGGACACCCTTATACCATTGCTATTTCTGTATTAAATTTTTTCTGATAATTTTTTATCTTAAAATGCCTTCTAAGGTAGGCACTGTATGAGACTAAAGATATAGGGTGAAAAGTATAAAATAATATATAGTAGAGATTTCCGATTAACTAATTGTACTTTCATGTTAGTGAAAGAAAAGGGAGTCATTAATCATACCCTACAAAGTCAGTCCTAGATTGTAAAGTAGCAAAATAAAAATCTGGAATAGACACTTAAGATATAAATGTGTTTAAAAATTTTGAAAAAGTTCTTGCCAAATTTTTTTTCTTATGGTTGAGACAGACTTTAGTTGTTTATTTTTCACAATGAAGAAATTGTAACAATATTTTGTCTGTTTATTATTTAATGGAAATTAGATACCTTATTTTCATATATCTTCAATTTTGCCTTCACATCCTCCCCTCTGTCACTGTTATATATGCAAATGGAAGTACTTTTTTAAAAAAAGATTAATTTATTTATAGAGAGAGGGGAAAGGAAGGAGAGAGGGAGAGAAACATCAATGTGTGGTTGCCTCTCATGTACCCCCTACTGGGGACCTGGCTTGCAACCCAGCATGTGTCCTGACTAGGAATCAAACCAGTGACCCTTTGGTTTGAAGGCCAGCACTCAGTCCACTGAGCCACATCAGCCAGGGCAAATGGCAGTACTTCTAATGGTCCTAGGTTAAAACAAAATCTTCACATTTTCACTCATAGAATCTACTCTACCCTCTCTGTTGCCTAGTTGCAAAAGAGAGAATCAAATTAAATACTTTTAGAATGAATAGGAGAGTTTAGTAATATAGCCATATACAAAATATACTAAAAATAATTTTTTTCTTGATGATGCAGCAGTAAGTCTATGGAAAATAATGAAATAAAGATTTTAATTCATCATAAAAAAATCTTTACAACTGTTTATACTTTTATTATGTTTTCCAAACTGCAAAATTGTGATTGTGATATTGTCCCTCATTTCAACTGAGGTACCTAAGACAGGATACATTGGTCCAAAAAATCTCTTCAACTAGCCTGGTTATGATACCCCAATCTCCGCTAATGAAAGAGACATTTCTGTCAGTGAGCATTGTCTTTTAAAATGAACAATCTCCTGAGAGAATTTTGTTGAGGAAACTGCTCTTCTCATTCTTTGCTTTTTCCCTTCTACCTAACTGACATCACCTTCCTCAAGACCAGGAGAGTTTCTCAGGGTGAGAAGAAAAGAAAAATTAATAAAGTCACCTCTTCTTTATGAGAAGAGTAATTCTGAATGGGACAACCCCATACCAAGCTTTGAGCAGGTTCCTCTTTCTGAAAGGGCAGTGTGGACGTCGGGAGGTGTTAGGACATCAGTAGAAAACCCACATGATTTATGTTCCACTAACACCAGAAGGGGCCGCCAATAAGCATCAGAGTCATAGGCCTCTGATCATATTTTCTGTTCACTGACTATGCTTGCCAGATTTTTATTTACAGCATTGTTTTGAATGCAGTTGACCGTATTTTATGTGTTGAGCATCATAAATTTTGTCATTCCAGTAGCATTATGGTCAATACAACTCTTAGACTTGGACAGCAAGAGACACTACCTCAGCAGGAGCTGGAGCTGTCCTTCACCATGTCACTCCCCACACGGGCCAAGGGCATGTGGCCTCCCATAGACTGTGTTTCACCTTTTAGACCATGCTATGGGTAGCGAGGACTCTGGACTGTCTGTTCCATAAGCCCCAAGGCCACTTTTCAGCCTGTGGGTTTCTTTTCTAGAGTCTTTTTTCCCACAGACCTGCTTGCAGTGGGGGGTCCACACCCCTAGAGACTGGATGTCCATGGGTATTGGCTATAAGGGTGTCCTCTGGGCACAGGAGAGGTTCAAGGCAAAGTGATATTGGAGTAGGAAGGACAGGGAGGAGGAGTGGGAGATGGTGTGAAGAAAGCTGGAGGTGGGGACCAAATCCTGCCATCTCCACATTCAGTCGTAGAAAGGACATTCTGAGCAGTTCCCTTAGAACCTGGCCTTCTAGCCTCAAGCTCTTTCCAAGGTGGGGTCTGGGATTATCAAGTGGGCAAAGGATTCCAGGTATGGACCAGGCTGGGTAACGAGAAACCTTAAAACCTCAAGATAGATTCCCCTTCTCAGCCTAGCCTCATGTTTTTGGCAAAATAATAATAATAATAATAATAATTTTGAAATTGTGCTATCCATCTTAACTGTTCCTTTACTCATATTTTGAAAAAAATTTTTTTACAGCTGTATTTGTTTTTACAAAGTAGAAAATGTTTTATTTACCAGTTTGTTGGCTTATTTATTGTATATTTTTAATTGAGTTTATTGGGGTGACCTTGGTTAATAAAGCCGTACAGGCTTCAGGTGTTCAGCTCAATAAAACATCATCTCTGCACTGCATCGGGCACTCATCGCCCAAAGTCAAGTCCCTTTTTGTGCCCATTTATCCCTCCTATACCTCCACCCCATATATTTTGTAAATGAGAAAGGGGTGCTGTGATAAATCTAACCAAGAGTAACTTCACAAGGTGACCTTATCCTAAATTCCTAACTGGACAGACCTTGGTGGGTAGTCATGCCCCAGGCATATAACGTTGCCTTAAGCAAGCCCTGTCCATTGTTTCTGTGTATCTAGGTTAACACCTTTGAAACACCTCTTTTTCCGATACCCCAAAAAATACCATCATGAGGGCACATAATCTTGTTAACTCTCCTGTAACCCAATCCTCACCTAATTTTCTCCCACCTTCTTGGAGTTTTCCTTACAGTCTTTCCTTAATTCCAAATACTGAAAACCTTCATCTTCAGAAGCATTCTTCACAGCCTTTGAGGTCTTGCTTCCAGCCGTGTCCTCTGTTTGGCTCTCACGAACTCTTACAAATTTTTTCTATGGGTTTGGATGTTCTTATATTGACACTTTTGTATTGAAACAGGCTTGACCTGATTATGTAACAGGGCAGTCATGGCTTCCCGGGTACAATGTCTGGCATAGCACTAAGAGGAAATTTCTGAATCAGGTGGTATTCTTCCAGGAGGAGAAACTTCTCTACAGAAGTTGTCAGAGGACCAGAGACAACCAGAAGTGATGTCACATGGACAATATGAGAATGCATCTCCCCACTCTCTCTAAACCTGGCTTTGTTCCATCGGCTTAAGCCAAAGCCTGTGGGCCAAGGGCATCACTGGAGCCTCCTAGATTTGGCACTGGGGGCACAGATGGGGTGGGGGTGGAATATGGAGAAGGTGTTTGCATGCAGAGGGCTGACAGTGTAGCAATGGAAACAATACATAAACGAATATCTCAGAAAAGATCATTCCCTCACAGGAGCAAATTAGTTAAATGTGTTAAAAATAAAAGATAAAACCATGGTTTAAATGAGGTTTCAACTTGGGCCTAATTTACTTTGTCATACATCTCTGAATGTGTCCCACAACTTTAGAAATAAATCTGTGGAAGGGTTTAATCGGAAATATGAAAATTACTCTAGAAAAAAAAATCAATCTTCTTAATGACTGCATTATATGCCGACAGGCTTTAAAATGATAACCAGATTGGCGTGATTGTTGTAGCCCTGTGGGGTTCAATACGAGTGCTGTGAAGTGGAATGGAAAGATATGGCAAAAGAGAGCTTCTCAATTGATTTTAATAACCTTTGAAATAAGAAATAGATGTTCTCTGACAAATAGGTTAATCTTCTCAATTTTCATTGAGGTTTTATTACACAGCAGCTTTTCAAACGCGTTTTGGTGTTAAAGTGGATTTTGTACATGCAACTTTTATCTTTTTAATGGTACATTATCCACTACCCATTTTCTAATTTAAAAAAATCATATTCCATAATGACAAAGGATACTGAAAAACAGTAAGGATAACGATTAAGTTTCTTTAAATTTCAACTAAATTTAGAAACTGTTTTTTCTGTCAGTATCTTAAAACTCCTTTATATCAACCTAGCATCATAATGATGAATTTCTTCCTTATCACTGTGGTGACTAATTGTGTATAGTTTATTGTCTATTCAAGGTTAGCACTGGGGATAACAGAGCAGCAAGGGACAGCTAATAGAACCATCTAAATTTCAGACATATTCTTTCCTGCTGATGAGTGTCTACCCCCATGCTTTGCACACAGCTCCATGCATTCTAGCTTTTGAGAAAATATTACTCTATAATGGTTTTTGGTTTAAGTATATGCTTGTGGATGAAAAGGGGATTCTACAGCAAGTAACCTCACAGGGCGATCTCACTGTAAATTCCCAACTGGGCAGATAGATCTTGGGGGGTAGTCGTGTCCCAAGCATTTAACTTCTTTAGGGCATTTTCTTCCCTGTACCAGGAACAGGTGGGTAACCAGAAACTCTTATCACTGGAGAAAGTGAGGACTTAAATCTGCATAACCACCTTACTCTTGTTTCCTGTGCTTTTTCTGATAACTAACTCCTCCAGTCCCCAACATCTGCTTTTGGCTTTACTGAGGATGGTATTTGAGGTTGTGGCCTTAGCCATGTTGGTGAATTACTGAGTGTTCCTGGGTCTCCCCCATGTATTGTACATGAGGGATTTACATGTTATTAAGCTTTAATTTGTTTTTCTCCTGCTAATCTGTCTCATGTCAATTTGATTATTAGATCAGGCAAAAGAAAGGTTTATTTTTACCTTAAGGAAGCCCTGCCCATTATTTGTGCATCTAGGTCAGCAATTTTCAGCCATTGTCCTGCAAGAATTTTGTAAATATGCAGTATCTGACTATTTAGTCAGGAGCACTGACCTCTTTCCCCTTAAGTTGTCAAGTAAAAAATCACAACAGCTAACACATCAAAAGCCATCTTGTGTGCATGCCCTGTCTTGAACCCTAAATATATAGGTTACACAATAGACTTGCATCTATTGGTCATGTTGCATAATAAGGTTGCATCTGATAGGTTAATTCTTGGTACCAGAAATCCTTATATACAAGTACAGGCAGCTAATTTAAAAAATTTTTCACCGTTACTTTATTACAGTTGTCCCAATTTTTCCCCCTTTGCCTTCCTCCTCCCAGCCCAACCTCCACTTCCATAACCAATCCCCACACTGTTTCCACATCCATGGGTCATTCACACATGTTCTTTGACTAGTCTCTCCCCCTTCTTTCCTCTATGATCCCCCTCCCTTCTCCCCTCTGTTCCAAGTTTCCATGCCTCTGGTTGTATTTTGTTCATTAGTTTATTTTTGTTCACTAAGTTCCTCTTATAGGTGAGATCATGTATTTCCTTATATATGAGTATAGGCACCTAATTTTTTAAAAGTCACTTCAGAGCAAAAAGGATAGGTAATTGTTATTATTATATTTTTTGTAAATCATTCAAAAATTTACCTTTTTTTTGTCCGATCCATAAAACATATATTTTTGGTGTGCTGCAGAATTTTAGTAATCAGTTTCTGTATGCCTGGAGATGAAAAAGGTTGAAAATTGTTGATCCAAATTAACGTATCTGTGAAATAACCAATCTCAAGAGAGCACATACTCTTGTTAACTGTCCCATAATGCAATACTGCCTTGCTTTCTTCCACCTCATGTAATTTTCCTTAGTTCCCTTCTTAATTCCAAATGCATAATAGAAGCTCAAAACTGTCATTCTTGGAAGCATTTGAGGTCTTGTTTCCTGGCAACTGTCATCAGTTTTGGCTCAAATAAACTTATAAAAATTCTCTGCAGGTTTGGACATTTCTTACGTCAACATGCTGCATTTTGAAAAACAGCATCTCAACCCCCAACCACTTTGAATATCATCCTCAGTTGGTCATTTAAGAGATCATTCCAAAATTTTATCAGCTTAGCAGGTTTTGGGTGAAAGGTATATAGGAGGAACAGTGGAGTCTATTGCCGTATGTCCTCTGCTGTACCTCCTATACCATAAAACGGGTCATCAATATCAGTCACAGCCCAACCCTGTATTGATCTTTTAAGAATCTTAGCCTTCCACTCACCTGCTTTATTGGCTGTCCCTCAGTCTTGCTCCAAGAACTACCATGATATGTAAGTCCTAATTCTAAGCATCAGCATGTGCATATAGGATAGCAGAATTTGTCACCAAAAATATGTCTTTTTGTCATAGGATTAATTTTGACTGGTTATTTTTAAGAAATAGCATACCTGGGGGAAGGAGACTCAAGATAAAAAGAAAAAGAAGTAACAGACTTGGGAGATGCTCTGAAAACCAAGTAGAAGTTACCTTTCATAAAAGACACTTACATTTATAAGGGACATCTCCATTTGTAAGGGGTCTCACTGTACCAGGAAAAGAAGAATGACTCAATTTCTAGAAACTCTTATCACTGAATAAGGCAAGGATTTAAATCGGCATAACCACCTTACTCTTATTTACTGTGATTTTCCTGAAATCCCATAACTGACTCCCTTACCCACCAACATCATCTTTTTGTCTTTAGCTGAAGATGGTATCTAAGGTGTTGGCTTTGGCCATTTTGGCAAGTTATTCAGTGTTCCTGGGTTTCTGTCATGTATACAGGATGTACACAGGCTATTAAACTTTATTTTTTCCCCTGCTAGTCTGTCTCTTTTCAATTGACTATTAGACCAGCCAGAAGAACATAGAACGGTAGAAGAAAATTCATCCCCTCCCCCAACACACACATGTACATTTCTTTGCCAGAGGAATTTTTCTGGGTTTTCCTTTTTGCCCATGTACAGTGGAATGCCAGGTAATGGCTGCCTGCCTGTCACTACCTCATAACACCCAAAAAATGACTAGTGAGAATTTGTAGGTAAATACCACTGCCCCCTCAAGTTTTCAATGAATTGTTTGAGGTGTGAGTTCATCGCTCTGGTTGAGACCATTCTCTAGCTGAACACAGAATTAAATTACTGTTCTTTTAAATTTGAACTTTAATTTTTGACTTTAGAAAGAGGGGAAAGAAGAGAGAGAGAGGGAGAGAAACATTGATGTGAGAGAGAAACATCAATTGGTTGCCTTCCATATGCACCACAACTGGAAATTGAACCCCTGATCCACTCATGTGCCCTGACTGGGAATCAAATCAGTGACCTTTCAGTTTGCAGGATGACACACAGCCAACTGATCCACACCAGCTAGGGCATAATATTAAATCTCTTAGTTGACTTTCTTTCCCTCTCTGTCTCATTTTTCCACTACCCTACAAGTGTCATCCGGGGATAACCTACCAATATACTTGCACTTAAAACTTTGTTGAAGTGTCTATATGGGGTAGGAAGATGTGAAATTAAGACAGTACCAAAAGTAAATACTTGGAATACATTAATAGTAATAGAATTCGCTCACCAGTTAAACGCCATTAAAGTTCAGTTGCTGGTGGCATATAAAATGTGGTAGTCCCTGGGATTTTGTAGCATCGCTTGACGTTTACCTGTGGTTAACTGAAGTGGCAAGTAATGCATAGGTTTATATGTCACTTGTACTTGAGAGATACGGGGTACAATATTATAAGGATTATGGAGTTGGTTGGTAGGTGTTAATTGCCATGAGGTTATGGAAAGAAAACAGTAACAATCTTAGGTCATCCAATTCTCAAATCAGTGTATAGTGAAAAAGCCCAAAAGTATTTAAAAAGACCGTCACCTCTTGTAAAGCCACTGTGTGCCATCTCTTCCATCTTTGCACTGGAAAGCAGGAAAAAAACAATACCAAGAAATAACCCACTAAAACATAGAAGTTGTGATGATGATATGCACATGTAAGCATAATTTGAAAGAAAAAATAATGTCAATAAATATAGCTGGGGATTCACTCTTAACTCTAAAAAATCTATTTTGAAGATATAAAGTAAGTATTTTTTTCTCTCCAAATATAGATTCAGCTTTGCACACATGGAAGTCTTAGAATTCTCCCTTTATCATCATCCACTCCTGGGTAACTCAGAACCTAGAAAAAAAGTTCAGTTTCCTCTGATCTATAGTTAACACTTGGTATCTAAAACTTGTTGGAGTTTAAACAATGTTCGCACTAAGAAATATTTCCAAGTCACAGTGAAAACATAATTCTTGTAAAGTGACATGTAATTTGACCTCAGAGCCTCTTTATAACAAAAATTCTACACTCTTAACTAAATTTCAGTGTGGTGAAAACTGATGGCCCAACAATTTTCACTAGGTAACAAAGGATCTTGCCTCTTTTTAAAATTTATAACATCCATAATTTATCAAAATTACCTCGTTATTTTTGTTTTGTACTTATTTATTAAAATAAACCTTTTCCCACATTGCAAAAAAAAGAAAATTTATAACAGCATTTCAATCAGAAAAAGTTAATATTGGAATCACTTATACTCTTTCTTGTAAAAATTATAGCTAGTTTAACTAGATTTTTTTATTAGTTTTTTTCAGAAAACAAGATCCCCTTAAGATAAGCATCAATTTACTACAGCAACCTAGTGCTTATTAACTGTGTTAATTTTTTTTTTTAAAATCTTGCATCAATCTATAGTTTAAATAGAACTAAAATTCTCTGTTGATTCCATCATAAATCTCTCAGACACTTTTTGATCACCTCCTATACACAAGGTGTGGTTATGGTGCTAGGAATTTACAATGAAGTATAAGAGACAGTTACAATACTCATGAGCCTCTGGGCATACAGGTACTCAGGCTGCCCGCAGAAGGAGAGAGGAGCCTGGAGAAGAAGGAGGTCCCTCTAGCTCAGTGGTCCCCAACCTTTTTGCCACCAGGGGCCAGTTTCATGAAGACAATTTTTCCACAGACTGGGGGTGAGGGTATGGTTTTGGAATGATTCAAGCATATTATATTTATTGTGTACTTTATTTCTATTATTATTACATTGTAATATATAACGAAATAATTATACAACTCACCATCATGCAGAATCAGTGGGAGCCCTGAGCTTCTTTTCCTGCAACTAGATGGTCTCATCTGGGGGTTATGGGAGAAACTGACATCTGAAGTGTGTTGCTTATGTCCAGTCTACTCCGTAGTCTCATTTTGGTTGCTGGCACTGCAGAAAACCCTGCTTCACAAAGATAGGATGTTGGAAATGGCAGAAGGCTTTTTAGTGCTTTTATGGCAATCTCAGGATATTCTGCCTTGAGTTTAATCCAGAACATATGGAGATTTGAAGTTGTCTCAAACATACTTTTAAGGCCACTGTCAATTGTGATCTCAGGCAGTTGAACCTCTTCTAGCGCGGACAAAGTCGATTGACCTGGCTTATTCACAAATAGGTCATGGATCCACTCCTTCCTAGTTTGGGGGTCTTTTGTGGTTGGGAAGTAATGTTCGAAATCTTTTGAAAGCTGAGATAGGTGATCATGTACCATCTGGGAGAAAGAAGGCCCTGGCTCACTCTCTTTCAAAATCCCCAAAAACTAATGTTTTAAACATGTCAAAAATCCCAATGTTCACTCATCGCTCCCATTATTGCAGTTTGGCTTTGAATGCAGCCACTTCATCTGCTGACTTGAACACAGTTGTTCTCCCCTGAAGTGACAGTTTGAGTTCATTGAGGAGGTTGAATATGTCACACAAGTGAGCAAGTTTTGCAACCCATTCTGTGTCACTGAAATGTGCAGCCAATAGTGACTGTTTTTCTAAAAGAAATCTCTGGAGTGGCTCTGGTAACTCAAAAACTCTGGCCACACATCTGCCTTTATAAAGCCATCGCACTTCTGTGTATAAGGGAAGACGCATGTGCTCTGTGTCCATTTCCTCACAGAACTGAATGAACAGATATGAGTTAAGGGCATGTACTCTAATGTGGTTGATAATTTTAATCACATCTTGCAAAACGTTGTTAAGTTCGGGTGACATTTTTCGACTAGCCAGCACTTCTCTACGGATGACACAGTGTGTAGACTCACGTTCAGAAGCCATCTCTTTGACCTGAGTAGTGAAACCAGAAAGCTGTCCAGTCATGGCAGCCACTCTGTCCATGCATATACTGACACAAAATGACCAATTCATTTTTCCTGATATGTAATCATTCAAAGACTTGAATAGTTCTGCAGCTGTGATGTTGGTTGGAAACAGAAGTGCACATAACATATCCTCATGCACATCCTCCTGAAAAATATATCATACAAAAACAAACATTGTTGTTAACATCAGTAGACTCGTCAACTTGGATTGCATACCAAGGTGACTCATTAATCATCTCTAAAAATCGTGCCTGAATATCCTCTGCTATTTGATCAATTTGTCTAGCTATAGTGCTAGCTGAAAGAGGAACACGTGGCACTGTTTGAACTGCAACCTCTCCTAAAATTTCCTGACACATTCATGACTAAAAAAATGGAGGCCCCCTTTGTTCATGTTCTTGCAAGCAAAAAAAAGAAAAAAAGAAAAAAAAAAAGAAAGAAAAGAAAAGGAAAAGGCCAGAAAAGACAACAAAAAGAGTGGTAGCAATGAAAAAGTGGAGGGTTATCATACCTTTAGTGGTACAGGTGGTTCTAGAATATTCAGGAATAAACACCTCCAATTGAAGTTTGCTATTTATTGTGTGTAATGTAATCATTCAGAAAAATTTTTGCTCTTTGCAGATCTTGTATTGTTGGTTTAGTTGAAGAGAAAGAGATAAAGTAGTACAATGTTTGAGTTAATGCCATGTGCACATGAAGAGATGACTACAAAACACAAAACAAGAGCAACGGCTCCATACTTCGTCCATGAATTTACAGAGGGTATGTAATATATTGGTTGAAATTGACCTCATATACCAATGGAATGATCTACAATAAAGAGTTTGAACCTAAAATTTATATGTGTTCCCCAAGTCAGAGAATATTTCTTGTTAATTCTCATAAAATGTTTAAATATCTTCTGCAATACAATAAATTAAATTTACTTGAATTTTTAAAAATGAAAGATAAATAGATGTTAAGTGTGTATTGTGCCCCTTAGGTTTTTGTTAATAATGAATTTTGGTTGTGACCTCAATTTATATTTATAACAACATTGTTATAGTGTATAGTATTTAGGTGTCTGGATACCGACTAATTCTAGTGTTAGATTTAACATCAGTTGTTATGTGCCCCCAAAACTGATGAACTTTTTTTTCTTACGTGATTTCATGTTACTTGAAAGATCATGTTGTAGGTTGTAGAGAAAAAATCATATTTCAGTAAAAATAATATTATAGGATAGTAGTAAATATTTCAGTAGTTAATGTGTTAGTATTTACTTCACCCCATAAATTTGATGGGTTAAAAATCTCATTCTTTGTCTGCACCTAGAAATGCCCCTGAACCTTATTACTAAAAACCCATATCAAGGCAAGTTGTAAATAATTTTGAATCTTCTGGACCACCTGGCATCCATCACCCAGACCGACTACCAGACATCTGACTGATAACCCTCCTGGACCAATCCTAGGGCTAAGAAAGTAAGACTGATAATTCTCAAGTGCGCACTTTCACTATAAGAACCTTTCACTTTTCTTATTTTCTTTGGAACACTTCTGGGTTTTTGCCTATCTGTGTTTCCAACTTTCAAACTCCAAAACCCTTAACTAGATCTTTATCAGTTATTTCTAGCCAAAGCTTCCAGACTCTTTTTGAGTTTGTTTGACACCAATATGAAAATAAGTCAGAAATATAGCACGTGTAATAGATAAATTGTTCTTTTTGGTTTTACTCTTTTTTGAGTGCTTTAATAAATAGGTACATTAACCTCATGGATTTAAATATTATTTAATGTACAATTTTGATTAAAATTGCTTTTAATAATAATGTTGACAGATTAAGTATTATTTTTTCCTCTTGCCCTTCATGCATAACTGTAAATATGTATTCATCATTTTAACAGCTCACTGTGATATTAATTCATATTTGTATATGGTTTCTATCTGTACAATTAAATATCAAAGAAACTAAATATTAAAACTTCCATTCATAATAAACATCAGTGGAAACAAGAGTGAAAATAAAGCAATTAACACATTCAAAGCTGAATATTCAGGTTACATTATGTTGCAAAGCAGCAACATAAAGGTGCTGCTTTGAAATGTAAAACTTAACAGATTGGTAAGATTCAAGAAAACATTCAAAGCTTAATAAAACAAAAAAGGCAACAAAAGTTTTGTTCAAATTAAAAAGCAAAATACAAATTCAAACAAATCATAAATTTCTGAAAACTTTCCTAGGACTTTGAAACCTAGGTCATCAGATGGAGTTTAAAAATATGTGTCTTTGTATGTGAAATAGAATTTTTCCTACAAATGGAAGGAACATCTGGGTAGACTCAGAGGAAAGCCAAGTGCCACAATCAGCCTGTAATACAAGCCGATTCAGAGACGGTTCTCAAAAAAGAAAGCCCATTTTGAGAATAAAGGAACATACTCAAAACCTGCAATTTACTCTTACTGACGTTTCATTTTTCATTTGTTTTATAGCAGCCCTCTACCCAAGGGGCAAAATTGCCAGACCTTAGTCCCTTAACTTGAGCTCTCCCCTTAACTATGGTGCTGGGGCTAGCATGTACAAGCAGGATGATAAATCAAAAGGAACAAAGAAAATTTAAAACTATAAGGCACAGGGGTACAGGAAAGTATGCTAAAAAAATTCCCATTACTTGCATCCTTAATAATTGATTAAAAGTATCTAATTTGTTGAGCCCAATTATATTTTTCAAGACAGATACATTTGTTCATGGTTTTTCCTAACTATTAAGCAACATAGAGAGTTCTTTTTCACATTTTCTTGTTGATGTCATGCTCTAGTCAATTTTAAAATTAGAATAAATTGGGATTGGTTTTAGAAATATTTATACTTGCCATGTTCTCAGCACTGTGAAAATACACAATGTATGTCTTTGTTGGTTTGCAATAAACCTTAATTTAAACATTTTTTTAGAAAGAAATACATTGTTGATTTAGTCGGCAATACTCGGAATTGGGGATTTCTCTTTAGATAAATTGAAAATTTCTGAAAAAAGGTGTAGGGATTTAGCAAAAAAAAATATATGTCATATATATGATATATGGACAGTGACAGTGCGGTGACAGCTAGAGGGAATGGGGGTAAGGGTAAGTGGGGGTGGGCAAAGGGGATTGGGGAGACAGAGGGGGACTGAAAGGGTCTTCACTTTGGGTAGTGAGCACACCATGCAGTGTGCAGATGATGTTTTGTTGAGTTGTACACTTGAAACGTGGGTGGTTTTGTTAACCAATGTCACTCTGATAAATTTAATTAAAAAAAAATTAAACTTCTGTAACAAGCTTAATTTGGAGTGGACGAATGGAAGTCATTATTCTTCATCTAAAGGACATTGGCGAGACTATGACAGCATATGATGGGTAAAATAATCGTTGAGGAGACCAGGGGAGCTGCTTAAGCTTTCCTGCTACTAACTCAAAGTCGGCATGTTGCGAGCAAAGAAGGCAGCTCTGGAAATGGTGTACAACTAACTGCTTCAGTTCCACTGAACTTTCCAGGACTCTAAAAATGAACCTGGACTATGGCCGTGCCCATTCTCACATGGACTAAATGCAGGAGGTTAGGGAATGTTTACAAAACGTGGACAGGGTGAAGAAATTTTGTGCTAATGCGACAGTTTTCCTTTAGGGTATATAATTAGCTTCTTCAAATGTTTTTTATTTTGTTCTTCCTTCTTAAGTGTACATGTTAACTTACTTTTCTTTTAACTTTTTGTGTCATTAATATGATAGTAATTGCTTATAAAGAAGAATTACAACTACATAGAAAAGTAGCGAAGTATTTTTATGATTAGCATCCATCTTTTATACCAGCACGAAAAAAATTTTTATCTTATAAATTCACTTTTCAGTAGTCTTTATTTTTCCTTTTCTGAAAACTTTTGATTGATCTCAGTATGCCAAATCTCTGTACATTTTTTTCTTTTTTATAATGAGATTCCTATTTCCATTCAACAATGCCCGTTCTGTTACCAGACGTGCTACATTTAAAGAGAATTGCTCTGCCCTTTTATTTAGAGTGGAAAAAGATTTGCTTATTTATCTTTAGCATTTTTGAAGCAATTTCACATAAAACACTCACTGATGATGGGCATGTCAATATTCAGGTGCAACACAATAATTTGTTTTTCCTGGTTTATTTGGAAATTGTTCATGGTTCCAAAGAATTCAATTCAGTCTTATTTGAGGACAAATACCTTCTGTGTTTTCACGCCTTTCATAAATTAAAGAATAAAGCCCAGCTTCACAAAGAAGTAAAAGGTTAACTCTGCTAAAACGCAAGTGTTATGATAACGCGAGTAGAAAGAGGGGACGCAGTCTCTGGCATCTCCCTCCTCCTGACCATAGATCTACTGCTGCTGACGCACCGTCCCGGCCCCATCAGAAACTCTGGGGTAGGGAGCCTAGGTGAGGCACTCTGGAAGGGCCACTAAACAGAGCACAGAGTAAGGCAGAGAACAGCTAACCACGAGCACAAATGGGTAAATTAGCAGATTAGACAAAACTTAAATGATAATTAGGGATTGGAGTTAGGTCTGAAGAAATTACTTAGTACCACAGAGAGGTGAGGACCTGAAAAATGGGAAAGATTAGTTAATTGACATGAAGATTGGAAGGGACAAGTGTTTTATACCTCTAATGGACTTCCTAGAACAAAAATTAGAAAAATAAGGGGCAGCGGGGAATATTAAAGAAGATAGCAGTAAAAGTAATAATTATTCAATAATAATAGAAAACATATATGTGACATTTGCTATGTGCCAGGTACTGTTCACAGCACTTGACCTTTTAAAGCCAATTTAATCCTTGTAACAACCTTATGAGTAGGTAGAGCATGAATCCATAGGCACAAGAAACATAATATTTATTAAGCAGTATAAATAAAAAATAAATAGATATTTTTAGCCACCTTGTATTCGAACTGTAAAACACTAAATAAAAAAAAATAGAAAAAGAGCCAGAATATAACACAGCAGCAGCAATTAGATTGATAACAAAAATTTTAAGAACAATAAAGTAATAGCTTCAATGTATAGAAAGAAAATGACTATAAACCTAGAATTAGGCATTCCAGAAAAACATTTTTTTTAATATGAGGGAGTCATAATAATAATACTTTAAGATAAAAACAGAATGTTTACCATTAACACTCTCACTAAAAGAGCTTCCAAATGAATGTATTTCAGGAGAGGGACATTGATTTCAAAAAGAAGACCCAGAGGCACACAAGAATGATAAGCAAATTAGTAAATATTTAACTAAATTTAAGCAAATATTGTCTTTATAAAATATTAGTAATAATATCTAACTAAAGTGATAAATGAGAATAAAATTAAAATACAACAGGAGCATGTCACTTGGGAGGAGATTGACAGCCATTAAACTATCGAAAACGTCTCCTATTTTTAGCAATGAGAGTAAAGTGAGATTTGTATTTTGTTCATCAGTTCAGCATTTCAAATACTATAATAAAAATGATCAAAATATATATTATTCCCAAGACAGTTAGAGGGGAAAGATGAACCAAACATCAATCAAATGTAACATCTCAACCAAGCCAAAAGAAAGCAAGAAAGGAAAGACAAGTAAAAGTGGGATGACTAGCGAAATCAAAAATGGTAAAAATACATCAAAAATATTTATAACCCAAATACATTTAATTCTTTCCAAGTGGAAGACAAAATGATTAATTGTTTTTTAAATAAATTCAGCTATACATTACATTTAAGAGGCATGCATAAAACCTAAGAATACAGAAAAAATGAAAGTATAGTAAAAAAAGACCAATCAGGAAAAAAACATTTTTTAGGAAAGTACTTTTTTAAAAGATGGAGTAGTTATCAAAATAACTTTAAAGTAACCTTTAAGAATAAAAAAAAAACTTTATTAAGGATAATGTTTTTCTAAAGAAGCCAAAATACTGGTTGACTTACCATTAGCTGTGTATCAACTACACAGCTTTGTTGTAGGTTTATAAGTATTGGCTTATTTACATCTCATTTTGATCCTACTAGGTAGGCATTATTTTTATTTGCATTTTTCAGGTAAGAAAATGAAGGGATGGGTGTTAAATATTTGGCTCAAGATCAGACAGCGAGTAAGGAATAAGGTTAGGATTCAAATCCAGGAGGCAGTCTGTCCCCGGAGTCTGTGCACTTAACCACCGTGTTACGCTGCCTGCTAGAGGGCTTAGTACACTGGACACTTGTAGGCATCTAATTCAATGGCCTCAAGTATAAAAAGTAAAATTTGATAAACTATAGGGAGAAATAGGCAAATACAAACCTGATAAAAAAAGATTTCAATACTTTTCTAAATTATTAGATGAAGCAGATAAAAAAAATTGCAAGATGCAGACTTAAACACACTATTTGAAAGTCTAATTTAGCAGAAGTTAATATACTCTGTAGCCTTTATCAAAAGTTTATAAAAGGCAAAGATGTTGGTTATCTACTACTAAGAAATTACTCCAAAATATAGTGACTCAAAATAACACCCATTTGTTATATCACATTTCCTGTGGGCCAGATATCTATTCAGAGATGATGTTTTAACAACTGACTCTGACTCCGGGTGTCTGAGGTTTCTGTCAGGGTGATGTCCTGGGGCTATGGTCTCCTCTCAAGGCTTCATTTGTGGGTGGCCCACTCCAAAATCACTGCTGTGGTGGTTGTCAAGATTCAGTTCCTCCTGGGCTGCTGAATTGAGAGCCTCAGTTCTTCCTGGTTGTTGGCTGGACGCCTCCCTCAGTTCTTTGCTATATTTAGACATTTTCTTGAGTAAAATCAGAGGATGGCATCTGGCTTTCTTCCCAGCAAGCAAGAGAGAGCAGAGGGAAAGTGAAGAGAGAGGGAAAGGGAGAGAGAGACAGAGACAAAGAGAGAGAAGCTATAATAATTTTATAACCTAGATTGAGCAGCAACAGTCATTACTTCTGTCATATTCTATTTATTAGAAGTGAATAACTAAGTCCAGCCCACTCTCAAAGCAAGAAGGTTATGTAAGGCTGTGACTATCAGGAAGTGGTAGTCATTGGGAACCATCTTAGAGGTCGCCTGGCACAGGCAATAAACACAAAACCCAGGACAGTAGTTTGAGGTGAGCAGAAGCAGGATTATAAAAGGAGCCTAGAAGCAGGGACAGCCCTGCTGGCACTGGCATATTTCTGAATTAGCTGATTGAATTGTAGGTGTTCATGATGGTATGCTTTTTAACTTTAAATATATAGTACTATTTTATTTTGTTTGTATAAAATATCGTATTTTTTTTCAAAATGAGAGTGATCACCTTCTGAAACAGAACAAACATTTAGCTATTCAAGACTGACACCCAAAATTAAACATTGCATTTCATTTGATTTGTGAGTTTTGGGGAAGGTCATATCATCCCTGCATACCTTGGATATACATATAAAATGAATGACAGGTTTTAATTCTCTCTATCTTTAAAGTAAAATGTGCATTAGTTCATTTTAAAGTGTTATTAATTCTGTCCTTTAAAGCCTCCAGAATTTTCACATTAAAGGCACTCTACAAACTTATAAGACAAAAAATTATTTTGTGGTGCATTTGCTTTCAAAAACTGAAGTAAATGCGAACCTTGAGTTTCAGTATTTAACAAACTCTACTCTTTGCCGTAAATGTGACCTCTAAATATTAGAATTAATGCAAACGTAAGAACTTGGTTCCATCATTTTGTTATGCAGTATATTTCTCTCCTATTTCCTCATCTGGTATTATCAGAAATATAGTTTGATAACATGAATCAAACTAATAACATTAGCCTATGACTGATTACCTGTCCAGTTTGGCCTCATATAAAAATTCTAAGCAATTAATTTTAATCTTATGATAACACTCATGGGACTGTAACCCATTCTCATTCATTTAAGTACAATGGTTTCCAACTTAAATATGTATGCAGTATAATGAGTAAGCGAAACGTTTCATCTGAAAACAATATAATTATAAATTTCACAACTAAAATTTTATACAAATAGCACTAATTTTAAATGAATTTTTATTACCTCTTTTCAGTTAAGAAAAACTGCTCCATGGTTCTTTGATTTTCAACTCATTGTCTTGAATGAGCTTTCAATTGGTATTTTAAAAAGCTGCATTGTTGGAGGCAAATTGGAGATTCTGCAAAAACATAAATTTCAAAAATAATTTAACATCACTATAAAATTTTAAGCAGTACAAATATATGTGAAGTAATAAGTAAAATATATCTAAATCACCCCTCAGCTCCTTATCCCACCTCCCTGAGGCAACCAATTTAAAAAATTTGCTGTCTTTTTAGAAATTTTCTGTTACATATGCAAAAACAGACACATTTTAAAATGAGAGAGTACTGTAATTATGGTCTGGAAATTCTACATGAATTGCTGTTTTATTGACTGTATAGAAATTCTATAGTGGGATATATAGTTAACTATTTTTCTGTTGATGTCATTTAAATATTTTATGTATGTGTTAATTTTTATTTTTTAGTATTAAAAACAATGTCACAATAAATTTTTTGGCAGTGAAATTATTAGTCTAATAATTAAAATGAATTATTAGAAGAATAACATATCATAGGATATTATTTAAAGTTTTACTGTCCTCTCTTAAATTGCTGTATCTCTCAAAATTTCCACTGATAGGTCCCATTTCATAGCACTGCTCCTAAGAGTGGGTGAGATAAAGCTTTAAATTTGAGCCTTAATAAATGGTTACAAATCTTTAATTTTAATTTATTAATTCAATTATTATTACATATTAGCTAATGTATTCGTAATAGTGTGCCAATATTAGTTCAAATGAACAAATAGCTTTAAAAAAGTTAGTTTTAAATATTTTATCTATTTTAGCATAAAACCATAATATGGTAGTGTGTTTACTTTTTCCTGACAGTTTTGTGCATATAATAAAGAATTTGCTTTTTAAAAAAATAATGAGTAGCAATCATCTTAATTAATTGCAATGTGGTTTTTACAAAGAGCTTGGGGCCTAATTAGCTAAATCTCATATGTAATATTTTCAGCGTGAGTGTTCCATCAGAAGTTACAAACTGATTATTCATTTTGATGTCAACCATGCTTGTCATTTTAGTATTCCCTATTCCTTGAGGATTGGGGAACCTAACGATTCCTTCTTTCTAGCAAGTTGTCTCAGCAGTGCTTAGTTAACATGGACTGGCAGAGCCTGTAATCTGTCTGTTATTACGAGTTGATAAAAGATTTTTGTGTTTTAGCAGAAACACAGTATTTACTCACTGGGAAGGCTATACTGGTGCTTAAAGAGAATAGGAATTTTCTCTTAATAGTTTCAAAGTGATTGGAAGGTTAGGTCATCTAGGCAGAGTTGACAGGCAGTACTCTGGCATCTTTGTTTTCTCATTTCAGGAGATTAAAAAAAAATCAGTATTTCTTGGCAGCCTCCTCCTTTTTGATGTAAATCAAAAGATTGGTAGCTTCTTCAAATATATTATGCATCAGGACTTTACCATTAACTATAAACTGCCTTCTGCCTGCTCTAGCCCGTTGCCCTTCTTGATTTGACAATATGGCTTTAGAAAAATCTCTCTGCAGGACCAGGCACACAGCCATATGCCAACCCTCAAAACGAGCAATTCGAGTTTTATGTTCTAGCAATGCAAATTTCCATTTCTGCAGTTATTTCTTCTTTTATGAGGAGAAGAAGAAAACTGAAATTTTTTTTTCAAAATATCTGTCTGACTCATGTGAGACATGATGCATATTCTCTGAATGTGCCCTCATTTTTTCACCAAGCTCTGCTGCTGCCTTGTAATTTTTTCCTAGATTGTACCATTCTACGTTCTGTGTAGACCACTGTATAGGAGATGAGGTGGTCGGACTCAACATATCATCTCCAATGCTTTATTTGTTTCACTCGTAATGCTGCGGTAGGGTATGCTTATGGCATTTCACGAAAAATGGCTGGACTCTTTGATATGCAGAGATAGGTTTCAGGTCAACTCCAAAGAAAGAACTGACTATTATTACAAGAAGGGATTAAACATTTTTTTGTCCATTTCCACAGTCCTCAGAAATTGTCAGCCATCGGTTAGAAAACATCAGCAGAGGATGCTGATGTGGCAGACAGCAGTGAGGGTAGGGAAATGAACCACCCAGCAGCTGCCATCTCCATTAACTAACAGAGTAGGCATCATCAAAGTCTTCCTTAGAACTAAAGGGTGGGTCTTGGTGGCAAAACACACAACTTGGGGCCTTGGAAAAGGCAAACACAAAGAATTTCCTAATTAGAACCCTAAGCCTGAGAGGAATATCTCAGTTCAAACAGCATTGACTCAAAGCAGTGACAGAAATGCCGCTGAGGATCCTGAGATCCTAGACTGGGAATACAAACTAGACTATGGGTATCTCTTGGCTACATTAGCAAAGGCTACCACCAATTCCTTGGTGAGGAAGACTGAAGCTGGATAACAGAATTCACTCCATTTATGTTTGATCTACATCTTTATCTATTTATCTAACTATCTAAATTGAAATAAGCCAGTCGGTGAAAGACAAGTACCATATGATCTCACAAGAGGAATCTAATGACAGAAATAAGCAAATGAGCAAAATAGAACCAAAGTCAGAATCACAGAATAGACTGACAGCAGTAAGAGGGGAAGAAGGAGGGGGAACTGTTTGAAAGAAGGTGAAGGGATTAGTCAAGGGACATATGTGAAGGACCCATGGACAACGGGGTAGGGATTGACAATGGAAATGGGGTTCAGGTTGGGCAGAGGGAGGTGAAGGGGAAAATAATTGGGACAACTGTAAAACATTTTTTAAAAGGCATATCTACACACATTAATAAAAAAGATGAATGCATAAAAATAAATTGGGATTATTCTCACTGTAATATTTGTGTCCAGGAAGCCTTATTACCTTTTTAAGTTTATTGTATCTTCAGCCACATGTTCTCTGGGTATTGCCATGTGCACGATGTATAGCTAGGGAGATTCTACTTACTTCAGAAAAAAATATGGTGCTAAGAAGGAGCATATTCAGGCAAGCATTATCCTTTACAGATACCTTTTTCTCTCAGGGTGCACTACCTATTTACTCATGATTATTTGTCAATGACAAGAAAAAAAGGTATAATTTTGAAATGCCTGAAAGTATTGGCTGTTTAATTGCTAGAATTTTCCAAGTTCAATGTATATATGAAAAACAAAATGTTTCTGCTTACCCTAATACCACTCACGACAATTTTAATCTTATATAGATTGAGTAAGTCACTAGGTCTTCAAATAAAAGTAATATCCCTTAGTAGCACAATGGGAGTTGTTAATTGCACTCAGCCAAGTTACTGTAATTATTGATTAATCACTGGGTTTAACGAAGACTTCTAGACTCACAGAAAAGATTTGTGTTGTCTTAACAACTTATTTTATGTTTGAAACATGTCATGTTTACATTAAACATTTAATACGCTCCTTTACCATAGTGGTAATCTTGCATTTCTGGTCTGTCACCTGAGAACTAAGGATCTAGCACCATCTGCAGGCAAAAATCTGCTAATTTTATTTGGCTGTAGAAACAATTTCACAAAAGCTTTACAACTGAGGTTAAAATGGATTCTGTAAGATGGAGAAGACTGTTATCGTTACAATAACAATAAAAAGTGAACTGCTATCTAATTTGTCTTCCTTTCCTGTCATTATCTTGGAGAGCCTACAGCAGCGGCCTTTCCAGGAGCGCCAGGACTCCGACTCGGTGTGCCTCAGGCCCCCGCCCTGGCAGGCAGCACCGCCTCCCAGAACAGGCACCACAGCAGGCACAGCATCTAGGGCCACAGTACTTTTAAAAGCTCATGAAAATATTTTAATTTCTTTCAAAATCGGAAAAAAAAAAGTTTCTTTTAGGTGAAAGAAATTGTTTTAACGCACAGTGTGAATATACCGGGCCAGCTTGTAGAATATCATTTTTAATGTCTTTAAGTGAATGGAGGGGCCTGGGAAGAGAGACGTGCCTATTGCCCACAAAGCTCTTACTGGCGGGCTCAGTGCTCGATGCTGAAGGACCAGGAAGAGTCAGGAGACAGAATCAACCTAATCCTCGTAAATCACTTAGGACAGAGCTTGGCACACATGCAGCTAGAAAATTTGTCATCGTATGCCAGCTGCTTTTAGCCTTTTTAGTTCTGGTTCTTACTAACTGTGTGCCAGCATCAACTTAAAATTTATGTTCACTTATCTCATCTTATTTAATGAATGCTTTTGAAAAATAAATTCTTTAATTAGGGAACAAGAAACACCAAAATACAGTAATCACTGGAAGCTTAAAACCCAAATAAGGGAGTCTGCCATCATTTCCTAGGGCGGTTCCACTGAGTGAATTTTAGCAACAAAGAACAAATAATAAAACTCATATATTGGGCAATTATTAGATGATCTTCATTGGAAAAAATTATTTACAATAATCTCACTTTAAATGCAAAACTACCCAGTAATCCTATGAAATAAGTATTACTTATCCCTATCTTACAAGTGAAGGAATAAATACAGAGGGAAGTGCAGCTCTGTGCAAGTTCACACATAGGTTTTTTATCAACCCATAGCGTGGATTGTAAAGATGAGGGGGAAGAGATACTCAAGTAAGATCGCTTATCAGGTGGTCACGAACTATTGAAAGCCATTGAAAAGTCTTGGCTTTCTTAAAAAAATAAGTGATACTATGGCATTGAAATAAATAATAGTCCTCTGTGTCAGACAGATGGGAATTCAAATACAACCACTGCAATGTGTAAATATCAGGGTATTAAATAATTAGATTTCCTGGCCTCAGTTGTCTTCATTTGTAAAGTGGGGATAAATCTCTTATTTCTCAATAGTTTTGTGAGATTTAAATAATTAATATTAGTGAAAATCCCTAGTATTGTGCTCAATACATTTTGATTTTCTTTCCTCCAATTAGCTGATAATTCAATAATCACATAATTGATCTATTAACAATCAAGAAAAATGTTGTGATTCTCACAGTATGTTACAGAGGGATTTATGAAAATAAAGTGGATGTTGACTGGATATGGCACCATATCTAGCCTTGTCCTTTGACAGATGTTTATTCACACAAGTTTTGCTTTATCTGTCTTAAATAAAAACCTTCCTAGATAACCATGGTCTGTCTAAAATTACCATAATTTTGCAAGCACCGGGGCCCTTTCTGGCCTAATTATTTACCTAAATTAATTTCAGCATCACAGAAGTCAAACTCTGAAACTATGGCACACTTGGAACTCCCTGCATTCAGGCTTGTTGCATGCCCCACTCAGAACATGCTCTTCTCCATAGTCCAGCACACAGGCAGCTCCTTCCCCATAGGACTGCCGGCCCTGATTGCCCAAGGACGGACACTGGCTCAAGGTTGACCAATCCACTGACCAGTCATTACTTTCTGAGATTGTTCTCATTTAAGACTGTTGAACTGAACAACACATTTAATAGCCAGTGGCTGGCAGCTATCAGAACTGAAAGATTACCACATAGATCTGCTGGCTACATCAAAACCTAAGGAACATGAATAAAGCAATGAACAGAGAGAACTAGAGATTTCTAGAGAAGCAAAGAAAAGAGAATCTGTGCATCTCCAGAAAAAGAATGGGTCCCCTTTTTGGTTTATTTTCTGGTTCCCATTAAGCCAAGCTCCACATCTTGCCCTTCAGTTCTGTAAGCTTTCTTTATATCCTTTTAATAAACCACCATTCTCATTGAGTTGAATAAAAGTTAAACCTCAACTTAATGATTCCCACCTGAGAGAAGAAAAGCAGTTTTCACCAAAATGAGACTTAGGATAGAAAATGAAGAAAATGAAGACCAGTTACCCACTATTCAACACCAGGGATAGGTAGCATTCCAGCATACTCATCCACGGCAAACTCTAGATCACTCCCGGCAACTGAGAACGCAATGATTAGAGGATGTAGAGTGTCGAGGATCTTGCCCATTTTTCCCCCCAACACCTACAAAGAGTTATAGGAGGAGGTCCTACTGTGGCAAGTTGAAAACTGGGGCAAAAAAAAATCTGACAAGAACTAATCAACAAGAACAGTTTTTTATAGCCTGTTTTCAGGCATTAAAGGCTGAATTTTATTTAAAAAATAGGATGTAGCTAAGGATAGGCTTTATAAGATGTTCTATTCAACAATAAATATTATTGATTTTAGCACAGCTCTGTGTTACTGCTCTTTACAAACACACATTTCATTAACTTCATCCGATCAAGAAAACGTGTTCAATATCTTTATGCAATTTTAAGATGGTCAGATTTTAAAAAAACAACAACAACAGGAATTGAGTACTTTCAGTATCATTTGCAAACAGTGATGGCGAAAATATCAGCAGCAGTACTTTCAATGTCCATTATATAAGAATTAATTAATACATTCCACTTAGATCACCTGTATTGTTTTCTGTGAACAAATGGCTATTAAAACTCTACCTATTGCTTACTTTTTTTCTTCTTGTTTATAGTTTTCAAAATTGTAGATATGCAATACAGCACTTCTCTTTTTAGATTTTCTGTATTTATTGTGTTTTTTCACTTATTAACATGTTTAATATTTAGGCCACTTCATCTCCTTTTAGAGGTAAATGGCATGTATATCATAAGAAATAAATGATTAAGTGGCATAAAGGAAAGCAAAATTATATTAATATGGTTTAAACTTTAGCCCATAAATACTTTAAAAACAATTACATAGTTATAACGGTGTTTATAAAATGGACATAATGTGTATAATATATATATATGTTTCCATTATGGGCTCCAAATATCCTCAAATAGTTCTAACCTAAAATTTAAAATTTTATAATGTATGTTGCAATTTGGACAAGTTTTGTACCTTGTGAATATAAAAAATAAAATAACTTTAGCCCCAGTCAGTGTGGCTCAGTTGGTTGAAGTGTTGTCCCATCACCAAAAGTTGCAGATTCAATTCCTGGTGAGAGCACGTGCCTGGGCCGCAGGATCATCTCCAATCCAGACATGCATGGTCTCAGGCCCGGACACGTCCAATCCCCCGTCCAGGTACCAACCCCCTGCCTGGGAGCCTGTGGGAGGCAGCCAGTCTGTGCTTCTCTCTTGCATCAACGTTTCTCTCCCTCCCTTCCTCTCTCTCTAAAAGCAGTGAAAGAAATGTCTTCGGGTGAGGATAAAAAAATCGATTTATAATTCTATCAAAAAGATTCTGACACTTTACTATTTTAGAATAAGGTCTATTAGGCATATTTGAAAGTTTAGAGAAGTGCTGTATTTTAAATGGAGGGTCAAAGAAAGGACAAGAATATTTGATAACACAAATATTTCATGTAAATGTTAATAGAAATAAACAGAAAGTAGCCAAGCACATAAACAATATCTATGATCTGAATTTTTTTGAAAATTATTCATAAGGTAAACATTGAATGTTAAATATTTTAAAGTATCTTTGCCTAAAATTTCAAACATTCAGTATCTTCAAAATATTTTCCAAATAGTTTTGGGAAAAAAATATTTAAGGTAGGAGATGTGACACTGTCACCAGAAATAAGCAAAAAATTAAATTCTTCATCATAAATTTATTAAATTACTTGCTTTTCTAAACTCATATTCTATTTCTAAAACATTACTTTCATTTGCACGAGTCATTAGATTCATAAGGAGTACTTTTATATAAAATCTGTAAACCATAGCAGTTCTTCATTATTAGCATATACAGGTCCATTAAATCTATTATAAATGGATAGTCTTCTGATTAACATTTTAATTGTAGCTTGAGATTTGTGGTGTGGATCTAGAAAATATTTATGAAAGATTTAAAGTACTGGTTTAGACATTTCAGAATCAGTCCCTGAGCAATTATAATTTTTTAACCATAAAAAGTATATATTGAAAATCAATTAAATAAGACTACTGATAAAATTGCTATGTTGTATACCAAGCAAAGGTGACGAAGGGATGGATATAAAAATTATATCTAGCCCTGACCAGTGTGGCTGAGTTGGTTGGGCAATGTCCCGAAAGCGAAAGGTCACCGGTTTGATAACCTGTCAGAGCATGCACGTACCTAGGTTGTTGGTTCAGTCCCTGGTGGGGGTGTGTACAAGAGGCAACCGATTGCTGTTTCTGTTTCCCGTCAATGTTTTTCTCCCTCTCTTTCCCCCTACCTTCTCCTCTCTCTAAAAATAATAAAATTTTAAAAAATTATATATATTTCCATAGTAGAATTTCAGTTCCAATGATTAACTTTAAAAAATTATTCACTTTTGTCTATAGTACTTTTTCTTTCTAGTACTCATCTTTTCACAGGAGCTTAAAATTTTAAGTACACACAAATTTTTAAATGTTAAATTGCATTTATATTTCCATGTTTTTGGTAACAAAAATAAAATATTGTGAAACATTATATCCTCTTAAATAATCTTTAAAACTACCTCTTCACAAATATGAAATAGCAAAATAAAATTTTATTAATTCTGACATTAAATGCTATTAATTAAAAGATTCTTATCAGAGTTAGCAATAATTTTATTCTAATAATGTCTCACTTTATAATTTTGACATGGTTTTTAGGAACATTTACGCCTTCTGCAAAAACAAACAAAATAAGTTTTGTAAACTCATTTGATTTAAAATAGATATGTTCAAATTAAAAGTTTCGTTGGATGACAAATGAAAAGTTTGAAGTCAAATGTGAAATAGTAATAGAAAAGATTTATAACTCTAATCTGTAATTATTTTTACCTCTGAGACAAATCTTGCAGTTACGTGCATCTTCCCTGTTGACAGTACCCACCTCCCTAACAATTCATGTCATTTAATTTTGCTTTTATTAAGCTTACACTTCTTTTTTGATATTTTTCTCTTGCTTCTACACTGAAATAGATCAAATTTCCAAAAGAATTAGAAGAAGCAGATTCTTCTTTTAACATAAACACAATTACCGAGTCATTTTTTTTAAATTGAATTCAGCAGGGTGACATTTGTTAATTAAATTATATAGGTTTCAGGTGTACCATTCTGTAACGCATCATCTGTGCATGGTGTTGTGTGCTCACCATCCCAAGCCACGGCTCCTTCTGTCACCATTTATCTCCACTTTACCCTCCCCTACCTCCCCCACCCCCTTCTCCTCCAGTCATCACCATACTGTTGTTCATGAGTTTTGTTTTTGCTTAATCCCTTCACCTATTTTACCTGAACCCCACGTCTTTTAAAACCAAAAATGTCATTATTTTTTCTCCCTTGTCCAGAAATGGCGCAGTTGAGAGCAGTAGAAAGACTGGAGGAAAAAAACAAACAGAAAACTTAATGTGGTATTTTTTTCAGTGAAAAATGATGATTTTTCTCAAGAATGCAGTCCCAAGCAATCGGATGCAGAATATTTAGTATGTCTTTTGTCCACTCGCTGCTGTGCCCTTGTCACCACTGTTCCTTCCTTCTGAGGCTGGGGACTAAGCTTTCCAGAATCCCTTTCTCTCTGTGGTTCTGGGTTAGAGTTTGCCATTGAGAAAAGCTTTCAAAAGAATTAGAAGATAGAAATGAATAGGAAGCCATTATTTTTTCAGAGGTATTTGCAACTACACACTTGGGTAGATGAAAGATTCACACTGGCTTTTCAGCCAACTTTGGATAATGACCCACATCGCCTGAGATACTGGTGACAATTTTTAAAGATGCTCAAGTATTGCAGCAGCTCCAAGAAAGCTTCTGAAAAGCACCATCTTCAATATCAACCCCTCTCACCTTCAACAGCTGCTTTCCTGGCGTTTAACCCACCCCTGCACCTACTCCCTCCATCCTCACTCCCAGCTTTCCCGAAAGTCCTGCAAATTCATAACTCTGCATTAAACACTTTATAACCAAATACATCAAGTGACTTCTGTTTTGCTAACTGATCCCTGATGATAAAGGCACTGCATGGCGAGGATTGGGAAAAATACTCAGTTTATTAAATATTGTGAATATCAGATACATTGATTGTCTCAATATGTCAACATCAAATTACATTTCAAAGTCAAATTTAGATTACTGAGATTTCTTCTTTCTTTTTCTCTAACAATGACAACTAAGACCATTCAATATTTTATTAGTTTCTTCAGTTCTTAAAGTAGCTTTTTAAGTGATATTCAAATAGACTTCAAGTGGCTGTCTTCAACATTTTCTGAATAAAAATTTCCGTCCTTAAGGTACAGGCTTGTAATTCATATACTTGATATTACTCGATGGTGTTTTATCTGTAAAAGGAAGAGGGAAATAAGATTTCAATGAATGTTAGAAAACTGTTTAACCATTACTCACTTGCTGCCTCCTTCCTCTAACATGATCCCAAAAGCTCAGCAAGTTCTATGTTTGCTGCTAGAGACCAAGCACTGTCTTCATAAAATTCAGATATAATCAATATCATACTTACAGATCAAAGCAGTTGTGACTCAATGGAGTTTGAATACTACATGAATCAATTTGGCAAAGTGTTATGTTCAAGAAACTTCCACGATCGATAACACGGATAATATTTTCCCCCGATACACTTGAGGGAAAAAAACCACTGATACTCACAATGCATTACAACATTTCTCTCAAGTCTCTTTTCTCATTCTTTTCTTTCTCCACTTCTCTCTATCTCTCTATTTATGAAATAACTAATGACAAACATAGTGTTTTTTACATACCAGGCACTGTTCTAGGTACTTCACATATATTGTATCCCCATATTTAATCCTTATAATGAGCCTGTGATTAGGTTTTATTATTCTTAGTCCCATATTATAAAGGAAGAAACTGAGGCTCAGAGAGAGAACAAGTGGCAGGGACAACGAATGCTAAGTGCACTGGGCACCTAGGCAGCAGGTTATGAACATCACAGCTGGTTATCAACCCCTCCTCTTCAGGATTTCTTTCCTCTTGCCCATTTCCGCTTTCTCTGTGTCATTTTTCTAGCTAGTAATTCTCTGTCTTTTTTACTGAAAGCTTCTAACAACCCAATCAGTATCCTCCATTCCTTTTTTTCCACCCAGGACCTTAGGGTGCTGGAGGAGGGCCAGGAGGCATTAGCCAGTTTAAACTCTTCCTTTAAGGGGTAGACAAGGGAGGAGCCAGGGAGGAGTTAGGAAGGGTTCTTTGAATACCCATAAAAGGTAGCTGGGTTGTTTTTTTTTTCCTGTTAAAGAAAAATTCATTTTTTCCCCTATGTTTAGGGGAAAACAGACTTCAAATAGACTTCAATATTTAATAAGAAATATTAAAAACAAATCAAATTGATGACAACAAGGAGCAACAGAATAAAGCTGGAGTGAAAACTGCAGTAAAGAATTTGGGAGAGCAGGTTATATAGCAAAGCAGAGCATGGTCCTTGAGCCAGTCTTGTGGTTTTTTTTTCCTTTTCCTTCCCTATTACTTTCTGTTCTCTTCTTAAAATAGTTCCAGCTGCCGTCTCAGAAGCTACACTAATAGGGAGGAAGCTCCTCATTCCTTATTTATCTTATGAGAAATTTTAAGTTGGTAAAGAAATACATAAAATTGAAATATAGAGAAGTAACCTAGGTTAGTATGTCAAAGCGGACTTGAGAAATTTTGAAGTCGCATGGCTTTCTGTGCCATAAAAATCTCAAGTAATATAAAATAACACGTGTGTATATTTAAGCTGCCTTCAAAAGGAGAGAACTCAAGGCTTCATATTTATTTTTCTCAACAATAGCTGATCAAACAAGGACTCAATAATTTTTGTTTTCTAGTTTTCAAGCCATGGTAGTATTATGATCTTGTGTTTTTCAAGATGGGGACCATGCGCCCGTAGGCTGAACACCAGTACTAGGAGAAAAATGTTTACACACCTACTTTGCCTCTGGGCCAGATTGGTTCAGTTATCATACTTCAAAGAAAATCCCTTATCATTCTTCAGCTTCCCATACACCAGGATACTTCTTGACTCTTTAGCTTTTTGAAGTGCTAAATAGCATATAATTACTTTTTAAATTAAAAGCAATACATTTGAATTTTAAGCAATTTTTGAGAGTTCTGCTGCAGTTTCTCTTGTGATCACAGAGCCACCCTCCTGGTTTGTATAGAAATTGGAACTGAAAAAATAATCTCGGCTGTTACTGTTTAGAAATTTAAGATTGGGGACCAAACAAAATGCAGTGTAATCTTACGAGTATAGATATATGATCACAGAAACTTTTAAAATAGATGTTTTACCAGTAAGTATGGGGCAATTGCAGACACTCGAAGAAAGCTTCTATTCTTCCTTTACTTTATGGATTTCTGAAATTCAAATAAATCTTAATTCTAACAATTTAAAGAGGGGTTTTTTTTCAACAACTTTCCCTGAAAAGGATTGTAATAGAGAGCAAATAAAAAGAAATAACTACCATCAAATAAATGAATGGGAATTGACAAGTCTTTAGTAGTTCATGAGCCACTAAAAATGTTTACAGCCACCCCAAGTCAATGAAGTAGTGATTCATTGATTTAAAAGTGGTAGAGTTTTCTGAGAGGGGTGGTCTTTTTTAAAAAAAATGTTACTGAATTTATTGGGTTGACATTGGTTAAGAAAATTATATAGGTTTCAGGTGTACAGTTCTGCAATATATCACCTGTATGTTGTATCCTGTGTTCACCACCCAAAGTCAGGTCTCCTTCTGTCCCCTTTTATCTCCTCTTTACCCTATTCTACCTCCCCCCACTCCGCTTTCCTCCCAGTAATGACCATATTGTCGTCTGTGTCTATGAGGTTATTTTTCTTAGCCCCTTCCCTTTTTTTTCACTCAGACCCACAACAACAACCCTTGAGGGTGATGTTTTTATCTAATATTTGACCAAAACATACATTAATGGTGTTTTAAATCTGTACTATGGAATATTTGCTCTCTTTCAGCTCCAATGTCATAAAATACTCCATAACATTTGATGGCTATATCTACACATTGAAATTCCTTAAAGATTTCCAACTACATCAAAATTTTTAATAATAAGACAACTCTACAATGACACAAAATAATATTTTTTTTAGATTTAATGGCAAGTAGTAAATCCTTATATTTTTTTATTTTGGAAATGAAAGAAAATAAAACATTAGCAGATAAGTGTCCATTACTAAGTAGAATATCTGAGTAAATAGCATATGTCAATATATAATATTTGTTTTCTGTTTAAAAGTTTAAATACCTGTATTTTCTTTTCACATCTGACTCCAGAATATCCAGCGCGGCAAGAACAAAGATTGGGAAGTACACATCTGCCCCCGTAAAGACACTTTTGAGTGCAAATTGCTGCAATACACAAATTTTTACCATTACCATCTTTTGGCACAAATAGAACATGTTCGTGACATGTTCTATTCCAGTGGTCTTAGGTTATCAACCACTCAGCAACAAAAATAGTTATAAGAATATATGAATGTCCAATTGTACTTCTATGTTCCTGAAACCAGAGTGCAGACCATAAGCACACACACACCACACCAAAAACAAAACACCCAAAGTTCAACACAACAGTGTTACAGTTACATAAAAACATTTTTAAAGTAAACAAACTTTTCCTTGTCTACATATTAAAGTATGTAAAATATCTTTTTGTTATCTTTAGGGAGGAGATTCAAATCATAAGAGAGCTTTCTTGCTTTTCAACAATTTAGCAAAATTTTTAAAAAGACAATTCAGTACAGGCCAGTGCATGGAAAACAGACAATTTTCTATACCATCATTAGAAGTTTAAAGTGAAACAATTCTATTGGAAACTTTCTAAAGATTTCCACACTGTCTGTACTAGAAATGTTTTCTTTAAAATCTCTTCTAATGAAATTTTAAAATATCTCTATTTCAATGTATCTCAGTATCATTTATCTATCTACCTACCACCTTACCTATTTATCATCTTGTCTATGTACCTACTTATAGAGATAAGATTCTTATAATAGTAATAACTTCTAAATAACTAAAATGTCCTACATAAGGGGAAAAGTCAAGTGAATCATAGTATTAGTACTGTGGAACTTAATATATCATTTAAAGTTATGTTTTCAAGAGCATGGAAATGCTTTTAAGTAATAATGCTTGAAAATAATAAGCATAGTATGTCATTATATACAATACACATTTTTCATGGAAGAGGTATCTGCTTCAATAGCTCATGATGGAAACTAGTGGTATAATTCAAAATAATATTCCCTTTGGTATAAACGCAACATTTAAAGGTTATGTTTTCATCAGGACTATTGTATGTGGTTAGGAAGGTTGTGTAATGCACAAAGCTGCAGGGCTAAGGAAGCACACTTCGCATCACAACATCGTAGATCTGAATAGCTATTAAACAATTTTCCGGAAAATGGCAATAGGACATCTTGTTCAAAGAATGTCATTACTATTTTAACAGTCTCTGGGGAGTTGGAAATAAAGCCTTTTGAGGAAGAGGACTTTTACAAATTTTGCTCCCTGGCATATGCCATCAGTTTGGGTCAAATAAACTCATAAAAATTCCCTGCAGGTCTGGACGTCTCTTACGTCGGTGTTTACGCGCCGTGGGGCGTCAGGAGTCAGCAGCAGCTCCACCCGGGAGCGCGCGGGCTTCCTACTTTGTATGGAGTGAACTTGGTGAGTGTCTCTCGGAATTCTGGGTCTCCTTGCTCTAAGTAGCAGGCCAGGACTATTTAAGCTGTTCTTAGAAAATTTTAGAGGTGAATAAATGTTGAGGTAACCCATGGAAAGAAAAAAAAGAAGTTGCTGCTTTTAATTAATTTCAGCTTTGTCATTGCATTGCTTTCTGAGAGTTTGAACAAAAGCTGTGCGGTTTACATGATTAAAACTCTCTTTAGTTCCAGAAAAGAAAGGAGGCTTGTTTCTCCAAGCCAAATAGCCGAGGGGTGACGACAGTTGTTCAGATGTCACCTCCCCAAATGTCACCTCCCCCTCCAAAACCAGATTGGGAGAGATGGGCGCCGCGGCGTGTCCAGTGTGGAAAGGCGGCCAACCCCAGGGAAGTCAGCGGGAGCCGGGGGGGAGGAGGCCGGCGTGCCCTGGGTGCGTTCATCCCGAGAGAGGGGCCGAGAAAGGGCTCGTGCCTTGGAAAGTGCCACAGTTTCAGTGGCATGCAGTAAGCTCTGTGGGATTGCCTGAGAAAAAATTTTCTCTAGGGTGTAAGGCAGAGCTGTAGGTATATTCACTGCATTTGGCTTGTCCAGAGACACGCATGTAGGATTGGTTTTCCCTGGAAGTTAGTTCAAAGCTATAGATCTTAAAATTAACCTAGAAAATCATGCCTCAGAGGCCAACAAGGCCCACCACTGTCAGCCCCCCCTTAACACTCAGATGGCTGAAATGAGGACTTTGAACTTTTAAACTAATTTTTATGCACACACAGCATTTGAAAAAAGCTGGTTCTAAAGTTTGGTCTCTGGAAGCTTCAGAAAGAGGATTTAGATAAATAGATTAATCTATGTTGTTGTTCAGGTATCAAACCAACTCTTTGAGGTATGAAAGATGTGTGTCCTAATTTTAAAAGGGGGAGCGTTATTTGGAACTTGACTTGTCAAGAACACATATAAATTGTAAATGCCTCCAGAGAAAATTTGGATCCAATTGTTCTTTTATAAACTAGTGAGTTTTTCTCATGGCTAAAAGGTTTCTGTTTGTGCCTGTCTATGTAGTACATGTGAGATAATTTTCTACCTCCGAATAGTAGTGTTAAAAATTAATTTAAAGGCAATGGCTTACAAGAATTAGGTATTCTAAAATTGTCAGAAATATAGAAGCTAACTCAAATGCTTTTCAAGTTCATGTGATAAAGATTAACCCTTAGTAAATAAAAGCTAGCTTAAGTTTATTGGTTTAAGCAAAACAGACGTGTCTTTATTTTGCCTAGGTTTTACAATAATTCCATGTTAATGATTGACTTTTAGGTCTATATATAATGTTTGTAGAGGTTATAAAATGTCCAAGCTAACAAAGGCCAATTCTTACTTAGCTTTAATTAGAAATTGAGGTGTTGAAGGTTAAAATTTTGATATATGTAGGAATAACTTGGAGGTATTTAGAAGGGCCTCTGGATACCTGAAAAGATTTGAAATTGCGTGGGAAGCATTGTAAAATAAGTGATGAAAACTTATAGGGCATACTGTATGGGTAAACAATGGTTGTAAATTAAACAAATATCAGGCTATGGGAAGCCCAAAATGGCTGCTTGGCTCGTCTCTGCTCCCTGGCTAATAATTGTAACAGATTGAGGTTCAGAACCTATAGAGAAAACCAACGCTGTAGGCTTACGTATTTGACACTGCATCCCTTCCCAGGATGTAGGACAATGGCATATACTAGGAGCAATACATTCACCACCATTTTTACATTTCTGAAAGCAGATAGCTGAAAATAGAAATACAAACAAGTGAAAAGATAATTTACTAGTCAAATCCTATTATAAACCACAAAAATGTCCATTAGAGGAAAAAAGAGAAACAGTTAAAAGTTAATGAATAAAGGATCTTTTCCCTTAACATTTTATACAGAATATTTCCTATGTCAGTACTTATTCTTGAAAAACATGATTTTAATGGTTGTATAATGTTCTGTTGATAAAAACATAGTGATTTAACTTTACTCCAATTGTTAGGCATTTATGTTGCTTCCCACTTTTCTCTTCGACCACCACATTATAGTAATTGCTAATTTTAACTAATAATTTATAAAAAGGAAAAAAAAATGAAACATTTGTATGAGGAGAGCTGCCGTCATTTAAAAAACTAACTGGATTTGAAAGAAGTGGCACCCCACCTTGAGAGGTTCTGAATGGGTTTGTCTGAGATGGGACCACAGAATTAGGTAGTGATTTTTTAAAGCCTTCACCTGACTGCTACTTAAGACTAGGAGACCAGGACTTCAACATTTGCTATTTATACTGGCAAATGTAGTGGACCAATTGGAAGATACATTTTACCCTCTGCCTCTGCTAACTCTAAGGAATGAGTTGAAAGGACTTTGCATTTTACTCAGATTTCTATTTCAAAAAGATATCACCTAAAACAGAATCAAATATGCAAAAATAAAAACAAACAGTAACAAGGAAAATGCTATTTGTCTTCAATTCTAATTTCTGTTGAGAGGATAACTTAGGCCTTAGCATTTTGAGTATTCCTCTTACGTGTGTTGCATTGTTTCCCTCTCCAGCCAGAAGGACAAGAGCAAATGTTTGGTCCCACACATTTTCCTCCATTCATGCACATGGGATCACAGATACCTTAAGGTGAAAAGATGAAACATCAGCTCTTAAATAGCAATAGTTTTGCCATTATAATGTGTTTGCTTTACCTGTTGTTGGTAAATACATGTAGAGGTGTCTTACTTTTTTGGCATCTCCTACCAGTGTATCCTTCACGACAGGTGCACACATTATTTCTTATGCAGTGGCCGCCGTTCTTACAGGGAGGGTAACAGAGAGCTAAAAGAATATATGGCAGCAATCTGTGAATATTACACATTCAATTATTATATATTACATATTGCATCATGTGCATGTTATCTATGGGGCCATAAGGCAGAGAAATGTGCTATTAAAAGATCACAATTGCAAGTCTCTAAAATCATCCTTTCTAAATCATAAAATAAAATGCTTAGGGGTAGCTACAAGCTGCTAGTGGGTTAGTGCAATTTGCAATGTATTGGTGAAGTGTTTATATCAAATGGAATCTTTGGTATCATACTACATATATTATGAACTTTATTATATGTTTTACCATATTTTGAAGTAAAGAGTGAAATGATCTGCTTAAAACCAAGAGAATAAGTGAAAGTAACAATTTATCTGTTCCTGTGGTAACTAGAAAAATCTGAAAAATATGTCACATACTACTGAGAAAATAGTTTTAAGTTAATTTTTAAATACCTCCTGAGTTAATGAATGCAAACCTTTATATGTGACATTTCTATGATTGTTTGGTAAAAATTTTTTTAAAATAAATCCTTGGCTTTGTTAGAAATATTTATTGATTAATCTTGAATATGCTACAGTATCTTCTTTATTCTGTATATGATTCTGTCCCATGAGGTTCAGAAACTAATATTTATCATCTTTTATGAGAGGATTATTATTGTTTTGTGCTTCTTCCAGATATGACAATTAAATGTAGTTGTTTTAAAATAATAATAAATACATAGGCAATTTAAAATTTAACTTTCCCTCAATGAGAACTTAATGGATTTTAGAGTATTTTTTAAAATGAATATCAAATTAACTGGTTTTAATAAGGATGTTGCAGACTAACTCCCCATTTGAATTAGATCCATCTTACATAAGTGCTCTCTTTATTTCCAGACACTGAAAAAAATTTCAACCGATTTCAAATAGATTTATAAATAAAAACAGTGTGGTACTTTATGTATAAAAACAATATAATTCAATTATTTTAGCAAATGGATTATATTCTTTTAATTTTTATTTATTGGAGTGACATTAGTTAAATTATGTAGGTTTCTGGTGTATATTTCATACATGTCATTGGTATGTTGTATTGTGTGTTCACCACCCAAAGTTAAATCTTCTTCCATACCATTTATTGCCCCTTTACCCTATTCTACCTGCCTCCACCCCTCTTTCCTTCTGGTAATCAAAGTGTATCTATGAGTTTGTTTGTTTTTTTCTCAATCACTTAGCAAATGGACAATTTTCATCATTTTAGACTGAGCTGCTTTCTGGTTAGAGATTGAGTCTACTTTTTCTGGTGTTTTTATTGCTACTTTTATTATAGATAAATGCTCTTATGTGCTTTTTCATATTTATGCAATCGAAGATTATTTCTATTTATTAAAAAAGTGTATTCTTTTTATTACAAAAACACCATAGGAAATACCTATGGTTAGAAATTTAGAACTAAAAATATTAAATGAACAGGAGACCCATTTATGATGGGTAACTTTGCTATAATCAATACTCATCCATTCCACAAAACTTGGTTAAAGAGATAATATTACATTTATTCAAAAAAGTACATGTGATAAGAGTAATCTAGAGAAATGGACAGCATAAAAGTTAGGCTTGGTCACGTCTACATCCTAATCCCATTTTAGGAAAAGGAGGTTTAGGGAAAAATTCACCTTCACATGTATATTTAAGGAATTCTCTCTAGGCTTCAGATAAACCTTTCATCAAACTCCAAAGTGAGCTGAGTAATCTAGCCTCACCTTCTGTGTGGGTCAGGCTCACAGCGTTCAAGGGATGAAGGGAATTGGAAAATGTATTGAATTATCTTTCCAACCACATATTTTAAACCTTGCTTATTAATAGTGTAGTTGGACCCTTTCATGATGTTTTTAGCTCAATTTTTGTCTTTCTCTTTCTACAGAACACACAGTATATGCTCCTCATAGCTTACTTTTAACCTTAGTCTGCCTGATTTTATTCAATAGCTTTTGATGGGTATACTGTCTTTCCTTCCTACATATTGGGATCATATTAGTATCAAAAAGGCATGTGATTTAATAAGAATAAAGAGCATGTTTTTATTTCTTCTGCATCTCTGTAACATGTCTTAATGACAATAATAGTATTAATAGTAGCTGGCAATATGTCGATTGTATGTGCAGGTAGTTGACTGTATGTCTTACTTGTGCCTGACAGCAACTGTGTGATTCAAACTCGAAAACTAAGATGGTTAAACCCTGTAAACCTTAAGTAAATTTCCAAAATCCATGTCAGCTGGGAAGCTGTAGAAACTAGTGAATTCCAAAACCTGCTAACATGTTTAATAAATAATTTTTAATTCAACTTGATAATTTAGAGATTTCCCTCCTTTTCCAATTATATATTTGGCATATAAATTTTAGAGAAGAAATTTTCTTACAGTTTATTTTAAGTGTTTAAGTATTGATAGTATAAGAGATATAAGTTTTTCATTTCCTTTCTTATATTCTCCACTCAACACTATACCTGTAACGCATAAACATAGGTTTCAACTTAGTCTTCTAGGTTTCAAGATTTGCCTTAACTTTCTTTGTCTTTACTTCTTCCATTTTGCTATCTGGTTCCTTACAGGAAATTTGAATTAAAAGAACTCATTTCCTATGCACACATATCTAGTATTAGAGTGATGGGTTTTTTTCTCAATTGAAACCCAAAACTCCTCGCCAACTTCAAAATAAAAGAATGAGATCAAATAAAATTTTATCATGGCAAGAAAAGTATAGATTTTAGGAATTAAATTACGACATGTCCTGGCATGCTTTGACTGAAAAACCTACCCTACATTTTGCATAAATTCAGAAATATGAAGATCAGAAAATACATTTCAAATTTCATTTATTGACATTAATTCATGCCTACCCTGACAGCTTCAGGACTTGCCCATTATTCTGAAAAACCCTACAGCATCAACATTATGAGGGGAAGTGTTAAAATAACAGGCATTTTTAATGTTCTCATATCACCTTACACAGTGCTATGCAAAGCTGGCTCTTCATAAATGTTTAATGAAACAAAGTCAAAAGAGATTATGAGATAATAGTGGACATTAGACTGAGCACAAGCCAAATGATCTTGCTGTAAAGGCAACAAAAATGACACCATTTCATTATAATAAGCTGCAAGAAAACTTTGCTTATTTATTTTATACCTTGGTCCTGCAAAACTGCACAGAGAGCTGACATAGTTGTGAGCCTAATATATGTTGTATAAATATAACCATTTTTCATATACTTCAATATATTTCTACAAAGTGAGCCTTTGGTGGCCAAACCAGAATATCATGAGAAATAGAGAAAAAAGGTAAAGAGCACCTTCCCCTTTGGAACATGTTTCTTGGTAGTCACTCAGAGCTTTGTTTATGCCTGACTTCCCTTTGCCTTTTTATTTATAAAGAAAAAATAATTACCATTCTGACACTGCGCACCAAAGAATCCATTTGGACAGAGGCAAGTGTTTGGCTTATAACAGGAACCACCGTTGAGGCAAACAGGGTCACATGAAGCTAATGAACAGCAGGAGGGAGGGAGACCATAAAAGTTTTATTATTTAAAAAATAAAAGCTACAAGGAAGTACAAAATAGTACATAAAGGAATATATATATTTTTTTACTGCAAGTAAAACCCTTAACCTATAATTAATTAGACTTTGCCAAACATAAGAGGAATAAAATAACTGGGTTATAGCTCTGTGAGTCTGTTCATTAAGCTTACAAATAAATACCAGGCTAAGAATGTGGAGGCTGTGGTTAGAACTCACAATGCCCTTGGTAAACTAAACGAACGATTAGACTTTTCAAAAGCTCAAACAAGATGGTCTGTAATCTGCTTAAATACATGTGGCCACATGTACCTCTTTAACTCTGCTTCCCAATTCAAAAAGGAACACTGCACTCAAGTCCTAGCATGCTCAAAAACATGCCCCAGTTTTTGCTTCTTTACCTTTGCCCCAGTTTTAAAGGTACCCCAATTTCATTATTCTTTTTAAAACTTAATTTATTGGAGTAACACTGATTAATAACATATAAATTTCAAGTGTATAGCTTCATGATATAACGTCTGCCTACTGCTTTGTGTGCTCACCACCCAAAGTCTAAGTGTCTTCCATCACCACGTATTTGGCCCCCTTCTCCCGTCTTCATTCTCCCCTCAATCCCTTCCCCTCTGGCAACCACCATATTACTGTCTGTGTCTATGAGTTTGTTTGTTTTGTTTGTTTATTGTTTTTTGTTTTATACCCCACCTACAAGTGAAACCTTTTTTCGTCTTTGAACCCAAATTTTGCCCATTCTCTGAGATCTACCTCATATACTTTTTCCTTCCAAACTGCAGTTTCCAAAATTTTCTTCTTCTCTGCGTCCAAGCAACTGTATATTAATTACATAACTTATTATAACTCAACTTGTATCATAGTCTTTTTAAAATTGTATCCTGTGTCTCCTTTACTAATGATATATTCCTTAAAATCAGGGCAAAATCAAATCAATTTCTGTTTCTCTTTGCGTCATGCTTCACACTTAGTTGGCAAGCTACAAACGTTGAATCGAGTCTATGTGAGAAAGGCCATTAGATCATGATGTATTAGATTAAACAGAGAATTGCAAATACTGCTACCAAAAAAGTAAGCCCGATTCTGTGATAAATAAATGAAATCACATGATGGTGCTCACTTAATCCAGAATTGCTTCAATGTTTAATGAAATAGAAAGTCTGTGGGGAAAAAAAAGAAAACTTAAACAAGATCTAGAAGATGCAGCACAGATATGCCTCTCTCCACTATAAGGCAAGTGGTAAAGAAAATATAAAAGCAAAAAAATAATAATAATATCGGTTGGGTTGGATAACATTAAAACTGTTCATGGTCTAATACAAGAAAAAAAAGGAATGAAGATGAAAGGTAAGTTTTTTAAAATATGTCTGAAGTAAAAACGTCATACCAACCTTGTCAGATTAGTTTTATGTTTTGGGGTGCAAATCTTTAGGACATTGTGGCATTTAAAATTTCTTTTAACTGATGTATTTACTGAAAACATTTTTGATTTTACCTGTACTGCAGGTGGGTCCATACCAACCAGGCTTGCACTGGCAAACATCTGGTGTAAGGCATTCACCTCCATTTTCACAGTGCCTGTTACAAACCACTGAAATCATAGGATAGAAATAAAGAAATAAAAGAAAGGTCAACTGGGCTTGGAATTGGTCATATTATTGGTTATTATCTAGCTGGTTCATAACTGCCAATTATGTCTTCTAATTAATAAAAACAGATGAAAAGATAAAAATAATTTATCCTTTGGCTTTAAATGGCCTCCAATTCTTACATTCAGTTATTTTTATTTTTGTTAATAGAGATGGGAAAAGTGGAAAACCATTGAGATGAATGGTAAAGGAAATGGTCATTTGGCAAAATTATTAGTTACTGATGAAAGTATTCACAGACATAAATAAGGTAAATTTATATGCAGTTACATAGACTGAACTCTTGTTATCTCAAAAAATTTGGAGAAATGATTACAGATAAGGTCAAAAAGAGAGTTGCTTCTAAGAAGAAACTTCTTTTTCTTAGTATGGGCACCTAGCACTCTCAGTAGAATGCAGAATGGTAACTGTGGTAATAAATCATGAATGTCTGGTTTTTACTTGGTGTTTCAGCTTATATCAGCATCAAAACCATCAACTATTCAAAGCAGCAATTTCTTTATGTAAGACCACTTTGCTTACTTGTTTCACACCTTGGTCCCACAAAACCATAAGGACAAGTACAAAGATTTCCAGCCAAGCAGGTGCCACCATGTTGACAAAGCGGGCTACAAATTTCTGCAGACACAGATTATGTTATTACATCAGCTTTCAATTTTAAAAAAGTCAGTTTATGATTATCAAGCACAGCCACAGTAAAAGCTTCTTGTCAGAGCAAATTATAATAAGCTCAGTTATCTTTTACTATGAACTTTGGTTCTGTGGGATTCACTATGAGTTCACACTCTGAAAATACCCACAAATCATTAGCATGTCTTGGTTTATAAAACTTACGGTTAACTGAATGGATATATATGATCTTAGCTTTCTTCTGAAAAGTGAATTTTGGACTTATGCATTCCAGCCTTTAAATAGAATGCTTTTATATTTCCATACTTATTTTCATATGCTACTGATACCATTTCTATTCGTTTATTTTAGATTTAATTGGTACCTTGTTATGAGAACATTTAATGTGGCTCTATTTTATTAGTAATTATATTAGCATCTACCAACATATATTCTTTAAAAATACTACTTTTATTATAACAAATTTGTTTTTTAATATTACCCACTTTAGAAATACCATTTTATAAACTCTCCACTTAAGATTTCAACCAAAACAATAAAATTATATGGCTATAGAATTCAATAATCAGGTGTCCTTTGCTTGAAGGTAAAAATATTTGTAGGGATATGGCAACTTAAAACAAAATCTCAAAAAGTTATTTCTGAAGATAATTTTACCAAGGACAAATAAACTGTTGCTCTTTGGATCTCTGATTTTAGAAATTTAAGTTTTTTCATCTTCAGATAAATTATTTTAAACAAAAATTCTGACTCACCAACGTTAATGAATATATATTAGTATGTACACAGTAAAACTATCTTTAAAGAAAATGTTTTATTTTGGCTCTATTATTTGACTTTCAGTTTGAATTTTTACCTTCATCACAGGTTGGTCCACCTTGTCCTGGGGGACATTCACAAATGTTAGGTTTAATGCACTTTCCATGGTTTCTGCAATCAGGATGACATACAGCTATATAAAATAAAGCTCATGGTTAGAAATATCCATTATCAATTGAATTAATTATGCAAACTAGTGAGTGCTATACCTACCAGTTTGGCAGTTAGAACCAGTGTAGCCAGGTTTACATTTGCATATGTTTGGGGCAACACACTCCCTCCCTTTTCCACATGGGTGTCTACAAATGGCTGCAAAAATTAAAGAGAAAAGGCTGAGTTGTTGGCATGGTTTATACAGGTTGGCCATAGACTTAGTCATAATAAAAGTAAAATTCTCTGGAATTTGAAAAATGTGACATTGTTACTAAATAATAATCCCTACATTTATCCATGAAATTATTTTTCTCCTTATATTTGTTTTACTACTAAAATGATGGAGGAAAATGATTAATAGGGTAAGAAAGAAGAACCATATGGGTAATTCCTCCCATAGCAAAACCTGATGTTAGAGATGGCTGCTAACCATAAATGGGATTACAGTTTTTTCCAGAGGGCAATGAAGTGTCAGATACTAATAAGGTAAATGTTGATGAAAGGCAAAGATAATCAGAATTTCAAATGCCAGGAACACATCATAAGCTTATAGATTAGTATTCCTTAAGTTTCTATAGCTACCTGATATATTCTAACTATTAGACATTCAATTACTAGACATGCATTTCGGTTACACTTCCGAAGTAACTGAAATGCATGAGGCTGTTTTGTTTCATTTTTTAAAATAATAATGTTTTATATTGTGAACACGTCTTTAAGATTATTATCATTATTCCTACAGAAAACAAAAGCAAGAATTCCTCTAGGGAAAATACTGAGAACAAAGGAATACTCCAACAGCGCTATTGTTTAAGCCTCAAACAGATCAAAACAAAATAACATAACAAAAAACATCTTCTATGTTGTCAAAGACAAAACTTTGATTTACATCAGAGAAAACAGTGCTGATAATTATAAGAAAAAAATGAAAACTTTTTTCAAAATTAATATGCTCAATTTGTTCTCAAGAGTTGGAGGAATTCTAGAGAAACCTAGTTTATGCAAATAAATATGCCAGAATTAGTAATCTAAAGGGCTAAATGCCTATTGTGACCCAAAAAGAACCCAGACCACAGTGTTATTCAGACCCTTATCTCATCTCTCTAGCTGCTTAATTTCAGGGAAGTCAGTTATCCCTCTAAGGTTCTGCTCCCTCATCTGTATAATGAGAAAAAATAGCACCTAATTATGGGGTCCTTGCGGACTATTTGAAAACTTGATAAAGAATGCTTCTGTTGAACCTGGAACACAGGAGGTACTCAACAAATATATTTATATTACATAGTTATATATTTAATATTAACATTATTTTAAGAATAACTCAGAAATGCCCATATTAATTTTTGAAATGTGAAAAAATATAGACAGATAATAAATAAATAAAATGAATAGAAATTAGTGAATTAAATGGAGTAAACAGAAACTAATAAATGATAAAACTATGTCTTCTTAAATACTTAAATGTGAACTAGTTTTCTTTGAGTCTTCTGAGAGTTTTCATAGTACCTCTGCAATTGATACCATCTCCATAGTATCCAAAGGGACAGCGTCCACATCGGAAGTGACCGTCTGTGGTTGGCACACAGGAAACACCAGGAAAGCAAGGAGATTTAGCACAAGTTGATTTGTTGGTTAACCCAAGATTTTCTGGCAAAATAATGAGGGCGGACCCATCCTTATGATGTGTGTAACCTTCGGCAGACTTGGTAATTTGAGCATTATGTCCTCCTGACTCTGTTTGGAGGGGGCCCTGGGTAACATCTTTTACTTCATCACGGGCATGCTTGGTGTTAATGCTTATAGGAACTTCTAACTCTCCCAGGCTGAGATTTGTACTCAGAGTATGATCTGCATGTTTAAAACCTGGTGTCTGGTGAGGAACAGGCTTTGAATTATTCATTTGAGTTGTAACTGATTTTAATGAGAGGCACGAGGTGTCATTGGTTTTGATAGTAGCTGGACTGTGGGTAATACTTGCACCAGTTAGTAAATGCTCTGTTGGTGGTGACTGAAAATTCTGATCTAGACAACCAAAAAAAAAAAAGAGAGAGAAATGTTAGTCAATAATATTTATTAATGTCTGCTCTACCCACAGTATTTAATATTAGGTACTTCCTTCATTTAATGTCTATTACATGCATAACACTATACTAGGAGACGTGCAGTAATGAGAAGTCATCCCATGATTCCTGCCTTCAAGAAGCTTATAATCTATTTGAATACACAGAATGTTGAACAGTGCAAAAGTTAAAGGACAATAACTAATAATTTAATAAGAGTTAGAAATAGTCAACACACATTTATTACCACTTAATACACATTAGGCTTCGAAATAAAAGAAAGCCCAGCCCTGACCGGTGTGGCTCTGTTGGTCGGGCGTCCTTCTAAAAAGTGCAAGGCCACCCTGTGGGTTCTGGTTGGGGGACAGGCCTGAGTTGTGGGTTCGGTACCTGGTTGGGGTGCTTATGAGAGGGATCGATGTTTCTCTTTCACATGTGTTTCACTCACTCTCTTTCTCCCTCCCTTCCCCTTTTTCTTTAAAAAAAAAAAAAGCACAGCTCCATCCCTGAGAAACTCAGTGTTGTTAAGGATACTGGAAAGGGGAGGACAGAAACTGAATGTTTACATGAAAATTAATTGATAAATTATGTAAATACTGTTTTGTATGAGTTGCAAAGAACTGTGGCTCTAATCATTTTACTAATGTGACAAAATGTGATTTTATATCCCCATCTTTATTGATTGCTCAAGTAGGAATTAAATATTTTTTGTGTGTTTTCTTGTTGGGGGAGGGGAGGTTATGATTTTTTTCCGTCTTCTACAGTACTTTATTTTCCTTATCCAGTAACTTATTTTTAAAAAATTTCTTTGGTATGGAGAAATCTAATAAATATTAAGAGTGTGGAGAGTTTTAAGTGGCAATTAGACATGTTTCCCTTTTATGCTTTCTACCATCAGTTTAGGGTTGGTTTTGCATTGTTTTCATGCACAGCTTCTCATATCCCTTTCAGGATGAAAAAAGAGGAAACCAAGTCAAAACCAGAAAAAGAAAACACACCAAAACAACAATAAAGATAATTTTTAACATAATTGACAAATAGAAACAAAAACAATGGAAGATTTTTGGTAATTTTGAGGACTTCATAAAACAAAGAAAGCATAGTTCAGATGAATAGAAAAACAAGAGTCTACCAGATATAGGCCAAAACAAAAATAACACCAATATAGTAATTTATATGCATAACTTAGAAGTTAGGAGATATATAAAAATGGAAGCTATAAATAAAGCTGTAATAAAAGATACTTCTATTTGACTACATAAAATTTTAATATTTCTGTATAACAAGACAACATAGATAAAGACCAGCCACTGAGATAAAGAAGATAATTTTAAGAAACTGTAATATAAACTACTCCTACAAATTGACAAAAAGTCAAACAGGAGTTATGAACAGACAGTTAATAGAAAAGCAAATCTAACAGATTATATGAAAAAACAAATAGATAACCTCTCAGTGGGAAGCCACAACTAAAACATTTTGGACATAAGAAAAGAGAAAAAGCTACATATATGAAGATAATTTTAAGTTAAATGAGAATACTACATTAAATTCTTCATTTAAAATCATGATGGAATACATGACTTTTTTACAAAATGTAAATGATTAAATTGACTGAAGAAGTGATAGAGTAACTGATAAACTAACTACAAGGACAGAAACAAAAAATAATCTAAAACCACCTCCCAGATTGATGTCAGAACAGATGATCTTAATGGAAAAACTCTTACCAAATAATCAAGGGAAGGATCCATCAGATCTGTAGCTGAAGTGCCACTGCCTTTTGAAAATTTTTCATTATCCCTTCAGGTGGACATGATTCCCTGGATTGCATTCCTGCTAATCTCTCTAGGGACTCTATCCAAAGATACAGAACACCGCCCTGACTGGTGCCGCTCAGTGGCTTGGGCATCCCACAAACCGAAAGGGCTTGCCCAGGCAGGGCACATGCCTGGGTTGGGGATCAGGTGCCTGGGTTGGGGATCAGGTGCCCGGGTGGGGGTGTGCGAGCGGCAACCAGTCATTGGATCAATGTTTCCTTCTCTCCCTATCTTCCTCCCTGACTTTCCTTCTCTCTAAAAATAAATAAATAAAATATTTTAAAATGTTGAAAACTTTTAAAAGACACAGAACACCATATTGAACTATGTGATTACATGTCATATTCTCGGCTATTATACTCAAACTCATTAAGAGAGGAAATATATACAAGATGGTGCAAAAGCAGATTTACAGTTGTTTGTATGGAAAATAATACAATAATTAATAAATAATAATACAAGAATAAACTCTTTTGCATATTCACAACTGTAAACCTACTCTTGCCCCACCTTTGTATTTTGTGTTCTCTGCATCTAACTTCAAGCATGACAGTTAATACATATGTACTGAATAAATGTATGAATAAAAGGGAGAATGAAACCAAGTGATTTGAATTAATTAAATTCAGCTAAAAATATTTTGTGGCAGAAAATTGGGACTTTTACCATGACATATTTTTCCATCCCCATAAAATCCTTTGGGACATGAACCACAGTGATAGGAAGCAAAGGTATTGAAGCACTGTACTCCTGGAAAGCAAGGCCTGGATTCACACTCATTGACATCTTCCTGGCAATTTTTGCCTAAATGAAATATAGATTGAGAGTTCAAATTATTTAATTTGAAAAACAATATATGTCTGATCTAGTGCTCATCATTTGAATTCTTTAAGGCATGTCCTCCTACCTCCAAAAAAGCTGTCATATATTAAGCAGAGAGAAGTGTACTGCTTTAAAAATTTACTATGTAATAAAACATAAAATCATTAATTAGAGTCTATTTAACATTAAACCAGACCCTTCAATTACATAAGATCTTTCTATAAATAAGAAGACTTTAGAATTCCATTAATATACTAAGGCAAGAAATACCATACTATGAAGAGCAATTTGAACTTTGTTTAAAAATTTGGTTATTTAAAAAGAAACAATTATTAGAAAGCTTGTCTGATTAGCTTAAGGACAACTTATTCAGTCCAATTATTGCATTGGCTGTGAAAGTCCATGAAAATTTTACTATGTGCTAGGACTGCCAGTTCTTCCTCAATAAAACTTTTAAAGATGAAGTGTTCCTCTATGAAATGTTAGCAACTTCTTTAAATGAATAAATTCACAGTAATTAATGGGTGGTAACTCCTATTATAGTAAAAATCCATGGATCAATCAACATTTGAATTTTCCCAAATGTAGTTTGTAGCAAAATAGTCCAAAATGATAACATTGTTATTTTAAAAACCTGAAGAAAATAAGAAAGCATCTAAATATCCTTCTTAGTTCTATTGTAATGCTAAAATAGATGTCTTTGAGAAAAATATCAGCTCAGCAACTTTGTATTCACTTATTTAATATTATATCTGTTTAAATAAATAAAACATTGGTATGAGTTTTTAGAAAGTCTTGGGAAGTTAAAGGTTGCCAGTTATATACTTACTTGGGGTTTCTGGAATCAGATGTTTTAGGACAAATAATGAGTTTACAAATATGTTAACATTTCGCTTTATTTTAACTCTAACTCTATGCCATGATATTTCTAAGTTAATAAATTAATGAAACCTCTCTTAAATGCTAATTTTTATATTTCCCATGGCAATTTTCCTTCTTATTCCATATTATATTTCAACAATGATACATTTTAATGTACTTCTACCTACCAGATACAGATAGGAATATTTAGAAGCCTGCAAAACACAATATAAAAATAGAATATTTCTACTGAAATTATAAAAATGGGCAAAATTGTAAGAATGCATTAGAAAAAATTTACCAAAAAAGGAGACAGGGATAACAAATATATTTGTGATGACTTTTATTAGAATTTTAAAATGTATATTAAAATCTTTAGGATCACACATTTGCTTGAGTAACCTGTAGATGAAGCTTCCAAGGAGCTTCCCCTTCCTTATTTGTTCATATACTAATTTTGTTTATGAGGAACCCATACTGACCTTTGAGCTCAGGTGGACAATCACAGGAATAACTGTGAAAACTACTAACACATCTGCCATGCCCACAGGGGTTTGACTGGCACTCTGTGACATCCACTTCACAAAGACTGCCCTGGAAACCAGGCAAGCAGACACACAGGTATGGCCTACTTCCTAGAGGAAAGTTAATATCAGACACACATTGTCCACCATTCAAGCAATCGCAAGACTTCACAGTCAACTGAAAAAGAAACAAAAAAATAAATGCTTTATTTGCAATAAAGTCATCTTCAGTTTATGTCCCAGAAGTCATGATAGGAATGTATGTTTGTGTACAAGTAGGATCAGATCATGCATTTTTGTAAATATATGTATATTTAATATATATAAGTATTTAAAAATAGTTTAATAAGGCAATTATGCCCATTCTGAAGAGCATAGCCAAAATATGTGTTAAAAATAATTTTTAAATGTTACACAATGATCATTTTCTATAATGCAAGCAAGAAAAAAATTGTAGGGTAAAAAGCAGTTAGTCATCAATCAAGAGAATAAATAAACACTTGAATTACCATGGTTAACACGGCATAGTACAAACTGCCCTTCACCAATACTACTACTGCGTGAAAGGATGTCCCAAGTTTCAAGTGAAAACAGGGCACAGAAAACAATATTGGGAGCTTATGACTAAGATAATCAAAACAATCATCAAAAAAATGAGAAAATATAACTCACAATTCTTTCAGATCTTATATTTATATTCCTGATTTATAATTCAACATCTAGAATTTCTTAGATGCGAAGGAAAAAGGCGTGATGACCCTGAGATGGAATAACCTAAAAAGAAGGGCTCCTTGTGGTTAATTGGGTTCAAATTTATAGCCATAACCTAAAAGCCATTGTGGGTGGAGGCCTCTTGTGCACACTGCATTTCAGGGGGAAATTCATAGACGGAGTTGCTAGCCTCTTGCACTGTGTTCCTGCCATTTGAGCTAATCTTTATAAGGGAGTTCCTGGAATCATCTTTCAACCAACGGGCTAAGACCTGCCCTGTTCAATCAGAACGGCACAGCTCTATCCTCATTTTTACGGTCAGCATCTTTACTGACCAATCAGAGCAGCTTCATAATGAACAATCAGAATACACGATTCTGACCAATCAGGACAGCACTATTTGGACCCATAAGCTCGGGCATAAATTCCTCATTTGCTTGAAATGAACCAACCAGGGACCAGAGCAAGAACTAACTTTGTAAAAGTGAATCTTCCCTTTGTCTCAGCAGAGCATTTTCAATTTCTTCTGGAGAATGTGTCTTTCTGGTTTGCAAACTGTTTACTTGAATAGTTTCTCCTTTTACCACACTGCAGATTGGGACTTCTGTTGGCATTAGACTGATGGTAGTGAACTTTTGTTGACAGGTATCAATCTCAGATTAATCACAGATCTTTCTCAGAGATGGGCATGAATGAGTTCTTTATCCTTGTCACAGCTAAGTGTAGAAGAAAATGGTTTAGGACTTGGTAATTTAGATCTCTGCTCTAGACTTGAGAGTCTCTGTAAGGTTTTAAAACCTTGTAAAAACAGTCAAGATTTTGGCAGTTTAATTTTCCATGAAATGTTTAATAGTTTAGTTACCTTTTATGAATTAGGAATATGAATGATGTTTTAAATTTAAAATACATTTATTAATTTCATTAATTAATTGAGTCACATTTATGCAATTGTAAATAATACCTCAATTGTGACTTCAGTTTCAGCATTGCAGTCATCACTAAGGAGTAGAGTGAACGGCGGGGGAGTTTGTGACTCTGCCTTCCACTTGAGGAGTCCTGCAGAGGAGACATTTGCTCCTTCAGGACCAGAGGACAAGGTAAAATGGATGTCATGGCCTTCTGGATCGAAGGCCGTGAGCTGGTACACAAAGTTTTCCCCATAAAATGTCTGTAATTTGTCTTGCTGTATTTGAATCACTGGAGGTTGGTTGTCTGTAACAGAAAAATCATTTACTTTTGTACCTGAGTAGAAAAGCAAGAGGAAAAGTGTAATACAGAGGACCCATTGAGACACACATCTTGATAAAGTTTGAACTCTGTTAAAATGACTATTACTTCCTTCACTTTTTTTTTAACATTCTGAATAAATTCAATTCCATTCTTAGAAAATGTGAAAGTAACTGATAGGTACAAACTTCAAGCTTTGCTGTGAGAGTTTGAAAACACTTTGAATGTAGCATAACATGTATTTTCCTTGCCCAGACTGGATGCACCGTCTCATCTTTCTGAGATTACTTGGTGTTGGTGCTTGTTCACTGCTTGCTCTTTCCCTGACTCTTATTTGCTCTGTTCTTTTCAGCTTTACTTTCCCTCTTTGCACCTCTCTTTCTCTATTTCTTGTTTCCTATCCATGAACAGATTATTCATTTGGCTCCCCTGAATTTTCCTAGCTATTTATGCCTCCCCAGTTACAACACTTGGGAGCCACTTAGTTATTACCAATCTGCTACTCCTCAGAAGTCCTATTAGTGGATGAGCTCACACACTGGAACGATAGCTGTTTTAGGGAGCAAGGGATATATTCTCTTTATGCTCATGGAAATATTTAAAACATATTTTATATTGCCTTATATTTTAAAAATATTCCCCTTTCTTGATTACGTGCTTAGTAGATAGGAAGAGTAACCTCACTTCATAATGCTGGGCACAGACACTCTTCTTGCATAAACTAAGCACTGATGCCAAGACACTGCAGTTCTGGCTCCCCTTCTGCCTTTGAATACATATCCTTATACAATTTACTGATTTTCATTTCCTTACCCTTAATACAAAGCATTTGAAACAGATGATATTTCTAGACCCATTATATCTCTGAACACTGTGAGTCTATGATGAAACCAGTTGTACCAAAGCCATTACAAACAAAGACACCAACTCAGAAGTGACATTGTTTCCCATTATTTCTTTCATTAAATTCCTCATCAACTTTCCATTGTCTTCCCATAATATCCCATGAGTCCTGCATCTGAGCAATGAATCATGTGACAAATGGTCCAATACAGTAATGAAATTTGCACATGCAATAACATATATAGTGATATTACAAAGCACTGTGTAGATATAAGGTTTTAGGATCCCTGTAGGTAAAATTACATGGGGCCAGGGAGTAATTATATCTTGTGTCTTATGACAGCTGGTCTTTTGATTAAGGAAAAAGAATGTGAACACCAATGTGGAATCACATAGCTGAGTTTATGGAAGTGAAGAAACTATATGGTACATGACTATAGTTTAGGTTATTTTGGGGTAGAACAAAGAGTCCAGAAATTACTTGCCCAATATTATGTTCAGAGAGTCACAGAATAGTGGGGCTGGGAAGCACTTTATAGATTATCGAGTCCAGATAATCTTACTTAACAGGTGATGAATACATGGCCATTGGAATTTAAATGGTTAATGTTCAATGTCATGTCACAAACTAAAAAGAGTTAAGGCTAAGCATAGGATTTAAACTTTTGGTGTCAAAGTAATAATCTCTTTCCACTAAACCCACTGAATTTTACTGATGAACATTTCTGTGTGCTTAATGCTTAAGAGGCCATTTTGCTACTAGTTATTTGACTTGCACAAATTATGTGTAGCTGGGTTAACTGTTCCCTTTGCTTCCATTAATATTTCATATTTGCTTTCCTTATCAAATATTAAAATAAAAAGACCATACCCTATTGTAATGTAATCATAGAGATTATACAAAATAAAAACATTTCATCTTATATATTCCTCTAGCAAAGTAATTTATACATTCAGGAAAGAAGTTAAATACAATGCTCATCTTAAGCACATTTACGTAACCTGTGGTTTAAAAACACTTGAAATATCTTGTACAGGATATATTTAGATTAATAAAGAATAACTTACTTTCTAAAAATGACCAAGTAAATTTTGAAACTTTAGGTCTACAAATCAAACAGGGTCTGGTTGGATTTTTATCCCCATCAGTGTAGCAGAGTCCATCAATAATGCAAATATTTTCCTAATAGGAAAAATTTTTTAAAAAATTTAAAAAGGAGAATACCAATCAAAATACAGCAATAGTTAGCATTAAGGAAAAAAACTATACAAAGAGGAATAACAGCATATATATTGATTCCATTGATATATTATAAATCTTTTGATCAGGAAATATTTTTTCATATCCCCTAGTCATAAATGCATGCTAGAAAATAATTAGTTTCCTTTATGTGTTAATGCTTATGGAATGAATCGATATGGAGGGAATAAGAGAATACACGTAGTTGTCTCTCTCTGCAAAATTATAACTTACAACTTGTAAATAACATGGAAGAAAATACCTCCTTTTTTCCTTGTCTCTTTTACTGCTAAACTCATGCTGGAAGTGCTCTATTTATTTAAGAAAATAAAACAGCCCTTTCCCCCCAGAACATTTTATAGAATCACACTCCTTTACAGTTCTCTTCTCTTTTTCTAGGAGCCCACTGTGTCCTTGTCTAGCAAAACTAGAAAAGACCTATAGCGTGATTATCCACGCAGCACAGTGGATATGAAACAAAATAGTAGAAAGAGATGCTGACATGCACAGGAATGATACTAAATCTAGAGATAATTTATAACCTTGGAAGAAGACCACATTTTGTTCAGCACATATAAACTTAGCTCACTTTAGGAAATCTCTTGAGACATCTCTTGGAACATTGCACAAAAATAAGAACAAAATTGTTCAAGAGGATGAAACAACTACAAGTAACATTTTGAAAGTACTTATTGTAGGATATATGGAAATAAAATATTTGAGAGAAAATAAAAATCAAACTTCTCAAAAACAGAAACTTCTTATTGATATGATCTGATTGGTAATCTCAAGGAAAAATTTTAAAGTGTAAAATAATAATACTTTTAATTTCCATATATATAAATATTATTTGATCTGCTCCTCAGTTTTGAAGAGTCAAATGATATTAGATCCAAATATTACATCCACGGCATCTGTTAAATCGGCAACTGACATGTGAGAAAGTCCTGTCGATGAACCAAATAAACAGGATACAGATAAGATGGTGTGGCTACCAGGGTTCAGGTCAGGCTGTCCTGTTCTTTAACCCCTCAAGTGGTAGGTGTTTACATGGTTCAATGAACTTAGTTTGCCACAAAAAATTCCCTGTAAAAGTGCCAGTCTTACATTTTTTTACCAGCTCTACACAAATTCATGTCACTTGCCACGAAGATCATTAGGTAACCATGAAGCACTATCTTATTGGAAAATCATTATTACTGTGAAAACAATGTATAAAGAGGGAAAATTCACTCTGAACCTCCTCTTGATTTTTTTAGGAATAAACAACCTGCCCCTTTAAAATGTTAAAGATAGAGACTTCTTTCTTGCCATTTAAAACAAGAGTTACGGGCAGAGTAACAATTTTAATTAAACTTGTATAAACCTGAGGAGGGATTTTCTGTATTAGTATTTCTGATATGAAAGTTGAAAAACTACAGTATGGGAAATGAAAATACCTAGGGGGAAAATGGTGAAAATAGGTGAAAAGATACATACCTTTGTAGTACATGAGTCCTTTTCATAGAGACCACAAACTTGGCAAGCCCCATCATATATTATCATTATTTTGGGATTACTGAACCTGTAACCATCATTAGTTACCTATAAGGTAGTTGTGTAATAAGTTATTCTAAATGTAGCTTCATAAATTATAAAATCTTACTATATATTTACTTTAATTATAGCTATGAGAATATGGGTTTTTTTTTTACCTTTAATTGCCACTTCACAATTGGTTTCTCACCCTTGAGATCCATGATACCAGGTTGCTGACCATCAGTAGGCAGCTGACAATCAACAGTTCTGCTATTTTGAAAAACAGTATGTGCATAGAAGGCTTCTCCGAGGACCCATTTACTGCTGTTATACTGCAGGCAGAATGAGAAAGCAATTAACCTATTTGGAAATATTTTGCTAATGAATTACACATCATCAAAATACAAATTAAAAAATACATGCCTGGTATAATGGGAATATATAATGAATAACAAAAGTGACAGTGATAGTTTCTTTCAGAATAATAAAAAAATGTATACATCTTCATTTGATGTAAACTGCTTCTAATCCCTCACACATTTTTTGCAATCCAAATCAAAGTAGTTACTAATATTGGCCATATATAATGGATCACTATGCAATGACTATTGTAGCAAGAGGAAACATACTGTCTATGTAGTGGACACATAATGGATTGGTTTTCTGCCCACAAACTTCTCATTTCTCCTGAAAATCTCCCACTTTCCACTGCACTTGAAACTGTCCATTTGATCCTCCATTGACTTGTTCCCATGGGACCTCTTATTCTCTTATAGGAGTCACCTCCCTACCTATACTTGGCTACTCCAGAGGTGAATTTAAGCTGAGTCAATGCTTAGATTACTTGGGATATTTTAAGTTTGCACTGGAGGGTATTGGGCCAGTCCACTTCTGGTGGTTTGAGTAGCAAGATACAAACCTATGGAGCTGTTGTTGGCCATGTTTTTCACTATGTGGAGAAAGCCAGTATCTAGTAAAAGGGAAAAATGAAGCTCAGAAACAGAGAAAAGCAGAACTGAGCCAGATACCTCACACACATACAAATGCACATACACTGAGTCTTCACAGTGTCCAAGTCCCAAGTTCAAGTTTCTCCCTGACAGTTCAGCTATTCAATACATCCTTGATTCTGAGGGAAGCAAATTGTCGTGATAAACATCATTGTTTGCTCAAATTAGCTCAAATGAATTTACATTACTTTAAACTAAATAAATTCTAGCCATTTCATCCTATTTAATAATTCAATGGTGTATCATGCTTAACTTATACATTATTATTTTTTGGTATTAGAATTACATTGGTGTCTAAAGAAGAAAAGCCAGTATAATTTCCTGGGTACTGGTAACTACATAGAAAACTAAAAGGACACATTTTATTGCCAAAATTTAGATTTAGACTTTTAAGAAATTTATGATCATAGAATGCTTTCAGTTACTCAGAAATGGTCATGGAGTTTGCCGGTACTTCAGTATTGTAGGTCAGTAGGGAAAGGTAGGGAAGGCAAGAACATGCTAAGCTGTGGCTAGTAGAATCTATCTTGCTAAAGATTTGATTATTGAGAGTGGGCCTCAGTATAAATCTCCATAATTAAGGGAGGTGTAGATTCTGGCCTATCAGCTGTATCAGTGGTCTCCCTCTAGTGGAGGGGGATTAACAACATCTTGGGGTAGTCTTGAAATCAACACTTCCATGGGCACAGTTTCTTTTGCTTTTGTGTGTTCAAATAAGACTCCAACCAATGACTGAGAATACAGGGATTATTTCCACCCTCCTGTTTGGAGGAGCTTACCTAAAATGAAAACAAACAGGGTCTTATTTCTTCTCTACTCATCAATATTTTGTGAGTATTTGTATGTTCTAGGGATAGTCTTATGAAAATTGATAACAGAGGAAAGGACAAATAAAACATTTTTATTATTGCTAGAACCACATTTTTTAAAAAGATTTTATTTATTTATTTTTAGACAGAGGGGAAGGGAGGGAGAAAGAGAGGGAGAGAAAAGTCAATGTGTGGTTGCCTCTCACGTGCCCCCTACTGGGAGCCTGGCCTGCAGCCCAGGCATGTGCCCTGACTGGGTATCCAACCAGCGACCCTTTGTTTTGCAGGTTGGTGTTTAGTCCACTAAGCCACACCAGCCAGGGCTAGAACCAAATTTTTTTTTTAAAGGCATAATGAAAGAGAAAGGAGACACTAAGTCAAACTAGCATAGCCAAGGAAGGCCTCAAAAAGGAAGCAGTACTTTTCTTCCTGAAAGTAAAAAAAGGAAACTCGATGAACGCTGGGAGCAGAAACGGAGAGAGTGATTTGGCTTGGCTGGAGGGACTAGCACATGAAAGGACAGGGATGCACTAATCAACATAGGACTTTAGTGCACATGCAAGGAGGTTCAAGCCTGCAAAAATAGTTGAGAGCCAGATCATGATAGGACATTCCTTTCTAGGATAACAACTTGAATTTAATCTTTTAAGTAAGTAATTTAAAATGAGATTCTGTAGAGTCCTGGCTGCTTTTCCAGGAGGGAATAAAGGAAATAATTGTGTGATTTGATCTTTAGATGCTAACTTATTTAAAATTACTGCTGTAAACATAGGAAAAAAAGGACCTATAATATGCTACCCTTCATGTAAAAGAGAAAGGATGTATTTCCTACTTAGTATTGATACAAAAGAAAACAGTAAGACTCTACAAGAAGATTGTAAGAGCGAATACCTTCAAGGGATGGATGGGAATGGGATGGAATGAAATGGTAATGGAAAGAGGGAGGTAGGGAAGAGAAGACAGTGACATTCTCTGTGTCTACCTTTTGTATGACACCAACTCTTAGAACCATGATAATATTTTACATACCTTCCAAATAAGTAAATAACTAAAATCAACTAGAGTTTGGAGGAAATTCAAGATGGAATAAAAATTTTTTAAAATAAACCTAACTATTACAAATGAAACACATAAACACTATGAACAGGGTGCAAAAGAAAATAGCTAATCTGTTTGGTTTTGACGAGTGAACATATTTGTTTCTATAGCTCTGCATAGTGTGTTAAAGAATTCCAGAGTGTACTCTGTTTATCAGATGTTTGGAGGAGAGATGTATGAGAATAAATATCACAGAAAATATGTCTAAAAGTAAGTACAAAATGTACTTTCCAAAAGAATATAAACCTATAAAAGTCTCTCTTGGCAAATCACTTAATAGTAGAGTGGTGCCATTTGATATATTCTGCCAAGAAAAATGAAATGCCTATTTGTCTAAGTCATAGTCATTGAAGTGAGTACATTTATACATATATTATATTTCTATTGTGTGTCTCACTATTTCATTGGCATTAAACTATTTCATGACTCATTTAGAAATATTATACTTATAAAATCTTGAGATAACCATACTTCTTGAGTATAAATACTTGAAAAAAAATACAAAACTAATTTTCTTCTATAAATTTTCAGTCTCAGAATCACATTTGACTTCATCAGTTTGGAGAAAAAGTTAAAAGAATGTTAAAATATGATTTGCTGTTTTAAGTTTTTAGCAAATCATATTTTAGAAATTCAAAGAGCTTTCTTTAAAATAAAATTTCACTTGAATAAAGAAAAATAAGACTGTAAAAAAATCATTAAAAATAAAATACAATTTGATATGCCAATATTCAAACTGAGTGATCATGTCCATCTTTTGTAGACTCAAAGAAATATACACTATTTTTTTTTGTAATTTTCCAGTATGAAATTCACATTAAGGGAAATATAAAGGTTCAGTGGTTTGTAAATGGAATTGTTCCTATCTCTATATCCTATAATTCATGCAAGAAATTAAATTAAATTAAAATTAAATTAAATTTTAATTAATTTTACTTAAAAAATATTTACTTAAAAAATTAAAGAAATTAAATTAAATTAAAATTAAATTAAATTTTAATTAATTTTACTTAAAAAATATTTACTTAAAAAATTTTACTTTAAAAAATTTATTTAAATTAAAAATGATCTCCATTCTTCTTGTTTTTACATTTTAAGAAGCAGACATGCTTACATATCAACCTTAATATTTTTTTAATTTCTTATTATGAGTGAAATAGTGAACCAATACTTCAGTAAAAATTATATGGAATAGTTCATTAACAAATATATGGAATAGTTCAATAGAGTTAACATATAAGGAAGTTTAAAGGTTAAGCAACTTAATCATTTTCCTGTTCATATGTGCATATGACATACTTTGGGATTGTGTTGATAATTGATACACCAAATTAACCCAAAATAAAATTAATCTGAATAATTGATAAGCTTAATTCTTTTTCAGCGCTGTAATTAACATACCTGCAGTTTAGTAACTTCACATTTAAATGAAGGTGATTCTTTGAAGCCTTGACCAAAAACTCTCACCATCATACAGCTGTATTTTCGGACATTACAGAATCCAGCATTCTCAAGCTCTGTAATTTCAGGAGCTTTGTCTTCAGAAAATATAACAAAAGAAGACATATTTTCTTTAAGTTTAGATAAAACCAAATCATTTTCAAAGCCCAAATTTTTTTTAAAAATGTAAAATAATATTTTAAAGTCTGCCCCAAATATTACTCAGGACATTAATGTTAAGAGTAATCTGAAATTTTTAAAAAAGTGTTATCTACCATCAAACCAATAAAAATATTATTACAGATTCTACCAATCTCTAAAATATGCAAGTTTCATTAATGTTAATGTCAATAAAGGGTAAGTATTAAGAAATTACTACTACAATGGTGTGTGTTTTGATTTTGCCATTTTGGTATGTGCCATAAAGATGGATTACAGGAAAAATACTTTTGCAATAAAATAATGTAGTTAGCAATGTAGTATATTAATATTTTTAAATCCTTATTTTAACTTTAGAGTTATCAAAATTTATGTCTGCTGCCATTCTAGTATAATTGATGTTTTTGTGTATTATTACTATTCTACATGCTACAATAATCATAGGTGTAACTTCCCAGTCATAGAAAAAAAATTTCTTCTAGTAGTCAGAGTTAATTGACCTTCCTATGGTTATATCCCTGGTCTTGTAAGATCATACATTATTTATGGAAGCAAAATCTGGTTGTCAAAATAGATAAATGCAATATGTGAAAGTAATTCAGTCTTTTGTCTAAGTGCTCTCAAAATCTAAATGAATATGACTTTACTAACAATAGAATACAAAATTATGTTATGTGTACTCAGAATCCTAATAGTACTTATAATTTTTTAAAATGTTAGTTTGTTCTCATATATTCAACAAATGATTACTGAGCAACTTCTTTTTTCTGGTGTTATTCTAGCTATTGAGGATATAGCAATGAACAAAACAAAGTTCTTGCCTTCATGTAACTTATAATATGGGAAGACAAGAAATAAACAAGGGAAAAAATAAAGTCTATTAAATTAAAATATATTACATTCATATCTATGGAGAAAAAGTATATTGCCTATATTAAAAGAAATAGGGATAATAAGGTTGTGTTAGAAAAAGTACTTCATTTTGAATGACCAAGAAAGGATTTTTGAACAGAGCGGAGAAGAAAGTCAATCATGGAGACAAGAGGTGGCTGAATGGTTCCGTTAGAGGGATCGGTAAGTTCAAAGGTCCTGACGTGGGAGCAGCCTTGACCTCCAGGAGGAACAGCAAACAGCCCCTTGAGAGCACTGGAGAGCAGTGAGTGACAGAGAACTGTGACTTCAGTGAGAGAGGAGCCTCAGATTACTGCAGGGTCTTTTAGGCCAGGCCAGGGAAGATGGCTTTTACTTGGAAAGAAAGGGAGGCATTGGAGGGATTTAGCAGAGGATTAATATGATCTGATACACATTTCAAAAGAACTGCTTTAGCTGCTGAATAGAGAATCAATTTTGAGAGAACCTGTAATAATCCAGGTGAGAGATAATGGTGGCTTGGACTAAATTTGTAGCAGGAAAAAAGATAAAATCCTTTGGAAGCTAGAGCTGGATTTGCTAATGGATGAGTTAATGGATTAACTCATGGATTTGCAAATGGATTATACGCAAGGCAGGAGAGAAAAAGAAAAGTCAAAATGACTACAAATTTTTCATGGGAGCAACTCGAGGAGTACAGTTTGCGTTTAGGGAAAGAGAAGAGTCTGCAGCTGGAAAAGGGCAGGATGGTGGTGACAGGAGAAAAATTGGGAGTTACTCATTTACTGGTTAATGGGATCAAATTGACTCTAAAACTCCTTTCTCTAATATTTCAGGAGAAAAGAGTTCCATGTAGATGGATCAGAGAAAAAAATTAAACAAATAAGTATAATTAGCAAAATATTATTAACGGGGTGTTTAAAAAATGCTAACTTAGAGTTCTAGAAAAACTTGTTCTCTGCCAGGAGAGGGACTAGCTGTGTGCCAAGCCCCTGCGGTCATGAACACGCAGCATTTTCAAGGAACAGCACAGAGACCAGCACAAAGGAACAGCACAGAGTGGGTGGAATGGAAGGAATGAGAGCAAAAATAGCAGGGGATGAGTTTTGGCAGATATTGTGTACAAGATCACATTGTGCCTTATAGACTACCACATATGTGCTTCTGCTTTCACTCTAAGAAATGACACTTTTGGAAAATCATTAATGCATTAGTTAATATAATTTGTCCCCCCCCCCCTTATTATGAACAGCTCTGCTAAAAGAAAAAGGTATTTTCATAATCAGATAATTTTCACAATATCACAGTCGGAGAGTGTTACTTACCATGTGAGCCACCGCAGTCGTAGGAACTAAAGCCTGGGGAACATAGACATCCCCATGGCATACACTGCCCATTGCCACTGCAGAAATTAGGGCATTTCAATACCAAAAGAATGTCTTCAATCGATTTGGCATATTCTTCCGTGTTATATTTCCCCTCTTCCAAAATCCTCCTTTCACATTCATTTTCTAGAAGGGCCACACCTGCTTCTGCCCAGCGAAGGTCATCCTTTAGGAGAACATCCTTCACACACATATCTATAACACTGTCTAGTCTCTCGCCAAGAAAGGCAAGACAGTGCCTTCCTAAGCTGGAGTTGGCTAGAGTCTGCTGACACAGGGCCGAAGTGCTGCGTTCCGTCAGGCCAGAGGGTGTGGGCCACGTGGGGACAAACTCTTCCTGCGCATCCTCAGTATGGTCCTCAGGGAAGAAATAAGTAAATTCTTCTAGGTCACTCTGGCTGAGACTTTGGAAAGCAAACGAAGGAAAAAACTCGTATAAATTTTGCTGTTTCCATCTGTTTTGCTGATGCCACCCTGTTTTGTGGCTAACCTGGTCTCGCGTGTGTGTCCCATTGCCTGAAGTTTTTGGTGCATTTTGTTTCTCATTCTCAGGATATATTTGTAAATTTAAGTCCAGTTTGGTTAGGTTCTCGTGCTTTTTTTCTTGAGAGAAATTCCAATTATTTTCTTCTTGAGATGTATGCTTGGTTATCCCTCGGACAAGAGCTTCTGGATTAACATATTTAGAGGTTACATCTAATTCTGGTATCAAGGAAGAAAATTTAACATGAGTGAGGTCTTTGCAGTCTGAAACAATGTCTGATGGAGAAACAATAGCCAAATGATTAGAAGATGGATACAATGAAGTGGTGTCCAAGGAGCAGCTACAATAGTGTAATTTTCCAGGCGATGACAGAGAAATTGGCATTGTGTCAAACATGCTTTTTCCTGGCAAAATCCTTGCAGATGGAAAAACAGAAAAGAACAGTGATTCAAACAAAAACATTATTTTCCCCAGTAAAGTGTTGCAAAAAAAAAAAAAGAAGCAGATTATTGAGTCAGCACTCATTTAAAGTCAAATATTAATATAAAAACAAGTGAAAATAATTTACTTTCTTACCTCCATTCATTAATAAAAGCAACACAATTATTAAAAGTTTGGTCAATTTTGACCCCATTTTTGTCATGGAAGTCATTCTCTGGGTTTTCATCAAAGGTGCCACAAAGTCCCAAGGTGTTTCTGTAATCTGAACTAGGGGCTCTGATTGTTAGACTCATGCCCCATTCGCTAAGATCAGCACGGATAAATGCTCCAGAAGAAAACCAGATCTGAAACACAGAATAAGTCATTTAAAATGATATTCAACAGAGATTAAGAAAAACTATTAAAAATAAATGTATTTCCTTAATATAAAAGAAAAATGAAATACTGATTTTCCTTATACTATGCCTTTCTTTCTAATGCTGTATATCAAAATGTGGGGGATTTTTGCATTTTGCTTACTTGAAATTTCATCTCCAAATTGATCCTTTTATTTAGACATTTTGTTCATACTTCGTTCTTTAACATAAAGTGAGGCATTTTATGCAATTAAAACAGCTATACATGTTGAGAATAATATTTACCAAGTAATATCTCTGATAGTAATTATTTAATATTGTCCTAGACTGCCAAATAATTGATATACACATATAAATGTAATTCCAGAATGGTACATATTCCTAATCAGCATTCTCTTGCTGCCAGTATGCAAAAGAATCAGAAGCCAAGTTATAACCAGAACATTGCTTGGGAAGTTGGGAACGCGAGCAGAGATGGGTTGTTGAATCATCCTAATAGCCTCTGGTGTCATTTAACTGTGACCCCTCCTCTCAGAAGCATCACACTCCCTGAGCAGGGACTTGGATGCATGTGCTGAGAACCTCTCTCCTGCAGAAGTCATGTGTTGTCTGTTCCTCTGACTCTACTTCCCCACTTAATTTTTTTAGATTTAAAAATTACATTTTTTCTTTTTAGAAAAATGGTAAGTGTTCATTACAGAAAATTATTTTAAAAGCAAGCAAATCTCATATGACTACTCAACCTGAGGTAGCTAATATTAGGATCTTGGTGCAAATTCTTTGAACACCTCTCCTATATTTCATTAATTTATTTTCCTATCAATAAATACACATTTACTCTAGAATTTTCATGACTACGAACTGTTCTATTATGTGTCATTACTATATTTAGGGATCTGGTTAATCTCTTATTCATACCCGATTATCTGTAAATTTTCCCTCCTAAAAAGAGAGATACAATGCACATCATCATTAATTATTTTATTATGATAAGTTTTCAGAAGTAAAATTTCTTTAAAAATTACATGCATAGGTTGAATATATATGTATTTATATATATATGAATGACGATGTCTGTCCAGAAATTATCCAGCCATATGCTATGAAAAATAGAGCCATGTATTGCAGAAGATAGAAGATACAAGAAACATTGTACATAGGACAGTGATGCCTCAGTCCCCTTCAAAGTAGGTACCTTGGGACCTCACACAGTTCTCCCAGTCGCCCCATCGTATTTTCCTGAATCTCATCAACAGTGTGAAATCGCTTCCCTTTCACAGGTGATTTTAGTTTTGGAGAAAGGCCAGAAGTCACAGGGTGCCAAATTTGGGCAGTAGGGGGCTGAGTCACCTGGGTGATTTGATGTTTCACCAAAAAACTCTGCACAGGACGTGAAGCATGAGCAGGCACATTGCCATGATGAAGCTGCTAGTCACCAGTTGCTCATAGCTGCAGCCTTCTGAATCATCTGAATTGTTTCCATGGAAGAACGTTCAAGCTTAACACAAAATTTGATGCAGATTCATTGTTCTCCTCACTCAACCATTTCGCATGCAATGGCCGCACAGTACACATGTTCACTCAGTGGTGTCTGCCATCCCCTCTGACTAATACAGTGAAGTTGTCATTCCGTGTGCATTCCAGTCAGCTCTCCTTGGCTGCCAGGTTACATCGATGTCGCACTAACCATTCTCATTATATTAACAATGGTTGGACTTTTTCTAGACAGACCTCGTGTGTATATGTATGTATATATACATTTTTCTTTTTCCTTTAAAGACTGTACTACTTACTCTTGCCAATATTGTATAATAAATGTATGGTCTGAATTTCTTTGATTACTAAAGAAGTTGAAGCTGTTATATTATTCTTGGTTATTTGTACTTTTGGACGTATTTATCAATTTTATTTCTTTTATGAATTGCCTATTTATATTGCACATTAGTGATGCATAAGTGTTTTCTATATTAACTGTATGCTTTATATATCACCAATATTTTCCTAGTTTTTGACTTACATTTTTGTTTTAGATGATTGAAGTCAAATATATAAAGTTATGCTAAAAATCCTTGTTCAACTCATTGTTATAAAAACATTCACCTACATTTCTACTACTTTCAATTAAATTTAAATTATTTTTACCTGGAATTTACTTTTTTGGAAGATGAAAGGAAGATGCCCTTAAAATGGAGTTAGCTCATATATATGAAATACCATTTAAAAATATTAATGACTGTGTTATCTTCAATATTCTTGTTTTTATCTACCAGCCTATTTCTGAAGCAGAACCATCTGTATTCATTTCAAGAATTGCCTAGCTATTCCTGAATATTTATTTTTAATTATATATTTGATCTTTGTCTTAGATACCATTTATCAGGCAGTGTGAAAAATAACTTTTATCACTAATCCGTACAATTATCATATTGAAATCTTAAATAGGGAGGTTTAGGTTTTACAAAGTTTTAACTATTGTGTCTATTTGTGTGTGGAAAATGAAAACAAAATTTTACTCTAAGATCATTGTTAATCTAAGTGCTATTTTCTTGGGGGGTGGAAATCCCTAATGTTGAAAATGATAGTTTTTAATTTAATAGAGATGAAAAGAAGTTCAGAATAAACCCAAAATCTATGGAGAAAAAGAAAATTATTTTTAATAATAATCATACATACTGTGACTTTTCTTCCTAGGTATGATTCACTTATTTTGATACTGCTGGTTTCATCTTGGCTCTTTACAAATAAATATGGCTCTGATTCATGTAGCTGACCACCACACATATCAAAAGTAACTACATCCCCTTCTTCTTTGGCAACAAACCCGCAGTTACATGACACAGGATAGTGAAGGCTTCCACAGTCCCATTGACGTACATGGACTTCAAACTCACGTGACATACTCTTGTAAAGCACAAATGTTCCAGTTTTGAAATTATCATATACCCTATCAACAAAAGTCAATTGCATTAAGAATTGGTATAAAATATCACAACAGTATGTTATAAACCAAAATGTGTTAAATTTACTTATATGCATTCAATCCACTTTGCTGCAAGAATTAAAAGTCCATATTTCTAATAGGTTTATATATCATGAGCATCTTTTTGCATAGCAATCTTAATCTCTCCATTATTCTTGCGCCCTTTCAACACTTCTGTCAGCTTCTGCTTCCAGCTTTCTCTTCCCAATCCTGCTTAAGTTTTCTTCATATCTTTCTCAGATATATTATATAATTTTTTTAACTATATAAAACAACTGGTCCCAGTTGTACCATGTTGGGTTGGCATTGTACAGAAATTAACAGTCACATTGGTCTAGAAATATTCAATGGTCACATAATTTTTTTAAAAGAATAAATTACCATGTATCATGAAGGAAATTTTGACTCAAGAATGAAGTGTTCATTTGCTGTTTTCTGGGGATTTGTTTTTTACCTTTTTTTCTAATGGAGTATGCTGGATGTGTCTATAATTTTATTCAGATGACTTCAGAACCTGGAAAAGCTGTTGCTGCTATTGATGCATAACATACTGCTATTGGTTTTTATTATAAATAAATGTATATACACATATATAAATTGAATTTTTGGAAACTTTAGCTGTGTTGTCAACTTTGGAAAAACTATCCCAGTTGTACCATGTTGGGTTGGCATTGTACAGAAATTAACAGTCATATTGGTCTAGAAATATTCAACATAATTTTTTCCATTTGTACAGGGGTAATGCACTGTATTAAATATGTAAGGTCTTAACCTACATGGGTTTGATTGCAGAAACCAATAAAGTATTCTCTAATTAATAAAAAAAAATGAAGTATTCATATCATTTTCTTTAGGGACATTTTAAAATCATAAATTCCCCAGAATAGTATAACTGAATTTAAATCCTTCTATGCAGATATCAATAGTAAGAAAGCTTAGAATTCTTTTTGGCTATTTGTCCATTTTACTTTAAGTTTCAGAGGCAAATATTCAAGTATTCATAATAAATATAATATGTTTTTCCCAGAGTATCCTTGCCATGAATTAGAAGTGATTAAAGTTTCAAATAATTATAATGTGTTAGTTTAACCATCTTGCCACAAACCTTAGAGATTATTTTTTATATCACACAGAAAGGCAATACATTATATTATCTAGAGCAAAAAATTAATCATTATTTAAAATATTCAAGACAAAATGACTGCATGTATTTGTAAGAATCTTCATTTTTACAAATTTAGCCTCACAGTTAATTCATATAGTCACTAAAAACTCAATTTTAAAGAAAACATTCTACACAAATTAGTATTTTGAAACAAGGCAGTGATGTTGATACATGCCTTCCCTTTTAATCTTTCAGTGACTAGGACTAAGAAATAATAATGCACAATGATTAAAAAAAAGACAACAACAAAATCCAAAAGAGACACAAACTATTAAAAGAAAAAAAACTTTGAGGAAATTACCTGCCATCAAATGTAATTATATGTGGGTCAGTAAATGAATAGCAGTAAGCAGTTGGGACATCCTTTACTCTGATCTTAAAAGTAAAAATATTTTCAGTAAATATTATCATTAATTGTTATTTAGTAATGTCCAATAAATTGCTTAGCAGCAGTCTGAATAAATTTTAAATTAATTATTTTTAGCATAGTTATTGAAAATAAAATCATTTTAAAATTGAAATAGTATTATAAAAATTTCAAATGTAAAGTTTTCAAGATATATGTTAAACACATATGTTTAAAGCTTAAGTTATAAAGGTATTTTTTTGATTTGTCAACCTGAATGCTGTCTGGAATGTAGCTGTTCCACAGGAAATCCTCATTAACTATAGGTTCCACTATAATGTCTGTAACTCTGTCTCCATCTTGAATAAAATCTGTTACAGCAGTGTAGTACACAAGAGTGTGGCTGCAGGTCCCATGAGCACAGGATGATGACTGGTGAAGGTCCACGTGACAGGAAGACAGTGCCAAATTTAAGCCTAGCTGTTCTTTACCTATGTTATTAAAAAGAAGTATATTGAGAATTTTCCTAATGGAATATACCAACCAAAGCATGTGATCAGTTGATTAACGTGAAACATAAATTGATTGTTCTGAAATTACCTTTTCTTACTTAAAGTATACAGTTGTGATTTTTTTCTAAATAAAAGCAGAGCTGTTGAACTCTAACTGATCTTTACAAGTTATTGGTCAACTTCAATATATATGTATATAGATACATGTATATTACTATTTCCAATAAGGCTTTAAACCCATATGCACTGGATAAAATTCAAAAAGCAATATGTAAAATGTGTCTTTACTTCCGTAAAAAAGTTAAAATCTGACACTGAGTAGCATAATTTGATTTTTTTCGGCCTGAGAATTGGGCCTTGGGTCTATGCATGTCTTGACATGTGTTAGGGCCTGCACTCATTTTCCATCCTTTGAGTGACAGCAATGATTGTTCATACAGGGGTCGCCATCTTAAAAAATAGAAAAAAATCAAAACAACGTAAGGTACTTCCACACTAGTAATAAACTCTCTACCTCTTTTTACCTCCCAAATGTCCCAGTCTAGTCAGAACCTCAAGATGCTTCCTTGCCTATGGAGCCAATAACAAGAAAAAAACAAAATTGGAAAGAAAATGGTAACATAAGAAAAGGAGCTCTAGGAATTTGTGTAATGAAGCAAAAAGGATAGAATCCTTTCAAAACTGTCTGTAAAGAAAGTTTGTTCACACATAATTAATAATTACAGAATCCTTCTGAGAATCAAGGAGGAAGAAAGTCATTAAAAACTTTCTTTTTTCCACATATCATTTTCAGGTGTGAAATCATATTTCCCTGACAGGCTGCCTGCACTAAATTTAAAATCCCTGAAAAAAAAAAACTTCATGCATTTTTCCTAGAAATACATACTTTTACTAGGCATATACAAATGACAGAAACATCCAAACTCTTAAATGCTTCCCTAAAATAAATATGGAATATATGCAGCTTTGATAGAACCCCTGACATAATTTTCCTTAGGTTATGGTACGAGGGCCACGTATTGTTCTTAAGTCTGTGAAAAAAGCAGTATAGGCTTTGCAGAAATAGACTAGAAGACACTAACGTTTTTGTAATGAAAGGAGAGATGTAATGAAAATACACTACGGAAGTTCCTATGTGACGAGTAATATCTAGAATAAAATCCAGAAATTTTCCTCCAGGAAAAAAAGAAAATTATATTTAATTGGCAAAGAATAAAAACATGCAAACTTCTAAAATATAGGAACACCTTTAGGCTATTTTATATCATTATAATCAATGCTTGACTTGTTGAAAGAATTGAGAGCATGCAAATATGGTTTAAAGTATTTTTGTAACTGAAAGAAACCTTTGCCTAATATAATTTTAAAATTACCAATAACATTACTCCCTTCGTATTCTGCCTCATAAACTGTAGTAAAATTTCCATACTATGCTTTTCAGAGGCAGTTTGAGTAAAATTCTGTCAAACAGTCTGAGATGGAGGGTTTAATTTCATGTTTGTGAGTTGTATTTCAAAATATAGTGCCTTGCTCATGGTACTCCTGAAATTTGAGTAACTGGGTATTATCTACTAAACTGTTTACTGTCAGGCACCTTGGAATTGCCTCTCCCTGATTCTCTTTCTACCTCCATCATCTCTTTTCCTGGGTGCACTATTTCCATGAGACTCCAGTAGAATTTTAATCCTTTTGTTTCTCTGATTTAATTAGGAATAATCCAGACATGAAGACCTAGGTACATTTTCTTTGGTGTATTTACTAAATAAAACTTTATCTCTTATGCTGAAAATGTATGCTAACAGAATTATAATCTCTCTTAAAGGTTGTATTTTAAATTACATATATCTTAACATGTTTTGTTTGGTCTCTGCTTCAGAGACTTAGGAAGGCAAAAGAACCCCGTCAGTCCTATAACTGCAATACATGGTTTGTCTCCTTATTATCTTGTTCTATGGGAGAAGTTCAGATGTGTATATGGCTGTGATAGTGACAGGCATGTGACGAGGTATCGAATAATCTACATGATTAGTAAATTAAATAGAAGAATTTTTAAAAGATCGTAAACATAAGCTTATGTTAGGGAGAGAAGTACAGAGAATGCATTGTGAGATCCATGGTGCACGAGCTTGAACTTTTAGCGTAGCTTATCGCCCCTCGTTCCTTTAATAAGATCTGGAAAATCTTAAAGAGACTTTGTTCTTCAATCTCTGAAAACAAAGCAGAAAGAAGAATAAATAGGAGGACGAGGAGAAGGAGAAAAAGGAGGAGGAGAAGAAAAAAAGATGGAGAAAAAGGGGAAGGAGCAGGAGGAGGAGACTGTTCATTACTGTTGTTGTTTTTTTTCCTTATATTTTGAGCCCGCAAGCGATAAACGTGGATTGCAATATGATTGCCCTGGCAATCATAAATTTGGTTCAGTATATTAATATGATTGAGCTATAATTTGATGTAAACATGTAACATAGTGATTTAAATGAGAACACTTCAGTGACTTTCTAGGAGAAACAAAGCATTAGTTATTTGAAATCTAATAATAAAATTGAATGGATTTAGTATATTACCTTGATCAACAGTTTTCAGTTTTAATGAGATTTTGCATTCCTGATGAAGCTCACTGAATTCAGAACAAACAATAGGAATTGTGCTCTCTATCTTCAACTGGTATTCTTTTCCATCTTCTGATATAGTGCTCAATTCAGGTTGTAACTAGTACAAGAAAATATATAAAGCATTCATGTAAAAATAGAATTTATTTCTGATATAATTTTAAGAGGATATTTTTTCTCAACAGGTCATATTTTACTAAATGAACTGGTAGTAATGATTTAAACATTGGAATTTTTTAATTACACAAGATTAATGAAAACCAAACTTTTAAAAACAGCAGCAATACATGGAAGAATACACAGAGTTGCTGTGCATTCTGAGTTTGGGTGTTTGTTTCTCCAACTCATGGTAGTCAGTCTGGTTGGAGCCTGTCTCAGTGAATCTGGTTCTGCAGCAGGCACTGCAGAATGAAGGAGACAGAAAGATTCCTGTATTCTTCCATTTGTTTGCTAATGTTTACTGGCATAATAATGGAACAGTCTATTTATCCTTAGGGATAAATACCATCCCTAATATAAATTATAAACCCAATTATATTTTAACACCAAAATCAAAATATTGTTACCTGAAGTATCTCAATCTTCACCTTATTTCTCAGCGTCTGCTTTCCAGAGTTGGAGTTACTCAGTACAGAATCTAGGACTGGTCCCTACCCTAGATCAGAGGTGAATCATTTTTTGAGGCAGGAAGTGGTTATGCAGTCTTGGTTCTTGGCTAACTTTCAAAACAGATGGTTCTTAGTACAGAATACTCTTACCGTTAGTCTAACCAGAAAGTCTCTGGTGGCTGGCCGTTGGCCCTCATAGTGTATTGAGTTCTCAGTAAAGTAGATCCAAAGGTTCTGTGTTTCTAAGGTCTAGGCTCTCCTTCCCCTCCCACTATGACTATGCTCTTCTGACAACATAATTCACTCTCACTCTTTCCCCTGGTCCCTGTTGTGGATAAATGGTCTCTATTCAGGAACAAGCTTTGTACTGGTTCTGAGTTCTATTCTCACATTCTATCAATTATCCAGTCTTGTCCTTGAACTCGAGATGAGTCCAAATTGAGCTCCGGTCCATGGAGGAGGCGTCAGAGGGTGCACAGGCCTGCCTGCCTAGACCTCTTGGCACTGCCGCACCCCTTCCATTACCCTGGATTCTCTGTCATCTGCTGCAATAGCCCGTCCGTTCCTCAAACCCAGTGCTACCAGCAGTGACCAAAGATACTGTCTGTTTAGATAGAACAAGTTTTGCAGTTCAGAAAGTCCAGATTTCTGGGCCAATTCTACTCTAGCTAGAGGCTCTAGCACTACTCTAATTACAGGCTCTGTCTTCCAAAATGCACGATAACTAAATATTGATACTCTAACTTTTACTTACATGATATAATAAATTATGGGAATAGAACTTGTGTTTCAATTTGAGCTTTTCTGAAATAAATGCAAGCATATTCCATCTTTAGTTCATTAACAGGAGCCTCAAACTTTGCTGCGTATTAGATTATTGGGGTTATTTTTTCACATTTTAAAAAATTACTTATTTTTATTACATTTATTGGGGTGACACTGGTTCATAAAGTCACATAGGTTTCAGATGTACATTTCTATGATACATGATCTGTATATTGCATTGTGGGCCCACCAGCCAAAGTCAAATCATATTCCATCGCCCTTGAGCCTTGGGTCCCAACATCAGTCTGTGACAAGGTCCTATAATCAGTATCCACAAATCACAGTATGGAAAACACAGTTTCAGAAGAATAGTTTCAGAAGAATAATGTTTCTGATCCATCTCTACTGTTACATACCTTAATGCCTGCAAAAAATTCTCGGCTTTCAATGGGTAAACTTTTCACATGTGGGTTCTCCAAGAAAAAAGTGGAAGCCATGCAGAATATCTGTCATATTATTGACAAATAATTATTTAGCAATAACATGGAGGAAATATGGGTAAATTATTATATTTAAATACTTTTATTTTTGGTAGATAACACTTAAGAGATAAACTAAAAAAAATTAAAAACTTGTTTAAAAATTGAGAAAAATTCCACTTTATAAAATACTAATTATTCAAACTTCAACAAAAAGTGTTGTAGACTTTGTATTTAAGATGTACTTAAAAGTGGACAGTAAGTGATAACATCATTGTAAAAAAATGAAAACATTATTTACAAAATAAAATTACATCATTTACGACCTGAAAGAGACATAAAATTACTAGGGTTCACCAATAATAACCAGCTAATTGCTAGGAGCAAATACTCTTAGTCACTAAGATTACTGGCTCATCTAATTATCACTGGAGTTGGCACAATTACCAAGGAAAAAAGGAAAAGAAAAACATTTGTGCTTTATACTATAGAGACCAAAACTATTTTTAGGATATGATGTAAAAATCCATTTTGCAAGTTAATACATTCATGAGAAGAAAAGAAAACCCAGTTTTTTTTAACATACCCTGTCTCCCAGTCTGAGATTCACGCCATCCAGTTCTAACAGGGAGAATGCCTCAACTGTGGTCTCTTGCTTCAGCTCCTCTTTGATTTCCTGAGAAGAAAGCCGAGACCAGGCTATGAGGAATCCCACTGGGTTGTTTGCAGGGGAAACATCAAACACACACCTGCAGAAAACCCTGGACTCTATCAGCTCCACCACAACCTCTGGCCTTCCTGGAGGTGGCGGCGGTGGTGGTGGCACTGAGGCTGACAGCTCACCTGGTAGGAGAAAAACGCATAATTTGTAGTCAGGCATTTTAAAAAAAGGAGACTGGTTTATGGGAAAAGCTCATGAAGTCTGTAACTCAGGGATTTATATTAGAAAATAAAATATATTTATTAGAAAAATAATTCTCCAGCAGTCAGCAAAGTAGCACTTTCTTTTTTCCATCCATAGTCATATAAATATTGATAACAGGGAAATTCATCAGCCATTCAATCTTAATGTATGTTAAATATGTATACCTTTGAAAAGTCTAGCTCTTAAACAAAGAAGTCATTACCTTCTTCTAAACTATTATCTTTTCTAAAAGATAAACAAAAATAATTTAAGTTTTCTACATTATCATTTTTTGTTATAGAGAAAAATAGTCACTCTAATGTAAAATCAAATAACTTACTATTTCACCCTTATAATTTACTCTTGTAACTCAGTTTTTCATTACTCTGGGTTGAAAGAGCTGTTCCTTATGGGAGTGATTATACTGTCTTAGTGAAATATACCAGTGTTACCATATAGTCTTATTCATTTTTCTGAGGTTAAATAAGTGGAGATTCCTCCAGGAACTGAGAGAAATTTTATGATTTTTATCTTTGGTCATTTGCGAGATTAAATCTGGGAATCTAAAACATTTCCAAATAGGTTTTCAAATGTTTTGTTGTTTTGGAAAAGAGTTAAAATATCTGAGTGATAAACTTAAAAGTAAGATTTTAAAATGTTCTAAAATGTACAGTTTTTTTATGATACACATGATAATCAAAATATTAATTTTTCAGTTCTGTAATGTAGATTTTCAAAAATTCTGAGAAACTTTACCTAAACGAATGTGTGGTAGGGGGAGGGGGAACCTTATGTACTTTCAACTATTTTAAAGTGTTATTCTGTTAGATACCATATTGCAAACCCTCATAACAAATTGTTTTCAAATTAAACTAAATAATACATATTTTGTCAAACATTTTAAACATTAGGTCAAATCATCATATTAGGATGAAGGAAATAATAGACTACTAATGAGTATGTATTGATTTTTAAAAAATTTATGTGAGTAAAAATATCTTCTTAAATAAACTAAGAAAAAGAAGTTGAATTTATTTTTAAAGAGAGACAGCTATAGAAATAATTATTAAGAATAAGATAAAAATGACTAAAAAGTAACTCAAAATTAAAATTTTTGAATCAATATTTTAAATAGCATCAACTCTCTGGGCGAGCTGATCATTGCTTGCAAAACTGTAGCAAAGAAAATTTGTTAAAAGAAACTTAAAGTTTTCAATAATGACATGTAAATTATTTCTGCTTGAAAAGTACAATTTTTACTGTGTTCTCAACTCTGCTATTAGCATATGCTAAATATCTTAATAGTCTCTAATTTATCATGATGTTTTATCTATTAACTTTTTACTCATTTTTATGCAAGTGCTTCTTGCTCAAATTGTGTATGATTTTTGTATAGCATTTTTCCAGTTAATTGCATAAACATTCTAAATCACATAAGTAGCTTAAATTTATTGTTTATTGAAGGAAGAAAAGTAATTTTACTACAATATATGTAAATGACAAAGGTGTTCCAAAGCTGTTATACAGAATAGCCAAACAGTTATACTTTATGGTTAAAGTTACAATTATTGGAATATTGTTTTATTCTCTTAAGAACTTAAATTACAGGGTCTAATTACACTGAGACTTTTCCATAAATACTAACTTGTGGAAGTGGGAATTGGTGGGGTGGGGGAAATTTGTGGTGGGAAAATGGGGACAACTATACTTATACAACAATAAAAAAAATAAAATAAAGAATCCGAGAAAACAGGAATGGAAAATTCATTGGGGACTGGAAAGTTCATTAACACCTGGAATAGGACATAGAAAAGCAACTTAGAGTATTTATTTCAAGGACTATTATAGTAGTAGTATTTAAAGACAAATCATATTAATTTTAGGCATGATATCTGAATATCATATAATCTGTCCTAATTTGTTTTATGTCATTATGGCTTATTTCACCATAAAATTTCTTTGTTAAATATATTAATTTTATGTCAACAGTACCACATTCACTTAGAATATTACATCTGGCAAGCAGTTGCTAGAAAAAGGCTAATGTTTCAATAAATAATAGGGATTTCTGCCCATCCCTTAAGGACATGTCATAAATTTAATTAGACAATCTACTCAGAGTGATTTGTCTTAAACAATGTTATAGCAGGTTTTTTTAAAAAACATTTGAAATAACTTAAAATTTTTAACTATGTTAAAAAATGAAAATTACAAACTGAAAAGAGGAGAAAAATTATGACATTAACACTTTTGGTGTTTATCTTTCAAGAATTATTTGGTACAAATGCAATCATTTCTAGAAGACAAAAATGAGATTGTGGTGCATAATCTGATTTCTTAGTTTCAGCATATCATGAGTATCTTCTAATGTCAAGGAATGTATTCCTGTATTTTAGTATTGTTTACAGAATATTTTATCATTATGGATACATCAAAAACATTGAATCAACCAGCAGCGATTGGATAGTTGCAATTGTTGCATATTATTAGAAAAATGGTGTTACAAGTATTGTACCTGCATACTTCTTTAAATATTTCTCAAATTAGATTTTTGGAAGTCAAATTTCAAGGAACAAATACATGTGGATTTATAAGATTGTTGAGATAAATTGCCAAATATCTCATAAAAAGACTCTACCAATATACACACATGGCTGTAGGGTATGTAGAGTATGAACACCCGCAACTCTCTGCACCTTTGCTGGTTCCAGTACTATTTCTTAAAGGCATGATAAAGTGATTTTCATTTTTGATATCCACTAAACTGTGTGTTGTCAAACATTATCATAATTCAATATCTAAGATAAGTCATGGAACATAAAAGCCTGTTGAAATTATTTTTTTATAAATACATTATTAAAAATAAAATCTGATACTTACGAACACAGTCACCTCCTATTTCAATTTCATCAGAGCCACATGGGTGTAATTTTGTCTCAGAAATGGCTGCAAAAAGTTGAAGTTTTTGTATTTATCCAACTGAACATAAACATATAAGTATATTTATACATGATATATGTGAGATGACAATTATTCAGAGAGGTATGTTTTAATACAGGCTAAAACATTCCTTTTATCATAATAATTTTTTTTTCCTTTTTCAGGATGAGATCAAATAGAGATAATTTGGTCTCTTATAGCTTTTATATCTTGTTTTCTAAATTTTAGTCTGCATTAAGTAATGAGATGTTACAATCTTCAGAAATTTATATGTTAGTTTGTTATCAGTTCCTTGGAAATCGCTTTCACCATAAGCATGCACGGGATTACAGAAATATGTCAACAGCTGTCATGATGATACTTATAAATCTGATGCCAATGTTGGTTTATTTGGGGGCTCTCTATTCTTTTCTGTTGATCTATTTGTCTATCTTGATGGTAATATGACACTCTATAGGTTACTGTAACTTTAAAATAAGCCTGAAGGTCAGATAGTGTAAATTGTCCAATTTTATTCCGTGTTAAAGTAGTTTGGGGATTATAGGTACATTCTGTTTCCATATAAATTTTAGAGTGAACTTATCAATTTCCACAAAAAAACCTTCGTGAAATATTGATTAGGACTATTTTGGAGCTATAAATTATTCTGAAGAGAATTCACATCTTAACATTGAGCCTTTTGATTCACCTGTGAAATTGGATGAACTAGAAAATAATTTTAGTTGACAAGAAATAGGAGTGAAGGATTATTCAAAATCTGACTGATAGATATCATTCTGGTTGCTATTTTCCTGTGGATTTTCTCCATTTCTTCCTAAATTCTTGAAAAAAAATTAACCTGAACTTTTTTTTTAAAAGATTTTGTTTCTTTGCTTTTGGACGGAGGGGAAGGCAGGGAGAAAGAGAAGGCAAGAAGCATTGATGTGTGGTTGCCTCTCTCACACTCCTTGCTGGGAGCCTGGCCCACAACCCAGGCATGTACCTTGACTGGGAATCAAACCAGTGACCCTTTGGTTCGCAGACCACGGCTCAATCCACTGAGCCACACTAGGCAGGGCTGAACATCTTTTTTAATGAAGAACAAGATAGTCCCTCAAAAAAATTTATTTTGTGTATAATCTCTTTGCCTTCCATCGTCAATAACTAATGGGCATCTTCGGATGCAAACTTTACATAAAGCCTTTTAAAATATATGCATCAGAGCACTTGTGTTTTCCAAGTTAGGTTTTGCATGAATTATAGACTACTTGAAATATTTATTTCTGATTGTATTAAATACACCTTATCTCCAAAAAAACAAAAAGCAATAACATTGAGTCTTTTGATTTTATGAGCATGGTTTATCGCTCCATTATTCAAGTCCTTCTATAATTTCTGTTAGCAAAATTTTACAATTTTAACTTCATATTTCCTGTACATTTTTCCATATTTATTGCTCAGTATTTTATATGTTTGGTACTATTATTGGTATTTTAAATAAAATTTCTAATTGTTCATTGCTAGTATAAAGAAATATAAATGATTTTGTATGTTGAGCTTTTTCTTTCAGCACTGCAAAACCTCATGTAGTAGCTCCAGCAGCTATTTTGTAGATACCATTGTATTTTCTAACTAAATGATGAAGTCATTTGCATTTATATTCTTAAGGGATACTGTTCCATACTTCTCTTTTCTTGGGATGCCTATATCTGATTTTAGTTTCGGAATAATGCTAGCCTGACAGAGTTTAGAGGTATAGTCACTCATCTATATTTTTCTGGAAGAACTGTGTAAAATTGGCATTATTCCCTGTCTAAATGCAGATAAAAAGGCTAAAATGGACAGGTGTCCTGCACCCCTAGAAGGAAAGCCGGAGACTCATGAAGACCTGTGCTGACATTTTAAAACAAGCACCTCGCCATCAGCAGCGAATATGTGCTCCACATTCATGGTAAGTGACTGTCACTTTAGTTTGCCATCCATGAAGCCTAATTCAAGTTCTGAATGGTATTTTAAGGTAGGCCTTAATTTACACATCAGAGAGGATAATTCTTGTGTCTGTCTAGTTAATGTCATACATTGAGTGGAAATAAAATCATTTCCCAGAAATTCCCTCTCCCTAAAACTAGAAAGAGGACTTGAATATGGTAAAAGAGAGAAAAATTTTGAATGTTCAAACTTAAGAAATTTAGTGGGTGGTAGGGACATTAGAAAACAGGAAATATTTTTTAAGTTTTAAAAGCGTGTCATAAAATGCAAATTTTAAATACTTTTAAAATTAATGCATATAACAGTAACATTTCTGTTGAACTTATTACTTGTATTTTACATATCTTCTGGTATGAAAGTTTGTTTTCATTTTAATAGTTCTCAATGTTTCTTAAACTAACAGAGGTATTTTTTTCCCATTGAAACACCTACAGAATTTTAGACAAATATTTGGCAATGTTATTTGAAATTTTACAAAAACTATCTGTATTTTTGATGGCAAGAGCACTGAGAGAAATGCCAGGAGATGTTTTCCAGAATCTCTCATCTTGGCCATCCAGTGAAGCTGATCCATCTCTCTGGATTTTCTTCTCGGTGACATGCCATAAACTGAGCAGATGGCAAATTCCCAAACTGAACGTGCTGCTTCCAGCCAGGTTTAGCTGGCCAGCAGCTGTATATGACATGTGAAGATCCACTGTCTCACTCTCTTAGGGTAATTGTCCAAAGATTCCTCAATGCACAGAAAATAAAATGCAGAGTTCCCTAAGTGTCAGGCTGCACTGCCCTTTCAAATCTGTCTTGTTATGCTCTCCCTCACTCGTCCAAGACCACCACATTCTTACCACCTTAAGGCCTTCTGTGTATTGTTGCTCTGGGGTGTGCTCCCCCTCGCTCTGTCTGCCCGAGGACTGCGTACCCTCAAACTCTCAGTGTCAGTTCTCAGAAGAAGCTTTCCCCAGTGAGATGCCATCCCGAATGTCATCCTCCTTTCACCTCCAGTATTCTCATCAAACAGCAAGGTTTAATTTTTTCATCCATACCATTAATTGCCATTTCTAATGGTATGTATATTCCTTCCCACAGTTTTGCTGTACTGTGTTATTTGGGGTTTTCTAGTTTGGAAAGTCTAACCGCCTCAGGATGAACATATTCATAGGTGTTGCTCATGTAATTATTATTATTTGCAAGTGTTTGCTTAGTTTATTAACACTGGTATATAAACGTATCTTCCAGTATTTTCAGTCTTTTATATATGAATTTGCTCATAATTAGACTGGGGTTATGACTTTTAAGGAAGAATACCATAAAGGAGAAGTGCCCTTGTTATTGCATGTTATCAGTATATAAATGGTATCATCATTTATAAACATATTATCACCAGTGATGTTAACCTTTGATACTTTCACATCACCAATTATTTTCTGAGGATATTAAGATCTTGGCAAAGAATCCTAAACAAATCTGGCCAATTTAAACCAGAAATTTAGCATCACTCGAGCAATAATAGTAGATCAAATCTCTTGAGCTTTGCATTAGCGCCGTACAGCCGACCCAGAGAATGGCACGAACACATCATCATACACAGTTCCATGATTAGCAGTTCATTTGTATTACCCGTGTTTTCTTACCTTCTGCACAATACCCCATACATCCCTGGGTGGGTTGGAGTAAGTACACAAAAAATTGTCCACAGTTTCTTACAGACACTGGGATTTGGAAAAGACAACAGTCTTTTGTAGTGCTGAGCAAGAACTGCCAGGTGGCACAAGCTGTCAGTTGCGTGATCTCCCCAGGTGGAGGCAGCGTTTCTGAGTCCCCCAGAGACAGCCAGATGGGAGCCTGGGTTCCACAGTGGTTCATCTTTTGCATCAGACAAAACAAAGTGTGGAAATCCAGTTTATTTTCATACATGGTAGATAAAGCAGTTTTGCATTTTCATCTAAACAACCTTTAAAATATTCAATGATCAATCATACTTTTAAAAATCTCATAGCTTGTACCTGTGCTATGAAAGTAGCTTTATGGAATATAGCACTTAAAGGTAGATTCTTCATAATTAATATAATCTTATTTAATTTAAATATCTGTATTCCATTTGTTACATTTGTATTATGAACAAGAAAATTCAGTATCAGATAATTTAGTAAAATAGCTGACACATTCTACGACAAAATAAGTCAGTTTAAAGCCATCTTAACATATAGCACAAAGATAAACTGATCTTAGGGAGTTTTTTAAAAAATTGCTGGAAATAGTATATGAAAGAAGTTAATGTACAGTTCAAGAGGCATAAAAAAATCAGGATAGAAGGAAAGAATTGTTCAAAATCTGGTGGAAACAATTGGAGGGCAATTTGAAAAAAATGAAGTTAAAGTATCATTTGAAGCCAATTACCAAATCAGTTTCAGATGAAAAATAGAATTAAATAGGAAATTAACCCAGGGAAAATAAGAGACTATATATGATTTGGAAATAACCGAGGCACTTAACTAAATGCATGACCTTGGGCACTTAACATCCTCTGTTTTTGTATTAGGTGAATTGTAGTATCCACCTCACAGCGCTGTGAAGTATAAATAAAATAGTGCATATAACACAACTGCTACATAGCAATGGCTCAATAATCATTAGCCAGACTATAATTCTTAATATTATTGTTATTTTCATGCTTAAAAAACAGAGGGAAATCATAGGTGAAAAGATTGATAGTTAAATAACAATTTAAAAACAAGACAAATAAGTTAAATATAGAGAAAATTACTTGTTAATAACATTATATTTTGTATATATTATTTATTGGTACATTATTATATTTCTTATTTGATTTTAGCCATGTAATATCCATTTTAAAATTCTACGACCACAAATGGACAAAATACACAAACATAATTTAAAGAATAAATACAGATGTTTAATGAATACATGCAAATATTTAGTACTGGAAAATGTATTTTTATCTATTGCTGCTGGAGTTAAACATTAGCATTATATTTTTGAAAAACAATTTAACTATATGTATTTAAAACCTCAAGAAGATTAAAATAGAACAATGATTTATATGCACATTTCCTAACTGCATAATTACTTATTATAGCAAAAGCCTAAAAGTGCACACATATGGTAATGGTTTAAATAAATATGATGTATACGTTGACAGAATATTATATTTGAGCTTATATAAAGAATTTTTAATAACAGGAAAATGTTAATGCTATAGCTGTAACTGAAAAATAAACATGTTTGTACAATTGAACATTAAGCATGAACCTTACAAAACAATATAAATAAGAAGGAACAACAGAAAAATGTTAATGGTGGAATGAGTGTGTGGGCGGATTATAAGTGAATATTATTTTATCACCTGTCCTTTATTTTCTAAGTTTTCTATAATGCACGTAAGTCACTTTGCACATTATGAATAAAAAGTTATTTATACAGACTTGTAAGATCCTGTAAACAAAAAGAAAATTCTATCAACTCTCCAGCTGAATGGTGCAAAGACACGGCTCCGGAGGGTCAGGAGAGCGGGCGCAGGGAGCTGTGTCCTGTCCCCAGGTGAGCAGGGGTGAGCAGGGGCGCCACTGACCTCCAGGAAAAGAGCCACTTCACCTTGACGTTTGTGTGAGGTTCTGGAATCAATTATAAGTAATTCAGCCACAAACTAAAATATAGAACTAAGAGAACTCAGATACCTAAAGAGGTAGTGAATTTCCTCACATCTTACTTTCAAATTCTGATTATTTTTTTAGTTTATTGCAAGCAGAACATCACCAAAATGAGAAGCAAACAAACAAGGAGAAAATCAGACAGCTACAATGCCACAACTTAAAATTTGGGTATCTTTCCTGAGGTGTCTTTTCACATAGTTAGTTACATGCTTAAAAGGGAAGATAATTCCTGTTTTTGCATAGTTCACAAAATGTGGGTGACGATAAGGAAAATTAGCCTTCTATTTAAGACCGACAGGAATGGAAGCAGGTTTTTCAGGTTGCTCATGGTTAAGGACATGAAATCTGGAGAATGAAGACCTGCTATCCTTGTTTGCTGACTCCAGGGGTGTCCCACCTAAGAATGTGTGTCCCTCACTGTATAAGGGAAATAAGAACAATAGATTCATTCTGGAGCTGCTGTAAACATTATATGAGCTACTAGAGGTAAAAACACTTGGTGCACTGCATGAGCATAGCAGAAACTGTTACTATCTTTATTACATAATATAAGAAGAAACAGGAATACTCCAGATTAATTCAATTAATACAAAATAAAAATAATAATGCAGCATGGGAAATACATTGGGTGTAATAAGAGTCAATCCTCCTATGAAAAAAATACATAAGAAAAAGCACACGCAGTTCTTAGTAAGAGTTGAAATACCTCGACACATTTGGTTGGCATCTCAGCAGGTCTGTCAAAGATGAGAAATCGATACCATCCAGCCGCAAGAGAATGGTCACATATCAGGTCTTGAGTGGCTGACTGCTGGAGGTGCATTGAGTCAAAATGGACACTTCTGTGAGGGCTCTGAAGTAACTGGTGTCCCCCAGGAGAGCACTCTTGAGCTAGGAAGGAAAGGGAGGTGTCTTTATGTAAGTACATTCTTCATTAAAATAGTTCAGCTCTCAATTAAAATTGATTCCCAAAACAAAAATAAATCAAGTCAAATCAACCTATAATTGCACATAAAGACCCTCTGAAATGTCAGCGTCTCCGTAGTCAAAGATCACTTACCTCAAACCTTTTCATAAATACAATAAACCAATTAACAAATTCTCTAGAATGCTTTTTTTTTTTACATATTTGAGCTTTAAGGACTTTATTTTCATTTAATTTGGACTAGCAATATTTTTTTTAATTTCCAGTTGCAGTTGACATATTGTATATTAGTTTCAGGTGTACAAGTTAGCAATTAGGCATTTATATACTTTACGAATTGATCATCCTGGTAAGTTCAACAAACAATATTGCTGATGGATTCTGAGTTAGGATTTGTTACTCCTACCATACCTTCTTAGAAGAAATCTAAGATCTAAGTAAATACATGGAAATATATTCATGTTCATGGATCAGAAGACTTACTGTTATTAAGATGGCAATACTCCCCCAATTGACATGCAAACTCATCACAGTCTTTATCAGAATACCAGCTTACTCCTTTGTAGAAAATGACAAACTAATTCTAAAAATCATGGAAAATTTCAAGGGATCCAGAAGAGCTAAACCAGTCCTCAAAAAGAACAAAACAAGAGTACTCCAATTCTCCCATTTCAACATTTAGTACAAAGCAACTGTAATCAAGATAGTATGGTGCTGGCTTAAGGATAGACAGAGATTGATGAATAAAACTGAGTGTCCAGAAATAGACCCAAATAGCTGTGGTATTCAATGGATTTTTAATATAGGTGCTAAGGCCACTCAATGGGAAAAGGACAGGCTTTTCAACAAATGATGTTGGGAAAACTGGATATTGGCATGCAAAAGAATGAAGTTGGACCCTTACATTATAACAGTTACAAAATTTAACTCAAAATGTATTAAACACTTAGAAAAAAATGTTGAGGTAAATCTTCATGATTTTAGATTTGGCCATGGATTTCAACATATGACAACAAAGCACAAACAAGAATAAAAAAGATAGAGAAATTGGACTTCTTCAAAATTAAAAACTTCTGCTTCAAAGGGCATTATCAAGAAAGTAAAAAAAAAATGGGAAAAAGTAATTGCAAATGACATATTTGATAAGAGAATTGTATCTAGAATATACAAATAACTCATATGATTCAATAACAAAAAGGCCAACGACCACATTTAAAAATTGTCGAAGAATCCGAGTAGGTGTTTCTCCAAAGAAGATATGCAAATATCCAATGAACACATGAAAAAATGATTGACATCATTAGCCACCAGGGAAATGCAATCAAACCACAATGAGATGTCACTTCACACCCACTAGGATGACTAGAATCAAAATCTCAGATAATAACAAGTGTCAGCAAGGATTTTTATAAATTGAACCTGTCATACACTTCTGCAGGGTGCAAAACAGTGCAGCCACTTTAGAATATATTTTGGCTGTTTCTCTAATATTTAAACATAGACTTACCCTATGATCCAGTAATTTTACTCCTAAGTATATGCCTAAAAGAAATGAAAACAACACCATACAAAATCTGTACCTAGGTGTTTATACCAGCATTATTTATGGAAACCAAAATGTGGGAAGAATCCAAATATTTATCAACTAGTGAATGTATATACAAATTGTGGTGTATAATTAACAATGGGAATTTATTTCATTACAAAAAAAGATGAAGTACTGATACAAGCTACAATACAATCCTTGAAAACATTATGCTAAGTGAAAGAAGTTAATCACAAAGGACAATCTATTATATGATTTTATTTATAGAAAATATGCAGAATAGGCAAACCTATACAGCAGAAAGTAGATTAGTGATTAGACATTATTAATTTTACCAACATATGAGCCTCGAACCTGAGAAGGATCACAAGATTTTATCTAACTGTAATAAATAATATTTAATGTTATTACATGTACTTTGAACAGTTCTTCATGAATATCTAGTCAGTCTGTAAGCAAACCAAAAAAGGCACAGATTAATGGTACCTTGTTATCATTATGAAATAACTTAATAAATTGGGTTCTAATATCATTTTTAAAATTTTACATGAGTGAGTGTTTACTTCTCTTTTTTTTTACAGAGCAAACTTGCCTTAGTAAAATAGATTGAGATCAACAAGATGATGAAAAGACAAAATAACATCTAAGCGGTTACAAATGTTGCACATATTTTTTTCAAACTGCAAGTTTTTGTACATAGATCAGATTTATTTCTGAAAAATATAAGGAAACAATATAAGAACAAGTAACCTTTCATTTCAGGTTCTTATGTGTATAACACAAAAACAATCAAGAAAGGTTAATGTTATTTTTTTCTGAGGTAAAAACAATAATTGAAAAATAAAAGCAATATTTACCTTATATAACATTAATTCCTTGTAGGCAACAAATAACAACTCAATATTTCCAGAAAAAAATAAAGAAGCCCAATAATTAAGTTTGTGAGAAAGCAATTTATAGACACCTACAACTCAGTGTGGGCTGGAGAAGGATACTGAGAGTCTTGGAAAAGCTTTCCCTGTTCAACCTCAATGCACATTCTTAAATTCAAACTTGGTGACCGAAGTTAGTATTTAACAGAAGTTCTATGATAATTATAAAAGAAAACATTAAGCAAAGGCTCAAAAATATATTCAATTCTTATAAAGACTTAAGTATTTGTCACCTATTAGTATCATTACCTTTATAGATTAATAAAAGGTGGTTTTCCTGTGAATGCTAACCATTTACATATCATTGCCTGTGGTAGCTGCATGAAAACACACGGCCTGAAGGAATCATACTTGTGTCTCGCATAGCAACACATGTAAAAATGTGGGGCTCCTGCCACCCTTGTGGGGTGGCTGTTTGAGGAGGACACTGACCTTTTCTTTAGAGGCAGCTGTGGGGATGAGGACACAGTACTGTATGTGACAGCTGACTGCAGGTCACAATGGACAGCAAAAGCTTATAAAGGTGGCCTGCAAGGGGCTGTGGTTTAGACCAAGGTGGAGGCTCCAGAGAGGACATGCAGCAGTCTTAATGAAAGAGGGACATGGGTGGCGGAGAAGTGCCAGGGACAGACACCTGCTGCCCATGTTCTGTGGCCGCATGGGGAAACTGCAGAGGCAGCTGTGGAAGGGTGAGTTTGCCATGTTCAAGTGCATTCCCATATTTGAGAGCGATTTCATCCAGATAAACGAAACAGGGGAACTGATCGATGTGTTCAACAGTGCGCAAATGGTCACTGTTGGCATTGCATATACCTGCTCCGACACCATAATACCTGACATCATGCTGCTGGCACGACCGGCTGTCACCTGTGCAGTCAATGCTAAACAGGACAGACATAGCCCGGGGAAGGGGCTCAAGTCAGTGAAGAGCTTAGAGCTGACCAGGCTGCTGCCTTTGAAGTTTGTAATGTTGTCCATCCACAATCATGAGAAACAACAGCTCCACTTGAAGCTTGCCACTGGCCGCTCTTTTTACCTACAATTATGCCCTCCTTCAAATATAAATGTAGATCTGTTTGCACACTGGGAAGACCTGGTGTTCTTCCTGAGACCGCCAATGGAGGCTTACAGCAGTACCCACGCCATACCAGCTTATGAAATGTCGGACATACCTGTGTTGGAGGTAGAGGACATGATGAACCCAGAAGTAAGTTTTTGCAGAAACTCTCCAAAAAACTCTCCAAGAGGGTCTCAGAGTGCTTCAGGAGGGCAACCCAAGGCTCTTAGGCCGCTCCCTTAGGCTGATGGGGGAAACACTGCACGTGAAGGGGCTCAGGCCAGACGAACCAGTATGTGGAGGCCTTGGCACACTGGAGAGGTCCCCCCAAGTGCGTCTGAATACGCGACGTCCCTTAGATGGGAGTTCCTCCAGCCCCATACCCAGTGGTGTGACGCTGTCAACAGCATCCTAACCATGGCTCTGTCTGGAGCACTTATATCTTACTGTGGACGCAGGCAGTCTCCTCTGCTATGGGACATTTTTAACTATGAGAAAGCCCTCTCTTTTTTTGAGCCATGAACTGATTTTTGTATAAATCTGTGGCATTGTAGCATGCTTTGCACACGGGTGCACAATTAGTTTGTAGCTGTCTGAATGCAAAAGGGACATAGCTTTTGACGCTTTTGACAAGCAGTCCTTCTTTGGGAATCTGTTTTGTAGAAGTGTTGAGACAAGTGTATAAAAGGTAAAAGTGTGAGGATGCTCCCTGGTGAATGGCGCTGGTGCTCTCCCTGGCACTGGAGCGGTCTGAGCAAAGCTGCAGTGACTCTTTGGCAGGGAGCCATAGGGGGATTCCTGCATCCACTGGGAAACTGGTCTCAGTAACTTCCAAGGTTCTTAACGAGAAGCCCTTGAAGACCGGTGACAGCCCTTTCTAGTCTCTTATGTTTTTTGTTTTTTTTTTTATCTGCTGCTGTGTTCTTTCCCTTGGCTCAGGCCATGGAGCTCCATGGAGAAGGTGACCAAGACCAGGTCAGCATCAGAAGCCTTCCCATGTCTGCTGAGGTGTCTGAGGCCACCTCTCTTGCTTATGCCGGTGGGGAAGAAGTCCAACAATATGCTGCAGGCGAATACTCTGTGCTTAGGGACACACTGGCTTTTCTAGCCCCAGCATTAGCAGAGCGTGACCAGGGGGCAGGACAAGAGACAGCGGCAGTAACACCCAAGGGCAGTGTGAGTATGGCTGCAAAAGGGGAGACAACGAGCAAACCTGTTAGAGAGACTGTGGAAGGTCCAGGAGCTGGACCCTTCAAGGTCTCAGCCTGGTTGAGTGAAAACAATATGCATGAACAGAGTGGAGGCCAGAGAGTCTCCCAACACCGGGCTGAAGCCCCTAGGAAGATAAAGGAAAAGAAGAAAACTGCCACCCAAAGGCCTTCCCATTCTGGTACGAAGTGGGAGGACCAGTCAATCCTCAGATCTGATGGAAGCACTCAGGGAGAGCAGAAGGAGGAGGACCAGAGCAGCCCAGCGGGCCACGGACATGGCTTCTCCCTCCCAGGAATCACCTCGGCATCACCCAAGGGGGTCTAAATCACCTCAAAAGCCAAGGAGGAGACGATCTAGAGCTAGTTTGGGTGGGGGGGAGCATAATCCAGAGATCTGTTCCCTCGCCCTTCCCCCATTCTGCAGCTCTCCCAGATCTAGGAGGGAACATTGTAGCCGTGTGTGGAACTCCTGGATATCGACTGGAATAGATCCAGTGTTATGATACGCCCACCCATTTCAAGGTGGGGAAACTGAACTTTACTGAAGTGGGTCAATTCTTTCATTTCTATGTCCCGTAAAAAATAAAGAATTTATAAATTGGTCTGATAAAGCCTCAAAGAAATTCCAGTCTGGGTCCCCCCTCCCTAAGTTGAAGTGGACATGTGATTCCTAGTATATACTTGGGCTATTTGGACCAGATGCCCAAAGAGTTTGCTGTTTTGGGAGCTATCTCTGTGCATCAAGTAGCCCATAGGTTGAGCTTGCCAGTGTGTGAGAAGTAACTATGTCTGAAGTATTACATACTGTGTGTTTGTAACACTGTGTGCCCAGAGATTTCAGTGGGTTTGGAATGGTCCATTGCTCTAGAGTACTTACTTTTTTCAAAATGTTGTTTGTCTGGCACCATTGTGTGTTTGAAGGAATAACTATTTCTTCATCATTACTGTGTATAGAGTGGTACATTTGTTTGGGTGCATTTTATCGTTGGCCATATTATTGAATTTACCACCATTTCCCACATCCTAAAAGTTTCAGTCACGCCCCTTTCTTCTAGCTGCTAAGGGGACCCAGTGCAGACATGGTGGTGGGTCGTGCTAGGAAGCAGTTTCTCAGTGCTCCAGCATGTTCCCCGGCCCCGATGTTCGGGTCACCAGAAGCATCCCAGCCACATGAGACAGGAGTCCATCACTACCTGTCATCACTCTACCCTGCTTGCCACAATTCTGAGTCTCACACTCAGTATTCCCGTAAGGGAAGAGAGCTGCTAATTCCGCCCCTGAGAGCTTCACATTCTAGGCTTGCATCCTCTCATTGCACCTCTGCCCAAGACCAAAGGCTTCCAAAACAACTGTCGTTCTACTCACTCCCTCTTGCCTTTGCATCTACAAAGAGTGAGGGCTTTTACGAAGCTGAAAAACAGGCTTATCCAGAGGGAGTATAGGCACCAGCATTAGACAAATTGGGCTTCACCCCAGGCTTTCCCAATCAAGGCTGTCTGACCTTGGGAGTGATACTTAACCCCTCTGAACGTTAAGGATAATAACAATAATACCTAATCAACAGAGTGTTGTCAAGATTCACTCATTCTCAAGGTGAATTCAACCACAATCACAGCTCAGAGGTTCCTTATGAGCCTTCTGGAAGACAAGTCCAGCACAGGGATTGCTCAGGCTCTGCGAAGGTGTTGGTTTCAGGGTGCTGTCAGGAAATTTCATCCTGGCTTCAGAGGCCCACACTGGGCTCCATGGAATGTCAACCAAAAGCCTTTGATGCAAATATAAACTCCAACAGGAATCCCCAATTTGGGGTGCGGTGAAGAAGAAAAGTTTACAAGCAGCTCGAGGGTAATGCAGCATAACTGTGAAAACCGCACTGCTGTGGAACAGCTGGATAGTGCTACAGCCCGGCTGCCGTGAAACAGCCTGGCGGTGAGGCTGCCGCTGGCCAGGTGTGCCTGGGGCCGGGCCCCTCTTCAGCCAGGCAACCTGGGCGGCTCTGCCCCGGCGCCGTCTGTCTGGCTCCAGCTCCGCTTTGTCCCAGTCGGCGGGGGCCGCCCCCGTCTGCTCCCCAGCCGCGGATCTGTTCTGCTGTGTTCCGCGACGGTGTTTCAGCTCCAGCCAGGGAAACGCGCAGCCTTCAGTCTTCGCCCGTGGGTGGATATTTTGTATTCATTGTATTTTGAACTTTTCTTTGTCGTGGATAAAGAAGTGGGAGGGGCGCTATTCTCTGCGTAGAGATCTCTATTGCAGTAAGTAGCAAATCGGATTCTAACATGTACACAAAAATACCATCACAAAACTTCAGTTACTGATTTGTTGTAGGAATAAAATGCTCATCCATTAATTATTCCCGTCTCTGGGGTGGGAGTGGGGTAGAAATTGTGGTTTGGAACTGAACTCTCTTCGGATAATTCGCATTAAATTGCAGATAGAATAACTGACATACCCCCCAAAAAGTTTCTTACATAAAAGGGACCTTAAGGAGCAGAAGAGAAACAAAAGAACATAAACAGAACCAAGCGTCTGAAAGCAGGAGAATAGGAGGTAACAGCCGCCAGTGCACTACGGAAAATTAAAAGTGACCATTCAAAGACAACTGTGGGCCAGAGCAGAAGTAAGTGAGAGGCACCTATCAGATGCGGCCATAAATACGCTCCACATATCGCCCGGGAAGTCCCATTCTCCCAAAAGTCGGGTTGGCGCACCTGCGCTCTCATCCACCAGCGCCCTACCTTGCTGACCATTCCCTGGGGCCAGAAGTATCAGTGCCAGCGCCAGCGTCCGCGTCCAAACTCCGCCAGGCATTGCTGCTGCCACGGGTAGGGACGAAGGCATTGCGAGCCCCGGGAGAACAGGGTCGCTGTAGCCCTTCTATCACAGGACTTTCTCACTCTGTTCCTGCTCGGCCTTCAGGGTCGATCCTTGTTCTCGCTCTGGGACGCCCCCAGCCTTTCCCAGGGCCAGCGCTATTGAGCCTTGTGACTCCTCCTTCCCAGACCCCGCCCCCTGCCGGGAAGCCACGCCCAACCTGACCCGGGAGCCCGAGGTGCTCCTGGCGAGTCCTGGCTGTGGGACTTGGGATGTCAGCAGAAGTCACTCAGCCAGGAGGCAAGCTCCCGGGATTTAGGTTGGCACCTCGCGTGCTGCTGTTTCAACAGATGCTTTAGGGAAACGTAATAATCCCCCAAATTGTTCAGATCAGCCTCCAATAAAGGAAGGCTTGGAAGGTTCTGTTGAAAAGGGCGGTGCCCTATCAAACCTGCAGGCGGATTTTTAATCTGCTTGTCAGAATTGCTTCATGCCTCCCCAAAGGCACACGTGCTTCTCAGAAGTTGCTCCTGCCACCTCACACCTCGGACAGGAAGATGGGAGAAGCGAATAGAGATTAATGTAGCAACAGAAGTCGTTCTTTTCCTTGACCTCTCTGACAAGTTTTCGAAAATGGAAGGGAGGACATTTAGACATTTTCCAAACACGTGGGATCAGTCAACGTGTATTTGCTGATTCATATTCCCAGCGCTCTCTCAGTTGTGCAGTGGTGACTCAGGATCCTTCAGCACGTGGTCACAAGGCGCCCAAGGCTGCCTTGTCGGTGGTCTCCAAACTGAGGTTGTCTAGAAATGTGTGGTGGCCTCTGGAGAGGGAGCCCCTCACTTTTTTAGAAAACAGATTCTTCATTTTTTTATGTTATTAAATAATACCTCACTCTCCTAGCTTCTGTTTGGCAGTCTCAGATCTAGAGTCCCTTTATTCACCACGTGGGACTCTGCCCTCAGAGCCTGCACCTGAGGGGAAAGAAGACCCTGGTCAACAGAGGAAGTCCTGGGCTCCTGGTGGGCGCCTGGGCTCCGGACACAGTTCCGCCCATAGAGTTGGAGGATTGAAGCTTGCACTAGGAATGGCGCTAAAGACAAGAGGTACCGAAATACATAAATAAGTTATTTTAAAAGTCATTTATAATGTTTTATTTGAGAGAGAAGTTGCCATTTAAAAGTTTAAAACATGTTTCCAAAAGTAGAAGCATTAACCCATCTTGGGGTGCACAAAACTTCTGTGGAGCCCCCTTGTACATGCAGAGAAGGCACTTGAGCTTCTAGAACAAAAATGAAATATAACTGCGGTGGGAGTATGCAGATGATTTTCATTCGAAAATCTAATTGTGGAAGAACAATTTAATGTGAGCAGGATGAAATCATGTAGATTTTTAGTGCACATCTTCTGTTTCAGCTTATAAAACCCTAATAAAACTGAGACAGAAAACTAAAAATTAATTTTCTCAATCCATTCATGAAATCACCAGGAATAAAGAAATGGTTATGATCAGGATTAAATTATAACAGGCTTTGTGTAAATTTATTGTTCAGCAATATCTGTAAAATGCAATCAACTTTTATACTTTCTTGGAGCACAATTATCACTTACCTAACTTCCAACAAACCCTGAACATACATTTTAAATTATAACAGGTCTCATTTTTCCCTTCCACTTTTGATTGATGAATACCAGTTTATGAATTTACAATAGACAAAAAACCAGTTTTCCTCCACGTGAGTTAAGATGGGAAAAAGCTGAAAATAAATTGTTTTGCAAATCTCCATGGAAATTTCATGTAAACTGGTTTTGGGTCTGCAAAAATACACTGAATAAAAATTAGTTATAGGACTGAATGAAAAACAAAAAAGTATTAAAATGCTGTTTTAACATATCAAGTAAGACGCATCAAAAATTGGGATAAGATTCAAAATTTTTAACTTTATTTTTGAAAAGGATAAAAAACAAATAGATGCATGGTATCCTAATTATTAGTACTGATGGTACCTGTAAAATGCAGTAAATAGCACCAAAAGAGAAATAATAATGAATGTTGACGGAAGATGAAAAGAGCTAATAAGTACAATGTGATTCAAATGGGGGGCGGGGGGAAGCCTGTCAGGAGGAAATTTCAAATGATGATTTCCTTGGGGAAAAAATAACTCTGCTCTTGTTAGGATCATTTCTAAAATAATCATGAACTTGTAACTTGTATGGGCAAAGCCCCCAAATTCAGGGGGCAGAAAGTCACACTGATTTGTATAAACCCTGGGGTTAGGACACCTGGGTTCTAATCCAAGATCTCCTACCTCTCTCCTGGGTGTGTAACCTCGGATGGCATGCTTTACTCCGCTAACCTCATTTTTCTGTACAGTGGCAATGACAGTAATTATGCCTACCCCATAGTTTAAGAAACAAAAGTGTATGTATGTGGGGGCGGGTGGGAGGCAGGGTCTGGAAAGAGCACGTAGATAAGGGGCCGGCTCAGAGTAGCTAACATGAATGTATATAATAGTTTGCTGTTACTAAAACAAAGGTGCAAGACCACATAATTATACTTTTTCATATAGTGTTATTATATAAAGCTGTTATCTTTTTTCCTGCATTATCCTGTTACAGTATGTGATATAATTTAGAATGCCCTTACTGATAAAAACTCATGTTTAAACAACATATGAATTCCTTGGTCTTTGTATGTTTTACTAAATGAGAGCTCCCTGCTCTCTCCTGATACATCTTTGGCAGGGGGAGGGGGCGGTTCATGGAAATAGTATTGGGGAGGAGGGGGATGTCAAACTCAACACTTGAACTCCACAAATTAATGCCTGGGCTCTGGTTCTCAGTTTCTGGTCAGGAAACTATTGCTCCCAGGCAGAGACACCAAATGTAATAGACATTTTGCTCTCAAAAACAGCATATTTTTTATTTCTTTTAAAGAGGAGTCATCTAGAGACTTACTATGTTAAAGAAGTTTGTTAAGAACATCTGTTAACTGTGAATTTTATAATGTTTGTTGTGGCCTGCCTTTAGAAAATAATATGGATTACCTGGGAAAGGGGAGTTGCAGGCCTGGCATGAATCTTTCTATGCTCATGTTCATAGCAGCATTATTCACAATAGTTACAACATTGAAGAAACCCAACCAAACGTGATGTAAACATACAATCGAATATTATTCAGACTTAAAAGGGAAGGAAATTCTGATACAAGCTACAAACATAAGTAAACCTTGAAGACATTATACTAAGTGAAATAAACCAACCACAAAAAACACAAATACTGTATGATCTTCCTTAAATGAAGTACCTAGAGCAGTCAAGTTCATAGATACAGAAAATAGAATGGTAGTTGCCAAGGGCTGGAGGGAGGGGGCAATGGTGAGTTACTGTTTAATGGATACAGGAGTTCAGTTCAGAAAGATGGACAAATTCTGGGGATGGATGACGGTGATGCTTGTTCAACAATGTGAATGTGCTTATTGCTACTGAACTATACATTTCAAAATGCTTTAACATGGTAAGTTCCTGTTATGTATATTTTGCCAGAATAGGCAAAATAGTTTTGGTGAATCTTGTACCCATCAGCCAAAAAGCAAGCCTTCTATATGAATAGATCTCACCATCATTGACTCCAAAGATATTTTTCGGAAATGTTCAGCAGAGTGGAAATGGTTTAATCTCTGATTCAGTTTACTTGTGGACATAATTTCATAATGATAGAGGTTGAGAAACTGATTACATATTCATCAGCCATGTAATACTACAGAGATCGCAACATGGTGGCATAGCTTTACCAGCTAAGCAGTTTCCCTGTCTTAAATACCACGCTATTTTACTGAAGACTGAGAAACTATTTTTCAAAGATTTTGTTTCTATTATTTTTATATAATAAAAGAAAATTTTAAAAAGAGTTACTTTAATAAATTGCTTCAACTTAATGTTTTCCACAGTGTGATTTAAAATGAGAATAGAATACCAAAGGTTCCTTTGAATCCAGTCGGTAAAAGTGTCTATTTTCCCTTTCAACTGCCATCCATAGATACAAGCAATACTGTTTACACCTTAAATATGTATTAAAAATACCTTTATAATTGAAATGGCTGGCTAGGAAGAGTCATGCTCATACCTGATTGTTATTTAGATTCCTCTGGAAGCCTTCAATAAGATGTTGCAGCAGATGGCAAAGCTGTGTGACATTTCTGTTTATATGATTTACGTTACCATCCTTTTCTAAATTATAAAGCATTTTGAGCCTCACAATTATAACTTATAATATATAATTAGTTAAATTCTATAACTATAATAGGAATGTTTGATACACTATTGGAGCAGTAACTTTATTATTTATAACATGAATAGTTAGATTTACAAAACAATCTAATAGACATCAGTAAATTTAGGTTTTGTCCAACTGCCTCAAACACCCATCTGAATCCAACTTTAAATAAGTCAAAATTTTACAAGCTGCAAACTCATTTTCTAAAACAATTTTATTGAGATGTAATTTATATAACATAAAATTTACCCGTCTTTAGTGTATAATTCAATGAATGTTAGCATATTCTAACACAATCTAATTTTAGAACATTTTCAATACTGTAAAGATAAACTTGATGCCAACTTACAATCTCTTTCCACTCCAACCTCCAATCTTAAGCAATAGCTAATTTCCTTTATGTCTCTATATATTTGCCTTTTGGGAATAGTCCATCCAAATGGGATCATATGTGTTCTTCTGTAACTGGCTTCTCTCACTTTTTGAAATTATTCATGTTGTAGCTTTATCAGTACTTTATTTCTTTTTATTGACAAATAACATTTCATTGTATGGATATATAATATTTTGTTTGCCCATTCATCAGCTGATGGACATTTTGGGTTGTTTCCAATTTTTGGTCACTATGAATAATGCTGCCATGAACACCTGAGTTTACAACTTGGTGTGTACATATACGAGGTCTGTCCAGAAGGTATCCAGTAATGTAATATGAAAAATAGAGACATTTATTGAAGAAGATACAAGGTATAAAAGACATTGTACATAGGACAATGACACCTCATTCCCCTTCAAAGAAGGTACCTTGAGGCCTCACACAGTTCTCCCAGTCACCACCAGCTGCCCCATTATACCTTGCTGAATCTCATTGATGGTCTGAAATCTGTTCCCTTTCAAAGGTGATTTTAGTTTTGGAAAAAGCCAGAAGTTGCAGGGCACCAAATCTGAGCTGTTGAGGAGGCTGAGGCATCTGGTTGATTTGATGTTTTGCCAAAAAACTGCACCAGATGTGATGGATGAGCGAGCATGTTGTCGTGGTGAAGCTGCCAATCACCAGTTGCTTATAGCTGCAATCTTCTGAATCACCAGAATAATTTCCATGGAGGAATGTTCAAGCATAATGCAAAATTTGATGCAGATTTCTTGCTCTACTTGCTCAGTCATTTTGAAGACAAGGGCCACACAGTACACATGCTCACTCAACAGTGTCTACTGCTCCCACTGACTAGTACAGTGAAGTCGCCATTGTTCACACATGCACATTCCAGTCAACTCTCCTTGGCAGCCAGGTTACATCAATATTGTGCAAATCATTCTCATTATATTAACAATGGCTCAGCTTTTTCTGGGCAGACCTCATATGTTCATTAGTTTGGGTAGAGGCCTAGAAGCCATGATTTTTAAAAAACTTCCTCAAAAAATCACAATACATGCTATTTGATACTACATGGAGTAAAGTAAAACCTCTTAAAGATGTGTTTGTATGAAACTGAGAGAAGTTTTGAAGTTGATCTCTAAAACGTTCTCATACTCTTTTGAATATTGCACCTGGAAATATTGTCAACATTTCTGAAATTTTCAGCTGCTTTTCTTCATGAGTGATTTTTCTATTAGCAACCCTTTCAAGACTTCAAATGCTGCTTAGAACATTAAAAGAAAAATGAAAGCTTCAGTGTGTTTCGTAGAATGAAAGCATTTGCAGACACTAGGTAAATAACTGGAGATGAGTGGGTTAGAGGAAGGCTGTAGCCAGAGTTCACAAGTCTCTTCACAGATAATTAAAAGATTACATGTATTATCTACTTGTCCTGCAGACAGTGAATTGCTTTCTTTCTTAATGTGTAAATGTATGATCTTACTTTTGGTTTTATGGGAACATTTTAAACCTACCTTAAAATTTGTTTTCTTACCTGCATAATAATAAAAATAGTAAAAGAGATATTCTAATTTACCTGAATAACCTAATTTAGAGCTGGAGAAGTCATCTAGATCAAAGTTTTTTAAGCTCATTTATGACAGACAATTTATTCAAAGAAAATAGTATGTATCAAAGGCATTGACTAAAAAGGGAGTGGAAGTCCTAGAGCCCTACCCACCAATGAAATGCACTTTTCACTAACGTAATGTCTTTGATTTGGGAAGAGAGCTGGACTGATTGATCATGTAGCAGTTAAAAATGCAGATTTTGTGGTTAGGCAGGTCTGTTCTTGAAATCCCAACCCTGGGCCCTACTATGTCACAGTATTCTCCTTTGTAACACAAAGGAGCAAATGCACCCTGTAGGGTTGGGGTGAGGGTTCAATGGGATAGTGAATGGAAAACATTTAACCCATTCCTGGCACATAGGAATCACTTGAGAAATGGAGTTATTAAATTTTAGATTGTACTGAAAATTTTGATATGTGGTATTAAAAACATACAGGACCGATGAGCTTCATTTGGTATGTGTGACTATGCACATGTATGCATTTTTGTCTTTCTGAATCTATGGAATAAATATCTCTAAAAATTATTAACCAAATCAGAATTGTTTAGTTATGAGAATTTTCAATCAGGAAAAATCAACAGAGTGCTGATGGTAGTTTGCAAAGAGGGATGGGATGAGACTAGCTCTCCACATGTGTGCTGATGATTTATGTGCAACCAAGTCATAGAGGGGAACGTATCTGCCAGGTGACAGTGAAACATTATGCACCTCAGCTTTACACTTCATGTTGTGACACTTAATCTGGATGAGAAGGAAACTACACTTCAAAAGAAGCAAACAGATGAATATAATTCACTACAAAAGGAGACTGAAAAATTAACATGTTGTGGAAACATGCCTTCTTATAAATTATCATGTTGAATAATGATTTTAATGAGAGACTTCCAAATAAAATGAGAGACTTCCAATAAAAAGAGGCCTTTAAAAAGCCTCTGTCTTCCACTTTAACTGCCAATGAAAATCCCCAGTCTTGCTTCAGGGAATTGAATTTCCTGTCTGTTATTTCTTAGAGCCACAGTTGTTTCTATGAGTGGCAGTTTCAACTTCAGGCAGTAATGAAATAGGCAGGTACCACTAAAGCACTGTAATAAAAATACTTTGTAGATGATAGAGGACAATATCTAAATTAAATGGAAAAAGTTTCAAAAGAGGAAATCCCTATTTCAGGTTTCTTTTTTTTTTTTAATCAAGTGTATAGCTCACTGATAGAAGCAGGATGTAAAGCATGAAGATTCCCAGAAGTCCATGGCAGAAAGATCTTTTTTATGGTCCTCTTTAAACCTAATTATTTAAACAGTGATCTGCAAAAAAATAAATAAAATAAAATAATAATAATGTAAAATAATGTAGCTCAATTAAAAAATAATAAAAATAGGAAAAAAAGTAAAATAATGATCACCTTATTTTAATGAATCAGTTTGAATTATTTCTAATAATAATAATCTTCAAAAACAATAGAGTAAGTATCCAACTGGGAGCACAGCTGCGTTTTATAATCTTCTGATTAAACAAAACATCCCTAAGAAATTAAAATATCTAATCACATTATTGCATTTTTCATTAAAATAAGTATTTATGTAGGCCACACTTTTTTGAGTACTGTAGCTGAAACATATAAATAATGGGCGACTTAGAAATAGCGAAAAAGCTCTCTCAGTCAAGTTACATGGCAGAAAGCATGACATTAAGATACATAAGCCAGAACGGTGGATTTGAATGCTCATGAAATCATTGCAAGGGCTCAGAAAAAGACCAGGTTGATGGGTGCATCACCTCCCTTCCTGGTCTTTATTCATGCCTTCGTGCCTCTTTTAAACTCTTCAGTGGCTCCCCAGTACCTTGGTCTATAAGACAACCTGCAGGGCGCTTCATAGCAGCTCCTCTCCATCCTTACTTTTATCTTTAGTGTCCTAGCAGCATATAGCTCTCCAGGTGCAAGAAGTAACTTAGAATTACCTGGGCTGACCAAGGATTACCTGTTCCTGAGATACCTTTAAGACATTTGGCCACAATCACTTGCAGTTGAAGGAATTTTGATGCCTCTTGGAGTGACTATATCTGTCCTCGAACATGAGCCATCATCATTCCATTAAATAAAAATTTAGAGGATTTAGCCTTCTGTTCTCTTTCAAGAAAGTCTACTGTATCTCACTGACTTTACCATAACCTTCAACTTGGGCAGAACATCATTTGACTAGCTCTTCTTGTCTCAAAGTATGTCAGCTTTTTACTGTTAAAAAAAATCAATTTTTTTCTCTTCTGGTTCTGTTTCTTTTGAGAGTTCTAACTAATATATTTGCAAGGAACATTCTAGCCTCAGGAGTACTTTATAAAATATGTTCTTATTAGATTCTCATACCAGTAAATGAGGGTAGGTTCAGAGGTATCATTAAGTTCGTATTTGTATTACTCAGTTTACCGATTCAGATAGTGAAACTCTAGTAAGTTAAGTGACCTACCCAAGGAAGGACGTTTAGTAAATGACAGAATGAACACTAGAACACAGAGTTTTTTGCTCCTAACTCAGCATTTTCCACAATACCATACTCTGCTACTACTTAAAATAAAAGAACACAAAACAAATTTCTTGTTGGCCTATGCTGTTAATTTCTATTTTTATAAACATTTCTACTAACTATGCCTAAAGTATACAAATTTTGAATATACACCTTGATGAATTTTTTCAAAGTAAACACACAGCCACCCAGTTGAAGTTTACAGCACTGCCACCTCCCAGGAGCCTCCCTCATGCCTTTCTCAGTCATTACTGTGCCAAAGTTAAATGACTCTTCCAGTTTTCTCTTACTACACATTATTTATTTTGTGATTTTGAACTTTTTTCAAATGGAATGACTTATGTACACAATTCAGTCTTGCTTCTCTCAACATTATACTGGTAAACTTTATCCATAGTAATGCATTAGAAGTATAAAATTCTATTGAGCACATTGACCATAATTTAATTATCCATTCTTTTATTGATGCATATTTAGGGTGTTGTCTGGCAATCTTTTTCTCGTTCTGTACTTATACCACTCATATGTAATGAAACTACAGATACACCTTTGTTTAAATCTATCAAATTACAATTTGTTTGCTAGTTTTTCATTTTTTACTTTTTCCTCACTTTTGTGGTTTTTATTGCTTTCTTTTGAGTTAATTGTTTTTTGTTTTAGTTTGTTAGGTTTTTAGTTTTGCTTGTCCTTTTTCAAAATTTCCACTCTCTATGAGTTTAGGTCATACATACTTTTCCTATTCCTTTAATGTTTATCTTAGAGATTAGAGCATTCCTTATAAGGCTTTACACTAGTATTTTATCTCTTTTTGGTCCTTATGATATTTTTACTCTTTTTTATCATTCATACCTTTTTTTACTATTGCTGTCAGGTGCCTGTCATATGTATTCAAAATATGCCTGACAATTAGAAATATGTCAAATATTTTTAAGGAACTCCTCCTATTTTGACTTATAGCTAATTTTTCTGTACTGCTTCTTCTTTGGGAGAGCCAGATGTAATAGCTTTTTTCCCATACAAAGGTTTTCATAATGTTATGAGTTGAGATTTCAATGAAAGTTGACCCTGTTATCTTTATTATTTTATTTTTGATATTAAAATGAAATATCAGTTATAATTTCACAATAATATTAGTAACTATTGGAGTACAAAAAGTCATTGACTCCATTATTACTTGGATACACTATAAAACTAAAATTTTCTCTAATACCACATCTCAAAGGTAAATCTTCTATATTTCTGGTACTAATGGCTTGCGATTAACTCTACCATACTTCAAGTGAAACTATCCTCCACTTTGAGGACTATTTAATTAAACATTTTATGCTCCTATGATGCTTCCTAAATATAAAAGATTTCAATAAACATTAATATCCTCTCACTTCTACTTTGTATCTCTACTTGATTAAACATAATAGTATCCACTTTACTTAGAAACTGGTGACAATATTTGCCTTAGAAAGATGCCAGTGCTATTTATGTGAAGGTCGAAAAGCAGGTATGTGGTCTATAGTAAATATTGAAGACAGATTTAGTTTTTGTAAAACACTTAGGTACTTGGAAAATAAGAACAAACTATCTTTCCTTTAATATTCCTGCATGTATGAATGCTGAACAGTAAGGAGGAATGACTGATGAATGCCATTGTTTGCTTTTGTTTGTTTGTGTTTGGTTGCACTGTGTATTATTAGCTATGTTGTCTTTGCCTAGATTAAAAGAGTTGAGAGCAGGGGAGGTCTTCCTTCAACAGATATCTAATTTACAGTAGCAAAGGGATTGTAACAGAGTCAGTGTCTGATGGTCCTTTTTGCTAATTAGAATTTGCTTGCTGTTAGGGTGCCTGGCAGGATCTAGCAGAAGTTTCTTAGAGACTATTAAAGGGACTTTAAGGAGCAGCATATCAACAAAAGACATGATTTCAGGGTGCAGCCACGACTGCCAGTATGAAAAGAACTAAAACCACTGGAAGCAAAGTGACATTGTAAAGATAGGAGAAGCCAGGTGGAGTGGCCCTCGGATCAGGCCAATCATCGCATCCAGATATAAAGAGGCCCAGCGACACTCCTCTTGTCGAGTCAGAGCTTCTCACCTCCCCACTAGGGGGCGTCCTGGTCCCTAACTCGACAGCACCCTCCGTCTCCGACCTTGTACGTGGCCAGAGGCGTCTGTAGCGCCCGCGCCCTGGCTCCTCCAATCACGCTGCAGTGGCCGGCAGGAGTCCAGGTACCCCAGCGCTCAGGCAGCGGGGACAGGGAGGATTGGGCCATCCCCGCACTTTTCTGTCTTCACTTTCGGGTCAGCTGCCCGTCCTCGCTCTGGCTCAGCGAGCTCTTTTCGTGGACAGCGATGTCAACCAATGCGCGGTTCTGTCGTGACTGCTCCCTGCGACCCGCGTCCGCAGGTCTGGGAGTCGTGCCAGCGCCCCTTCCTGCCTGCGCTGTTCCCAGCACGGACATGAGGTTGCCCGTGCACCAAGGATTCCCGTAGCTCCCGTCTCTACCCTCAGCATGACATTCCCATTTCACCGTCTGTCTTACCCCACCAAACCGTGAGGTTTTTGAAAGGAAAGACACTCTGGATCAACACGTTTTCCCCAGAGGGTGACTCAGTCACTCAGATATTGATGACACTCAAAAAGTACTTGCTGGATTAAATTTAATATAATAAAAGTATGAATCATGCTGATAAGCAAGGGTACATCAAGGGCTTGAGTGGACAGTTATTCAGTAGGTTCAGGAGAGTTAGGAATAACTCCCATTGTTGGTCTCAAAAGACAGAGTTGCTTATGCAACCCCAGCAGAGACCTGGCTTCAATACATGAGGGCACCAAATAACCTACTTCGAAACAACTGCTTTTTCCTCTAATTTTTCTCCTCAATATTTTTTTTTTTAAAAACAACATACAAAACTGAAATTGATATCCAGTCATTATCAGTTGGCTCCAATTCCCTATCAGGTCAACCAAATAATTAATTACTCATTCTCAAGAATCTGTCTAACATTGTTTTCAAGTCACAGAATAGTCTATTTGTTCCCGTTACACTTGCATAGCACAACACAACTTCATGGTGTTATAAATATCTTGTGTTTGGATTAGGGAATTGAGATTGATTGACAGTCCTTTCTGTAACTACATGGTATTGCACTGTGACATCAAAGTGTACCACATGTTCTCACTCTGCCATATTCTTGTTCACACTATTTCCTTTGCTTAGACTGCCTTTCCCACTATTTCTCCCTGGAATGCTCCATTTCATGATTCAGTGGCAATACATCCAGTGGGAAAGGAGTTATAAGTTCCATGCTGAGAAAAGTAAGTCATCTCCAGAGTGTCAAGTTCATTGCTCTCCATGCCCCCTCGTTTTTGCACCCATTAATCTTCATTTACACCTGCATAGTAATTGTCAAGCTGTTTAATAAACTTTATATGTCCCTCCCTAGTGTTAGATATGACTTATTTCTTGTAAATAAGTGACATTGGCAGGCTGTGTCTGGAAAACCAAATGTTGCTGAACAGGCCGTACTAGAGCTGTAAAGCAAACAGGACATTTTTATAAAAATCTATCTCAGTTGCACTATGCTATGTGAAAGTAGACAAACTTACATGGCTACATACTGTGTGGTTCCACTTATATATCATTATTGCAAGGCAATACTATCTGCTCAGAGAACAAATAAGTAGTTGGCCGGGACTGCAGGCAGAGAAAATTGCTGATTTCAAATGGACAAGGAGGTATATTTTGGGGGCAGTATCTGTTCTATGTCTTGCTTATTGAGGTAGGTGCACACTAATTATATTTATGAAAACTCTCAGAACTGCACACAAAGAGGGTACATTTAGTGTATGGAGATTATGTTATTTTAAAAGAAGAAAGCAAAAAGAATTAGGAAGCAGACGTGTCAGTGGTTCACACCCATAAACCAAAATCTTAGCAGCGGTCAAGCTTTCCAGCCCTTCCAGGAAGACGCCTGCCAGCATCCTTCCTTCTGACCCCAGTGCTGTGACAGACAGATCACTTTGTACTCATGTCTTCCCTGTCTACTTCTGATTTACTTGCAATTAGGTACTGACATTAAAAATTCGCAAAATTTCATCAATCTAACCCACAAACAACCTCATTCCTGAATATCAACCTATGAAAAATACATCTCAAATTTAGTAAAATATGTAGTAAATAAATGGCAAATTCTGAGATAATACACTTAACTGTAAATTTTGAATAACTCACCGAATACAGTAAAAATAAAGAGCAGCAAGTGGAGGGGCAATGTATTATTCTTACCTGAAACAGCAAAGTTGTAGATGTGACACCATACCTAATTTCTAATAAGTCACCAAATAATGGGATATGGGGGGCGGTGAGGCTAAATGAGGACACGTACCATCAGTATGACAAAGTAGTTATCTGTGTGTGCGCACGTGTGTGTTTGACGTAGGGGGTTTTTTTTGGAAGACAGCAGAGTGCTTGTTTATTTGTGGGTAGAATGCTTTGGTGTTGGCAAGTAGTGGGGTCCTACGTAGTGATGAGGCTTTCTCAGGGTGGGGGCACTACTCTTCTGCTTATCCCCTGCAGCAGACATGACCTTGGCATCGTGGACCCTTTGGTTTGCTCAGCTTGCTGCTGCTTCACAGCCATTTGGAAACTTTCTTCAGGGGTGACCTTGGTCTTTCTGCATAGACCTGCCTGAGCCACTCTGTTCAAGACTCTGCCCCCATCTCTCTCTCTCCCCGCTTTTCCAGATCGAGAGGAGTCTGGTTGGGGTGCGTCTTTGTGTCTGTGTGGGGTGGCAGGTGAAGGGGAACATACTGCCTTTGTCATCTTTCTCCCGAAGTTATTTTATTCACTCTCCAAATACTTTCTCTCCTCAACTTAGACCTTGAGAGAGTAACTAAAGAAAAGAAAGGAGGGAAGAAATAAAACAAAGATTAACATCTCAAAAATATTTTTTACAGTTATTGACAAGGTAGAGTGCCTAAAAACAAGTTTGAAAATAAATGAGCAGCATAAGGATGAAGAAAACTCTAATGACTATATTAAAAAGGCATAATTAAATATGTGTGTGTGCTTTTCTGTGGATATGGAGGAACATTAAAAACTCCACTCTCCTAACTTTGTATGTAAAATTACTACTAAATCAATACAAATCTTACTGAGGCTAGGGGAGAACTCAGTTATGCTGGACTCATCTATAAAAGATTAAGTATATTTTTAAAATGAGAAAAAATTCTTAAAGAAAATGAGTAAAACACTAATAAGTTCTGTTGGTTTTTTTGGTGTTTTTCTATATTTTTAAAACCAATCATCAATTATTAAAGTAAATAGTAGGTTACTTCTATAGACTTTAGTACATTTGACGGTATGTAGAAATAGGCTTTAATTTTTCAAATATCTCCAGCTGGTCATGTCAAACTTGTATTATGGCCAAAGTAATCACGACACTTTTTATTCATTTAAAATACAGTACTTACACAACCTAATGCTAGGAGGGCCACTAAAATGGACATAAGGTATTAATAAGAATTATTTTTCAACCATCTATATTCTGGAAACACTGTTAGGAGTTATAATACATAACACTCTGATAAGAGAAAACGCATCATCAGTTAAAGATCAGCAGTTACCCTAGAAAGAGATCAATTAAAATTATATTAAAGAGAGAAAAGCACATCAAATGTCTTGCTGTTCATGTGGATGTTCAGGAGCTGGCTGCTCCAAACCTAAGTCAAGCCTGCACATCACCCTGGATCTCTGTGCCTTCACATGCGCGCCTTTCTCCCCTGGGATCTGAGTATGCAGGCAATGCTTTGACCTTCTCTGGCTGCTGCCCTGGGCTGCAAGGGTAATAGCAGGCGCAAAAGAGCAGCTTGGCAAAAGCCAGATTCTAAGCTCTGATTTAGCCCTGACCCATTTTGCCTGTTTTGATAATTTTCTTTCCTTAGTTCATAAATTTTCATCCAGTGTGGTGAAAGAATTTTTAAAACATGCACTACCTGACTATTTATCCGGGGCACTGACCTCCTTTCCCTTAGACTGTCAAATTTTAAAAAATGACAATGGCCAACACAACCATAACCATCTGGTGTGAATGAATCAAAATTGTAACTATTTTTGTCAGATAGGCAAAAAAAATGTATTCTTTGGTGTGCTGCAGAATTTTAGTAATTAGCTTATGATTGCTGTGAGATTAAAAAGGTTGAAAATTGCTGCCTTAATTCATTGAGGTTTCTCAGTCAACAGAGCTGCCAAGTAACATTTTCTTCAGGGTTTGTTTGTTTGTTTGTTTGTTTGTTTTTTTAATCACAGGAGAAAATCCACCTGTGATAGAAGTGGTGCTTTCCCTTTCTTCAGGTTGTGGATGTTGAGCTTTCAAAGTGTAAGGCTGGTGTTTTTACAAACTATAAAGTTTCTACTCTATTTTTTTCTTCATTTTTTAAACAAAAAAATTCCTCCCACAGCTTTGGAAGCCAGAAGTCAGAAATCAATTCTCTACTGAAATTACGTTTCTAGGCCTCTCTCACTTATTTGACTATAAGCTCTTTGAAGATCAAAGCTTTGCTTATTTACCTCTAACTTCCCAGTGCCTAATTTAGTGTTTAATATTGATAATAAATAATTTTTGAGCTGAATAAAACTGATCTAAAATGTTTGAAACTCAAACTACTGCTGACATTTACTACTAAACAACTCACTGGTGTATACAGGTGTTGATGCAAACTGTAATACTCTAGTCTTACCCATAGGTGGCAGAAAGGCCCTAAAATTAGCTGGAAGATCGTCTGTATAATTAATTACAAAGGTTAAAATGAAATATTTTAATTTATATTTGGCCTTTACATGAAAAAAGTCCACATGAGCTTTCATTTTCCAGAAAGGCTAAGGAGAATAGGACACAGCCTGTTAAACTGGGCGCTCCTTGAAGTGACTGCTTTTCTGTCTCGATTCCTCAGGACCTCGAGTCAGGTGACAAAGCCTCATCGTCTCATTCCATCCAGGCTGCTCTGTGCAGAGGCTGTTTGTCGTGTGGGCCTCTACATTTGTGTTTGATGGTCGCTGAGTAAAACTGTAGCTGGTTAAATTTGTTTGGGGAAGCATTTCTTTTTCTTTGACAAAAGAACATTTCCCCAGCTAGTCCACAAGTTTTTATCACTCGTTTCGTATCGGTCTTCCTCAAGTGTTTACCAATTAATTTCTAATAAAATATTAGTTAAATCTTCTGAAGGATCTGTACCATAATACAAGATAATCTTTAATTTAGTAATAGAAATTACCAAAAGCTTTCTACCCTCCTATTTTCTAGCTAAGCAATTAATACCACAGGGTGTGTATCCTTTTCCATATTTACATGCATAGAAAGCACACACACACACAAAAGAATAATTGGGGGTGGTTTTGGTTTTGATTTTATAAAAATTTTTATGTTGTATTAAGTTACGTGAAGTATTTTTCTACTTCAAAATAGATGCTGTATGCTCACTCCTCTAGGTCCATGTATATAGATCTAACAGTATTCTAAAATATATATTAAAATACAAAATATTTCACAGTGTGGACATATAAAAATCTAGTCAATATTCTATTCTTCATGGATAACCAAGTTGATACCAGCTTTTGAAAGGCCCTTCTCTCAAAGTACCACCATACAGATATTTTACAATTTACCCTTAACAATGGTCTTTCTGTCTATGTGGGAATCATATACAAACTGAAGCTCCAAAGTATTCTCATTGTTAATTTTATTGACATAGCTAAAAGCAATAATTAATATTTTCACTAGCACAATAGAAGGCATTTTTTAAAAACCCACAACTAACATTATACTCAGTGGTGAAACACTTTTTTCCCTAAGATCAGAACAAGACAAAATGTCTCCTTTCAAAGCTGCTATTCACCATTTCACTGGTAGCTCTAGCCAGAATGACTAGACAAGAAAAGGAAATAAAAGACATCCAGACTGGAAGGGAAAAAGTAAAACTATTTATATTTGAAGATGACATGATCCTGTACATGGAAAATCCCAAATAATTCTGTCAGAAACAGCTACTCGAGCTAATAAATGAATTCAGCAACATTGCAGGATACAAGATTAACATATAAAAAACAACTGTGTTTCTAAAATACCTGCAGTGAAAAATTCAAAAGGAAATTAATAAACCGATTATATTTACAATAGTATCTAAAAGAATAAAATACCTAGGAATAAATTTTACCAAAGGAGTGCAAGGTTTATACACTGAAAATTACAAAACACTGCTGAAAGAAATTAAAGAGGACCATAGGATGCATGGGAAATGCATGCCATGATCATGGATAGAAAAGCAATATTTTTAAGGTGTTAACAATACCCCAAATGTCCTATAGATTCAATGTAATCCCTATCAAAATTTCAACAGCCCTTTTACAAAAATTGATATGAGTAGCCAAAAAAAATCTGAGAATAAAGGACAAAGTTGGAGGATTTTCAATTCAATTTCAAAACTTACTATGAAGTTACAATAATCAAAACAGTGTATACTGGCACTAGGATAGACATATAGACAAATGGGATGGAATTGAAAGTCCAAAAATAAGCCCATACATTTGTGTTCTATTAACTTTTGACAAGATGGCAGAGCCCATTTAAAAGGGAAAGAATGGCCTTGTCAACAAATGGTGCTAGGACAATTGGATTTCCACTTACAAAGAAATTAACTTTGACCCCTACCTCACACCATATACAAAAATCACCTCAAAATGGATCAACAAATTAAATATAAAAACTAAAACCATAAAACTCTTAAATGAAAATTTGAACTTGAATTTGGTAATCAGTTCTTCGGTATAAAACCAAAAGCATGAGCAACAAATTTTTTAAAAAATGGATATATTAAATTTTATAAAAATTAAGAACTTTTGCTCTGACTGGTGTGGCTTGGTGGTTGGGCATCATCCCACAAATGGGAGAATCACTGTTTTGATTCCTGGTCAGGGCACATGCCTGGGTTGCAGGGCAGGTCCCCAGTTGGGGCCGTGTGAGAGACAGCAGGTTGATGTTTCTCTTGTACATCGATGTTTCCAATGGACATTATCAAAAAAGTGAAAAAAAAAAAAAGAATGGGAGAAAAAATTTATATACTTCTTATTAGGGTTTAACATCGAAACTGTATGAAAAATTTTCTACAACTCAACAACAAAAACCACTCAATTAGAAGGCAAATGATTAGAGTACATGTTGTTCCAAAGAAGATATGCAAATGATCAATAAACATATGAATAGATGTTAAATCAATAGTGGAAAGAGGGGGAAGGGACTAGACAAAGAACACTTATGAATGACCTATGCACATGGACAACAGAGTGGGAATGGACTGCGGCAACGGCCGGGGGGAGGGTGGGATGCGTGGAAGAGGGCAAAGGGGAAAATTGAGACAGCTGTAATAGAATAAACATGATTTAAACAAATTTAAAAAATTCATTAGGGAAATACGAAACAAAAGAACTTCCCTACCAGTTTGGTAGTTCCTCATAAAGTTAATCATAGAATTACCACATGATCTAGCAATTCTACTTTTAGGCGTATATCCAAAAGAGTTGAAGTCAAGGATTCAAAAACATACTCGTATGCCAATACTCATAGCAGCATTATTCACAGTAGCCAAAAGGTGTAAACAATCCAAAAGCCCACTGACATATGAATGGATAAATAAAATGTAGCATATACATACAATGGAATATTATTTTGCAATAAAAAGGAATGATGTCTTGATACAAACTATAATATGAATGAATATGAATGAATCTTGGAAACATTATGCTAATGTTTCCATTACTGCATAAAGTGCAGTAAGCCAGACACAAAAGGAAAATTATATGATTCCACTCATATGACATATGTAGTATAGACATATTCATAGAAATAGAAAGTAGGTTAGAGGTTACCAGGGGAAGATGAAGGGGTTAATAGGATTTCTTGCTGAAAGACTGCAGTTTCTGTTTGGGATGATAAAAATTTTGGAAATAGTGGTGATGTTTGCACAGCATTTTGAATGTAATGAATTCTACTGAGTCGTCCACTTAAAAATACATTACCACCAACTACACACAAATTTCCCTCTCTTCACATTCATGACAAAACTGGATAGGAAAAGTCTTATTAACTCTTCCAATCTGATGGTTAAATAATTATATTGCTTCAATTTGCATTTCTCCAACCACTGATAAGGTAAAATATTTTTTTTATTTTTACTGACCATGAGGGTTTCTTTGTCTGTGAGTTTTAATATTTTTGTCCATTTTCATATTTGTTTTCTTATCCGTTCATAAGAGCTCTTGGAATGAGTATCAAGGTAATCTCCTATATGTGTCACAATTTTTTCTTATTCACTCATTTTTCTTTGGAAGCACAAACCTTCAAATATCAAAGGATATTTACACCATATAGCTATAGGTAGAAGTTTAGAACATTTTTAATAGTTATTTCACAAAAATAAAACATTAGATAGATAGATCCATAGCCAGACATCAATAGATAGACAAATGATATTGTACAGTTGATATGTAAACAGATAGGTGTAGGTATATTTTCAGTGCCATCAAAAAAGAAGGAGCTTATAGCATCAACAGCCCATTTCCCTAATCTTACATTCCTTTCACTGAAGTCAATGCAATTTTGTCGTCCAGACTGTCTTTTGGACTTGGTGGCAAAAACAGTATTATTGGTCTCTCCTTGACCATGTCTTTGAGTACTTCAGGGCATCTTGCTTAAGTTTATAGTTAAAATAGAAAGCCAAAATTTTAAGTTAGGCGTTTATATGTAACCTAAATAAGTGTCATGTTCAGTGCAACTATCTCACTCCGTTCCTGAGGATTATTCTTTTCTCCATGATCCCACAATCTGTTCCCACCACCAAAAGCAGGATGCTACTCTTTATGGAGGTATATTCCACACAAAATTGTTATGCCAAAAGTCAGGTTCTGTTTCTAATTAATTCAATAATGTTGTTGTTGGCCAAGCTACTTTTTAGTGATTTGTGGAATTAAATTTTTGTTTAATCAGGTTACACAATAAGCCCTATTGTTACTTTTTATGTATTTCCCTTATAGGTACTGCCTGGAAAGAAACTTTAGCTAATCCTTTTTCGTAAGACCCAAAAGGAATCACAAATGTAAACAAGTTCTCATAATAAACAATCTATACAAACTAGAGAGTGAAAAATCTAGGTAGAATAACAAATAGTTTATTAAAGATAAATATCCAAGAAAATGATGAAGTTTGAGGATAACAGTAATCAGATTGTGGTAAATGTTCTTTTCTCCTAAAGGAGGAGAGAGGGACAAACATTTTATGCTGTTAAAATTCCACATGTAGTATTTGTTTGGTTTAAACAGAAACTGTTTATATGTGATATAATGTCTACATTCATAGTGAGAACATCCTGTATACTTACAGTTGTCAAATTATCAATTTTAATCATTTCTTCAGTAAATGAACTGAATTAGCCTGCTTTCTTACTCTTAAGGCTTTTTCTCCAATATCAACATACTCCTCAAGTTGTCCAACTGCCTGAAACTTCTTCCCATCTTTCAAATCTTGGCTCAAAAGTCACCTCCTCCATGAAGCTTTCCCTGATTCCCTTGGGCAAATCCTTGTTCCTCAAACACACTCTCTGAAGTTTTCACACACCTCATTTTAACAATCTTCTTGTTAGAACTTGTAACCACTCAGACCCAAGTGGTTAAGTTTCAGTTAAGCAGTTATATTCAAAGAAGTGCTGATGAAACAGGAAAAAAAGAATTACAATGCTTAACACATGTCCATCAACATTAAAGATCATCGAAACCATGACCCCCACGTGTCCCTCATGCACCCGTTTTCCTTCTCCCCAGCTTCCCCCACTTCCCTCCGCCAGCTCTCTGCCCCTGGATGGCCTTGGCACCTCAGTAACCCTCCTCCTGCCTCTGGGCCCTCCGCCCGTTCCCCAGGGCCAGCCCTCCCTCCTTGCAGGATGGCGAGGTGACAGCTGCCCAGCAAAGGCAGCATTCTTTTTGTCCCCGACTTTACTGAGATATAATTGACTTATAACATTGTGGAAGTTTAAGGTATACAATGTGATGATTTGTTACATGTATATGTTGTCCATATTCATATTTTGTCCATGAATTGACAAAATTTTTTTATTCATAAAATTATTTCACAAGTTTCTTCCAACTCCTTTTACACTCGAAAGAGTAATGGGGCTCTATAATAACTCAGTACTGACCTTATAAGCAAGAGCGACACTTCAGCAATACAGCAAAATAATTCTCATCAAGGACTATTTACTTTCTTAATGCTGTTGGAAGAACAAAGTAGCGACATTATTTGATTGAATTAAATCAGCATTAGGATCACGTTTCTGATATGAGTTAACATTGCCAATCATTTTATTAAGAAATACCTAATGTGGTAATATAATCTTACACTGGTTTGCATACACAATTTGAATAGTCATAATTTTATTGCATTATTTCTTAAATCATAAAATAAAGGTAAATTATTCCTGAAGAAAATACACAACGAAGTCTGAGAACAGTCCAGTTAGATGGAACAGAGTAGGAAGAAAGTAGATGTGTGTTTGTGTGTGCAGATGTCAGTTCACACGTGTAAATGCTTTGTAAGAAGATGATGCATATTAACTTATAGACCTGGGATCTGATCCTTCTATGGCCTACTCTTATTTTATACCACCTGCTTATTTTACCATACTTTCAATTCTAACATGCTATAAATCACCTTTGTTTATTATATTACTTGTAGATCAGCAATACCTCTTTCATTTAAAAAAATTCCAGTACTACTATTTATTATTATACCTAAATACTATTATTTATCTTACACATATATCCTACTTATACCCAACTACTATTATTTATTTTATCCTTATTCCATTGGCTTATTATACATAGCATTAGTTTTATTTTATTCTATTGGTGGAATCAATTATCAACCTGCTCAGATTCAAGAGAGGGGCACAAACCCCGAACTCTCATTGGGACGAGAGTCAAAGAATTTTGGTCTACATTTTAAGGCCACCCACTATACAGTTAAGGCAAAACTAAAATTCAAAATCATAGTGAGTATTACTTTAATAAAAGAACCTGTAAACATTTCTACACTGGAAATGTTTGAGCAATTTCTCATCTCATTCCACTGAAAGAGCTCGTAGGATACCTTCTTTACATTTAATACATGAGGAGCTTTATAAATTTTTATGGTCTTTATGTGACATCTGTACTAGGTCAGAAAAGACTATGTGGCTTCTACCTGGTTCTCTGGAAATACTAGGTAGCCACTGTGTAAGAAGTCTACCTGCTTATCCAATTAAATTGTGTGTCTTAGTAGGAAAGCTGAAGAAGAAACAAATTCAGAGATACTTTAGAGGTAAAATTTTGAAATGTTTTTCCTTATGCTATTCTGAATAAGAGCAGAATTTACTGAGAACTTCCTTTGTTCCAGGTAATTAATTGCAAGCACAGCTAGCTATATGTCTTATCTCATGTAAATTTCATAGGATATTTGAGAATACTATGGGAAAGCCATGCTATGGAATATTCTGCAGTGGAATGACTTGACTCTAATATGGTGATGTAGGAGATGACCTTCACAGTTATACACACACACACACACACACACACACACATCTCAATAGTTGTAAATAAAAATGTGTCTGGATTAGTTTAAAAATATCTCTCAGGATATTTATCAAATTGTTATTGATATCTTAAATTGTTGGGATTAGAATAGAGAGGGGGATTTTTTTATAGATCTCAGACTGGTAGAGCACAGATATATTGTTTGTGTAGTAATAAAACAAATTAATGTCATAATGTTTTTGAGGGAAAGAATTGGGACAAAGGAAAATTGAGAATAAGAAATGTAACATGAAGCCAGGAGTCTAATGGGGAAGACATGCAAGAACCTCAAACCAGAGTAATACATACTGTGGGAATGGAGAGAGGGAAATGGTACATCCTGCTTGTGGGCTGGGGGAAGGTGACTCCATGCTTTCAGAAGGAGTTCTCTGGACAGGAGCAAGGTGAACAAGCCCGCATGCAGAGGAGACGACTCATGCAAAGGCATGGAGGAGGAAAAGGCCTGGGGAGTAAGAAAGCTGTCAAGCTCCTTGTTTGTTTTGGGGTTATTTTAGTATAGTTCATTGATTATGCTATTCCGGTTGTCCCACTTTTCTCCCCTTTATTCCCCTCTGCCCTGCACTCCCCTCCCACCAGCATTCCCTCCCACTTTAGTTCATGTCCATGGGTCCCTACGTGTACACGTAAGTTCTTTGTCTTCTCCATTTCCTATACTGTTCTTAATCTCTCCCTGTCTATTTTGTACCTACCGTTATGCTTCTTATTCCCGGCACCTTTTCCCCTCTTCTCCACTTGCCCGCTGATAACCCTCCATGTGATCTCCATTTTTGTGTTTCTTTTCCTGTTCTAGTTGTTTTCTTAGTTTGTTTTTGTTTTTAGGTTTAGTTGTTGATAGTTGTGAGTTTGTCATCGTTTGACTGTTCATAGTTTTGATCATTTTTTTCTTAAATAAGTCCCTTTAACATTTCATGTAATAAGGTCTTGGTGACCATGAACTCCTTGAACTTGACCTTATCTGGGAAGCACTTTATCTGCCCTTGCATTCTAAATGATAGTTTTGCTATAAAGAGTAATCACCATTTTAGGAGAGAAATGTTGCTGGTCAAGAGAATGGCACGTGAAGACACTGAATAGGCCAGGATGAACCCAGTTTAAAAAGGCTTTGCCCTTCTGGCAGAATAATATTTTGAAATACTATTCTTTTTTCTCTTTCTTCAGTATTTTGTCTCTAATCTGCTTTGATTTTTTTAGCATAGTCTTCTCTGTGTTCATTGCCTCAAGAAGGATTTTGATACAGAAAGCTGGAATATATTGAGAATCTTCCAGTGTTGCTTTAATTATACAAGTTCATAAGAGACTTCAGTGGATTATTACATAGAAGAAAATAGCTCTACTCTGTGAAAATATCTGTGGGTAGAATGGCACCCTTGCTTTCCTGTACCCCATGCAAAATATATGCCACCCCACCAAGCAGCGGTAAAGGGAGTGGTGAGATGGGCACATGGATTAGAGGGCAGAAGGGCCATGCTCTCTGTCCTCGTGCCAACAGTGAGGCTGGAAAGCAAATATTTCGTGACTGATTATTATTTTTGCATTAACAAATCTTTTTACCTTGCCAAATTACAAAGTCATTACAATTAGAGTAACATCCTCTTTTGCCCACAATGGTTCTCTTGTTCTGATGTAATTATTATAGATTCTCCTTTTCACTCTCAAACATGCCAAGGTTTGGGTGATAAATAGTCACTCACATTACAATCAATGTATATCAAAGGTATTCTCCTCCTCTTTGTGTTCTTCCACTCTTCCTTCTCCACCTTTCTCATTTTCAGAGAAAATTAAAAATTTCTTAAACATTTATAGCTTACCACTGGGGCTATTTTGTAAAGTTTTAGGGTTGTTTTCTTCATTTATAAGCTATAAGGTTAGGATAAATTTCCACAGCTTTAGAACACATATATTTCAAGACCAATCTTTTCTCCACTTACACATTTCTAGTGTCAGACTGTTGTTGGACATCTTTGTAGAGTAATATGCCTTTTACTCAGGTGCTTAACATGCTTGTGACATGACACCAGCTGAACTGGCATGATGGGTGATAGAAAGCTGTTTCTACAGGAAGACAACTAGCAATGATGTAACAATTGATGCAAGAGACGATGAACCACACATTGAGTTTAACATCACATTAGACTCAATATCAGTGTATCCCCCTTTCAGTGTCCTTCAGGCAGGTCTCAAAAACTCCTGCAGGCACTTCCGTCCCACTTACCATGAGGAAAGTATAAAGAAGTCAAAGTGAAGAGAGAAAAAATCTTAGCTGATTTCAAATAAAATATTTAACTTTTATCAATGTCACAAAAGAATATGCTCACAAGCATTGCTAGGGCCCCTTACAAGGCCTTGGAAGTAAAGGGTGATGGGTAGTGAGAGTCTCTGAAACTTCTGCTTGATTAGCATCCTGATAAACTCACCTCAGTGTTATTTTGTTTTGGCAAAAGTGGTTTCCTGGAATTTCTCCCTCACGCAAAGTTGGTAAGTCTTCATGGACAGAGCTGTGTGGCACAATTCATCCATATCACTTTCTGCATATTTGCTTAGCTTAGTAGATCTCTTTCCATACCAAAGATTATTTCAGTATTTCAGTGTATTGGACTAATAAGTTTACTGATGCATTTCAATTATGATCATATGAGGGCAAACAATAATAGTAATAAATTATTAACTCACCTATAATAATATTACCTCTTTTTACATGGTATTTTTAACTTTTCAATGTACATTCCATAGAGCACTATGGCTATTAACTGGATTCACTGTCACTAGTAAAAATTCAGACAATACATGTAAATATGGATTAGTAAAAAGACCAATAATCTCACTTATTTACATAGAAGAAAACCTGCATTTCCCTACAGTATGATGATTTAATGTGTAAGCAGACACAACAGGAACTTCAACCTTTCTCATGTAAATATGTGTCATCTTGTATATCCAAAGTACCTCTATAACAAAATGAAGTTTAGGGAAACAAAATTAAAAACCATAGTACATGATTTTATCATTATACATATGTCATTTCAGCAATTTCAAGTATTATTTTGAGATGTAAAATTTATTAATCTCTCTTATTATATCACAGATTTAGTTATTTTATGATCCAGTTACTAATAAAATTAGGGCTTACATTCTTGGAACTATGACCAAACTTGACTAAAAAAACTTTCTTTTGGGATACTGTCAGCTAGAAAAATAGAAAACTTTCTCTTAACCAAAATATGAAGATCGATTTATAAATAATTTGTCAATGCCAGTGATCATTGAGGAGAGAGAGTAGGGAAGAAGGGAATGTAATTTGAACTCAGAACGCTGAACCAGTAGAACATGCTGATACCAGTTCACATGCTGCTACCTGCTGACCTGCATAAAAGATAGTACCATATTTAGATGTTTATTAAAAAATAAATATAATATAAAATATAAAATAAGATGGATTTTAGTTAATAATAGTGTATCAATATTGGTTCATTAATTATGATAAATGTACCATAGTATTATAAGATGAGAAACAGACTCATAGATAGAGAGTAGGCTGACAGCTCTCGGGAGGAAGTAGTTTTTAGGCCATGCGGGGAGAGGGATTGAGCAAAAAAGAGAAAAACTCAAAAATAGATAAATATTTTTTTAAAAAATGATAATTTTAAATTTAGAAAAAATATAACATATATTCTTAAACTTCTTAGAAAAAGTTGGGTCACTTCTTAATTTTAGTAATATCTATTTGACCAACGACTACTGAGTGTTTTGATACAACCGGTATAGGTATGGAAGAGGAAATATTTTTATTTTATTCACTAGTTTTTAGATGTCACAGTCATAAATATTCTAGTTTGATATTTCAGGTTCAGAAGAAATATGTCTCCCAGAAGCGTTGGCATTTTTTATCTTGCCAAATTACAAATTTACTACAATTAGAGTGACATCCTCTTTTGCCCACGATGGCCCTCTTGTTCTGACGTAATTATTATAGGTTCTCCATTTCACTCCGCAAAATGCCGAGGTTTGAATGTAAATACAGTCACTCAAATTACAATCAATGTGAACACCTTTTGAGAAAGCTTAATTTACACACACTGCTGTGAACATAATCTTTTTTCCTCTGAGCAGGCCCACCTGACCACATCCATATGTAAATCAAGGAAGGGTTGTACTACTTCATCTCCACTTGTAGATGAATTGCTTCATATGACCTTCTGATTTCTTCTGAAATGTCAGTGTCACCGAAATTGAACACAGAGCTTTTTACTTTCTTCAAATGTTGTCTCAAGGTAATAGCAGCTAAATCTCAAACAAGGAAAAATTATCGTGTAATTAAGCTTTTGAAATCTCTCAAAAACAAAGGACATGGGGGGAAAAAAACCAAAGGACAGAAATTGATGTTGAATTACAGGCAGCCTTAACAACCATACTAAAGCTAAAGAAGACAAATGATGATGTTGGAGTTTTAAATGCTTGCTGTTTCTAGCAGCTACAAATCTTTCCTTTTAAAAATTTATCTTCGAACAGATCAGGACAACAGTACAAATGTATCATTCTCCATCAAATTGCTCTCTTTTCATTGTGAGTCCAGAGCACTGCTAGGAATATAAAAGTTCTTACACTGGGATTTGGTCACTTCATATATGGAATGCATATTGAAAAAATGAATATAAAGAAACTCACTGAAGAAGGGACAGCAAAATCACTGGCAAAATATCTAAATATTGCATGTTTATTCAAATTTATTGAAACAATCTGGTCTTCCAAATAGGTCAAATAGTAACAGCCTTTCTTGATTTTTTTATTATGTGTTTTTTGAACCATGATTTGGAGTTGAATTTTTTATTCATATCTTTCAACATATTAAATAGATCAACTATGGAGAAACTGCGACTTAGTGTACTTAAAGATTATCGATTTATACATGGATTTCCAAGTGTATTTCTACTTTTGTCATGGATTGTCCAGTTAAATTTAGGTAAGTTATCCAAAATCTGAAGACTACAGTCTTCTGTCTTGACAGTAGAGATAACTCTTCTACAAATACTAGAAAACTTTTAAAAATTAAATGAGTTTTTTGTACTCAGTATTTTGGTAAACAATGTATCATTTATGGCCCTTTTACTTATTATCTTATAAATTATTTTATAAAGTCTTAATTTGGGGTGTACATCTATGCTACTGCCTTATTTTCTGCTGTCAGCCACTTTTCCTGATTATGTACACATACTAAGAAATGCTATGCATGTGAAGGTAGCTGCAGTCCACTTCAGTACAGAGGTATAATATATAGAATGTATATTTTAGTCTTGTTACCACACCATTCTAAATACTTCTCTTTGACTTTTAGACTAAGCCTTTCTTCTTTTGTCTGCTTCTCTTATGTTATTTAATACTTACTTGATTTTATGAAATTCTTCCCCCAAATTTGCCTCCCTTCTATTATCTTAGATACATGTCTGTCATATTTAGCCAGTTCATAGCAACTAATTTACATTTTGCATCTATGCAACTTTCAAAAGTATTGCATCCTTAATTTTCTATTTGATTAAACTATCCCATGGAATAATGAAAGTTGAATTTTAGTGATGTGGTAATGAGATAATGAAGTCCCTAATTAAAGTCTCTGAGAAATTGAGCTCTTCTCCACTGCCTCATTCACTGATTGTCTGAAATACAAATTAAAATTTGCGATAGGAAGGCCTTCACAGTAAAATTACAATAAACATTATGATGTCTGCTGGGGTGAAGGGAGTTGAGAAGAGTTGGCTCATGAGCAGGACATTAAGCCAATGTATTAATTAATGGATCATGAAATGACGGGACATAGCTCAGGCAAAAACAGCTCAACTGCTTCAAGGTTTTGGCAGAAAGTGAGTCTTAAAATATTGACAAAATCAAAATAATAAACATTCATATTTTCCCCTATATACTTGTTCTTTTTAGGAAGAAATGTAAGCCCAGAAAAGAAAAATGACCTGCACAAGTTCTTCCAGCTTTTACTCATTAAAACCTTGAATGGGTTACTTAATCTTTAGGATTCCAAAATATCATTCTCTGTAAGATTGGGATGATTGAAGTGGAATCTAATACCTTTCCTATGCCAAAAAGGTTTTCATGAATCCTAGGAACTGAGTTGTGTCTCATTTTCCACAGAAAATTCAGTAGCTGAATACTTACTCATAGGTTTATTTGCTGCCTTGGCCCCCTGGCATCCTGATGCAGACAGATAGGACAATAACGCAGCGTCTCCTTGGCTTTACCGCTTTACTGACATGCTCCTTAACAGATGGATTATATTTAATTTTTTCCCATTGATGTCCATAGAGAAGGAAAGGATTCTGGTCATTAAAATATGATTCTCCATTCAATTTTACATGTACTTTCTAACAATTTTGGTGAAGCAAAGTATTACAATCTGAACATATCGTAGTGTTTTGATAAAAAATGTGGGCTCCAGGTAGAATCAGACTGTATTCAAATCCTTCTTTACGCCACTCTGAAGCTTTAGTTTTTGAACTTCATTATGTTCATCAAAGGAGATAATTTAATAGTTTTTCATTAAGGATTAAATGATAGTAAGTATGTAGAGCAATGCTTAAAATGTATTTTAAAATAAATATTTGCTAATATTATGGCAAATTAAATGATGTAGTACTGTCAAATATGAATTTGATTAGCAAATTTCCTTAATTTCTATTATTTTAATTTGCTGTCTACTTTGTTTTCAGAAAATAACTCATTAATGCAATATAACCTCTGTGGGAGTTGTTTGGGTCTCTAGGATTATAAGCCTGCTGCTCACTCTATTTGGATTCTCCATCACTTACCTCTTACTTAATATTCTAGAAACTTAAGAGAAGAAACTCAGAGAATAAATGTAAAAAACTTGTCTTAAAGCTCAAAATCCACACAGACAACCTATTCAAACACTAAAAATCAGTCCAATATAAAAGAACTGCTTTGAACATAAAAAGACACAAAGACATACCGCATAGACTTTAAAACACCATTTCTCCGGTGATCGGAGCCTGGTCTCAGCAAGGAGACAATGGCCCAGATGCTGCCAACGTGTGAAAAGAGAGCATTTAAACTTCACAGACTCCTCATTATACCTCCAACGACTATATATGACAAGACAGGTTTAAGTGAAACATTTAGTCAGTTCTTTACAGAAGGCCAAAATAATTTTTTGAGTGATTTTCATAGAAATGAGCTAACTCAATGGATTAATTTGGTCCCAAAATGGATTCTGTATTTAGAGCCAATTCTCTCTGCAAAACTTCAACACCAAAGCAAGGGTAATGGAAAAACTGAAAATGAAAATATTTACAACTAAAGAATGAAAACAAGCTTCAATCTTCTTAGTGATTCACAAAGCACCAAAGCGCTGGAAAGTAGTAGCAATTCAAAGTGCTTGTTTTAAAAATTCAGACATTTGTGCAGTTATAACCATGAGAACTAAATAAGCTAATCTCTGTGCACAGGAAACACCTGGACATAGTATCAATATTTAAAGTTCATCCTAATTTGTGTAGCAATTTATGAACATCATCTTAGAATTAGGTGACTCTTACCATGTTATGTTGTTCAAAACAAAAACAAAACAAACAAAAAACTCCACTGGAAGACTGTCTGATTTCAAGGATTACGTGAGCATTTAAAAGAACATACATTGATGTCTAAACTGAAATTTGCTTAATGGATTATAAATATCCAATTTATCTTGGTAGATATTGTTATTTATTTTATAAAAATATTTATTTTTGGTAAAGCTTTTAGAGATTGTTTAATTTTTTAAAAATCTCTCTATTTGGCTGGTACCTTTCCAGATCTATAACGAAGCCTATGAATTATTAACTTCAAGACTGTCTTAACTTTCAAATAACTTTTCCCAGATATGCGAAAGAGCTCTTCACTAAAATGTTCTTTCCAAAATGAGATTCAAAAAGGGCAAATGCAAAACAGGCCACATACGACAGGAAAATCACAAATGCAAATACAAACTAGCTAAATTGTGGCTTAACATCAATTACATCGTTAGAATAGTTCTTGGAAAATTCAAGTTTTCTCCTCAATTAACCAGTGTGTTTAGGGAGGCAAATGAGAGCTGAAATGAAGGATTTCAGATTAAAATCAGTTCTGGATAAATTCAAATCTCAGTGGAATTATATACTCCACATACCATGCTGCCAACTGCAGCTGTGTGAATGTAACAAGTGCAAGGTTGTTGAAACTGACTCAGCAAAAAATTTTAAAGCACCTGGATACTCAGTGAGTATAGATTCCCCATTACAAATTAATTTTTAATCAAAGAAATGATATCCAAAATAACTTTATAAAATGTTTTGTGTGATTTTATATTTTAAGGATTTATGTATCATAGTATATGTACATTCTGAGGTAGCTGCTATAGATATTCAATTTTTTAAAAAGAATTGCATTTTATAAAATATAAGTGTCATATAAATTAATCTTGATTGCAATCAATTTGTTAATTTATTTATTTTTTGGCTATCAAGAGTTTCCATATATTGGTACATATTTTATTTTTACTACAGAAAATTCAGAAACAGGACCATAGAAAAGGAAGTATGGAGAATGAAGAAGATAATATGATTATTGTCTCACCAAATACTGGTAATCTTGGTAAATATTTGAAATTTAAAAAATCTATATTGCTTTACTAGAATAAGATAAACATGTTTTGGACATACCATATATTCTTTGCAACAGTAAAAGCAAAAGCAGTAAACACCTATCATAATAAAATAATAACCCTAATGGTCAGCATACATTCTAAGATTTTAGTCTAACAATACACAATTAGTAACATGGCATCTAAATATAAACTGGCTGGTTATGTGTATGCCAAATTACCATCCATCATTTGTCCAGGCATCTTTAATTCAACAAGCTCATTCAGAGAAACATAATCATAACAAAATATTAATTAAAACAGACTTTTTGGAAAATAAAAAACTCTGATTAATTGAAATTTTATTTTAACTAAGAACCAGAAGCTGTGGTGGCCTGCAGTATTTGAAAACTCAGTTACAAGTTCCTTTTAAATTCCATCATTCAATTTATATATAACCCACTCTCAGAGAGGTAACTTGAAATACCAAGCTATAAACTGTGTAAAGCCCATTTTCTTTCCCTTCACCTCAGGAACATGACTTTAGTCTATAGAGTTTGCCCCTGAAATGAAGCTGCTTCACCTGCACATAGAATGGGAATAGCTTCCTGGAGGCCATGGGGCAAGGACTGCTCACTGGGCAAAGTGATGTTTTATAGACGAGGAAGATTGCAAGTCCAAAAACCGAAAGCAGAATTGATGTGCAGATCTCAGAACCAGCGTTTTAGAAGAGCCGGAGATGGGATAAACCTTGCCTGGAGAGCGGTGACGTTTCGAAGATGAGTGGGAGAGGGATAAAACTGGCTGGGAAATGTCACACAGGTAGCCCTGGCGTTGACGTTCATGGGCTAGTGGTTATACATTCTATGAATGACTCTGGGAGGTGTTAAAAACCGTGAATGATGTTGGCAGTGGATGACAAGTCTAGTTCTTTGCTTATTTTCTGTTTTCAATGCTCTTACAATCTTAATTCTTACTGAAAATATTTAAACTATTGAAAATGTTTCTAAATAGGGTCATCACTTTCTTGCTGGAGTAAACACAGTATGAAGGCAGACATATAATAATAATAATAGTTAACATTTGTTGAGTGCTTATTAGCATGACCTAACCCCCGAGCTAAGCACTTTGAGCACACTTCATGCCTGCTTTATGAAGTGGTAATGATTTATTTACATTTTGCCTGTGATGTGACTCAAGTTCGGCAGGGTTATGAAAACATTTCTTTGAAATAGAGTGTAAGCTGGTTTTTAACACAGGTCATTATGCCCTCTGCTGGTGGTTAGAAGTTTCTGTACATCTGCCTTGGACCAGCTGCTGCTCTTCAGCAAGAACATTGGATGATGTCAAGTGTGGGTTAATTATGCACTAGGTTTATCACCAGTTTGCTGACCCTCAGATCAGAATTCGACCAAGAAGGCTTTAAAAATATAAAAGGTCAGTTAGGGGAATGCAGGATTCATACAAAGTTAGTTCCCAGGAAATGATTATCAAGTGTGGAGAAGAAATCGTCTTTTGGTGGAGCTTGGAGTGAAAGTGGGGTTGGGGGAATGTATTAAAGTATCTTGGAATTATTACCAGGAAAAAAAGTATCCTGAGGCTGGATACTTGGGGCAATAATAGGAAATAGTTGTCTGGCCCAAGGATGTAGCATTTGCCGTTAGGAAAAAAAAGTAAAAGACAGAAAAGAACCAATAGTAACCTAAGTAAAACCTCTATAGTCATATTTTTGGCAAAATTTAGTAAGAGTGAGAACTGAATGATGCCAATATGGCAGTTTTTCCTAGGATATAATTGGAAGACCACACCATCATTCAAATCTTTGGATTTGCATACCCACAGTTTCATTAAGGGCATCAGATTCAAAAAGTAGTCTCTCTGATTTTCTTCCTCAGAAGAAAAGTCTAGTGTAAGACTCTACTTATGATCCAGGAGTGGGCAGAGAATCAGATTTTTCAGTATATGTTACCATCTGCAAGATCATCTGGAAGAGGTATTTAGCACCATCCACAAGGAAGAGCTAAGATTTGTGGTAGGAGACATGACCTCCTCGTTATCAGCTATTTCTCATGTGATTATCATGTCAGCAGAATTTATTACAGGGATTACAGTAAATGGATTTCTTATAATCATCAGCTGTAATGAATTGATCAAAAGCAGAAAGCTAACCTCAATGCAACTCCTTTTAATATGTATAGGGGGGTCTAGATTCGGTCTACAGATGGTGTTAATGGTACAGAGTTTTTTCTCTGTGTTCTTTCCGCTCATTTATCGGGAAAAAATTTATGGTGCAATTCTGGTGTTCCTTTGGATGTTTTTTAGCTCTGTCAGTCTCTGGTTTGCCACCTGCCTTTCTGTGTTTTACTGCTTCAAGTTAGTAGGCTTCACCCAGCCCTATTTTCTTTGGCTGAAATTCAGGATCCCCAAGTTAATGCCTTGGCTGCTCCTGGCAAGCCTGCTGGCCTCCCTGAGCACTGCAGCTCTGTGTATCGAGGTGGATTACCCACAAAACATAGGCGATGGTGACCTCGGGAATTCCACACTAATGCTGCATAAATTCAAGCTAAAGCAAACGAATGATGTGCTTCTTGTCAACTTGACCCTCATATTTCCTCTAACCATATTTATGATGTGCACGTTCATGTTACTCATTTCTCTCTGGAAACACACTCATCGGATGCAAAATGGATCTCATGGTTTTAAAGGTGTGAGCACGGAAGTCCACATAAATGCCTTAAGAACAGTGCTAACCTTCTTTATTTTCTTTATTTCTTATTTTGCCGCCTTTATGACAAACATGACCTTCATCATCCCTTACGGAACTCAGCACTTCTTTGTGGTGAAAGACATAATGGGAGCATATCCCTCTGGCCATTCAGTTATAATCATCTTGAGTAATTCTAAATTCCAACAACCATTCAGGAGGCTTCTCTGTCTCAAAAAGAACTAATGAAAAGGAGGACCAATGTAAACATTTCGTTATTTTCTTGACATGGAGTCAACGGACTTGTGTTTTGTTTACTTTAGATGCATTTTGTGGGCTCTCTCTGGAAATTCCCTGTTCATCTCCCATCCCCAGGGTGTGTTACATGGACAAGATACCTGTTTTTCTGGGGCTGGTATACTTAAAAATATTATGATAGTAGTGCATTTTTTAATAACCAGTACTTGTGCTGGAGTGCCAGAAATCAGAATAAAATGCTAAGGTTTTGTTTGGCTGACCAGCGTAGTTCTGTCTTCCCAAGTCATTGAGAATCTTCTGTTTTAGATAGGGAAAATGATGTTGATTTAGTCTAAGATGTGGAACAATATAATAGTTTAGCTATTTGATTACACATCACAATTTTTCATAGAGAGTCATGAATGTAATTAATGTTAAAGTGAAAATTGTTTGTTGATAGGGTATGTCAAGGTAATGTACCCAGATATACAGGTTAATGTCTTATTTTGCTTTTAATCTGCTGCTAGTTAAGGTTGATAAATGCTAAGGTGCAAATGGAGCTGTGTATATGCATGTATATGTACTGGGGTAGGTCAGACTTGAGATCCCTGGAGAATAGGGCTGACCCCGAGTCCAGGGAAACCCTCCCTAGCCCAAATCCAGCAAAAAGGCAAGGGGCCTGAAAGGTGCTACCAGAGCTGGAGCTTAATAGCACACAGCCTTGAGACTACTAGCTCTTGATACAGGCCTATCACAGTGCCTGTGAGCTGTGGGGGCTGGACACCCCACCCAGGGTGACTGGAGACTTCTGCCCACACCCGGAAAAAGAAGCAAAGACAAACATGGCCATAGGTTAAAAAGCTGGACACTCCCACTGGCTTCCCGTGCACATGGTGTTTTGGGAAGGCCCTTTTTAAAACAAAGGTCCGGAGAAGCTGCCCTGTTGGTTGGGGCTTTCTTGCTTTGGAGCCTGGTGCAGACTCCTTCCTGGCTCTCGGCTTATGGAGCTTTGGCTTGGGACTTTTGGTCACAGATGTGCTTGGATGCTCTGGGTCTCTGGCCCTTGCTCCTCATATAGATGGGAGTGCTCATCAGGCCAGCAGATGGCAGGCTCACCGGAGGCTTTGACCCCACAGTGTTGGGAGCCCACTCCTGGAGGTAGAGTCCCATGCTGAGACGCATGCCTCCCTGGGCTCCAGCCCCTGGGACACTGTGACCCAGTGCAGCATGCACATGGCCCTGGACTGCTACATGGGGACTGAGAGCAGTGCACCCCAGATCCTGAAAGAGCTGCTGCAAGAAGATGGTGACTCTGAAACCCCCAAGTGTGCAGCCCAGAGAGGAAGAAGATCTGTTTGCATCGCTGGCTTAAGGCCAGATAAGGAAATGGGGAACTTCTGAGCTTCTGTCTAGAGTGTGGCAACAGCAAATGGCTTAAAGATCTAAGGGAAAATTTTGAAATCTATTGCTAAATTTGAATGGATTCTGCTCTTTAAGGATCTCAAATAGTCTTGCTTTGGGGAAGAAAAAATTTTTACAATATCTTACATCTCAGGATATCTGTCTGAACCTGTGACCTTCTCGTTGGCTCTTAAAAAAAGTAACCCAAAAAATGCATAGTTATTTTAATTGTAAATAAACTGTAATTAAAGTAAATTAGAAGTTTCCAGGATGAAAAAACCAAACTAGGTGTGTGCATATGTTTATGCACATGTATGTATGACTTCTTTTTTACATTACAAAATATTTTCACATATAATTGTTTTCTTCATTCTCAGAACACTCTGTAAAGTAGACAATGGAATTATCTCAATTTTACAGTTGAAAAAATCAGGTTTGTCTAAGGTCACTCAACTACACCTAGTGGTATAATTAGAACTCAAACATGGCTCTCCTGTCTCTAATACCAGTATCCTCTCTGTTTGCTTTTCTTTTTTATTATTTTCATAGTAGCTCTGGACTCTGAAAGCCATAATAAGAAATGACATTCAATCTATGACCTATGACATCCTCTAACCTTTTATCTAGATGTCCCTAGAACGTCAATTGAGAAATAATTCACAAATCTTTGAACTATTTATCGTTTGATCTAATTATTTATTTTCTATTTTATTTCATTTAATATTTGGTTTACTAAGAGTCTGAAGTTATCTAAACGTAAGTGTCCCAATTTACATTTTAGTATCACTTGACTCATATAGTAGAGATATTGCTATGCCACCCTCACGTGTTATAGATTGGTGGGGGCAGGTCAAAACTCTGCTAGAAAAAACTGGTATTCACTATTTTACATCCTGAGATCGGGGTACTTGTGCAGCTGGAATTTACTCCTTAGATTATAGTACAAACCTATAAGCTTTTGCATCACCCTATACAAGGAGAACCCCACAATTGCTTGTGTCCCAGGTCTAAGCTGAAGGTCCTTTTCATGCTAGTGCTATGAATGACATAGGTGGTCATGGAAGACATTTCATACTGAGGTCTGATATCATTGAGCCACTTACATCCTCTAACATATTGATTTATTTTTAACTTAAAAATAATGTTAATAATTATTGTTAAATTGTAAAATAATACATTGTCAGTGCAGAAAATTTAGAAAATACAGAACTATAAGAAGTGAGCCTAATGTAATCACAGGTAAAATTTTCATATACTTTCTTTCAGGATGTGAAATACTGCATATGTACATGTAAATATATATGCATGGGGTTGTAATTTATTACATATGGGGATCATGCTGTGTATAAACTTTATATTACAATTTCATTTAAATTACATGAGAGAAATTTTGTGTTTTTAATGGTTTTGTAATTTTCATTTTATAGATGTAAGTTTGTTCTTAATTATTTCTCTATTATTAACTTTTGTATCTCCATTAATAAAGAGAACTATAGAGTCAAAAAATAATGTTTATATTGTTGAGGAAAAAAGAAACACACCCAAAGAAACCAAAGGAAACCCTCTAAAATAAAATAGAAGTCTCAAATAAAGGAAAAGAATATCTTTTATTATTATTGCTATTTGTACATGAGTAACCAAATTAGTCTTAATTCCTTGAAAGATCTGGGCGTGGGAACCCTCAGAACAGCCCTGTTGGCATGGGGACCGTTTGCAATGATGCTCTGGGCTGGGAGTTCCTTGGGATGGGCTTGTGGTGTAGCAGGCAACCTACGATTCCATCAAGTCTGTGTAAAGAACCATCCATGCTGTAAGGGCTCCACTAATCAGACAATTAGTTTTCTACTCCAGAATTGTTTTATTTTTCATGTATGTTATCTCACTGATCTTCAAAACCCTGGCAGAGGATATTATTATCTATATTAAAGATGAGAAAATCTAAACTTGGAAAGACAAAAAATGAGTACTTATCTAGGTCTGAATCTTACCTTCTAAATCTATATTCCTTATCTTTTTTCTAAATGTAATTGTGCACTGAAGTCACTCGGAAAATATTTTTAAGTTGCAGATTCCCAGGCTTATCCTAGACATGATATATATAGCCTCTGGAGATAGAACCCTAGAATCTATATCACAAAATTTCACAGGCAATTCTGATATGGCACATTTATGGACCAGAATTTGTGGCTTACCCCATGACAGCATGTTAATGCTACTAAAAGAAACCTAAAAATATGTTCAAGTCAATATAAAGTGTTTGTTAGTAGGAAATTTTAAAGGCATTTAAAATACTAAAGCTATAACTCACCATTTTATTTATACTCTTTTTGTTGAAAGGACCTGATTCACATTTTGGTCACCTAATATAACAGGAGACACATGAAATGATAAATAAGAAACCCGGTCATGGAAATCCAAAAACAGAAGCTGAGACTGGCCGAGTCAAAGGCAACTCTTTAGAGCTCTATAGCCATAATTTTTGGAACCTTCTCTAGAACTCATCCAATATTGTGAGTCAAGCTCTCTCTGCACATCTACTTTCCTCTCCTCACTACAGACATTTGTTCTTTGCCTTCTATGTATATCTTTTCTCTATCATATTTTTATCATTAGTGTTTTGCCTATACATAACTCCTACTTCATCATCTATACAACATACTCTGGGTCTTGAATTTACCTCACAACTTCTCTCTAGCTATCCATTATGCTTTAATTCATATTAGTATCTGTGATTTACTATATTTATCTCAACTCAAGTTATTCTAGAGTAAAATCTAGATTATGCATCTGATTATGCATCATCATTATTATCAGGCTATTTACTAAGGTCAATGCTAAGACTAGGTGCTACTATCCTTCGATTAGGGTCGAAGTCTGAACCAACCAAATTGAATCTGGAAGGTGATACCACTGGTCTTGCCAGGTTTGACCCTGTCCCTTCAGCTGGACTGTGAGCAGAGAAATTTCTATGAAGACATGTTGGGGAGAAATTTCTATGAAGCAGGCACTATGATTGTCATGAATCTGTGTGCTTTGTAATGCCTTAGTTTTTCTGGACTTGGATAAGGCAAAGGATACCCAAGGAATGAAGATTCCTTGAAGACTTTTCCTGTCATTAAAAGTTTAAAATCCATGAATTAGGAGTTTGACTCATCTTCCCTTTATATTCTAGATAATTTTTTTTTATTAAAGAAGACTTCTAACTTATGAAGGTGAGATCTTTTACTGTGTAAGACGATATATACAGTATTTTAAAAATAAGTAAATACTGAGAGTCGGTTGTGTGGTCACACTGAGAGGTGCACATGTTTATATGTTTACCCTTGCTGGGCACATCGCTGCTGATTTAAACCTAAAAGTAATTTTGAGGACATCTATGTGTACTCTCTTTCTTCTGGGTTTTTCCTCAGTAGACACAACTCTCTCTCACTCATCTCAGCACTAGAAAATTTATATTTAATTAATCAATGAAAAGTTTTTGTTTTAGTTACTAGAGCTATTAGAAATAAGGCTTTTCCCATTTAAACCTGAAATCTTACACTTCTTCTGTGTGACACTTCTTAAATAGTAATTTTTAAAAAAGATTTAAAAGCTTTCTCTCCACATACACACCTATCTATGCAAACTTCTAAAAAAATATAAGAATTACAAGATCTTGTTGCTTAAAGCATTCTTCCCCCTTTTTAAAGCAAGTTTTATGGGTTTTACTGAAGGGACAGATAGGAAAATGACCAATAAGTTTCATATAAGTAATTTCAGGATGAAAAGAAATAATATACATTTCTCAAGATTGAGGTTCTGAATGGGCCACTTGTTCTACAATGACACCAGACATTGATATGTTGTTAGATGATAATAGCATGGATTAGCTTTGTATCAGTTACTTGACTCCTGATTTCATGGAATAAAGAGAGAAGGTGAATTTCAATCAGAGCGTGTGGGCTGGCAAACTGTGATACACAGTTCGACTTAAATGGGTGGCTCTCAGTATGAGGACCAGTAAGGGGCAGGATAAGAAAAAGAACAGTGAGAAACAAAGGAATATCATATTAGCTTTGTAATTTTTGTCTGTGGTTCTGCTCTGTGTCACAGATTTCACAGTGCAGAGGCTCCCTGACACATGGAAAATAATACTGAGATTGCATGCTTCGAGTTGAGGGGAATGAGTCATTAATGGTACTTCTTATGATGCTGTACTATAAGCCCATGCTATATATAAAAGACAAATAAAGGAATATATTTAAATGTCGTAACACAGAGGTGCTAAAGACAGGCACTCTGAAGAAAATTATGAGAATTAGTGAGGATAGGGTTTTGTGAACCTGGTTTTCTATGTTATGATTTTTAGGCGTTCATTTTTGGAGACCCTTTGTTGTTGGGACATGTCTCACTAATTAATTTAAAATCACTAAGTCTATGTCCCATTTTCAAAACTTTGCTTCCCCATTATGGTCTACTGCTGGTTTTCCAATACCTAGTTTCACAAAAGTATAGTAAAATGGCCATTTTTTCTTTAAATTATCTTAAAATCATTCATGGATTTTGTTGTTGCTTTTCAAATATATATTTAGTTTTCTAAGGAATTTCTGTAGCTCTATCAGTATTCCCAAGTTTCTAACATGCGGTATGTGTTAAAGCTTCTGTAAAAAAAATTACTTAAAGAAAAAGCAATGATTTGTTACCAGATGAAACAACCTTATGCTCTCAACAAGGTTCCAAAAGGTACTACCTCATTTCCCACTGCCTGATCTCTCATTGTTCTGAAATGTAACTCATGTGGTTTTATGAGCCTGAATGCATATAAATAACTTTTTTATTATCTTCCTATTTATCTCAAGCTTCACATTATTCCTATTTATGTTGGTTATTTTCACCTGGGCAATTGTTCCCTTTCATTACAGAGATAAAATGGAAGTTAAACTGTTTAGGTACATTATAGCATCTGCAAATATTATTCCTTCTGCCTAAGTAAAGAAACTTCTTTATTCTTATTTTTTATTCTGGCATAATTTAAAACCAATTTTACTTCATTATTAATTTATAGAGTATTTCAAACTGCAGGTACTGGTTATATGATGAAATTATTAATACAGGAAATTTTAAGCTAATTCATTTGTATACAAATATGTTAGTCAAATGGCTTTTTCAAAAGTCTGAACATTCTTTAGCGCCTGGAAACATAAAAGTCAGTGTTGAGGTTTCAGTTTCCCACAACATGTTACCTTCCCAAATTTGTGGAAACTCAGTAACACCCCCTGAACATCCCATAGAAATTTATGCGCAGTAAAATTTTATTATATGGTCAGAATAATCTACCAGAGAGTAGATTTTTGGATGGTTCTATACATAACTTGAGTCACTTAACCATGAAATAATATTTTCCTATCAGAAAATTCCAGAAAGGCATTCATGAAAGCATTGAAGAGAATTTCAATAGTTTTTATGCTGTTCACCCACACAAACCACCACCTTCCTCTCTTTTTTATTAAGAATTCTTCTGTCATCAAGTAGGAGAATTGCTCTTAGTTACCCTGAGAAATCTGCAGAGATATTCTCAAACTTCAGGGATCTTTAATCTCCCATAAGAGGAATTATTAGGACCGATCACATGGTGTTTAGCGCATATTCTTATCGGTCTATATCTTTTCTAGCCAATTATTTGTGATTTTCTTGAAATCTGGGGCTACATTATATGTATTTTGGCATCCCAAATAACTAATGTTAATGAACTCACCATAAGTAGCCACTTGAACACAGGCTTTTGAGAAAGAATCATATGTATCTTTATGGAGAGAGTGAGAGTGAAGTATCAGCAAAAGATGGGTTAATTTTATTTCCAAGACAGTAAGAAATTGAGTAAGCACAATTCTACTGTCACTTCCATGAGGGAAAAAAATGATAAAATTGAACACTCATGGAACCACTACCCACAAATTTATCTTTGTGTTTCAGTTTATAAACTGGGATAAAATCATAAGTAATGCACTGCCACCCAGTGGCAAACTTTCACTTTAAATAAAATAATCGTTAAAGTAGTCAAAAAACCAGAGACATTAGGGATCTTGCCTCAGAAACCTTTACACCCCGTTAGAAAAAAAGAAATTAACCCTCAGGTCATGGGAAATTTTGGACCAAATGAGAATAAATAACTTGTCCAAATCAAACTAACAAATTGTAAAGAAAAAACAAAATGGCCTATGACTTTAGGAGATAACTGGAAAATTTGAATTTTGCTTGGATACTCAATATCAATGAATTCATGGTCATTTTTTAGATGTCATAGTGGTGTTATGCTTATGCTTTTAAAAGAAAAGCATTTTTATCTTTTAGGGGAAACCTAAAATAGTTACTGATAACTATTTTATCAGTTATTTTATGTGGTGTGCTACATCAAAATACTAGGAAGGAAGGGAAATACGTTGGAGGTACATTTGAAGAATTTGAGCTAGAAATTGATCATTTGTTAAGCCGGGTGATGGTTACATAGAGACTCATTACATGACTCTGAAGGAATATAGTCAATACTTAGACTTCTAATTCAATACATAACTATGACTCTTGCTAAGAAAAGAGAAAAGCAATAGAACTGATAATACAGAAATAGCTAGAGAAAAGAATAAATATATTCCAGTAGGAAAATACAGAAAAGCAGTTAAGAGCATGGCCTCAGGGATCAGATTATCCCAGTTCTCTTACTCTCTAATAATTCTGGACAAGTTTTTAAGCCTTCTTCCTTACTTATAACATGGGATAGAAAAACTACATTTTTTTGGTTATTTTAAGTAATGAAGGAGCCAATTATATACAAAGTGCATACAACATGTTCTGGAATAAAAAGGTAGTCAATAAATGTTAACTCTTATGAGCTACTAGGGTAAAAATTGCAACATCCAGAAAGCCTTAGTCCATAACCCTCTACACTTATTTTGGACATCTAATAACTTTTATTCATAGTAAAGGAGAATGTTACCTTTGGGAATGTCATCAAATGTCCTTGATTTAGTTAAATGTTCCTGTAGTTACAGTTAGAATTACAGACTTCAGTTGAATAATTTTCTCGGAGGGAGCATAGTATAAATTATACTACCACCAGGTGTCAGTATTATCACAAATTGGACTTCGACTGAAGAAATTTTGAAACTTGGCCTCACATTTTATTTATTAGAGTGAAAAACCTTATTTAGAGAGTAACTTTTAATATTTTCCCAGCTTGAGACAGGACCTAAAGTCACTCACTAAGGAGAGAGCCCCGTCTAACTTCGGTTTGATCCCCAGGGAATTCTTTCAAGCAGACACATTGGTGATGTTTTATTTGATTAGTTTCTGAAAGTGCACAGATTCTCTTTTGGTTCAAACTGGTGCATTTAAACCTCTTTAAAAAACTACTTTCTTTTATTGCTTACTAAAAACAATCAACAGTTACTCTATTCCAGGCTCAGCAAATTATAGCTTTGTTTAATATTTTGTAATGTCCCTGAAATAAGTTCAACTCCAGAAATATAATATGTAACTTCCTATGCATTTAAGATTAAGTTGCCAACTTTTGAATAGATTACCTTACTTTCACCCCGATCAAAATGTCATTTCTGATTTACTTCACAAGAATAAATGAAGTACTGCTCTTCATCAAAAAAATTAATTGTTTGTACAGTATCTTGAGTCTTAGATCACCCTTTTTCAAATTTTCATAAGCAAGTTTTAAGTATTACAACAAAATCCTCAAAGTTGCATTTTTGCCAATGAAATAGTTATTTGGAAAAAATCATATTCCAAATACAATAAGAAACAATATTTATTAGTAATAGTACAATCTTCTCTTTACATATCTAGTTAGTATCAATGTAATATACCAAATTTTATAACAACTTATAAAAGAGACCCTCTGGCTTAAATTTAAGTCATAACACTAGGTACAGGTAAATCATTATCATCAAGTTATTAATATGGTAGAAAATAAACTTTTTGCATTATATTTTAATAGTACTTACAATGGCATATAAATTAAAAAGATGGATTTTTACTTATCACTGTTAATAATATGGTAACTTTTTAAATGCTCAGTTAATTGCAACAATCCATTTTCTTTGTCACCCACATTTATAATTTATTATTGAAAGTTAAGTTTCTAATTCAATGCATAGAGAAATGGTAGAGTTTCCATGTAAGAGCATGGACTCTGGAAGCAAGCTGTGGAGCACTGAATCTTGGCTTTGCTGCCCCAAATTCTCTGTCCATTTCTTGGTTTCCCTCTCTGTAAATGGGGATGCTAATAATTGAATCTCTATCATAGAATCATTGTAAGCATTAAATCTGTTTTACCATATGTAAAGCATGTAGTTAATTATGTATGTAAAGCACATGTCGTCTGGCACATGGTAAATACTAACACATCATCATTATTATTGTTCCATCTGTACAGTATTTGCCTGGAGTTAATTTGTTTTACCTAGCATTCTTTATTGGATAAGGATAAATAATATATGCATGCTATATTTACATATTATAATTATTTATACATAATTTATAAACAAAACAATAAAATGTTAACAGTGGTTGTCTCTGGATATTGGGATAAAGGTTCAATTTTATTTTCTTCTTTCCAAAATGAGAATCAAATAGTTTTATAATTCTAAAATTAATTTATTTTCAAATAATGTACACATTTTAGCATGGTTTATATTTATAAAAGACTTGTCTAAGCATGCGATAAAATGTATCACATCAGCTTCCCTTAAACACACTATGTGTAAGTCTGTATATAAGATAAAGCCAAGGATATGTCATAAGACACAGCCTCTCAGTCCAAGGAACATCTAAGTAAAACATAAGGTAGAATGCAAAATATGCTATTCAAATCACAAGGCATGAATGAGAAGCTTTAAAAAGAGGTTTACAGGAAAATAAAAGAAGGTGGGATTTGACTTGGAGTTTAAAGAAGACAGACAACATTTATTCCAGCAGCAATAGCACAAAAAATAGGCCAACTTTATTTAGATTTGCATTTATAAATTGTCCAGGGATTTACCAATCCTGGGTCCCGATCTCCAGAATGACACCATACTCTGAGACCCGTCATGAGCCAAGACTTGTGTAATTGCTAAGTTTCCTCATTTGTCTTCCTATTTCTACTACGTGGGTGTGAGTTGCTGAAAGATGATAAACAGAACGGTACAGAAAGATTTATCCCTTTACACGCCTGGTGAATGCACTTGGGATTCAAAAGTAATTTTACCAAAAACCCTGAGGCCCATGGAATCTGCTTCACTTGCCGTGAGTTTGATTCTTTCTCTACAGCTGCTGGGAAATGGCCCTAGCAGAGACATTTACCAAATATTTTCCTATCGCCTTGTGGCAGGATGATTGTTAACGATTGCTGTAATGCAGGAGTTTTTAATTTGTTGATAGTGTATATAGGGAAAGATACTCCTGCCATTGAAAGTAAAGCATGCAGATCTCTACTTTTTCTTAAAATGCAAGTAGTAGATTATCTAGAATTTTGGGTTTTGTTTATTAAAATTCTTGGTATGATAGACTGAGGCCTGAATATTGTGAGGAGTCGTCCCCAATTTACTCCCATCGCATCTGGAGCAGCCCATTTTGAGTGAATTGCACTCCAAGAAGAAGGCGTGAGAGGAGGACTCTGTCATACGCGCGTAAAAATATATTGAAAAACATGCTTTTACCAGGGCTCCGACGCTACCACGGACAAATCAGGCGGCTTTATAGCCCTGTATATCCAGCTAGAACAAAATGTGTATTTGGCATACAGGGCAACCCTCTTAAAGGAAAGATTATTAACTAGCAATTTTAAAAAGATAAACAACAATTAAAGCCAATGGATGTTTGTTTTCACTAACTTCCTTGTGCCATTTTCTGTTAAGAGACACAGAAGGCCCAGAGGTGTCTATAGAGTAGAAGGAAAGTTTACCAAGACATGCGAGAACAGGTGCACAAAATTTTAAGATTTGCTGTTGAACATTTATGTTAACTCTTTATAGTTACTACTCGAATGAGTGTTTTCAATAATACGTACTTTATCCTATAGAAGCTCTATTATCATAGGGACTATAAATTGACTATTTGCATGGCACTGAAACCATTTTTAGTGGAGCCAGGAAGAATTCAGTCCCTTGATTAGATAATTATTATTATTATTATTTCTCCTGGGTTTGAGTGGTATTCTGGGAAATTACCAGTGACAAGACGCAATTACAGGTCTGGCAGACACTCCCGGTGCCGCCTGTACCCCCTCAGCCTTTATCCTGCCAATGTGCTTCTGCTGGACTTCCTCTCCTCGCTGGGAGCGTTCTCTGGTTGCTGGAGCTGCCTCACAGGTCCGAAGTGCTGAGGTTTAATATCACCAGCGACAGTCCCGAAGCCATAACTGTGGATTCCCCCAGGGCTGCCTTGAAGGAAGGATACGCTCCAGCTGCCCCGCTTCTTTGGCTTCTTTCCTTTTCCTGTCTCCCTTACTCGCATCCTTACCTCCGTCTGGGGGATCGCCACTGGTTTTGCCAGAATCCTCAAGTGTCTGCTTCTGGAGAAACCGAAGTCAAGACACCAGGAGGCAGTATTACGATCTTTGAAGGCAGACACTCTGGCTTGGCTGCCAGCCTTGCCTCGGTAGATCTTGGGCAGACTACTTAACCAGTGTCCTCAGTTCTTCACCTGTAAGATGGGAATAATGGGTACTGTCCTCGACAGGGGGAAGGGAGGGGGCAGAGTCAGAGTCACAATGCCTTACAACTTCTCTTACCTGTCTTTAGTCACTTGGCAATGTCATCTATGGGAAGGGGTGCCAGGGCAGACTATTATAGTGGACAGAGTTTGGCCTTCAGGATGGGTGGAAATGGATTCAAATTCTAACCAAACTATCTGACTATCTAACCAAACTAACTGTGTAATCTTGAATGATTTGCTTAAGTTTTCTAAGTCAATCTTTCTCAGATTTTAAAAGAATTAAATGCATTGGCATATATAAATTGCTGCCAAGTCCCTTATATCTTCTGGATTCACTTATTATTATTACTAACAATAATAACATTAATAATATAGAGATATGGCTTTGCATGACCATGAAAAGTTACTTAATTTTCTGTGGCTCAGTTCTCATCTGTGAAATGACAATAATTATAACATTGACTTCATAGAATTGTTATGAAAAGTCAAAAGTTTATACTTGTAAAGCACTTGGAATTTAGCACATCACACTTAGTAATTGTTTTATTTTATGACAAGACATTTGGAACACAGCACACGGCACTTAGTAATTGCTATATTTTATGAATAAAAATTCAAAAGTTATGCTTTTACTGTGTACAAAATAAAATTTATACAATGTCCAGGGACTAACCAAGAGCTGACTAAAAAATGTGTGTGTGTGTGTGTGTGTGTGTATGTGTGTGTGTGAGAGAGAGAGAGAGAGAGAGAGATCAGTCCTGTTAGTCTGGTAAGAATAGTCTGGATTTGTATAAATGAGGTGCATCCAGAAAGTGAACTGTCAGCAGACAGCTCCCTACGAGGACCAGATTACAGATGGCTACATGAAGCGGAGATACATGGCCATAAAACTGTCTGCAAACGGGCAGCAGTTCATTGTATATTTATAAGTAGTAGGTGTGGAATGAGCCCACCAATGACTTAGGGTGCAGACTTGGCCTTACGAAGTTTATAGCATGGTTATTTTAAATTGCAAGATCGTGTTGTACATAGGAGAATATCTTGATTGCTACTGTTATATCAGGGGCGTCTCCTCTACAGACAACATTGTACTTGAGCTTAGTAATTAGGGACTTGATGCTAACTACTATCTTGTAGCCAAATATAAGCTCCAACCACAAAGGAAATGGCATGGTGGTCCCTCACCAAGTTTCTCAAGGCAGTTTCAGAAAACCATAGGCCGCTGCTGACAATAGCATGATGAATTCATGGCCTCCGGCCTCTGCCTGAACCTCACCCTTCCCAGCGGTCACTGGGAAGCATCTTCTGCTTCCTTTAAGAGCAAATCTACCTTTATGTCCCATGGGCTTCTCAAAATAAAAATGTTTTAATCTAAAGTCACAGTGTCCCCTTATTTTCCTCCTTTTAAAAATATTTGATATACTACTTAGCAAACTGAACCCTGTCAAGGTTCAAACAAAATGGCTTTTTTTTTCAAGTCATGACTTTCAAATGTACTGGGTTCGATGGATCTCTCTTCCCTCAACTTGATCTCCCTTCCGCCTCTTCCCTTCTTTTTTTTCAAATCATGACTTTCAAATACACCTTGTTGGGTCTCCCTTCCTTCAGCTCCCTTCCCTCCCTGACAGATCCCATAGCTTTTCAGCCACTTGGCTTATAATACTAGCAGTGTCATTTCTGCAGCCGAAATTCATGTCCCACCATGAAAGAGCTCAGGCGAGGGTAAAAAATGTGTGAGTCCTACCTCACACCATGCATAAAGAAAATCGATTCACATGGATCATAGATCTAAATATGAAAAGAAAATCAAACTTCCAGAATAAACTTGAGAACTTAAATGAAATCGTAGGACCCATAAAAAGCAGTACCCATAAAATGTGCTACTTAAGCATTAGAATTCCAATCTTCTATTTGTCAAAAGACGCTATAAAAAAGGAAAGAAAGAAAGAAAGAAAGAAAGAAAGAAAGAAAGAAAGAAAGAAAGAAAGAAAGAAAGAAAGAAAGAAAGAAAGACACCACCATTAACAGAGTGAAAAGGCCATCACAGAGATCAGAGAAGATATTTGTTACTCATATAACCAAAAAAAGTTTGTACTAATAATACAGGGTTGAGCAAAAGTAGGTTTACAATTTGTGAGTTTGTGAAACACAGTTTATTCTTATATCATTATTTATTAATTATTATATTGTTTTCAGCACAACTATAAACCTATTTTTACCCTACCTTGAATAGATTACTGTACAGCAAAACAAAAAAGGAAAACCAAAAACAAAAACTAGAGTGTTGCTACATGCAAAATGTGGGTGAAAGAGAAAGAAAAAAATGGAAGGGGGGAGGAAGAAATAAAAAATAGAAAGGAAGTCTCACCTACTCTAAAGTAAAACTTGAATCTCACGTCTTTGCTCTCTTCAACAGAAGCCTGTCCTGCAGCTCAGCGATTTGCAACAGGAAAGAAAACATCCTCTTCCTCCTTACCATTTCTGCAAAATTGGACAAGAAACAGTGCATTGTAACACTCCTCAGCACTCTTCTACTCTCCCGTTGCTGGTGGAGGTGACATTTAACTGGATAAAATATTAGGTATTTAGGAGTTTTTGACTTTTGCCTCCTCTGGTTGTCTTTTAGCAATCAAACTCAGCAATGTACAATCACTTTCATAGGCACAACTTCACTCAGTTATGTCTGGGGTACATGATGTTTAAATTAGGTATTATTATTATTATCATCATGATTATTATTTTTACAATTTTATAAACTGGGAAACTAAAGTTCTCATCAGGAATTTAATGTTCAGAGCACTCATTCAAGATGACAATCCTAAACACAATATGCTGAAGATCACAGTGGCACGTGCATATTTTCTGATGAATAACCAAAAAAAATTTGTTTGGCTGACATGGTATAGTTCTCTTTCCATATCACAGTTGTAGTCCTGTTCCACTACTCCTTTTTGTTTTCATGCAGTCACGAGCTTGGTTTTGGATGGATATTTCTACAATGAGATAAGCGGACTGAGCAGATGTCGCCTAGCCTTTGCAGTCAAGTTTCTGGTTCCGGGAGTGACTTATCAGGTAAGCCCCACCCATTATAGAAGTTGATTCAAGAAATTCTGGTCTCACATTTTTCTCTTTTGTTCATTTATTTAGCTGACAGGCCAAAATAGCATAGGGCTTCCTGAAATCTGTCTTGGATGTTTATTCTCTCCGCATTTTCTTATGAAAACAGATGGGTTTGGGCATCATCCGGGATTCTGGAGAAGTAAGCACTCTCCCAGAGGCACAAAAGAGTTTTAAAACAACAAACTTTTCAAACTAAAGTTGCCTAAATTGAAATCCCCTCGTTGTAACTGTCTTCAGGATTATGATTTAGTTTGTGAAAGTTAGCTCTTCCAACCACGAGTGGAAATGCTGACAATACTTGTGCTTTCTGTTAATGCCCAGAGTTAAAGTGATGTTCTACCCTCAGGTTAAGCTCAGCAGATAAACAAGAATAATGCTCACTAATTTTGACCACTGAGCTTCTCTAAAGCAAGCACTGCAAATTGCACTTGTTTGCATCCTTCGTAGTAACAAGAAGAATTCCTTATATATAGCCATATATTCCCTTAGGGGAATAAGTATTATACTTCCTGAGGGATATAGCTGTGTAAAGGTAAAAAAACAAACAAACAAACAAAAAAAAAAAAACAAACCTCAGAATCATAGAGACCAATGTAGCAACCAGAGTTGAAGTATAGAAATAGCACACTTTTCCAAGAGGATATTCCAAAGGCAAAAAGTAACAGTTTAAGTTGTGGCACAGCACCATTTCTTAAGGATTAAATTGTTTCCACAAGTATATTGTTTTTCAGAAATATTAGGATATTTATTTCTCAAAAATATTCAAGAGTTATATGTATGAACTTTATGTTCATATTTAGAAGGTGACATGGGCTAAAACAATCAAATTTTTTCTATGTGTACAGCATATTGAATCAAAATCTGAATCTTTATTTTTCCTTTTTTTAATACATTTTTTGAAGTTTATTTGAGACTCTCAAATATATTAAAATAGAGATCTCCAAGTGACACAAAATATATCCTTGAAGATTAGGCTTGGAGAATTTATAATTTCAGAGAAGGAAAAAGTCTTCCCTTTAATATTTTAATTAAAATCATTTTCTAAAATTCTATTTAAAAGTCTTGTGGGAAAGCAGACAAATGACTTCAAGCTTCTTTGTTTTTAGTCCATATTCGATGATTATTATTTTAAGTAATAAAAAAGGAGCGACACTCATATCACTGACATTTTTATCACATTAAATATCTTGTCTATTTTCTAATTTCACCGTGAAAACTAATTAGAATAAAGTCAAATAAAGATTTAATAGCTCTTTTTACATAAGCAACATTAAGTGGAAAGATGAGGCAATGAGTTATGTCATTTCCCAAAGGCTGTTCTACATAATTAAGATTCCTTGGAATTTTAACTGTTGAGCCAGGTAAAGGAAATGTATTCGAAAAAACAAAATTAAAGAAAAAAGGAAAAGAAATGTAGCAAATATTGATTGCATACATCAGACAGGTGAATTTACTCAGGACATGTGAGCCGAAAGGGTGAAATGCTCTGCGGCTCTCTCTGTTCTTGGCTCTCATCTCTTTCTATGTACACTCCCTTGTTCATCCCATTCATTCTTGTTTCTTCAACTACCATCTACATGCTTCAGACTTTTAAATGTAAATCCCTAGTCTTGGAATTTCTTCTGAACTCTAGACCCTTGCACTCTTTCGTGGACAACTTACTCCCACGATGTCTACCAGTCCCCTCAAAATTTACCTGTCCGAGCCTTAGCCCTGGCATTCTTCCCCCCCCTCACAGCTGTGCCTATCATGTTGAAGAGCAACTCCATTCTTTCATTTCCTCAGGCAAAAAATAAAAAACTGAAGTTATCTTTGTTTCTATTCTTTATTTTATGCCCTTATGTCAGCAAGTTTTGTGCTTTTTACTTTTCATTATACTATAAACCCAACTACTTTTATTCACTGCTAGTAAATACACTGGTCCAAATTCCCATCATCTTTGGCATTAATGATTGCATTAGCTTTCTATCTGGAGTTCTGCAGGAGGCCTACCCCCAGCTTCATGTATTTTCAACAAAGAGCAGAATGGTTTGACTCTTGTCAAATGCAGTTCCCATTATGCCATTGTTTTCTGCTCAAAACCCTCCAATATCTTTACATCTTAAGCCAAATTCTTTCAATATCCTACATGGTCCTTTGCTATCTGGCCCTGGTTACTTTTCTGTACTAATCTCCTACTATTACTCTCATTGCCTACTCTTCTCCAGCCCCTTGGCTTCTCTTCCTCATGGTGAAGCTTCATGAAGGCAGGGGCTTTGTCCCTGTGTTCACTTTTTGTCCCAGTGCCAAGTAGAATAGTTGGTGGGTAGTAAGTGCTTATTAAATGTCTGTTGAATGAATGATTTCATTGGGATAATCTGAGAGCTGCATAAGGCATAGATATCAGTAATTCATTCCATTCTTAGGAGCTAATGAAGCTAAAGTCATCCACTGGCTTTTGAAGAGTACTGAGTTACATATATAGTCTCTTTATCCCTTCTCTTCTCGTCTACACTAGGTGAAAACTAACTTTGATTTCAAAATTAATACCTTTGTGAAGTAGTGTACCCTTACACTGCTTTGTATGTGTCAAGAATGTTAAAATTTTAAGATTCTTGTTCCTTGCACCTGAAAGGGAATTACCATCCCAAGAGGTAAGAAATAAAGCTCTTAGAATAAATGCTTGCACTTAAATGATTGGTATGTGTTTTCATCAGTAATGTTGCTCATCAGGTTTACTGAGAACATTAATGATTAACTGCTCAAAGTTGCATGAGAGAAATGGCCTAATTAACATAAACCTCTTTGATAATCAGTAGTCACATCCTTGAAAACAATGGATAAAGGCTATGCTATAAACTTCTGGTTACATTTCTCTTTGTGGATTGTTTGTGAATTGTGAATTGTGAAGCAACTTTCAGAACAATATTATTTTATGTCATACCTGAATGTTAAGAAAAATATTATATAATCTCTTTACTGAAGAAAAGTAGTAAAAGCCAAGCATAATGACAACTTTTTCCATCAAAGTATAATTTTCAGAAAGTTAAAAAAAATACCTTCTTTCAGGTATATTATTATTTGGAAATAAACTCTTCTAAACCGTATATATTAAGTCCACTAGAGTGAATGGATGGCAAGATTTTACTAACTCATTATTAAGGAAATCAAAAAGATAGCCAAGCTGGTTCAAAGACCATTCTGAGATTATGGGTATATATACACACTTTTAAACATGTAGTAATAAGATTCCTAGGATTTTTTTAAAAAATAAAACTGCTTGCTGTCCTTTACGACAATAAAATGATAACCTGTAAGGTTACCTGTTCTACCAGAGAGAAATCACTTGCGTCCTTCCTGGAACTAAATCTGCCAGTTAATATATAACTACACAGAGTTGGGAACTTAGTGGTGAATAGTGAGTCCTTCATGGCTATATTCTTTGGATCGGCATCAACCAATGGTAATAAAATAACAGCCACATACATATTTCAAAATTTTCTAGTATGCACATTTAAAAAAAAGTTTAATAATAAACTTTATTTAACCAAGTATATCAAGAATGTTTCAATTTAACATGTAATATAACATTATTAATGAGGTAATGTACTTTTATTTATACTAAATCTTCAAGACCTGATGCCTATTTTGTACTTCCAGCTAGTCCAATTTCAAGTGCTTAATAGTCACATATGGTGAGTGGCCACCATATTAGACAGTGAAGTTTTAGATGATTAAATAATTATTGAACAGGCTTGTTAATACCCCAGGAGGATGTTCAAAGGCCATGCTGTACTCCTTTGGCCTTACTTCCAAGTGTTGAGTCATGTTACCTCACATTTCCAAGCAGAAATTTTAGTTTTTTTTCAGTGGATCTCAGGACATTAAAGGATAGCAAGTAGAGTCTTTCAACAGCATTATTGCAGCCAAAGAAAATAAAATGTGGCTTCATAATAAAAGTTTGGTGTTTTTCCTTTTTTCCTTTTTTTTGAATTTAATTTATACAACCTAGGGATTAGCACTGTTCCCTGGATATATGGTAGTGATTATCTATAAAATTTTAAAAAATTATAATTACAGTTGACATACAGTATTATGTATTACTTTCAGGTGTACGACATAGTGATTAGATATTTACATAACTTATAAAGTGATCACCCAATAGGTCTTGTACCCATTGACACCATATATAATTATTATAATATTATTGACCATATTTCCTATGCTGTACTTTATAAAAATTTTCTTGTCTTGTACTTTCTAGGACAGAAAACTTTCAATTAGTAACACAATATATTTATTGGCTATTAGTCTCCTCAAGTTGTTTTTTGCATCTTTTACTTAATTTTGCCACTTCACACTTTTACATTCTTTGTTTACTTAATTTGGATTTCGAATGAACCATGAAAGTATTCTTTATAACATAATGTGCTGTTTAAGGACATCTTTTATATCTTTCATTATTTTACCAGCTTTAATCTATGTTTTGTTTGTTCATGCATACTCTTTTGTAAATCATACCTCTTTTCTTCCATTTCATTTTAATGACGTTATCTTCATTATTTCCTTTTTTCATGTTGCTATTTGTTTAGCCCTTCTTCTATCTTCCTTATTTGAAGGCATAGATAATTAATATTCTTTTTTTACTTTCTAAATAATTTTTTAAAGATTTTATTTATTTATTTTTAAAGAGGGGAAGGGACAGAAAAAGAGGAAGAGAAACATTGATGTGTGGAAGAACCATCTACAGGCTGCCTCTCACATGCCCCCGTCTGAGCGCTTGGGCTGCAGCCCGGTCATGTGCCCTGACTGGATTCAAACAGGCAGCCTTTCTGTTTGAGTGATGACACCCAACCCACTGAGCCACACCAGTCTCTAAATAATGTTTTCAAAATCATACATTTATCTCTATTCACTACTGTACTCACTTTGAATTATCTCCTAGAATAAAAAGTACACATTCTGCAACATTTCATTATGTTTTCTTAGCTATTGTTGCTGCATTGGTCTGCTATTCCTTATTTCTTTCAAATACTTATCCTCTCACAGGAAAATATGCCCAAAAACTTAAATTTGATATGTACCAGTAACGTCTTCATTTCACCCCAGTCTCCTGTTGAAGCAAAATACTATGCTGCCTTTCTAGAGTGGTGACTAACTTTGACTATTTGGCTTTTATACTTACATAACTTTCTCAGAGAATATGGACAAAATATAAAGGTTAAGAATTGAGAGAAGTTTTAAAAGCTAAAATCATGTGAAAGGTATATATTCTCTCCAAAAGCAACAGAAGATTATAAGTGCAGCTGCCACCAGTCTTTCCAGATTTCAACATTACATCTCATGATTTTCAACTACTATTTTACATAATAAAAGTAAATTTCAGTAAGAGAAATCATGTTCACCATGACGCTGATTTTGTTTTAAAAATCGCATATGTATACATATAAAGGTTGGACAATATATGAAAATATTTAAGTGATTATGCCAGCCCCACCCAGAATGGCTCAGTTGGTTGACTGTTGTCCTGAAAAACAAAGGGCTGCTGGTTCAATTCCTAGTCAGGGCACATGCCTGTGTTTCGGGCCTGGTCCCTGGTGAGGCGCATGTGAGAGGCCACAAACTGATGTTTCTCTCTCACATTGATGTTTCTCTCCCTCTCTGTTTTCCTACCTTCCCCCTCTCTAGCTAAATAAAATTTTTTAAAGAAATTAAAGCGATTCCTTCAGAATAGATTTTTCTTTAATTTTTTATATATTTTCTAATTTTATTTAATTTAAATGTATTAATTTGCAAGTAGAAAAGAAATAATAAATCCTAATAATAATGCTAATAAAAATTAAAACCAAGTTAAAAACTATCCCTCTCCAAAACAAACTTGTACCATAGATTATTTCTTCAAAATTTTTGTCAAGTGTGCCAATGTATTTTAAGATTCAAATTTCATGTTTTCCTATCTGAACCTAGACTATAAAACTGACAGTTATAAATGGAATATTAAACTTTATTATATTCAAAAGAAGGGTTGTACCAAATCCAAAATTGAAGAAACTCAGAGCTTTGGGGGGAAAAAATCTTAAAAGAACAAGATTTTAAAATTCATTCCTACTTATCTGAAATAATACTGTAAAGACTTATGATCTCAGAGAAAGGCAAAAATATTTAGAAGGGGAAGCTAAACATGAAAAGAGTACCAAATTGCTCAATACAATTCTGTGTGACAGGATGTGTCATTGCAAGAAATGATCTGTCTAAATTTCACACCAGACCTCAAGCATTAACATTCAAACCAAATTACCCTGAATGCTTGGGTTAATTACTTGGTTTTCTTTCGTGGACCCTAGTCATCTGAGTAGCAAGATATAACTATGGACTGAATAATCTTTGAAGTTCCATCACCTCTCAACTTCTATCTCTGATTTCAATTTTATTGAACTATGAGAAAATTGGCTACTCAATTGACAGAAAGATTAGAATTACAGTCACCATGTGCAAAAGTATTTTGTACATAGGCTAAATATTTAAAGACCAAAATCATAAGTATAAAATTGACTTACAGCCTGGTTAGTGTTGTCAACTTCTCAGGATCCCAAGAATCCTAGACCATCTTCTCTGACTCATCCATGGGCATTTTGAGAGTTCTCATACATTTTTTAAAGGCTTGGTCTCCGTTTCTTCTCTCACAAATAGGTGGCTGAATTATATCTTTGATCTCTCAGTTAATACCGCTACAGAATAAAATGCAGGGTGAGTGAGTTTAAAATGTTAAGGTCCTATTAGATAAGAAATAGCTTTTGGAGAAAATACTGACACTTGTATGACAAGAAGCTTTTTATTGCAATCACAGTACCACTGATTGAATTCTGAGTTTGATGAGAATATCAAGGACTGAAAGCAGTTAGGAGGAATGTTCTATATTTGCATACAGTTATAGAATAATGGTGAGCTAGACATGGGCCTGTCCGCATTCTAAAGTTCATACAATTGCATTAACAATTGGCAAAGACTCAGGTATAACCTCTGCTTATTTTTCTCTTTGTGAAAGAGAAATCAAGTGACTATCCAAAAATAATGATATCATCATCAGGGTTATGTGAAGATTATCAAGCACTTCTTTTAGAAAAAAAGAGCAGTGACTTCCAAGGCTAATTCAAACCAGATGCAATTTAAAAATCACAGAAAGTAGTTTCTCAACTAGAAAACTTTGCTTCTTTCAGGGGATTTAGGGACAACATTCAGAATAGTTCAACTGTGCAAATAGCATGCTGTATTTTTACCTCATTCTGTACCCCAAAATATGTGTTTCTAAAACTTTTCAAAACAATTATTTTTCCAAGCATACATATTTACTAACATATATATTTTAAAGTAAATGTAAATGCTATCCCAGAACACCCAATAACTAATACCTCATTTATAGAGTACCTCCTATACATGTTCTAGTTACTTGAATTTTGTACCTTTAACATCCAGTCTAATTTAACCTTTATAGTGATGTGCATAGGTTTTCATACATATGTGTTCAGTATATATTCATCAGCACCATTTCAGAGACGGGGAGGTTGAGGAGGTTACTAATTTGTCAAAGGCCTCACTACTTTAGAATGGAGAATTTGGAAATCAAACCCAGTTTTGATTTTTATAAATGCAAAGTTCAGATTCCTACCTACACATGCAAAGGTCAGGAAATAGGTTTCAAGTGTCTTTCATCTCAACTTTTATCACTGGAAAACCAACTCTTCCCAACTATATCTCCTAAACTATGAAGTATTTGACATTTCTGTTCATTTACAAAATTTGACATGCAGAAAAAGGGACTGTTATTCTTCTCTTTAAGTTGAATAATACCTTTTTCTATGTTTTCTAGAATAATTGAAAAAATTTAAAACAGGGACAACTGCCATATTTTTAATGACTGGGGAGAAACATTCCATTTTTTCACTTGTTGAAACACAGAGTTAAAATATTTAAATTTCAGACTATTTTCCTTTTACTGAGGTAAAACTTTAATTTTTTTTTTTCTATTTCAGTTTCATCATGAAACTTTTAAACTTCCCTTAGCAGATGGGCAGGGCACTTTAAGTCTTATAATCCCAAGAGAAAAAAATTGAAGTCTGTGTAAATTTTTTAAAAAAATTTCCCTGATCATCCAAATTACAAAAGAAAGTTAACCTCTTGGTGACTGTTTGGAAGGCATCACCCTTCTCTGAAAAATGAGGTTAATTTACTTGACACGAGAGGGAAGAAGTAAGGTACTTACCTTGTCACCTGAAAAGCCTGCATGGCAGAGACCTCCAGAGATGTTCTCCTCAGCCTCAGCCTCCTCCTTCAGACTTCAGTACTCATCATTTAAAATGTTAAAATGATCATAGCTTTTGAAATAAATGTTACTAATTTTCAACTAGCATTTTATTATAGAAAATTCTCCCTAAAACAAACTGCCTATTAGTTTAAATTGTGTCAGTAACATTAACCAATCTCACTCACTAATGTCCTCTTGGGCAATTGTTCTCTATACTTGTTGAAAATTGCACCCCACCAAAAAAACCTTTCTGTATTCATAAAGTTACTTGGTTATCACAAATATTTAATGCCTGATAGTTTAACTTTGAAATTGCTTAAGAGGGAAAGTAATATTTATAGACAGGAGTTGCCCCACACAAACTTGGAGAGGAAGAATATGCTCCAATGATTATCACACATATGGAAAAGCAACCCCACCCGCCAATTGTTCTGGAAATGGGATAAAGGTGTCAGGCCATCCCTCATCCTGAATGTGGCTGGCCTTTTGGATTGGCATCATAAACTCTTCTAAATACAGGGTCCAGCACAAATAACGCCTCTTTTTTATTACAAAATCATAAGCATGTAATTCTGTAACATAACAATATCACACTGGAGCACATCATTTTAGGTGAAATGTTCAAATTAAAACTATAAATTATTACACCCTTATTATTACCCTACCAACCACTCTCAAGCAGGGCTTACTTCTGCCGGACCCTGTGTATTCAACTATGCAGCTCTGAAAGCTGTATTCATTTATAAATATTTCAGAAGGCAATTATATGGAGATGACATGATACGGTATATAGAGAACGCTAAAGATGCCACTGAACAACTACTAGGACTGATAAATACACTCAGTAAAGTAGCAGGATACAAAATAAATGTCCAGAAATCAGTTGCAATTTTATATACCAACAATGAACTATAAAAAGGGAAACTAAGAAAACAATCCCATTTATAATTGCATGGAAAAAAATAAAATGCCTAGGAATAAATTTTAACCATGGAGATAAAAGATCTATACTCAAAAAATTTTAAGACGCTGAAGAAAGAAATTAAAGAAGATACAAATAAGTGGAAGCATATACTGTGTTCATGGTTAGGAAGAATTAACATCATTAAAATGTCCATAACTCAAAGCAATCTATAGATTTAACACAATTCCTATCAAGTTACCAATGGTATATTTCATGGAACTAGAACAAATATTCCAAAAATTTACATGGAATCACAAGACCCCAAATTGCCAAAGCAATCTTGAGAAAGGACAAAGTTGGAGGAATCATGATACTGCATATGAAACTATACTAGAAGCCCATAGTAACATGGTAATGGCATAAAAACAGACATATGGATCAATGGAACAGAACAGGGAGCCCAGAAATAAACCTAAGCCATTACAGTTAGTTAATATTTGACAAACAAGGCAACAACATACAATGGGGTAAATACAGTCTATGTAATAAATGGTGTTGAGAAAATTGAACAGATACTTGCGAAAACATGAAACTATACCACCTTCTTACACCATTTACAAGAATAAATTCAAAAATAGATTAAAGATTTAAATGTTAGACTTGAAAACATAAAAATCCTAGAGGAAAACATAGGCAGTAAAATCTCTGACATTTCTCATAGCAATATTTTTTTCTGACATAGCACCTCAGGCAAGGGAAACAAAGGAAAAAAATAAACAAATGAGACTACACCAAACTAAAAAGTTTTTGCACAGCAAAAAAAAAGACAAGACAATTCACTGAATGGGAGATCATATTTGTCAATGATACATCTGATACAAAGAGGACATATGGATGGCCAATAGACATATGAAAAGATGCTTAACACTGCTAATCATCAGAGTAATGCAAATTAAAACCACAATGAGATATCACCTCTCACCTGTCAGAATGACTATCTTCAATAAATCAATAAACAAGTGCTGGTGAGGACGTGAAGAAAGGGGAACCCTTGTGCACTGTTAGTGGGAATGCAGACTGGGGCAGCCACTCTGGAAAGCAGTATGGAGTTATCTCAAATAATTAAAAGTGGAACTGCTTTATGACCCAGTGATTCCACTATTAGATATTTATCCAAAGAAATCTGAAACCCTAATTTGGAAAAATATATGCATCCCTATGTTCATTGCAGCAATATTTACAATAGTTGAGATACGGAAGCAACCAAGTCCATCACTGGATGCTTGAGTAAAGAAGAGGTGGTACATACATGCAATGGAATACTACTCAGCCATAAAAATGAATGAAATCCTACCATTTGCAACAACATGGATAGACCTAGAGTCTCAGTTAATGTACGCTCTTCCAATTCACATTCCACATGATTCATTGTCATTTCTAAATATGTACAACTATAACATTTATTTTTATAAACATTGGTATGTTTTTACTGGCACAAATTGCATCATATTTTTTCTTACTATTTTATTCAATGTTATAGTTGTTTTTTTTAAACCTCACCCAAGGATATGTTTATTGATTTTAGAGAGAGAGGAAAGGGGAAGGAGAGAGAGGGAAATATCAATTGGTCTCTTGTCCACACCCCATTTGGGGATCAAACTTACAACCTAGGTATGTGCCCTGACCAGGAATCAAACCCTCAGCCCTTTGATGTATGGGGATGGGACAACACTCCAACTATCTGAGCTGCTGGCCAGGTCAACTTTATAGTTTTCATACACCTACACTGCTATCCCTTCCATGCTGTTCTTTGGCTCTGATACCGCACAGTGTTTTTGCTATGCATGTCTACACACCACATTTTACTCTCACATTTACTGATTTTTAAACTCCTAGGTTGCCTTTAAATTTTTTCCACCACAATATGCTTTGGTAGGCGTCTTTGTGCATGACTCCTTGTGCATCTGTGAAGACCATATATCTAATAGACAATTAAGAGTGGAATTCTGGGGCACAAAGTACGTGGCTGCAATTTTCACCTAGTACTGACAGATTGCTCTCTAAATGGTTATGTTGTATTAGAGCTGCCTCTCTCACTATTACATGAGATTTCTCATTTCCCCCTTCCTCAGCAGCCTTTGATGTTATCTTTCTAATTTATAGCAATATGATGGTTATATTAATATATGGCTAAATAGTGTAACAAAAGTAATGTACAGTCATTTTGGGTAGTGGTTGGAAGCGTGGACTCAAAGCCATTCCACCTGGATTCAGATTCTAGTTCTACTACTTCATACTTGTATATCTTTCGGTTGCCTGATTTGTAAAATGAGACCATAATAAGACCTAGTTTATAGAATTGCTAAAAGGATCAGGACACATATTTAAAAGCATTTATTATAGTGTCAGACCACATAGAGCCCTCAAATATTGGATGTTCAGGTAGTTCCTCCAACCAATAATGAGGACCAGATCAACTAGCACTCATCATATATTCAGTAGCTAGATTGCTCTATATTTTTACATTTTCCTTAAAGTTCCTTGACTTTATTTTTGCTGCATAATTTTTGTTTCTATACATTCTTAATATCCTTCATCATTTCAGAAATTGAAAAGATTTTCACAGTCTGCCACCCATCATTTAATTTTGTTTTTGTTGTCATGTTTTGAGGCCACATCTTTAGTTCAATGTAGTCAAAGTGAACAGTTTTTTCCTTTGTATTTATATTTCATGGTATTTTGGGTATTGTTTAAGAATTTTTTTATTCAGAAATACACATAAAATGCTAAGGATTTTAATTCTTTTGAATTTGCATTTCATTTTATATCACTTTATACTAATCATTTGATAATCTTGTTTGACTTATTTGTTCTATTAGTTTGTCAGTAGATTTTTTAGACTTTTCACTTCATATTAACTTCTCCAAATAATGAGTTTTGATTTTTTCCTAACAATTTCTAATATATTTTATTATTTTTTTCTGATCTTATTGTATTACCCAAAACTCAGTACCCTGTTGAGCAGTAGTGAGATAGTAGGGCTTCTATCATTTTTTCCTATTTTTCTAATCACAATAAAATCCTTCTAAATATTTCCCAATTGATATGTTATTGCTATAATTTATTATTATGCCATTAGGTTAACAAGTGGTCTTTTTACATAGTTTTCTCTCTTTGTCAGATTAAGAATATGGAGTTCTCTGAAATATATAAAATAAAATATCTTCAACAATCCTTCCAACCAATTCGAATAGTCTACGAAAAGCTATGATTTCAAGGAAATCTCAAAATTCCAAGATAAGGGGGAAGTTAAGACTGAAAGGAGTCCTAGTCAAATTGCTTACTCATACTAAGAGAGGTTGAATCAAGAAATTAGCTAAAGGAAGTGGTTTCTTGTCAGTGGAAAGGAGATCTTCAAGCCTTAACTCTTAAACAACCTGCCATTTGGTTTAGGTGAACCAATGAACCGTATTTTTTGTAAGTACCTGCACAACAAAATGATGATCTGATCATGTCTATGCTCAGTTGGCATGTTCCTTGAAAATCTGAAGCTATTTCTCACAAACTGGTAAAGTCTGGGCTCCAGACAAAATTTAATAGCATGTTAATCGTGATTATTAATAAATAGACACATTTAGAAAAATTAGGACCAAGAAATCTGTCACAATCTCAAGCACTTGTATCCTCAATTTTATATTTTAAAACTATAATTATCTTCACATCTCTATTTGCATAAATATAAGACTAGAGCAAAAGTTATCATTTTTATATCATAAATCTTCATGCAACTCTGGATTCTCAATCTTTCTTTCGGTCATAAGCATTCTCTAATATGTAAACTCCTAAAGTGATAATGATGTCCTCTCAATAATCTTACAAGAATCTGTTATTTCCTATATAATAACAATAATAAATTTATATATAATAAAAATAGAAGAAAGTGCTGAATTAACCTTCTGAGGTAAACTGGTTTACAAAGTACAAATTATTTATCAAAACAACAGACATCGAAGGCAAATAAAACCTTCATCTTAGTACTGAGCCATGACCGTGCCTTTATAGTAATAGCATGTGTAACTTTAAAATGACTTATTAGTGAAAGAAAAAGTCCTAGATTCTGATTGATTTTTTTTAAAGCTGAATTAAAAAATAAGTTCTAGTTTGCCTAGTATAGAAAAGAAGGATGAAAATACACTTAGGGTACATTTTCCCTTTCAGTCATCACATATCTTTAATAAGTACTAGAGCTGAGCATCTCTACTGATTATTAATTAACTGTGTTTATTGACTGTGTTCCCAGGGCTTTGATGTACATTATCTCTTTTGATCTTCCAAGCTTTCTCAAGTTTTCTCACTTTAGTTTCTATGCTTAAACCCTCAAATAATTTGGCATCAAATATAAGTTATCTAAATTTAAATTTAACAGGATGTGGGGGCTAAAAAAAGAATACTTTTCCTTCTACCTTCTAATTTCTTCTCACTGGGCCAAGAATCAAGTTAATAGAGACAGAGTAACAGGAGAAAATCAAATTTTTCATACGTATGCACAGGAAATTCACGTATGTCTGGAAATTCCGGACAGTGAGGCAAAATTGGGTATATGTGACATTTTGGACAAAGGAGAAAGGAGAGACATGGTCTTAGATTTTAGAGTTTGAAATAGGCAATTTACAGGTAATTGAAGAAGAGCTTTCAAGTAAATTTTTGCTAGGCAATCCATAAACAATGAGATGGAGGGGAGGTAACCTAATAAACATGCCTCTAGATGCCCTCCCACCCACCAAACTCAATTCAAATTAGACCAAGGTGAATACGTTCCGATTTCTTCCTTGAAGCCAGTTTTTCAATCTGAATCTCTTGGGCAGAATAAAGGGTAAAGGGTCATTCTTTTTGATTTTTTTTGTTAATAACCAGCTGAAAATGAATATCCCAAAAGGCACAGCTTTGGGGGTGGCAAAACTTTGGTTCCCTTTAAGGACTACCTTAATTATGTATTTTTAATTATATTCTTTCCTGATTTATTCTCAAAAGAGAGCAAACAAATAACACATGGGAAGCATTTTTTCCCCTGGGACAAAAAGCCCACTTCCTGTATTTGCAGTCTTTCACATCTATTTAATCGCAACAACCCTCTGGTCACCATGCAGTGATGGAAAAAAAAAATAAGAGCTTCTCAACTCTAAAAGTCTACAACTTGGGGAATGAAGATTACATAAAGCCAACTGGTTTTGTGTGTGCATGTGTATTTTTTTTTTTAACCAGGTCATCCCAATAAAATGCATGCACAATGAACCAATTATGGTATTTAATGTTGTCATTTATTTCCAGGATTAAACTATGCAACATTGCCCTTGGGCATTAACATTCTAGAAGAACACCAACCTTGAATTCAACCACAAGCCTCACACCTCAAACCTCCTGACTCTTAGTATCAGTGAAAGAGCTATTCATTCACCTTCACTGTTTGTAGCTGAATTAAGAAAGGATTGGTAACTTGACTTTTCAAAAATGTAATTTAATCCAAAATCAACTATTCAACCACATCTTTTTAGCGTAGATTGCCAGAAAGCCAGGGAATAAAAGAATGAGACAGAAGTCTCTCAGTGAACCTATGATCTGTGAGAGAAAACAGAGCCTGGGGTTCAGAGGATGCTCAAATTCAGTGAAGCCCGGAGAACAGTGTTGATACCGGCATGAATCTTCAGCAAAACCCTAAAGAACTGGTAACACTTCAAAAGACAGGTAATGGAAGAAGGACAATAATATGAAGGGGAGAAAATAATCTACTTTTAAGAACGTAGGAAATGAGAGAGAAAATAAAGGCATACAAAGGAAATTGGCACCTGATTTTAGAGATTTTTTTTTTTTTGTATAGGAAACTGACAGCCCTTATCTGAACTAGACTTGGAAATATTATTCTTATAGGATTATATTTGAAGAAGTGAATTAACCACTCATCACCCTTAGTTGAGTTTACTGTCACTTAGTATGTGCAGGCACCATTCCAAGTTTATAATTGTACTGGAATAAAATAATCTGTCTTTATGACTATTTCACTGAGCCTGACATGTTGGTTAGTGACTTCTGCTTAGCCTGGCATGTAGATATGCTAATCATTAAAGGAATCTAGCCTGTAGTTTAGAAATTACTGAAACAACCTCCCTGCTTGAAACTACCTCCCCAAGGAGATAAGGAAGGTGATGCTGGAGGGACGAGTCCTTAGGGAGGACTCAAGCCCAAGCCAAAAGGGTTCTTGGTTTCAAAGAGGAAAGAATTCAAGACTCCACCTGGACAAGAGGTTGAAGTGGAAAAATGTCTTTTATTGAGCAGAGGGAACAACCAAGAAAAGCCAATCCACAGAGAGTAGCAGACTGCCCTCACAAGAGCAAGAAGAGAGATCCTAACTGTCTCTAGAGGCTGAATTTATACATATGTTTGTAATTTCTGGTATGGGGAAACAGAGAATGGAAAAAGGCTGAGATTTACTTTAACCTTTACAAGGTGTATTTTGTGGCCTTGTGTTTTCCCTCTGTAGTATAGTAAACAATAACGTATGGGTGGGTAGACACTAATCAATCTTCGCAGGAATTTTCTTTGTCTGGAGGCTCCTCATGGTCTGCTTGCACCTCCAGTCAGTGAGTTCCATGTCAGGCAGCATGTAGCAGGTCCCTAACTGAACTTTGACTTTCCGTGCCCCTCTCCTATATTAAAGCTATGTACAAAACTGATTGTCTATCAAAAGATTAATAGTAACTTTGTGACTGAGACCATCACAACTAGAGTTTGAAGTTTCACCATCCCCCTGGGATCCTTGCTAATAATCAGATGTCTGTGGTCACCAATTACCTCCTGACCTCAATCCTTCAGGTTACCACTTCTTCTGACATAAAAGCCTGAATTTGTACTTTTTCAAGATGGTTCTTTAGGACACTAGCCTGCCATCTTCTTGGCTTGCTGGCTTTCCAAATAAAGTTGCTTTTCTTGCCCTGACTCTTTGTTGTCACTCAGTTTATTGGCTATTGTGTAGTGAACAGAATAAACTTTCACTCAATTACATATTTATTTACCGTTATTATTCACGACAATCCTATGAGGTAATTTCCATCAGTAAAAATGAAACACAATAATGTTCGGTAACTTGTTCCTGCTCAATCATCTGAAAAGTACTGGGGGTAGGTAGGGTTCAACTTACATCTAGGCCACACTGTAAACTAGGCCCTTTTACTCCACTGCATGTCTCTCATGAAGACGGGAATTAAAGAAATAACAAGAGAGTGGGCAGCTGGGATAGATTTGAGAAATATTCTAGACACCCTAGTTGAATGAATGTGAAGATAAAATGAGAGTGCTGAGTCAAAATTAAATGCTATTAATGAAATTAGGAAGAATAGGAGAGACATGTTTGGAAGGGATGATGAGCTTGTTTGAGCATGCTGAACTTGACCTTGGCAGGATCAATTAGATAGCTATGTCTAGCAGAAAGTTACGAGTCTGGAGGTTGCTTGGCCAGATCAGAGCTAGTATAATAGGAGTGAGCACTTGACTCAGGCACAAAATTTAGGAGTTTGGCAAAGAAAAAAAATCAGTAATCAAGATCACTCATATTTTAATGTAATATGTTTTGAAATATCAAAATTAATAAATTATAAACCAAATATCAAAAGTTTAAGTAAAGAAAGGCTGGTATTTCTTTTAAGGCCTCAGCCTCCAACATGGTCCCATGCAGCACTACTATCAATTCTGCCTTTACCATAATTTTTCACATTAATTTTGATTTTTTAAAATATTGCCTCAAAACAGTATTGATCTTGATTACTAAGCTTTGTTGGTGCTTCAGACCAGGTCTAAGTAAGAGGGAATTTCACTTACCTGTTCCCAAATTTTCTTTGTATTTCTTCACTAGAAGGAAATTATTTCCTTTTATTTTTATTTCTTCACTGAAAGGAATCCCCTCACTAAAAGGAAAGGAATTATCAATAAAACTGAAATTGAACTTAATAACTCTGACTATAAGACCAGAGCACAAGTTCTCATTTTTTTTCCCTAGAAAGAGAAAGAAAAAATGATTTCCACTTTGCAGATAAGGAAACCAAGATATTTAGTGACTCAGTGACAAAGTTAAAACTAAACTTCTTGGTGCTGCATTTAACTCATCAGATCAGAAGCCCCTCTAGGAACAAGCTGGAAAAAAATGAAAATATTACATGTGCTTATGTAAACAAATCTTGGCCAAATACTTTGGATTGAAAAAATAAGTTTTTGCAAAAAGCATGTGCTTTTGCATTAGACACAGTGGGCTTGAATTCCTTTTTAGGTGACCTCTAACAAGTTCCAAAGCTTTGGTTTCCTCATTTGTAAAATGAGCCTTATGCACCTGCCTTTCATTGTCTGGGTTAAGAGGGGGAAAATAATGTAGCTAGTGATATTTATCAGCCAGGATCTCAACCTACAACAGATACACAGAGACACACACATACATACACACACACACACACGCGCGCGCGCGCGCACGCACACACACACATGCAAACAAACAAAAAAAACAGGAAAATTTTAGATGTTCTTAAGTGGCTGGTGAAATGGAGGTAAACTTTATTGCACGTCTCGTACTTCAGTTTTTTTGTTTTTTGTTTTTGTTTTACCGTGGTAATGCAATTCCTATTAAAAGTTCATTAAGGAAATAAGTAAGTTATACAGTATTAGTAACTTTCCGGAGCTCTAGTAATTTGGGAATCAATGACAGGAAATGCACATGCATAAAAATCGTCTTTCTTACTCTTTACCTGGTGAGCACTGATTTGCTTTTTAAATAACACAGCATGTAACGGTAAACCCCTTTTGCCATTTCAGCTTCGGTTGAATGAGTGCAAAATACAGAGTCCACCTCCACCTGTTTTTTACAGTGCTTTGCTCGTGCTGGAAAAGCAAAATCTGTAGAGAAAACGGTGAGAAAATTAGCACTTTGAAGCCGGGTAACAGGTAACTCGTAAGGCAGTGCAGCCACTGTATCACAGCCAAGGGCAGCCTAACCTAAGAACACCTCAGGAGGAGGGCTGCTGTTTTTTCAGCAACTTTCTTGGCCAACGGAGGCAGGTGGTGACTAAGAGCTTCAGCTGCTGAACCCCCGGGGATTACAGAGCTCTGTGCCCAGGGCAAGACCTCCAACCTTCCAGGTTTCCAAGCTTTCCGAGGAACTTGGCGTGCTGTTTTTCAAGGCATGTTCGAACTGGGAAGATCAAGACATAACCTTCAGCCGTCAAGAAGAGAGAGCGTGACCAAGGAAATGATGGCGTTGATGTTTAGGGTGATTGTTACCTGGATAGCCAATTCCCCGCCCCCCCCGCCAAAATCGCGTATAATTGTTAATCTCCTTCATCCGTTGCCAGGGAAAACGTCCTGACTTGGAGGAGGTATTTCCAAGAGTTTCAACACATTCCCTCCGGATCTCAAGGTTTTAAAACCCCGATTTCCTCTTCCCCCAGGGAAGGGCGTAGGAGTTAGGTAGTGGGGGCTGTGCTCCAGCTGGGAACAGATCCTCTCCCCGCGAGCAACTCCTGCCTGGGCACTTAGCCCCTCCCTTTTCGGGGCCCCGCCTCCGCGCAGGGCGAGCCCTATAAAGTTGGGGCGAACAGGGTCCCTCTGGCCGCTCTCGGTTCAGTCCGACGCCAAGGTCGACAACGTCCTCTGCCTCCTCTCCGGAGCATCGCGTGCCAGTCATGGCCCAGGAGCTGTACCACAGGGAGTTCGCCAGGGCGGGCAAGAAGGCGGGTCTGCAGGTTTGGAGGATCGAGAAGATGGAGCTGGTGCCTGTGCCCCCGAGCGCTTACGGCGACTTCTACGTTGGGGATGCCTACCTGGTGCTGCACACTGCCAAGGCGTGTCGGGGCTTCACCTACCGTCTGCACTTCTGGCTAGGTACGGGCGGCGGGCACCGGACCTGGACGCGCCCAGGTTCGGGAGGGGCGAGGCCACAGGGAGCTAAGATTTGCCTGCGAAGGGGAAAGAGAGAGCAAACGGGACTGTCCGGGAGCCCTGGCGCCAGTGCGTCCCTGTGGGGCCGAGCCTTCGGGGGTGGCCACTTTTTCCCCGCCCGGGTCCGCAGCTGCGAACGCCGGGCGCTGCGAAGTCGGGAGCAGTTTTATTCCCCTTCCTTTGATCTTTGCCGTGTTCCGCTCTCGGGTTTTGGGGCTGGTTCCTCTAGCTGGTTCCTCCCTCTTTCACCTTCCAGCTCCAACCCCAGTCCTTGCCAGAACCGCTGTGCGGCGCATCGAGGTGCTGGCCAAGTCCCGCTCACCTGCGGACAAGTTAAGTCCTGGCTCCCCTGTCAGGGAGGAGATGAAGTCGTTTGTGGGAATCTGCCACAGCTGGCGAGAAGTTTTGTTGTTGTTGTTGTTTGCTAACTAATCCTTTTTCTTTTTTCCTGTTGCATTTCTCTACTAATTGCGTTGATTAATGTCTGGCTGCTTTAAGTCAGGAGCCCACCTGCCCCACGTGGCTCGCAGTTGTGGTTAACGTTCCTGTTTATTAGGATGCTGGCCACCTTGGATACAGACAGGAAACAAACAATACAGATATTGTCAATATAAAAAACTAGCTTTTTATGGCCTATTTATGTATTTAAACGAGCTGCTTTTATAATTATTTTTAAATTTAATATTTATCTATTTGAACAAGGACATTCTGGAACAAAACTGCTCCTTCAGCAGTAATTATTTTGGGCTGCACTCATGCCAGACTCTCAGGACACTGGGCCTTGTGTGTTCTACTTTTTCCACCTTCTACTTTTACTCGTAAACATCCTGAATGTCCAGCCTCTCCCTGTGAGATCCTGGGCCAGTGGGCACACCCCATCTAACAACGTGCTGATTATCTGAGCCTCGCTGACGTTTCAAATTAGCTTGCCTCCCTTGGACTTGTGTTTCTTATTTTTCATTTTACTCCTTAGTGTACGGGGAAAAGCACACAAAAGCACACACACATATACATTTTGAAGACCCTGAAAACCATTAAAAAAGTCACTATTTTTACTTCTAACACTTGGAGATTTTAAGGGAAAAAAAGGTAGAAAACATTAAGAAGCAGTGTTCTCAATGTTAGTCAACATTTGGAGCAGATACTCAAATAACAAATACATAGAGGGAAGAAGGATGCTTTTCATTGTAACATTTGGTATTAACATTTTGTGTTTGAGGATGCTGAAGCTCATTTTGGTTTCCCATTGCAATGTCATTATTTTACACCCCCAAACCCCCCACAACACTGAAATCCTAATATATAACCATGTTCATGAATGAATGATGCCAGATAGAATAATAATGCCCCCACCTTGGTCTTCTTATCTACAACTTGCATGTGGAATGAATAAAAGTGTCGGAAATGCTGCATTTGCCATTTTGGTGAATTGAAATGTGGAAGAACTTCATATCTTTCTGTAGACAACAGTTGAGTTTGACTTTGTGAGAAGATTGCAAGATGGTTTTGAATACACTTTTTTAATTCTATAGGTTCTTCCTTCTCAATAAGGTCTTTGAGCACTAAGTTTCTAAGGTCTACACAGAATCATTATTAATTATTGACTCTTAATTATTCATTTAGTGCTCACCAAGTTCAGAAAATGCTTTGGGCAGAAGTTTCTTATAGTCTTCAAGATCTGCTAAAACTGAAGTTATGATGTGTTAATGAATAAATTTATTTCTTCAGTAATTATTCAACGTGCCCAGCTTTGTAAAAGGCATTCTTGCATATGAATTATTTATGAAGCTTTCCTGAAAGTTTATAATCTCAAAATTACAATGGATCAAAACATGATATAAGACAGGTAAAATGTGATAAGCGCTGTGAAATGTGAAAAGGACTCTCAGTGCCTGTGGAGAGGAGGAAGCAGAGAAGCCTTGAGAGAAAAGAGGAACATGAGGGTAATTGGGAGGGATCTTGTGTCAAGAGAAGATCATGGAGAACATGGAAAAGTTTAGAATAAAATAACCAACAGGGCTTTAGATGAAATTGTTCAGGAGCTCCTCCTACTCCTGTTCCCTGAAGTGAGCAGGATTTCATCCAGAATATTTCACTAAGAATTCGGATGAATTCATGACAATAAGACAGATTGAATGAAAGTTCCAAAAAGGAGAGCTGAAAGTTCAAGAAAAAGAAAGTAGAGATAGGAAATCAGTTGGAAGGAAGATGAAAGAGAGTGAAGTTAAAATCAGACTGGGATGAAAAGGATGCATAGGGGAGAAACAAAGAAACAGGTCAAGAAAGAAGGGAAAAGGGGAAAAGGAAGAAGTTGGACATAAAATAGGAGAATAGAGAGTCATCTTTCCTGGTCTCTCCCTCTGTGTCTTTCTATAACACCCTTGCACATCTCAGATTATTTCATTTTACTGTTTATATTTGCAAAGTAAGAATTTTTGCATGAGAGTGTTGCATTGGTCCTTCCTCAACATTTCAGCTTTGTACCTAGTGCTTTAAATGCATCCACCATCTGCTTCTGGTTAAGTACACCATTATATATTCATGAGCAGGACTAGATGATAAAGCTACTGCCTGTCACATCCCAGGTCTACACTACAAACTCCTACCCTCACCATTTCTCCTTGCCAGTTTTAAGCTTTACATAAATATATTTGAGGGCAACAAACAATTTCAGTGTAACTAGCCTATGCTGTGCTCTATGCAAGGTGCTGGGGATCCAAAGAATTGGGTTACAGTATACAACATACAATACAAGGAACTCATACAAGGGCTGGTCAGGATGCTGAGAAACTGAATTTTTCTCTGTCACTTGGGGAGGTGGATATAAAATGAGAGATATGAGTATTATGGAAAAGAATTTGGCAGTTTCTTACAAAACTAACATGTAATTACCATATGGCCCAGCAACTGCATCCGTGGACATTTATCCCAAAGAAATGAAAATTTATATTGATGTAAAAACCTATACATGAGTATCTATAGCAGCTTTATTGAATAGATCAAAACTTGAATCAGCTCTGAGGTCCTTCAACTGGTGACTGGTTAAACAAATTGTGGCACATCAATAACAAGGAATACTACTCAGCAATAAAAAGGAACAAACTTTTGATACACACAGCAACTCAGATAAACACTCTGGCAATTATGCTGAGTAAGTGGAAAAAAAACTAATGCCAAAATGTTCCACACTGTATGATTTTATTTATATATCATTTTTGGAATGACAAAATTTTAGATTTGTTGTAACCAGAGGGTAGGGATGGGGTGGGGTCAGGGGGATGCAGGAGGGAGGTGGGTGTAGTTATAAAAGGGAAACAGATTTTTTGGCAATGGCCTTATATAGTATTTTGACTGTGATGTTGGATATACACATATGATAAAATTATATACACACGAATTCAATGTACAAACACGGATGAGTATAGGTAAAACTGGGGAAATGTGAAAAAAATAAATACCTTGTATCACTGTCAAATCTTAATTGTGGTACTGCACTGTACTATACTTATATACCTGCACATTAGTATACTGTGATACACTAAACTATATATAAACTAAAAAAACTATATAAGGTTTTTTCTTTTTTCTTTTTTTCTTTCTGGCTGCTTGTCATTTATTTTCCACTGTGCACGACACATGGTTATGGGATGTCAGGAAGGCTTGTGTGTGTCTTGGGTAGTAAAGAGCGGGGCTCTTCCAACTTCCTTTTCAGTGTTTTGCTGTTTGGATATAGAAGAACGCAAATGCTTCTGCTTGCTGCAGTCGACCCAGCCTATGGGGTAGGCGAGGAGTGGGGAGAGGGGGGAGAGAGAGAGCGGGGAGGGAAGGGGCTCAAAAGAGCCTAGCGCCTCTGGAAGTGGGTAGCTGGTGGTGGCCGCTCAGGATGGGGTGCAGGGTTGGCTGTGCCGGGCTGGCTGCCAGCCTGCTTCCTGGTGGCTGCCCCAGCCCACGTCACAGGTGGTCCCGCTGCTGGAGGCCTGGGGAGATTCCGAGTGCTCTGGGGACTTCAACGTTGTGGCCTTGAACGGGAGAGTGGACTTCCTAAAAAAAACTAGCCCACCAGTGAGCCGGCTCAGCGTTGGGAGGGCCGGGGTGGTGGACAATGGCATCCCCCGGTACTTCGCACTTCCGCTGGAGCTGTCACTGGACGTGGAACCCAGGTGACGCTGGTGGATGTCAGGGGTGGCACCAGTGAGCCGCAGGAGGGATGGCTGCGAAGTCTTGCTTGTGGGCTGGGTGGAAACTTTGGCAGCAACCCCTCAGGTGCCTCGGCATGATCACGGGCAGGGGGAACTGGGTGCTAGGCCACGGAGCCCATTTCCAGAGGAGACCGCAGGAGGCTGCTCCACGACCGAAGGGTCCTGGGGTCCCTGTACTATAGTTTTACAAAGTGTTACCACTGGGAGAAACGCATCCCACTGATCTATGTGTGTATCTTTCCACCAGTACCGCACTGTCTTCATTTCTGTAGCCGCAGAGTGGGCACTGATATTAGATAGAGTCATTTTTTCTAGTTTAGTTTTCTTTGTCAAGATTGTTTTAGCCATTCTAGGGCCTATGCCTTTTCATATAAGTTTTAAAATAAACTCATATAATCTATAATAAATCTTGCTGTGATTTTGCCAGGAATAACATTAAGGCTACAGATCAACCTGGAGAAAACTGACATCTTTATTATATTGAGTCTTACAGTCCATGACACTATGTCTTTACATTTATCATCATCTTTGATTCTTTTTATCACCATTTTGTAATTTTTAGCATATAGATCATGTACCAGTTTTGTTAAATAGACACCTTAATTTTTCAGAGTGATCATAAATGGCATGATGTTTTCATTTCAATTTACTCATGTCCATTGTTTCTATATAAAAAAAGAGACCGCCTTTTGTTATCAATTTTTAACTTGCTATCTTGCTGAACACACTTATTTAGGAGGGCCTTTTAAAATTTATTTATTTGTAGATTTCTTAAAATTTTCTATGTAGATCATCCTCTCCTTTCTAAATAGAAACACTTATTTCTTCTTTTCCAGTCTGTATGCTTTTCTCATCCTACCCTGTTGCAGTGGATAGAACTTCTTGTATAATGTTGAGTACAATTAATGAGAGTAGGCAAACTTGACCTTGTTCCTAGTCTTAGGGGAAAGCTTTCAGTCTTTCACTATTAAGAATTATGTTAGCTTAAATTTTTTTTTTTATCAAGCTGAAATGTTCCCCTGTATTCCTAACTTGGTAAGTTTTGTTCTTTTATACATATACAATAATGTAACATAATGTACTATAATAACACAAAACAATATAACATTGGTAAAATTACTATAGGGAAAATAAGTGAAGTTCACAAGTTACTGAGTACTTGCTAGGATTTCATCATGATACAATTGAATTTGATTCTGGTTTTCACATTCAAAGACTGCTGTTAGCTTCATTAGTGACTTTTCAACCTCTTTAGAGCAAGGACGCTGGCTTATTCATACTGATTGTTTTTGCAGCCTAGCATAGTACATAAATATCAACAAGTGATAATATAATTTAATTACCTTACTTCCAGTCCATTCATTAATTATATGTCCAGTTACACCTACCTAAAGAGACTTGGGTTTCAACTTGTACTCAAGTAAGAATGTTTATGTCAAGCACAACAACCTTAATGGCTTGGTATTCACTTTGATTTAAGTTTTCCTTTTTTAAAGCATTACCATACAAATCTACATCTATGCCTTTTTTCAGTATTCTCATTTATGGATGGGAAAGCGGGCTTGAGAATGATGCTGGAGTCCTTTTGGACCAAAGAATTACATGTGTGTTTTTTGAAGTGTGTTATACAATTTCCTTTGACCAAAACAAGTTCACAAAATATATCATGTCAAATGCTCTTCTAGCTACTAAATTTTTTGTTAAGGAGAAACTTGCTTTACAGGTCCCCTTTGAGAGTAGTAAGAATTGTAAAGAAATCTAATTCTTTCTTCCATTTTGCTGATTGATTTCCTTTCTTCAGCTTTGGTGAATATTCTCATCTGGGGTTTCAGGTGAACTATGAGGTCTGTCCAGAAGGTATCCATCCATGCAATATAAAAAACAGAGACATTTGTTTTAAAAGAAGATACAAGAAACATTGTACTTAGGACAATGATGCCTCAGCCCCCTTCAAAGTGGGCACCTTGGAACCTCTCACAGTTCTCCCAATTGCCATCAGCTGCCCTATCAAATTTTCTTAATCTCATCAATGGTCTAAAAATCTCTTCCCTATAAAAGGTAATTTTAGTTTTGGGAAAATCCGTAAGTCTCAGGGTGCCAAATCTGGTCTGTATGGAGGCTGAGTCACCTGGGTGATGTGATGTTTCGCCAAAAAATTCTGCACAAGATGTGGTGCATGAGTGGGCACGTTATAGTGATATAGTTTCCAGTCATCACTTGCCCATAGCTGCGGCCTTCTGAATCATTCAAACAGTTTCCTTGGAGGAATGTCCAAGCTTAATGCCAAATCTGATGCAGGTTCATTGCTCTACTTGCTCAGTCATTTTGAATGCAATGGCCACAATTCACATGTTCACTCGAAAGCATCTACCACCCCCACTGACTAGTACAGTAAAGTTGTCATTGTTCACACCTGTGCATTTCACTCCTCTCTCCTTGGCTGGCAAATTACATCAATGTCACATAAACCATTTTCATTAAATTAACAATTGCTTGACTTTTTCCAGGTAGACCTCATATAGTATTGTTACAGCTTCTAACTTTTATGCATCAATTATTCATGAAGGAAAATAACATACTCCTGTTACCATAACATTTTACTGGTAATGAGAGTCTAAGTATACATAAAAAGAATCTAGAATTTTAATTTCAAAGAGTCTGTGCATCAGAGTCACAGATAACTCGTTCTGGGTGGTGGTCTACCACAGGTCAACTTTATGCTCCCAGAAAAGGTACTTGGCATCTGTAAGCCTCCAAGTCCACCGTTGTAACATGGTACAATATAGTTTCTGCTGCACGGGCTTCTTCAAAGATTAAAGGAGATCATCCATGTAAAACACTAACAATGCCTAGCCCATAGCTAAGATATAAGTATATAAATGTTAGCTATTACTATTTTTACAATCATTTATGACTTTCACACAGCTCAGATGTAGTAAGGGTTTTGAAGTGCCTTTTATAAAATCTGAGTTCCCCTCAGGACTGTCTTGGTTCTGATTTCCCTGTACGCTGAAGATGCTGGTTTTAAAAACTGGTGTTTCCACCTCAGTGAGGTTGCCTGGATTGGATCTGTATTACAATTTTAAAAATTAAACGTGTCATTTGTTCAGTTCCTGGGACAGTAATACATACATTAACATTCAATTGGTGTGAGCATGCTACTTCCTTTCTTCTCCCTTACACTTCAGAGAATATCACAGCATTAAGGGAGTGAAGTTGGGACAATCGGACTCAATAAGGGAAAAGTCAAGTTATGTTTTTTTTCCCCATTCTAACGTACATTTTCTTAAGTTGTTTAGCTGTGGCCTATCATGTGCATATTCCTTACAAATACTAACATATTGACATTGGATATTAAAGATTGATGCTAATAAAAGCTAAAAGAGTTTTATTGTACTAAGTGAAATAGCCGGGCAATGAAAGACAAATACCATATGATCTCACTCATAACTGGAATCTAAGGAACAAAATAAACTAATGAGCAGAGTAGAATCAGAGGCACAGAAACAAGGGACAAACTGACAGCTGTTAGAGGGGATGGCAGAGGTTGGGACTGGTTGAAAGAAGGTAAAGGGACCAGACAAAGAGCATACACACATATGCATCACTCCTGTATGTGAACAGTGGTGTGGGGATTGTGGGAAGGGGGGTGCTGGAGGGAGGGGGCCAAAGGGGGAAAACTAGCATAAAAATAGAAAATTTAAAGGCTAAAACAATTTCAAAATGTTTTTAGAGCTTGATGTTATTGACTGAATGAATCTGAATCCAACTAGAATGTATTGTTATAACTTCGTGAGCATATTCAGACAGTGGTGTTTTGTCTTTTTAATTTTAAAAAAGAATTGGAAAGCAGGAACAACATTATTTTAGTTGTTAGCAACATAATATTTCATATTACACCATTTCTGCTGAAAGATTGTTCTGTTGAAGATGATTTGCTTTATGGGAGAGAATTCAAAAATATTTCCGAGTTTTTTACTATCAAAAATTCTGCCATCATCCTTTTATTTGCTTGACCAATGAGGCACTTTCGTTTGCTGTTTCAGGCAAGGAGTGTTCTCAGGATGAAAGCACCGCGGCTGCCATCTTTACTGTGCAGATGGACGACTACTTGGGCGGCAAACCAGTGCAGAGTAGAGAACTTCAAGGATATGAGTCTACTGATTTTGTTGGCTATTTCAAAGGAGGTTTGAAATACAGGGTAAGTAGCTCTCAGTTTCTGCTATGACCCCTTTCTCTTTCTATCCATCCACACTTCATGTCTTCATTAGAGTAAATGTACATGTTTTTTAAAACAATTTTATTTATTTATTTTTCCTCCTCACTCAAGGACATGCTTATTTATGTGTTTATTTTTTTATTTAGAGAGAGGAGAAGGGAGGGAAAGAATGAGGGAAAGAGAGAGTGAGAGAAACATTAATCTGAGAGAGAAATATCAATCAGATGCCTCTTGTGTGTACCCTGACCAGGGTCTGAACTTGAAACCTAGGCATATGCCCTGACTGGGAATTAAACCATTGAAACTTTTGGTTTTCAGGATGATGCCCAGCTAACTGAGCCCCACTGGCCAGGCGAGGGCAGAGTTTTTTGTTATGTTGTTGTTTTAATCTGTTTTGCTCACTGATATATCACCAATACCCTCTAGGCACATAGTAAGTGCTCAGTAAATGTTTGTGGAATGTATAGAGCAATATGTGAACTATTCGGATTTTATTTCATTTAGTAAGTTGACTTTTAATAAAGTTAAGAGCCTTCAGTTATGTTGTCACAGGAATTATTGAAGTAAAATTATTTCAATAGTTAAATATTGGTAAACTGTGTAGTAACAGTTTTTGTTTTTGATATTCTGAAGAAACTCTGAATTTGCTGCAAGTAACCAATTATGTGGGAATCTCAACTCTTCTAGAATATCTTAATACAGTATTTATAACAATTATAACTTCCGTTAATACAAAGAATTCAACAGACATTTCCCATATAGTGTTGTTTGATCTTGGAAGCGATACAAATGAAACCATTGAGTCAAACATGTGTGGTTCGGTCTCATAAATTCAAATGCACATCCACTGGCATGTACACACATTTTATGTGTATTGGCTTTATTTTTGAAAATTAAAGGAAAACACAAAGTGTTAAGTAGTTCTGTCCCTGTAAGGCAATTTTCAGTAAAAGATAGTTTTTGAGAGGAAATCTCCCAGTGGCCTTTGCAAACTGGCCTTCCTTCACTATCCCCCCTGCTCCTGGGGCGTTCAGACAATGTGTGAGGAATACCCTCCCTAGACTAACATTTTAGAAACAGTTCTTTTCAAAATCAAAGATGCCCCAACAGGTATTCTACAGAGCCCACTACTCTATAGCATATTAGCCTAGTGAAGACCTAAGACCTCAGAGCTAAACTAGAATTCAGAAGAGATACTAAACTTGCCTGCTACAATGCCAGGGTTTATTTTTACTGTCACCTGATGAGAGACCTAGTTGAATATTTTGTGATGCCATTAAGATGAGTGCAAAACACTGAAAGTTCTCATATCTCTTGGAACCATTTTTCTGCTCTAGGATATCATGCAACCTAAACATGGAACTATTACCTCTCATTGTATTTAATTCACATGAATCCCTACAGTTTGTCACATGGTCCTGAAACCTCCTTTATGTCAGCGAACCCAACCTCCTGTAAAAGCTTGGTCGTATAGTTTCTAGAAGCATGTGCTGTGTCATCAGAATGGTTATGAACCCCTTTTTTCCACATATTACTGGTTGGCCTCAGGGCCAGTGTGTAAGCTTTCTGTGCTGAGTTTTCTCAAATGTGCAATGGGTATAACAACAGCTTCCTCATATAAGTGTTGTAGGGATTAAGGATTGAATTAAAGAATAAAATACTTATGTAATACATACACAATCAATAGGAAATTACACTATTAGTAATCCTTCTGGCTCTTTGAAAGACTTGTGAAATCACACCTCTGGATACATATTTAAAAGTGGACATGATAAAAGTAATTTGATAGCTATTGAATAATTATTTTCTAATTATCAACATTAAAACCACTACAAATCAGCATTTTTTTTAGAAAGAGGATATTTGCAAATGGAGGTCAGATTTATCAGCAGAAAAAAATTAATTCACTATCTTATCATCAGTGACATTGAGCGGATGAGGTGTTGCAGTTGCAGCAATGCTTGATAGGAAATGTAGAAGCAAAGATAATTTACCACCCAGAATAGCAAAGATGGTTGTGTTATACCTAATTCCATGCTTATAGGAATGTGCTAAGCGCTTCATGAACATCACTTCACTTAATCTAAACAACAGCCATATGGCGCAGTTTCTTTCATTATCACCCTATTAAAATAAGCAAAGGGAAGCTTAGAGAGTCTATGTAACTTTGCCAAGGCCAAATACCTGGTATGTGAGTGGGTGACCATCTGACTCTGTACCTGAGCTGGTAATCGTTATACTGGGATGCTCTCAACAGAAGTAAATGGTTAAAATGTCAGGACAATTTTTTATGTCTACTTGAAATTGGAAAATAACTTGGCAAAGCCTGTGGCTATCCAGTCAGCAATAACCATATGTAGTCGTTACATGCGATGTAAAGATTCAGATAGGAAACATTAAGACCATCTCCTCTGATTTCATTGACCTGAGATTTTTCCTTCCTGGGGCGTTTTAGGGGGTTGAGAAGGGTTATAGAGGACTGTTACTTACTGCTGCTCCCTCATATTAAATCTCTAGTTAATCACAGCTTTCCCAACCTCAAGAAGACCCAGCCCTCAGCAACCATCTGACAACTGTCAACCAGGAAAAGCATATTTTTGGTGCCACAGGTTTAGAGGAACTTGTTAAATGTAAACACCCACTTTGTTTTCATTCTGTGGAATAGGTAGAAAGGGGCAGGGAGTTTCCAGGGTTGATTCAAACAATATTGACAGAACTACTTACCATCTGATACAGACATGTATAAAACTTAGTTCTTTTATACATATTTGGCATCAAATATTAGAGTCAAAATTCGTTTTTAAGATACTGTTACATGTTCTGATGGTTCATAGGAAATTAGTCTAAGTGTTGTATATGTATACTCAGTCTAGTCTATGGCTTATAACTTTTTTTTTCAGATTACAGTGTTCTTATACTATTTTCTTTTAGATCACAGTGTACTTATTGGAAAAAAAAGGAAATGGCTAAGAACAGTGTATATATGATGACAACTTATATGCATTTTTATTATATAATTCTTAGTTCTGTCAAAAATATGGCAATCTTTGTAGAATTAAAAAATTGGGCAATTATTATATATTTCTTAAAAATTTTGGTTATAATTGCCCTGAAATCATTTAGCATATATTAACAAAACCCTTCTATTCATGCGGGCCTTTTCCTGGAGAATGGGAAAAATTTAAAGTCAATGGAAATATAAAAATGTATTGAAGATTAAATATGCAGCTAATTCTCCTGGATTTTGGATTCACTGTATATGTTCATATAACAAATTTAAAAATTGGATTGTTTTATAGGTTTCTTATACTGCTAATTTTTTGTATCATATTATCATAGGAGACCTTTGATCAATAAATGACAGATATTTGTTTATACTGAATCTTTATTATGTACATTACCTCATAATTAATTGTGAAAATAAAGTTTATTGTTTCTAACAGGAAAAAATAAAAAGATAAAAGCTGATTTCAAATAATACAGGAAGATGTACTTGATGCAATTAATTTTTTTTTCATCATTTCTTAATTCAATGTGGTTGTATTTTATTTTTTTTTGTTTTGGGTTGGGGATATGCAACCGAGATTCTTCATCTCTCCTCATGTAAACTGTAAATACCTTGCATTGGCATATTTAGTAAACTCTTTTAACAAAAATAAATAGATAGATAGATAGATACCTTGCATTGGCATATTTAGTAAACTCTTTTAACAAAAATAGATAGATAGATAGATAGATAGATAAGAAAGACAGGGGATCCTTTAAAGTTGAAAAACAAGGACCATGAGTAGGAGTAGCCCCTACCCGGCCAGCACTGAGAGCGGGCACCTGGGTGCTTCGTTCCCTGGGCGCCCCTCCTCTGTGCTTGTTGGCTCTGACTCTCCTCCAGCCTCCTGCTGCCCTTTCCCTTGAAGTCCTCGTCTACCTTCTCATTCTTTGACTTAAGAATAATTAGTTCCCAAAGGACAAGAGCTACAGCTTCTTTTTGTTTGTATAGCAGATTTGTACACTGAAAGTTCTCAGTAAATGTTTGTAATTATTAAATTGAATGTTGGAATAGGAAGGACAAAGAGCCTAAATTTTTTTTTTTTTAAAAACCTGTTGATTTGCCAAGGGATTCTCTTCTTTGTATTTAATTTTTCACAGGTACTGAGGTGGCTATTTTTTTCTTGGCTTGACAGGCCGTTTGGGTACAAACACCTGTGGTTTTATGCGTGATTGTGCCTGGTTAGAAGCCTCATTGCTTTTGTTTTCTTTCCTGTCCCCTCCCTGATTAGGTTGGAGGCGTGGCATCTGGACTCAATCATGTTATCACCAACGACCTGACTGCCCAGAGGCTGCTGCACGTGAAGGGTCGGAGAGTGGTCAGGGCCACAGAAGTGCCCCTGAGCTGGCGCAGTTTCAACAAGGGGGACTGCTTCATCATTGACCTTGGCAGTGTAAGTTTTATATGCACATGTGGACATCAAAAGAAAAGTAAATTGTCTTCAGGTCAAATCTGATGTTCATGTCAAGGAAGATAATTGTTTTTTCTACACACTGAAAAGAGGTCATGTTGATGAGAGATGCAATCATATCACGCAAGTAATTGGCTAGTGTTTAAATGGCACAAAGTAGGACTTCAAAGTTTTTATTTTCTTTGCCAGGTTGAGAATGGCATAGTGATTTAGTTCTTCCTACCATAGAACAGAAATTGAATAATTTTTTTCATATATTTCCCCTTCTTTCTGAACAGAGCTTCCTCTAATTATTTTTGTCTCTAATTGTGTATGGGAAAACATTGCTTGAGGGGAAAATTGATTCCCCCAGAGAGCAAAAGTTCTAGAGTTTCAAATGGGCACAGTATGAGTCTAAGCAGTCTGCCCAAAGAGTTATGGGCAATTTCCCTTACACACATACATACACTCAGATATGTGCCACACTACTTGACACTTTTTTAGGTATCTTTGGTTATTAGAAGAACAGGCACAAGTACGACTATCAGTTATCATCCTAATTGGATGGGCAATGGTATATCTTCTTCGAAGAAAAGAGGTATACTTACAAATTATTATTATTGTGACAAAGAAGTATTATTTGGAGGTCTGCTGCTAGACTCTGGTAGGTGTATATAAGTTGTGTCTTTATATCTTTGTAAGGTTTTAAAAGTAGAAATAAAGGGCATTTCCTATCACTGCAAAGCCATGTGCAAAGGCAGAAAAGGCAGGAAAGCACAGAGCTGGTTAATGACGGCCTTCTCCTTTTCCTCGCGATTATCATTCTCATCACATCCCATAAATCTGCATTCACATCATCAGCCCTAACATTTCTGGGCTGAGCATTGTACAGAGGCTTGAACTGACCTGCATGGTTCAGTTAGCACGAGGCATGGACGGGCGGTGGAACGTGTTCAAGGTTGTGCAGTCAGTAAACGGTGAAGCCAGGATTAGACCCTAGGTCCAGTGTGCCGATTCCCACCAGAACATTTTGTTTCATCGCTGCTTCTTGGGCAGTATTTTGGGGGAAAGCATCAGACAGAGGCCAAAAGAGTTTATTTATGCATAGAGAAAGGACACTAAAGATTTTGAAAATGAAGCTACACAAAATTCTGTCTAAGCATTATTTATTTAGCGGCAGCACAGAGATTCCATGCGCTTAGTTATAAATGGTTTGGAAAATGACCCCAAGCTATAAATCTCATTGCATTCTCAAAATTAGGTTACACCTATGGTTTTGTTACCGCTAATATATAATTGAGCTGTCTTGGATCACACCAGCTTGTGTGCACAGCTGAGATCATAATACGCCCAAAGTAAAATTCTTGGAATCACACTTAGACATCTGCACCCGGAACGGCAGCCCTCTTACCCCGCATCTCGCACGTTCATGAAAAATTCCTTTCCCACTTTAAATGCTACCCCAGTCCCTTCACCAGGCCCAACTACCAGTGCCTCAGATCAAGGCAGAAAACAAATTCTGTTTCATCCCCCCATTCCCCTGCGACCGAAACCACCATTTAAACAGATGGATGACCGCATGTGTCATCGGGCCACACAGTCCCCAGAACAGCGACACCCTGTCTCTCAAGGCCTGGGCACAGTCATTAATCATCTGTCTTAACTTTCATCTCAACCACTTACATTTTAGAACCTTTTATCCCCTTTTTAAAGAACTTTTACATATAAGGTGGTATTTTTCATAGAAAAAGGGGGTTACTTGTTTTTTATTCAGCTTTACTAGTTTTAGGTTCTCACCTATAAAAGTTAGGCATTTGATTAGATCATCTCTAGGGCCCCTAAGTGAGAGATACTACATTACAGTGGTAATGTAATTTATCACTGCCACCACTTAAAAATATTATTTCCTTTCTAAAGAAACACATTATGGGTAATGTACTTGCTCTATAAATGCAGCAATCCCTTTATCATGAATAGTGTTGAATTCAACTTTTCAGCTATCTCCTCTTTGGTATTGAGCAAGGCTTTAACCTCTTTGAGCTTTAACTCCCCTTCACTTAATTTTTTTATCTTGACTCTGGTTTCTAATGGCATTTGAAACCTTCGCTGGCTATGATGCAGTCTCATGTGATACACAGTCACATCTGGAAATGACAGTTATCATCCCAGCTTCACAAGAGGAAAAAAAGCCTTAGAATGTGTGAGTAAGTCACTTGCATTGATACAGGTTGAGTGAGGACCTGGGATAGGATCTGGGTTTTTCTACCCCTAGTTCCCATCTTTTTCACTACACTAAGTGAACTTAGCAGTATATAAAGTGGTATAGCTCTCTAAAAGAATATCTTGTAACAGTTTCAGAGTCTGCTAAATCAGAATTGAATATGTCTAACCTGGCTTAGAATTCACTGAAAGTAATACTATTAGTGAAATCATTTATTTTGTTGAACAAGTATGAATTGAGTTTCCACAATGGGCTAACAGTTGGGTGCAGTGGAAGGTTGTCATTCTAGTGATGAATGCTCCCTTCCCATAGGTAAGGCTGCCCAGTGGGTATATGACCCACAAATCCAGGCTCATAAAAAAGGGACAAGGTCTCTTTTATGAGGTTCAAGGACCTTCATCTGTTTAATAGAAAACTATCCTTATTTTATATAGTTAATTATCTTTAATAGCCCTCAAGTTGCCACTTGATCTCATGCCTGGTTGGAGACATTTGGAATGACTTTGTTGCAGAGATCCCAGAGTTCGATGAACTCTTCTGTTGTGAAAGTTTCCTATACCACAAAGGGATAACCCAGTAGGAATCAAGCACTGGCTTACCAAGAACATTGGAACAAATACCATATGATCTGTCTTTATGTTAAATAACCTTCAACCAGTTGGTACATTGCCAAAAAATTACTTACTGATGATAAGATATTGTAGTTACTGTAGTGACTTCATTTTTGGGTGTGTCAGAGAAGGCTAAGAAGGTATGGAATCAAAATTCTACCGTAACATTTTAACCTGAGTTAATTATTTTGTGACCACTTTCTGCTTTAGACAGCACAAAAGGAGTCTGCTTTAGACAGCAGTTTTCTTCACGTTTGTTTGAATTACTCAGGTATGAAAAAGGCAGGTTAGACATCTGAAGCTGTCTCCCAGCTAAAGCCAGCTGGCCAACATGAAGGTTATCGATTTAACATAAATCCTATGCCTTGATTGTGTTTGAGGGAAGTTGGCTTTTTTGATAAATAATCACTAGTATTAATATGATATGCCATATACCTTAAAAACATTTACTATGATAGGATTTGAGACTACAGTAAGCACCCCCAGTATATGACAATGTAACCTCCTCAGCCTAAAGCATAAGATTGTAAAATTATCTGTTTAGTCACTTTAAATACTACCAACATTTCAGAGAATAACTTGGGTAAGTTGTCTTATATTTAGTATGTTTCCAGAAAATAATGTAAAACAGAATTGGATGTCAGCAATTTGGAATTTACTAAATCTTTGGAAAATGCTTTTGAACCACATATTTTGATGTTGGTGAATTTGTATATCATTATTTCCTCACTATTTTTAAAGATCTGGAGTATTTGTAGACATTAATAAAATCACATGTAAATATACTGTAACAAAACATCCATAAATAGAGACTGTGACTGAATGATAATGAAAAAAAGCCCATACTCTCAAAGTTTGGCACCTGGAGTTAACTCCCTTAGAAATAGATGCCCAAGTCAGCCACTAGTGGAGAATTAGATTTCACAGAGTGGTGAGTTCTGCGTGTCCTGTTCCCTTGTTAACTTGTTTGGTCAGTTACGCAGCTTTGCCCTACTCCACTTGCTATTTATAATCTATCACCCCTGTCTCGTTGTTCAGTCACGCTGCTTTGGAAAAGCCGTCTGCACTTCCTCATTTCCCGGTTGGTCTTCAACCCATGTTTTCTGACTTTCACTCCCACTGTTCCTTTGAAATGGTTCTTCCTGTGGGCATATTGCCTTCTGACAGATCCAGTTGACATTTTGATCATTATCCACTTGTCCCCTATGCTGTCATTGACACACTTGATTACTCCCTTCTCTGTAAGCCTCACTACTCCCCTAGCCCCCTGGCTCCCCTCCCTTTCAAGCCACTCTTTCCATTCTTCTGAACATGGTCTGCCCACACCCTCAAGGTTTTTGTGTTTTTTTTTCAGGATTCCACTTGGATCATAGCTCTCTGTACATTCTTCCTGAGCAAACTCGTCTTCCCCCAAAGTTTCAAATACTGACCCACTGGTAAATCTTAAATGTATAGCCTGGTGACAACCTCTCCCTTAGCCAGGATTTCTAACTACTTCCCAAATACTTTAGCTTATGTGCATCATGGGAACCGCAAACATGACAAGTCTAAAAATGGAACTCATCAACTTCACCCTCTCATTCCAAAATGACTTCTCCTTATTGTCCTTGTCTTGGGAATAGTGCCACCACTCATTCAGGCCTTCAAACCCCAAATCCAGAAATCATCCTGACAATCTCTCCACAATGCTGCACGTACAGTCAATCACTGCACCTAGTCTGTTCTTTTTCCTAAGCGTCTTTTGAGTCCTTCCTGTCCTCTTCACCACCACAATACCCCATGCATGGTATTTCCCCTAAGTTGTCATGCTTTTGCTTTTGAGCACATTGTTTCTCTGTCTAGAATACTCTCCCCACCCTCATCCCCTTTCTACAGCAAACATCCTCTTACCATCTCATCCTTAAATTTTCAACTCAGATACTGCCTTCTTTACAATGTGTTCCCTGGCTTCTTCTCCTACCACTGCCCCGTGTCACACTCTGTAGAATTCAGCACACCCTGTCTTAACTTTCTTATCAAAACGCAGAGACTTGCCTCTAGCACTCTTCACATTGCCTGTTTGTTCACTTACTAGCCTCACTTCCTCACGTGGTTCCTAGTATATGGCCCGGAACTTAATATCACTCAACAAATGTTTCAACAGATAGATAGCTGTCCATCATAAAACAGTCTCAGGCAGTCCTGTGCATAAAGGTGCACTTTTTTTTCCATCTATAACTTAATCTGACTTTATTGTCAAGCTGCCAATTCCACTGAAAGGTTTACAATGAAATAATCTTGCCCCGCCAAGGCGAAATTTGTTTACCATTAAAGCAATTCAGACTTACCCCACCCATAGCCTTCCCTGTCCCGCAGGTTAGATGCATGTGGATATTATGACCTGGGCATGGGGTCAGGTTGAGAATGGAAGTGTGAGTCTGGTGTGCAGTGGCCAGTCTTCACCCCTCTCGAACTTTTATTGAAGCGTAGCCATTTTATTATTTCTGAGCTTTGAGCTTTGGCCTCTGCCCCGAGACATTTGTTGGAAAATACCCATGGTCTTACTTTGGTCTTCTGATCTGCTTAAATATCCACTGCCAGACCCCTTCTGGTTCTGCCAGCTACCCTTCCTCCCCCACCCCTCCCTCTCCCAGCTCAGGAATTCTGCTTCAATTTTCCCACGCCTCACTGACGTTGTGGGGACACTGTAGCCACGTTGCTCCAACTGCCTAGACACTGCCTACAGTCAGTTCTGCTCTAATGTTCAGGATCATGGATGAATGTACGGCAAATATGTTGAAGGGAAAGTACCGAGCTCTATTCAAACTTTCTTTGCACCTGATAAAATTTCCTGGTTCTCCTGTAATCTCCTGCCATTCTATTCTTGGGCCTGACAAACTAGTCTTACACCATTTCACATTGTCACCTACTCCGTAGTTCCTGCCATATACTCTGGCCCCTAAGGCCAAGACTGGTTCTTGATATGCAAAACCAGCGTTATAGACTGAATTCTCACTCTTTCCCCAAAAACTTTAACAAAATCAAGGTTCTTGTAAATTAAAATGGTATTGGCTTTCAAACTTTTATCTCCGTTATGACTTTAAAATGCTTGTTTTAAAATGAAAAACTGAGCAAAATCTTTGTCCTGGATAACTTTATCCTTACCCTAAAGTAGTGCATTCCCCTAGATTTATGAGGGGAGAGCCATGAGGTAACAAGAAAAGATAATGGGGAAGATAAACCTCATCTTAAATCTCTAAAAATTTACCTTCAATGAAAGTAGGAATGAATGGCATTTATTATGTGCTTAGTATGTGTTGGGCACATGGAGGCTAAGTGTGAAAACTAGATAGCCTTTGACCTCTGGGTGCTGTCAATTGTGGGAGCCACAGTCACCTATACAAGTCAGAGTATTTCACATTACAATCATTTGGATGTTTTTAACATACTGATGCTTGTAATTTGATCTTTAGGAGTCTGATTTTAAAACTTTGGGATGGGACTTTGGTGTAAGTACTTTTAAAGCCCCATCCCCAGGTTATTACAATGTACAATGAACCCTGAGAACCACTTCAATATAGGAATGTCTAAAGGTCCTGGAACCTTCAGAGATTATCGGCTTGAAGAACCAATGAGTCAGTTAAAAATAGCTACATCAACTTATGTGGCTAGCAGACTTGGTTTTTGATAAACTGCGATGATAAAACTTCCGGGGTGTGCCCAATACTTAGACTGTGGAGAGAACATAATTTCATCTGCTCTCACTGTCACTGCACAAAGAAGCTTCCAAAGTTGTCCCCTGGTCCCAGTAAGTGACATGACTACCAGCAGCTAACCTGAAATTGTCCGTCACTCCCCCTTTCCCTGAAGGACATTTCGATCAGTCTTGTAGGGTTTAACCTAATAAATATCCCTCAGTTCTTTTCCTCTCTGTCACCACTGCTCTGCCCTAGTTCACATTGCAATTGCTTCCTTGCTGGTCGCCAGGCCAGCAGTGGCCCTGCATACTCACTCCATCCATCTCCCATCCTTTAGCCAGAGGCATTTTTTTTTTAAACACATATATGCCATTGAGTTGGCTCACCTGTGAACAATAGAATAGAATGTAAATTACTGTTTGTTTATCCAAAAACCAAAAAGAAAATCATGTCTTACAGTTTTGAAATTAAAAAAAAAATGTAGATTACTAGAGGTATCGCACAAGTCATTATCATTTTTTAAGCTATGTTTAGAAAATGTCCAGCCTAGAGGGATATCTGAATGAATTCTATAGTTGGTTTATTAGATCTAAAAGAAAACTGAACATGGCAAAAAAATAAAATAAAATAAAGCCAGTAGAATCAAGGAAGAGGACTAGGTATGGTCCCCCTTCTCCTTTAATAAATTTTTACATGTATTTAGAGTAAGTAACTTAGAAAGGACAAAAGAGTGGATAGTCTATGATGAATTCTTTGCACGTGTTATGAGTCAACATCACATTGGCTCTTTGGGGTGTTCCTTTAAACTCAGAATCTGAAACCTTGCTTTCCTTCAAGTGGATCACTGACTATTGTTTTATTTTTGCTCTTATTTCCTGTCCCCAAAATGAGGGTTGGCTGCATTTTGATGTTTTACTAGTTAACCCTGACTACACATTTTACTGGAAATATTAGAAAACTCTAGTTTGCTCCCAGTATGGTTGTTTCTATACATATTACTCACTTGCTTATATGTCTTGTTCTAGTGGACCACATTAATTGCCAGTAACAGATGGTCTTTATTTTCTATTTCTTCCTTTTCTAATTTTCCAAAGAATTTTTGTTGCCTTTAAGAGTGTGTGTATCATGAGTTAACTATAGTTAAACAAACTTCTACTAGACAGTGTTCATGGGCTATATGTACATCAGCATATAGCAGCCAAAATTTAAATAGACTTCATTCTGAATTGAATGGATACCTCCAAATTTACGGGGGTTGGGAGGAAGGGGTTATGACCTTTTTTAAAGAAATATAACTTTTAGTGTTGAGTTGTTAACGTCTTTAGGATCATAGAGAGTAAATAGTTTCCTCCAATGTTGTGTTTGCATTACAGTTTTCCATGTCTAGTACACTTATGTCAGGTTTATGAAAGGTATTTCTTCTAAATCCCCATAAAGTATTATAAATAAAACAACTTAAATTATAATGAAAATAATTTTGTAATAATACAGCTCTACCTACCTCATCAGTTCAGATATTTCTTAGTTCTGTGAAGAATATCTTTTTTTTGCAGCCCACGCCCCTTATGAAAAAGGTTAAGTTGAATTATAGAGAGAATTTTTTCAAGCATGGTGCTGGTTAAATACAAAGTTTCCTTGTGCACAAAGTGGTGAAGTAGTCTTAACCACCTCTCTCTAAATAGAGTAAGGGTTGAGCAGTACAGTCTATTAATAGTACAACACACATGTATTTCAGCACAGTAGAGCTCTGTTAAAATGAGATGCCCTAAACACATTATCCACACCTGATGGGATATAAATTGCTCAAATTTAATGAGTTGCTAAAATTTAAGATTTTAAAGCACATTTAAGGGTGCTGCTGCCACAATTTAATGAATTATATTTGCATAAAAATTCATTAGCATTGAATGAAAAGGCTGTTTTAATTAATATGACTTTAAATAGTTCTGGCTTTTAGCAATTTATAATTAGAATCCATTTTTTATTGCATTTCTTGTCTGAATTAACCATTGAAAATTAAGTCTTGTAAATAAGATGTCACTTTTATTGAAATAGCACAGGATTAGGTGAAAATAAGAGGAAGCATAACACAAAGCATTCATTTTGGTGCTCAGTAGGAAATCTTTCATAACTCTTTCTTGAGTGATTTAGTCATCTTTGAGTTAAAGGGAAAACTTCACTCTGAAAAGTTTTGTTTCTTAGATATGTTTTTGCTATTTTAAAGGGAGAAACTATGGTCTCTAAGCAATGGTCAGGAATATTTACTATAATTAAATTAATCTGCGAATTGATACTGCACATAAAAATTCCCATCCCAAAGAAATATTGAAGAAAATATTCTGGGATCCATACAATATTATAAATTCTACATTAAATAATAATTATGTTTGTAAAATTATCATCTATAACCCATTTGTAACACATTTCTCAAGCTTCCATAATACTTTACAGGTGCTAATAAAATTTTGTATAATTTTATAGAATCTCTTTGAAGTAGATAAGAGGTCATTATACAACTAAGGTTTGAAGAACAAACACCTGTTAGATGCCTGTATAAATACAGAGCAAGTCATTAATGAAAGTTGCTAACAAGTCTGAGAAATCTAGAGAGCTAATTTCTGATCTACCTACTAAATTTCACTATAGTATAAATATTAGAACTTTGCTTTCTCAGGACTGCTGGGAAAAGAATTATTTGCAAAATCACATGGAATGAGCTAGGAAAGGCATCAGAGCTAAGAGCCTAGATGTATTCAGGAGGGTAGCTTGCTTAGCAGCATTAGATAATTAGATGTTAGAGGTGCCCTGTAATTTGTACCAGGTGCAAGGTGCTCAGTAATGCCAGCAGATGATCTCAGACCTGGGTGAATGCTCGAAACACCTGAGGATTGTTCAATAAATATACCTGAGATTACCTAAGGGTAGGGCTCAGATATCTGTATTTTCAAAAATCACCTTCCTTCCTAGCAAAAACAATCATACAAAAGAAAGAAGGGCAGCCAAATTGGAAAGGAAGAAGTAAAACTGTCATTATTTGTAGATGAGATGATACTATGTAGAGAGAATCTTAAAGATTCCACCAAAACACTATTAGAACTGATAAATAAATTCAGTAGAGGAGCAAGATTCAAATATTCAGAAATCAGTTCCATTTTTATACACCAATAATAAATTAACAGAAGGAGAAATTAAGAAAACAATTCCCATTTACAATTGCATGAAGAATACCTACAAATAAATGTAACAAAGAAGTTAAAAGACCTGTACATGAAGAATTATGACATTGAAGAAAGAAATTAAAGAAGATATGAATAAATGGAAGCATATAACATTCTTATGGATAGGAAGAATTAACATTGTTAAAATGACAGTACTACCTAAAGTAATCCATACAGATCAATGCAATTCCTATCAGAATACCAATGGCATTTTTCAAAGAACTAGAACAAATAATTCTAAAATTTATATGGAACCATTAATATCTCAAATAGCCATGGCAATCTTGAGAAGGAAGAGCAAAATTGGAAGCATCATACTACCTGATATCAAACTATACTACAGGGTCATAGCAATCAAAACAACCTGGCACTGGCATAAAAACAGACACCTAGATCAATGGAGCAGAATAAAGAGACCAGAAATAAACCCATGCCCATAGAGTCAATCTATGACAAAGGAGTCAAGAATATACAATGGGATAAAGACAGTCTATTCAATAAATGGTGTTGGGAAAATGGACAGATACATGCAAAAAGATGAAACTAGACCATTTCTTACACCATATACAAGAATAAACTCAAAATGCGTTAACAACTTAAATGTAGACCCAAAACCATAAAATTCCGAGAAGAAAACATAGACAATAACTTCTTCGACATTGCTCTTACTAATATTTTTTGGATATATCTCTTTGGGCAAGGGAAACAAAAGAAAAATAAAACATTGAATTACATGAAAATATAATAAAAGTTTGGAAGCCATCAACAAAACAAAAAGACATCCTACTGAATTAGAGCAGATATTCACCCATGACACATCCAATAAGGAGTTAACCTCCACAATTTATAAAAACCTCTTACAACTTAACACCAGAAAAGCCAAACAATCTAATTAAAAAATGGGCAGAGGACCTGAATAGACATTTCTGCAAAGAGGACATGCAGATGGCCAATAGGCATATGAAAAGTTGCTCAACATCACTAATCATCAGAGAAATGCAAATTAAAACCACAGTGAGATATCACCTCACACCTGTCAGGATGGCTGTCGTCAGTAAATCAATAAGTAACAAGTGCTGGTGGGTATGTGGAGAAAGGGGGACCTTCGTGCACTGTGGGTTGGATTGCAAATTGTTGCAGCCACTGTGGAAAACAGTATGAAGCATCCTTAAAAAATTAAAAATGGAATTACCTTGTGACCCAGCAATCTCACTTCTGGGTATTTATCTGAAGAAATCCAAAACAGTAATCCAAAAACATGTACATCCCTATGTTTATTGCAGCTTTATTTACAATAGCTGAGTTATGGGAGCACCTAAGTGCCTGTCAGTAGATGATTGGATAAAGAAGAGGTGGTCCATATACAGAATGGATTTACTCAGCCATAAAAATAATGAAATCCTACCATTTGCAACAGCATGGATAGACCTAGAGGGTATTATACTAAGTGAAGTAAGTCAGAGAAAAACAACTACCATAATATGATTTAATTTGTGTGTGGAATCTAAAAATCAAAATAAATGAACAAATAAAACAAACAAACTCATAGATACAGGGAACAAACAAAGTTGACAGATGGGAAGGAAGTTAGGGGGCTGGGTGAAAAAGATGAAGGGATTAAGAAGTACAAATCGGTAGTTACAAAATAGGCACAGGCATGTAAAGTACAGTTTAGGGAATATAGTCAATAATATTGTAAGAACGATGTATGGTGCCACAGGCATACTGGGTTTACGGTGGTGTAGGGATCACTTCATAAGTTATATTAACATCTAACCACTATGCTGCACACCTAAAACCAATATAATACTGAAAGTTAACTGTAATTGAAAAATAATTTTTTTAAAAAAATCGCCTTCCTACTCCATCACCTGATTTCAATGCTCAGTGATTAGGGGTTGACTGATCATTGGGAATCATGTATCCTTACTCTTTGTAACTGCTAACCTGGTTACGATATTCAAAGTGCTTCCAAACGTGAGCCCAGATGCCCAGATGGAGAGAAAGGTTAGGGAGGAAACATTAGAAGTGCACAATTCTCTTAAAAACTGAAAAGAAATGCCCCTTAACCATGTTGAATAACTAAATCAAATTCAAGAGGGATTGCAAAGCATAGTCCTTTATTTTACTTCTTATAAAGGCTTGTATTTTTAAAACATATACTTTACTATTAAAGAGGAATGTGGAATAGTTCAGTCAGGAACGGGTTCGGGTGAGGGTGTGAGGGCGGTAGCAGTACGTGGTTCAGAGTGGTAGCCCCAGGGTCTGGAAGAGAGCCTGCCTCATTTTAGGCAAGCAGTAAATTACCTTTGAATAAAGAAATAATTCTGGACTGGAAATTCTTGTAATCAGAGAAAAGAGCGAGTCTTTGAGCCTTGTGTACACTTTTATGTTGCCGTTATTAATTTACTTGTTCTTTTAAAAACTGCAAACATGAAGTCACGTAACCAGTAAGTGGCCACCAAGGTCTGTCTCCTTCATACTTAATCGCTGTGCTAACCTCCTCTTTAAGATAAACTAGATGAAATATGTGTGGAAACTTTTTAAAAACCAAATGTAGTAGACATATTACTAGCAATGATTGCCTACATATTTCTCCTGCTCATTTTCTCTTATTCATCTTTCTATCCCCAACATGTAGCTCATACTAGGCACCTAATAATGTGACTGACATTTCTTAAAAAAAGGAAAAAACACTGACTTAATACCATGAAAACTGAAAATTTTCTTTCTGCATATACATGACCATCCCCCGGTGTTAAAACTGTAATTTTTTAAAACTGTGTATTTTATTCTTGTTGGCATACCTCGGATAATTTTCTTTCGCAGTAATGGAACATTTTTCTTAATTTTTAACAACTGAAATGTAGTCTGCAATATCCTTGTAATGACATTTACATAGCCATATTTCTGTAGATGGAAAGCTTTCTTGTTTCTTTGTTTTTTATCCCATGTTTGACTACTATAGAATAGATTCTTGGGAGTGAAATTTCCTGATTCTAAAAGCACATATAATTTTTTGATATGGTGCTAAACTGTGCTCAAACAAAAAAAGCCTTTCTAAAAGTTTATATAACTCACATTATATGTTGTATATGCGTTATATGCACCCCAGCTGGCTTAGGTACTATTAAACTTCTTTTTCTTATTTTTGTTAAACCACATTTAATGGAGAAAATGATATTTTGTTATTATTTTACAGTTATATCTCTATAGCTTCAGAACACTGTACCTAAGTGTAAAATATATATATATATTTAATATAAATGTCAGCTAATATCTATTTACTTTATAAAATATCAAACTATTCTGTTTCTATTTCTCTAAATTGCTATTGAAGTGTAACTTTGATATTTAAGTATTTATTTTTTCCTGTGTCATAATTTATATGTCTACTCTTCTGTTATTGAACATTTAGTGTCTAATTCCTCACATAGTAATGAAAACCCCTGTACAATATATGTGGGTGTGTTTTTCTTTATTAGAATAGTTTATTAACATAAATTTTCGATACTGGAAAAAATGCTTACTTTATAATGCTGAGAACAACAGAATAGAGAATGAGGTAATAATTAAGTACTAAATAAAATCATGTATACCTGAAAATAGATAATTTAAAAATATTTTAGTATTAAATGTATTGAAATAACATTGGCTAATAAAATTATATAAATTTCAGGTCCACACTTTATTATAAACCATCTGTATATGCTCACCACCTTAGGTCTGGTCTTCTTCTGTGACCTTATATTTTTATTTTTTATACCTTTTCTTTTTTTGGGAGTTAATCACAATGTGTATTACAACAGGCCTGAATGTCTGCCACATATTTCTGGGGTCAAAAGATCTGTCTCTTTCTTTTAGAAAATTTACCAGTGGTTTGGCTCCTCGTGCAACAAATATGAGCGTGTAAAGGCCAGCCAGGTTGCCATTGGCATTCGGGACAATGAAAGGAATGGAAGATCTCAACTAATTGTGGTGGAAGAAGGAAATGAACCACCAGAACTTATACAGGTAATGTGACTTAGGTTGTTTTGAAAGGCTACAACTTTTTCATTTTTAGTATTTTTAATTTTTTTTAATTTATTTTTTTGTTCAAATATATTTGTCTCCACCTTCCCACCACCACTTTCCCCCGCCCTCCTCCCCCATCTCCCTCCCTCAGTCCTTCCCCACTTTGGTTTTGTCCATGAGTCCTTGCTCTGTGTTCCTTGACTTGCCCCTTCCCTTCCTTTTCCCCGCGCCCCCTCCCTTCTTCCCTCTTGACTCTGTTGGTTTCTTTTTTCTTTCAGTGTTGCTGGTCGTATTTTCCTTGCAGCTTTGTTTTGTTGGTTATGTTCCACTTATAGGTGAGATCATATGGTATTTGTCTTTTACCCCCTGGCTTATTTCGCTTAGGATAATGCTCTCTAGTTCCATCCACGCTGTTGTAAAGTGTAGTAGTTCTTTTTTTCTTTCTGCTGCGTAGTATTCCATTGTGTAAATGTACCATAGTTTTTTGATCCCAATCATCTACTGATGGGCACTTAGGTTGCTTCCAACACTTGGCTATTGTAAATTGTGCTGCTATGAGCAATGGGATGCATAGGTTCTTTTGAATTGGCTTTTTGGGATTCTTAGGGTATAGTCCCAGCAGGCATGTGTGTGGGGCAAGATGTATGTGCATGTGTATGGGTATTAATTTTAACAAGTTTTCTGCTCCTTAGGCTGAGATTAGGAAAGAGGAAATATAGTTATCTAAGTCATGGTTCCAGGAAAGAAGATGGTCAAGACTGTTCTCTCACCATTGGTGTGGCTATTGGAGAAAGACTTGACCCTGTCTTCTGTGATATTCAAGGACAAATAGATAGGTGACTCTTTGGAGGCTTCCTATAAAAATATATTTTGGAAGAAAAAGTAGTTTATTCATCTAGGTTTCTTGACTTTTTTTTAAATGCAAGGATTTTTTTATTTTAACAAGTATTTCATTAAAAGAATTAAATAAAATCTTATACCAAAAGATTAAGTTACCAATATTTTTTAAATATTTCAATAATTTTAAACAAAGGATTAGAAGAAAGAAGCTTATAATTTTAGTACAATTGTTAAATTAATTTAAAAATTGTCTTCATGGCTGTTTATTACCTACATCATTTCCTTACCCCATTATACCAATCTTGGACATTATACCAATCTTCCATTATACCAATCTTCCTCCCTCCCCCAGCAGTCACCACACTGTTGTCCATGTTCCTGAGTCCTTTTTCCTTTTTCCTTTAAGTTTTGACCTATTGTTTTCCCCTTTAAGAAAACTGTGGTGAGTACCCGAGTGGGTATAGTGTATATATTCCCTTAAGTAGGGTCATCAGTCAAAGGGTAGGATCATATTCAGGTGTCTAGGTACATGCTGATGAGTTGATTCCCATTTATTCATTCAGCAAATATTTATTAAACTCCTAAAATGAGCCAGGAACTAAGTTTGCATCAAATACTGCTTCCTTCCATAAGCACTGAGATCCCTCATGAGTTTACTGAGCTCTGTCAGGATGTAATATTGTAAACTATTTTGAATATTTCCACATTTAATAGTAGCATATGGTATTTCCAAATTTTAATTTTTGTAATTTCCTTGAATAGTATGTAGTTTTCCCCAATGATTTTAGCTATTTGCATTTAAAGTTTCTTAAAGAGTATCTTATAAACATATTTTCTAAAAATTTTTTATTTAGAGCAATGTAACGTATTACAGTTACCTAATCCAATGTTAGCCTTTATAACCCAATGATCAAAAATTATATGAGATACAGATACCAATACAGATACAGATATAGATATAGTACAGTTTATTTTTAACCTACCAGATAATTACTCTTTTCTTTTTTTTTAGGGAGATGGTTTTTTAAAATTTAATCTTTACTGTATTTTTTTCCATTACCATTTAGTCCCCTTCTTCCTCCCTCCCCCCAGCACTCACCACACTGTTGTCCATGTCCCTGAGTCCTTTTTCCTTTTTGCTTCATCCCTCTGCCCCCTACTTCCTCCCACCCTTAGCTCCCATCCTGCTCTCCATCTACAAGTCTCTCCTCGTTTATATTTATGTGACTTTCAATGTTTTACTCTTTTAAAACTCTATAATAAATGTTCTTGTTCATAAAAAATTATATGAGATAATTGTGCTGATTACAATGTTTATAAACTTTATTGCTTTAATAATCACCAAACACCAATATTCAAATTCATGGTGTTTTAAAAATAATTTTGATTCAGTGGGAAGCCACTCATGGTCTAATGCTAAGAGAAAAGGCATAATATAAAAATTTATATACAATTTTATCTTAATATATGTTTATATTATAGTTATATATTCATATATACATATACAGGGTCCAGCCGAAGTAACGCCTGCTTGAGTGTGGTTGGTAGGGTACTTATATGGTATAGGGTACTAATATGGATGTAATAATATATAGTTTTAATGTAAACATTTCACCCAAAATGTCATATGGTATGCTTGAGTGATATTGTTATGTTACAGAATTACATGCTTATGATTTTGTAATAAAAGGTTATATAATAAAAAAGGGTGTTATTTGTGCTAAACCCTGTATATCTAAAAGAAATATCCTAAAACATTACCAATATTATCTTTGATTTTTTGGATATGGATGCTTGATATTTTCTTCATTTGTCCTTGTATTTTCAAATTTATTATAATAGATATATATTCCTTTTATAATCAGAAGGAAAAGGTCATCTTAAAAAATTTAGGAAAGGAAGGTTTTCAATAGAATAACATCGCTAATGAATTAGACCTTGCAGACTCTTCAAAACAAATTATTGACCTTTAATATTCTTTTAAGGCCTGTGTTCTAGGCACATAATCACCACCTAAGTCTTCTAATTCTTATATTTGGAAACAAAAGTCTATAAATAAGACGTATTTTGAGTCGATTGTAACTTTTTGTTTTGATAGTTTCAAAGCTATTCTTTTATAGAAATGGACTCAGGAACAGGCTTCATCCTTATACAGTGGGTGGTGGGTAGAGAGTTCATTACCTCTCAGACTGAGCTTTTTCATTATCATCTCGGGTCTAAGTAAGTCCCTTAATCTTTCATTGTCTCTGGTTCCTCTTTTGTAAAATGAGGGGTTGGACAAAGTGGCTTCCTATGGTCACTTTCAGTGCCAGTGACATGAAATTCTATCTTGTTTCTTAGGCAATCATCTGTGGTTAACTCTAATCATGTGTAGTGTGTTCCAGGAAATGACGCCACTGAGGTTGAGGCCTTAACTGTATATGTGTATATTTTCTTTCTCAGAGCTTGGAATAAGTTTAAACTGCCAGTTAATATATTATACTGTTAAAATAAGAAGATGCAAATATGAAGAAAAATACGTGTAAAATATAATTTTGACTATAAAATATTCAATGATAGGACTAAGGGACATACTGCTTAATATAAAATGCATGTTTATGTATGAGGGAATTTCCATTTGGTTTTTTTTTTTAAATCCTAGAAAATACATTGTTTCCATTGAATACATTCATTATATCCTCCATTATATTTGACAACTCTTACACAGTGAACTGAATTTTCAGTGAGGGTCTACTTTTTTCTTAAAAAACATTCAGTGGGCTTCTTGTTTTTATACCTGTTGTTTTGTAGCCTGGTCACAACATTTAGTAGTTTTGGTTTTTTTTTAAAGATTTTATTTATTTATTTTTAGAGAGAGGGGAAGGGAAGGGTGGGGGGAGAGAGAGAGACATCAGTGTATGGTTACTTCTCACATGCCCCCAAATGGGAACCTGGCCCAAAAGCCAGGCATGTGCCCTGACAGGGAATCAGACCTGCTACTCTTTGGTTCGCAGGCCAGCACTCAATCCACTGAGCCACACCAGTCAGGGAGACTTAGTAGTTTTTTAATGAATTAATTGTGCACCTGTGATAAACTAGTTTGTTTAGGTTTTCTTAATGTTGTACCTAACTATAACTGTAGAATTCAAGAGGTCATGAACTTTGTTGGGGGAAAAAAACACAGCTTTGTTTTCACTAACCTTGTAATGAAAATTTTCTCCCATTGTGAATTTAGTCAACAAATCAAAGTAGCATGTGCACTACCTGTGACTCTTCAGGTCAAATTATCATTTATTGCAAAATATTATTTGTTAATCACTAATTGAAAATTATGATAGAGATTACACCTGCTCTTCAGTAATATTATTTAATGGGTTAATGAAGACGCTCATATGTTACTTTATAGTTTGTTTTAAAATATATTTTGATATCTTGATAGTTGCATTCTAAAAAAATAGGTTTTCATTGTAGTACTTTGTGTTGTATTTTACACACTTAAAAAGTATTTTCTTAAAAGAGGTTCATAGGTTTCAAAAGTGGTTCAAACTGGTCGATAGCACACCCATACAAGATTACCTAGTTTAAGATGATGGGCTGCTATTTCTTTTTCTGAAACTCTGTTAGAGAACGATTCTAAAAACTATAAAAATCTTTCAAAATACTTGTTAAAATTCATTTTTTCCCCTGGCTTGATGTGACTCAGTTGGTTGGAGCACTGTCCCATGAACTGAAAGGGTGTGGGTTCAATTCCCAGTCAGGTTGCGTGCCTGGATTGTGGGTTCAGACCTAGTCAGGGCGTGTGTGTGAGGCAACTAATCAATGTTTCTCTCTCACGTCATTGTTTCTCTCCCTCTCTCTCCCTCCATTTTCCTTTCTCTAAAATCAGTGAATAATACCTCTGGGGTGATGATTAAAAAAAATTAAAATTGAACTTTTAAGTAACTAATTTTTCATGGGAATCTTTTAAAATTACTTATCAAAAAATTTGGAAATTTAGATATGACTATTAGTAATGGCTTGAAGTCAAGGACTTTCAACAAATTATTTTTTTTGCTGTTGTTTGTTTTATTGTTTATTCTATTACAGTCATCCCAATTTTTCCCCCTTTTTGCCCCCTTCCACCCAGCCCACCCATCTCTCCCACAGTTAATCCGCTCTCCATTGTCCATGTCTGTGAGTCATTCATATACATTCTTTGACTAATCCCTTCCCATTCCTTCCACCATTCCCCTCCTCCCTCCCATAGCTATTAGTCTGTTCCATGTTCCCATGTCTATGGTCCTATTTTTCTCATTACTTTATTTTGTTCATTAGATTCAAGAAATAAGTGAGGTCATTGTATTTGTCTTTCACTGACTGACTGATTTCACTTAGCATAATAGTCTCTAGTTGCATCTATGCTGTCACAAAAGGTAGGAGTCCCTTCTTTCTTTCTGCTGCATAGTATTCCATTGTGTATTACAGTTCTTAATCCATTCATCTAATGATACATACTTAGGCTGTTTTCAGCCTTGGCTATTGTAAATAGTGCTACTATGAACATAGGAGTGCATAAGTTCTTTTAAATTGGTGTTTCAGGATTCTTAGGGTATGTTCCCAGCAGTGGAATCACTGGGTCATAAGGCAGTCCCATTTTTAATTTTTTGAGGAAGTTCCATACTGTTTCCCACAGCGGCTGCACCAGTCCGCATTCCCACCAGCAGTGCACCGGGGCTCCCTTTTCTCCACATCCTCGCCAGCACTTGTTCATTGATTTATTAATGATGGCTATTCTGGCAGGTATGAGGTGATAATCTCATTGTGGTTTTAATTTGCATCTTTCTGATGGCTAGTGATGCTGAGCATTTTTCATATGTCAATGGGCCATTTGTATGTCCTCCTTGGAGAAGCATCTATTCAGATCCTTTGCCCATTTTTTAATTGGGTTGTTTGTCTTCCTGGGGTTGAGTCTTGTGAGTTCTTTGTATATTTTGGAGATTAAACCCTTGTCTGATATATCATCGGCAAATACGTTTTCCCATATAGTCCGTTCCCTCTTCATTTTGATGATGGTTTCTTTACCATGCAGAAACTTTTTAATTTGATCTAGTCCCGTTTGTTTATTTTTTCCTTTATTTTCTTTGTCCTAGGAGATGTAGTGGCAAAAATATTGCATGTGGGATGTCTGAAATTTTACTGCCTATGTTTCCCAGTAGGACTTTCATGGTATCACAACTTACATTCAAGTCTTTTATCCATTATGAGTTTATTCTAGTATATGGTGAGAGTTGGTGGTCGAGTTTCCTTTTTTCGCATGCACCAGTCCAGTTCTCCCAACACCATTTATTGAAAAGACTGTTTTTACTCCATCATATGCTTGTGCCCCTTTGTCAAATATTAATTCACCATAGAAACATGGGTTTATTTCTGAGCTCCCTATTCTGTTCCATTGATCAATGTCTGTTGTTATGCTAGCACCAGACTGTCTTGGTTACAGTGGCCTTGTACTGTAGTTTGATATCAGGTATTGCAATCCCTCCAACTTTCTTCTTCTTTCTCAGGATTGCTGATGCTATTTGGGGTCTTTTTTGGCTCCATATAAATTTTTGGAGTGTTTTTTCTAGATCTGTGAAATATGCCATTGGTATTTTAATAGAAATTGCATTCAATCTATAGGTTGCTTTGGGTAGTATGGACAATTTAATGATGTTAATTCTTCCAATACATAAACACAGTATATGCTTCCATTTATTTGTGTCTTCCTCAGTTTCTTCCTTCAGTGTTCTGTAATTTTCTGAGTACAAGTCATTTAGATCCTTGGTTTAATTTTTTCCTAGATACTTTATTTTTCTTATTGCTATAGTAAATAAGATTTTTTTCTTAGTTCAACCAGTTAAATAACCCTATTATCATTACTCCATATTAGATGCTGAATTTTTGGAACATGTCTTTCAAACTCATTGGTGTGCCCAAAACTAAAAATATGAAAAATAACTTTTCTGATAATTTTTTGAAAAACTGATCTTTATTTTAAGGTATTTCAGCTATTTATTGATCACAACATTATTTTCACAAAATTTTAATGTGGTTTTTCTTTAGAATGATCATAACTGTTTTTTCAAACACTTTAGAGAGTAATAGAGACATCAACCAGACAGGACATGGGGACGTATATCAGTGAGACCATCTGGGGAAACAGGATGTGTGGTCAGCCCCTTATCTGTATCTTTAGTGACTTTTACAAGCTCATGTGAAAATAATCCAATAAATAGAACTAAAACCTATAACTAAAGTCACACTTTACTCTGTTCTTTCTCTTTACTATAAACATATTCAACATGAAAAGATTCCTATAAATTATGCAAAGCTTTTTTCTTGGTGGTTCTTTTTATATTTAAAACAAATAATCCATGAATGTGAAGGAAAATTAAATATCTCACTAGCCCTAAGGTCCCAAACTTTTTTCAGTGGCCCTGTACATTCCCCAAACATTAGAAGGGGGCCTAAAACATCTGCAGAGGAAATATTGCTAAGGTCAATAATCAATGTTTCATTTTTATTTTTTTATTTTTTATTTTTTATTGCATTTATTGGGGTGACATTGGTTAATAAAATTACACAGGTTTCAGGTGTACAATTCTATAATTCATCATCTGTATATTATATTATGTGTTCACCACCCAAAGTGAAATCTCCTTTTATTGTTGCCATTTATCCCCCCTTTACCCTCTTCTACCTCCATTTTTTTAACTCTGATAAATGACTTTCCTCCATTTCATCAGTTCTTTTTTGGGTGATTTCTCTTGTTGTTTCGCTTGGGGCATGTTTCTTTGTTTCCTCATTTTGGCTGCCTCTTTGTGTTTTTGTCGTTATTGTTGTTGTTGTTTAATGCATTAGGTAGATCTGCTATGACTTTCAGTCTTTGTAGGGTGACTTTATGTAGTAGGTATCTTTTAGGACCCAGTGGCACAGTCCCCTTGGTCACCTGAGATGGGTGCTCCAGGAATGCCTCTGGTGGGGGTTATGTGGTCCCCACTGTTATAACTGAGTCTTGATTGCTATTGACCTGTTCGTACATGGGGCTGACCCTCAGGCTGGCTGACTGTGAGGATCAACCCAGACAACAGTGTACAAGCAGCTGCGCAGATGCTGACCATATGAAACAGAGTTTACTTCAGCAGGGTTTAGTGCCTGCCAAGATCTCCCTTTAGATATGCCTCTTGTGAAAATATTTAGATTCTTTTCTAATGTTATCTGAAGCTGGTCACTGGGTGTGTTGCTTCTGGATCTCTTGGGAAGGACTCTAGTGCAAAGCAGTGTCAGATACTGCCTGTGACTGGCCCCGGGCAACTGGTTTGGAGCTACAAAGTAACCCACAGTTTGCAGCTGCTTCTCCTGGGCCAGGATGTTGACAGGAAGGACCAAGCTGTGCACCAAGGACCACTTTTACCAGCACCAGGCCTGAAGACAGGTCAGCTAGAATACCAAGACACTTTGAGATCCAACTCCCCCTGCCTGCTGTCTGTTAGGCTGAGTCGCTGTAAGAGCCTCAGGTGGGACTCAAGTTACACAAGGTAGGTTGTCAGTGAGTCACCAGGCAGGGGCAAGGAGTGTTCACTAGATCGATACAAGTTCAAACTTGGTGTGAGTGCTGGGTCTGAGGCCACCCAGCAAATGCCCCAGGGTATATTAAATCCAGATGCCATCCACTGGTGCTCACACACTTTTGTGATGAAGTGGGGTCTCAGGGAGTCACGAAGATAGGCCACGATATTTTATCATGCCAAAACAGACCAAGATTTGGCCATGTGTAGGAAGAACTTTGCAACAGTCAGGTGTGCAAGGAAAAAAATGGTTCCTGTTTAGAGCCACACAACACAGTCTCTCTGGTATTCTGCCCAGACCTTGACAGGGCATAGCCACCCGAAGTTGGGAGGGTGGGGCTGCTGGGATCCCATAAAGTGGGGCTAGCAGATCTCCCATGATGGGGAGATGCCAGTCATGCTTTCTGGGAAGTGGAAGGAATGGCCCCCGACCCCAAAGCCAGGGAATCCAGAGAGTTGGGCTTTTGCATTCCCCCAGTTGTTGCCAGAAGGAGGGAAGTGTTCCCCGCAAGAAAGATGGCATCTGCAGTGCGGGTGAGTGACTCAGCACAGAGGCCCAGACAGTATCCCTTTAGCTCTCTCCCACAGAGCCACTAACCCCAGTCTCTCCTCATGCGACTCTGTTCTGCTCCACCCTCCCTGGGCTAGAGCCCAGGGTGAGTGCCTGCAAACAAGATTTTTGGGCATTGGTCCTTTAAGAGGGAACCTGTGTCTCTAGTAGACTCTTGTCTCTTTCTGGCAGACTGAATCTCCACCAATTTTCACAGCCAGATGGTATATGGACACCTCTTTCCAGTTCTGGTGCTCTGGGCTGGGGAGCCTGGCTTGGGATTGAGACCCCATGATTCTTAGGGAGAACGTTTGTAGCTGAAATATCCCTCTGGAATCTCAGCTGCTGCCCATGGGAGTGGGGCCAGAGCTTTTTGCATCTCCGCCCTTTCCATCAATCTGGATGTGGCTTCTTCTGTAAATCCTGGGTTACAAGATTTCTGTTCAGTTAATCTTTATTTGGTTACTCAGGTTGATTGTTCTGTATTTTCGTTGTAATTCCAGTTTGGTCCTGGGAGACGGTGAGTATAACATCTCCCTACTCTGCCAGCACCTTGGATCGGGTCCTGCAGCTGCTCATGTTTAAAAAGACAGCATCTGGCAGATATCAGAAAAAGAATACGAAGGGGCAAGTTGTTTGAAATGACAACAGGAAACAATGAATTTTTCTAAGAAAGGCTTTTTTCAATATAATTTAATAAACCTCTTAAGTCTGTAATTATTATAAATGCTAGTGGTGGAATACTGGTGGTAAAAACACTACAGGGAAATTGGAAACAGATGCCATGTTGCTGAATGGTTAGATTCTTGCTTTTATAAAAATACCAAGGCTCCCCGTGCAGTTATTATTTCTGAATCTGGATTAAAGAAAAAGGAAGTTGGAAGAAAGACTAGATTAGATTACCATATTGTTTCAATTAATACTTATTGAACACTGTACTGGTTCCCAATAGAGTTCAAAGACTCCTTATTTTATTATCCATTTGAGGAGATAAACATGCATTAGATCTAAAACAGTCAAAGCGTGGGGACAGATTGTAAAGGTCCGCAAACACCAGAAAGCATGGTCAGAATGATACTACCGTTAGTTTGAAGTCTTGTCATGATAAATTTATGTATTTTAGACTATATTATAATAGTGTATAGGCTAGATTAACTTCCAAAGGATCTCCCAACGTAGGAGTTGTGTTCATCTTGTCACAATGCTAATTGACAACTTGAAAATAAAATCATTCACTTAGTCATTCTATTGGCAAGTGGACCAGATGCATCTACCTCATCTGGATATCTTGTAAGTGAAATCTAGAGTTGAATAGTGCAGATAGTTCTTCAATTGTCCTTTAGAGATATCTATTTAGAAAAAGAGTAAAAATGTATTCACATTTCCCCCCAGTGTTTTGTCAAATAGCATTTATATCCTAGTACTGCTGCTCTAAGTTCCTTTAGGACAGGCACTGCCTTCATAGCTGTGTGACCATCTCAGCTCTAATTCATTGCTCATTGATCTTTGGATAATAAGTGCAATTAACGGTGAGCTACATGGTACTGGCAAACCATTCCTTTTGCTTTCCTGTTCTCTAGAGGATAGTATTGCTTTGAAAACTTTCCTGCATTTTAACCTGATAAGAATGGACACTACACTTACTTGTAGCAGAAAGGCTGAGAAATGATTCCCCTGCATTGGAGATTACAATGTTGGTGAAAATATGAACAAAGCCATCCTATTGATTTAGTTTTTAAACCAAGTGCACCTATAAAGGCGCAGTTAGTGTTTAGATAATGATAATTCATATATTCTTCTAGTCTTCCTTCCACAGATGGAGAGTTACAACTAGCCTCTCGGAAAGTAATAACTGAGTCAAGCTTATTCATATTTACTGCAGTACCTTCCCACATGTTAGGTAGATTATAAATACTCTGGGTGAAAGTACCTCGTACAGCAAGAAATAAAGGGCTGGTGTCTAACAATTTTCATTCTATGAGTAGCAGTGCATGTTGCCAGGAGTTGCCATTGGATACCCCCATCTGTATAATCGCCCTTTCTGGGTCAGGTCACCTCCCCGCTCAGTGTCCAGCAACCACAAACACTAACCCCTCTCACGCGCGAGTGCTCGGCCCTGCTGGCTGCTGGCCTCCACCACTTTTCTGGGCTGTTGCCCCTAGTCCTGCTGCTGCCTTTTCTCGCCACTGAGCTGAGTCATTATACTCCTTGAATTCCAAGGAACTAAACAGATGTGGAGCTTTATCTTATAAATATTCCAATATATTTTTCTTATTCTTCCCCAAATCTTCAAAAGGCTGTGCACATTGTTAATGCTTCCTAAGGTTTTATACATCATAAATTTACAAGAAGTAACATCAGCAGTGATTTTGAACATTTAATATTGTAAGCATTGGAATGGTCCTACATTTCAGCATTGTAATTATTTTTTTTATTTTGCTTTAAGACAACAATACTGAGTATCCATCCAAAGTCCAAAGAATCATAGTGACAAGTAGTGCGTGCTACAAGGTTATAATACTTTCCAGAGCGCTGACATTGCTCTAGCTATTACTATCTACCATTTATTGAAAGCTTACTATGTGCCAGGCACTGTTCAAGGCACCATTCATTTGTTGTTTATTTTAGTGAATCTTCTGTTTGGATTTCTAGTATTGAATTCAGGTCCCCATTTTGTGCCTCACCAGTTCATCCAGTGGGGGAAGTTGAGATAGTCTGAAGAAAGCTAAGAACTATATCGACCATGTAGTTAACCCTATGGTGCAATAATATAATAATATTTCAGCTAGTCTTTCACTTTGTCACACCAAAGTTCAACATGAAGATTGTGACCTTACTGATAAGATATTGCTTTTATAGGATCAGTCCAAATGAACGCCAGTGGCAGTCATTTCTGAATGAGGTACTTTTCCCTGTAGTTTGCAGCTGGAGTGAGGTAATAGGGAGAGGGAGTAAATAGCAGAATGCAGTTCTGAGACGGATGGACTGCATGAAAGGGTGGATCTTTGACCCCACAAAACCTGTATCTGAGTTGATCAACTCACATGTTCAACGAGAATGGCAGGTTTCTAATCTCTCCATATTGCCCCTCATGTTATAATATTAGTGATGATATATAATTTTAAATATTAACATTAAGACTATATTTTCTTTCAACAGTTTGTCAATTTCATCTTATCCCTTTCCTAAGAATTAGCCAAAATTCAGATATCAAAGAGCCAGATCTCTACAATTCAATGATTCACTCTTCTTGGACATTTTGTAAATTTGTTTTTAAAATACATAATAATAGTCAACAGAAATGTTCATTTTATATTACTTTACTTATATATGTTGTGCTAACAGCCTAGCTCAGATATAAGACTGACTCTTCAAGAGTCAACAACCCACAATTCCTTAGTATTTATTTTATAATTAATATTTGTTTATTATCAGAAGGAAATGTGTTCACATATTGGAAAGAACTCTCTAAAATTGAGGCCATCTGGATGGGGCTTCTAAGTCCTGTTTTTTTCAGAGCCAAAAATCACACTGTTGTGGAACTGGGTTATATTGACAGTACTTGGCCAAATTAAAAGCCAATGTTATTGCTATTCTGTTTGTAAGGGTATCTAGTGCGTTACAATTTTACAGTTTACTTTGGTGTGGAGTATATATGTATGTGTGTGTATGTACACACACACTCATGTATGTTTATTATTTACAAAAAGGATTATAAAGTGACTGTCAGGAAAGCACAGTTTTTTCATATAAATATAGTACACTCTCCGTGTAAACCAAGAGGAAATCCTCCATTCTGGATATTCCATAACAGTCTACTGATCAGGAAAAAGGCACTAGCATGTTGTTTAAAATATATTAGTATCAGTATGCAAACAAAAAAAAAGCCATACTGGAAAATAAACTCTGCATGACTGAGAAACCAAGTATCAGTGCTCTATTTCAGTGAATGCTGGCAACTAATAAAGCAAACTGGAACTGAAAATACAACTACATGAAGTCTGATAGAGTGCATGTGGAAAAGACAAAAATGTTAATTAAAATCTGTTTTGAAGCAACTGGCAAATGCATTGCAATAGAATATCGGTCGCTGTGAGAGTCACTGTCCTGGAGCTCCCTTGCTAGGTGATGGCATATTTTATTTTGTTGTGCTCTACAAGGGTAAGAACAGATGGCTCACTGGAAGCCTGCATTTTCTGTTCACTTCTTACACTTTCTAGTTGCTTTTTTACTTATGTGATACAAATGCTTCTTACCATTAACACAGAAACCCCATAATCTAAGAAACCGTTTGTCACATATTTTATTACTGCAGAGGACAACAGCCAGCGCCATTAGAGCCCCAGACCTCTCTCATGATGCTGATAAATCATAGACACTGCATAATAAACCTACATAACTGATATGTCCTGCCTCACCAAAATAAGGTCGTATGTACAACACTAAATGGGGAGATAGGATTGAAACATGTGGGAAGATCAGAGAACTGGTTGTATAAGCAAAGACTAATGCCATTATACACACATAATTGGGAAGAAAACTCAAAGAAGGGAAGAGATTACTCATCTCATTATTCTAAGCATCATCAGCTCTTTCCTTGCTGCTTGCACAGGAGGTAATTCTCTAGGCTTTGCTTGAAGAAGGGTATATAGATCTGCCTATGATCAACTTAATGGCACTGTATTAGGATATGGACAAGTAGTAAGTAAGTGTAAGTCAATGGGGAGGTGTGTGACAAGAAGTTTAAAGGTACAGGCACCAGAGCAGTGATATGCAGGAGCATCTCAAGGAGACACAATGACCTTTTGACCAAAGCAGGATTTGACTCGAGATGCAAGATCTAAGTTTGGTTGAGTTTCCACCATGTCCCAGGTATAGTGACAGCCACTTCCCATACATTATTTCACTTAATCATCATAACGATTATGAGTGGGCCCTCGCTTCAGCAGCACGTATCCTAGAATAATTGAGAGGGGAGATCATTGTTATACCATCTTATATGTGGGAACAAGGTCAGTGAGTCACTTAGTAGTGGGTCCACCCAGCTCAGCTTGCCTGGGCCTCCCAAATGAAGGAATGATCAGGAGATCGGGGGGCGGGGGGGGGCGGAGAGGCTCATTGTGAAGCATAGAAATTAGAAATCCCAAAGGCAAACGGTGGGAGTGTCTGTTCCAACACTAATCAGCTCGAAATGTTTAAACAGGTATGAGGTCTTACAAAAAAGGTTTAATGATCCCCAGAAAAGGAAGGTGGCCTAAAAACCTTTCCCTGTGATTTGCTGTAGGGCAGCTCACAAACTACCAGACCGTGAGAATTTGTCCAGGGGAGAAGTTCCCCTGAGAAGCTGAGTGGACACCAGAAATGCTAGGCAGCCCTGTCCTGATGGTGAAGATGAAACAGGTTAAAACAAAGCTGATACCAGTGAACACTTAAGTTTATCACTGAACCGATGCCAGGCTTCAGTCAGAATCTCAGGCTCAGATCCAGACTTTTGTATCCTTTATTCCCTAGATGGCTCCAATATGCAGCCAGCGAGAACAACTGTTCTGGTTGAATAAGCTGGCATTCTGGCCTATGTATTTTAACAACTTGTGAGTTAGCTCTCCGTGTTGTAGTAACTTGTAAGTTAGCTTTCCATATGATAGTCACTTGTGAATTAGCTTCCCATAATATGATAATTTATGAGTTAATTTTCTTGTGAATTGTACCCTCTAGTCTCTACTACGTTGATGTAACAGTAACACTGAGGACCAGACCTGTGTCAGCGCGAGTTCCTAACTTACCCTGAGGCTACTGCATTTCCTGAGTCCTCTAGAGATACACTGTCAACTATAGCATCTGTGACACACATATGGCTAAGTTCTGGTTTTAATTAATTAAAATTAGGTAAAATGTACAATTTAGGTATGTGCTCACACCAGCCATACGTCAGGCACTCGCTAGCTGCCTGTAGTAGAAGCGCGGATGACCTTCCGTGTTAAATGCTCTGAGGACTCGACACCAGCTTAGGTAGCTAGTGACCCTCATATTGGGCAGCACAGACATGGAATATTGCATTTAGAGACCATTCTATTAGACAGCCCTGGCCCAGATAATTAAGTAGCCAAATCTCTCTTGCAGACGTCCAGTTCACTCTATCCTTTTAACTAAACATGTATGGCACATGGTTTCTCTCTAAATTACTTTTACCCACTATTTGATATATTAAATTACCCTTTACTTGAGATAGGAATAAAGGGATGAAGGTGTTTTAGAGCCAGGAAAGCACATCGCTGAGAGAGCAGGAGAGCAAATGTTGGGATCGCACACCCAGATTAGGCGGAACTGCCTAAATGATGTCACAGCTTTTCCCAAGAATTGCCCATGCTTTTATCTCTCTTTCTTAGCAAATATTTGGTCTTCTCTAGTTCCAAATATTTACTTGCCTTTAAGCCAGTAAATATGCCATAACAAGGCTATTCTTCCCTTTCACAATTTATTTCTGTTTACCATTTCATAATTTATTTCTGCTTGCAAACTACTGTTTTATTTTTCAGTCCGGTGTAGGAAATAAGACACCAGAATGACTGAGTAATTCAAATGTTAGCTCACAGAACCTGAGAGCTTAGTTTGTTTTTAGTGAAAGTAGAAGCAGAGTTCACATGAAAATGATGATGCTAAGAAGGAGGTGATGTCTCGTTTCCCACAGAGGGCAGGAGAAGCTGGAGGGGCCCGGGTCTGCGTCCTTGCTTCAGTATTGATGGGGCATGCGCAGAAGCCAAAACCCTTAACTTCTCTCGGCCCCTTTTCCAACCTGTCGAGCTGAAACCAGCGTTGAGGAGAATGGAGGATCCTCTCTGTCAAATGCTTTTAGGACTGGACACCCACTTAGAGCACATTTATCCGAAGTGACCTCAAGTTTTGGGTTGTGTATTGTCCTTCCTCCAGGCCACATATCATCCTCTCTTTTCTTATTTTTTATTTTAAACATTTCTGTAAGGTTTCCAAATGCCTTGACTTTTCCACAGAGAATTAAAGGAGGGAAAACCCATCCTGAGCGACCAAGGTTGTAAGTGTTGGGATTTCATCTCCAAAGCAGGTGGGGCCAACTTAAAGCTTCAAAGTCAGTAAATAAAGGCAGATGCCAATGTGAAAATTAGGTAGGAATCACAAGGGTTCAGCAAAGTTTTTCTCAACTGCCTGGTCTTTCTCAGAAAACAAATTTACACATAGACCAACTTATGTTTTAAAAGAAGTAGCACAATGGGTCATATAGAAAAAACACAAGACACGGAGGAGGTTATTTGTTAAAGAAAAATATATGTTTGTGGTTGAAATTTTACCAAATATATAGTTGTACAGAGAAAAAATGTTATCACAAATCTCACCTTTGATAAAAAAATAACCAATTTTTTTTAATTTTTATTTTCCTGTACTTACCTCTGTGCTTTTACAAAAAAAGTTTATACTGTAGATAAGGCTTTGCAATATAAATTTTTACCTTAATTATTATGAACATTTTCTTGGTTATCACCATTTTTAAATACTGGTTAAATCAGTAGTATTTAAAATATGTGATCACCTGGTTATCACATTTTAAATACTATTTTAATGTCTATATAATTTTCAATTATATGGATATGGCCTAATTTACTTAACCAATTCCTTCCATGTTAGGCATGTAGATGGTTTGCATTCTTAAATCCTATAAAATGTTGTGATGTACATTAATTTTTTGCATATATTTTAATTATTTCCTTAGAATAAACTACTAGAATAGAATTATTGGATTACAAAATTAGCATGCTCTTAAGGTTTCTGTTGCCTACTGCTAATCCCTTTCAAGAATTGTCTTTTTTACTAGAAGAATGGCAGATAGAATACTGAATCTGTGCCAACGCTGGGTACAATTTTCTCTTAACCTTTGAAAAGTTTGCGGTTAAAGAAGCACTATTGTCTCAGTTTACGTTCTTTGGTACCTTTCATGTTTGTTGAGCACTCCGATTTCTTTTTTAAGGGCTATTTACTCACACAACACTGATATGATGAAAGAACTTCCCCCTCTCAGCCTTTAAGGCTCACAAGGTAGAACTGAGAAGAAAGGGAAATAGAAAGAGAGGATTTGGAGAAAGATGAAAACAGCTAGTGGAGAGGACAGCAGAACGCTAGAACTACAACGCATACCATGTGTGCTGCTCAGTATTCTTATCTGCTGGTGGTGGTCTAACCAGAATGGGAGAACGCAAACGGCCCCTGTGCAAGCTCTGCTATGAAGTGACAACTACTTGATTGCCAAAGACAAGCCCCAAACAATGAAGTGAAGGCCTTTGGAAGTACTGACAAGAAATAGCAGAGCATGTGAGTTGAGAACACACTCTCTGGAGCCAGAGTTCAAATCCTGACTTTGTCACTTATTAGCTGCATGACCTTGGGCAAGTGGCTTAGCCTGTTGTTTTAGGCATAAAATGGGATAATAAACAAGCCAACTCATAGGGTTGTTATGAAGATGGAATGATTTAACAACTGTAAAGTGCTTAGAATGGTGTCTGGCACATAGTGATATGTTAAATAATAGTTTAAAAGTTCCTGGCATGGCACAGAATAGCTCTTGAAAAATGTTAGCTAAACATATGTAATGCTAATTAAGGCAGCGAATATGTAAACAGGTCCCAATACATAATACAGAAGTATTTGACAAGAGGGATACTATATTTTAAGAGTAGTTTTCTTGGGGTTTTTTTTGGGGGGGTGGGGGCGGGTGGAACTTCTGGAGCCAAAGGTAGTTTTCCAAAAAGTAAAATAATGAATCTCAGACAAATATAAAATAACCCATATGAAAGATTTTAAAAGGCATTCATTCATAAGAGAACTAATAAGATATTATAACTAATTCAAAGAAAAATTCAAAGAACAGACAGATGTATGGACAATCAGTGTTGAGATGAGTTTTCTAATAAATGCAAAGCTGGCCTTGACCACAGAGCCGACCTTACTTTCATCTCTACCATACAAAAGTCTCTGTGAATCTCTGTGTGAGCAGTGTCTATAGACAAAATCATTTGCTTCTATTGATCTTCACCTGAATTAGAAAATAACTCAAAGGAGAAGTACAGACCTTTGTAGCATCAGATCACCAGAAGGATCAAAGTTACAGAACAACCATGGGGAATACAGAACAAGCATAGGGAACGTAGTCAATAATATTTTAATAACTGTGTATGGGGCAGGTGGGTCCTGGAAATACCAGGGGGAGCCCTCTGTGAAGTATATCATTGCCTAACCGCCATGTTGTACACCTGAAATTAATACAGAATAACATCGAATATAAACTGTAATTGAAAAAATTAAAACCAAATGAAAGAGAATCTTTCTGTCCCATCCAAGTACTAACCAGGCCCAACCCTGCTCAGCTTCCGAGATCAGACGAGGTCAGGTGTGTTCAGGGCGCTATGGCTGTAAAGACAGCATGGTTGGACCTGGAGAACATGAGGCTGAGTGACATAACCTGGTCAGAGAAAGACAAGTACCACGTGATTTCACTCACGTGTGGAATCCAATGAACAAACTGAACTGAAAAGCAAAGTAGAGACAGACTCGTAGAGACAGAGCAGAGGGACAGCTCTGGTGAGGGGGGAGTTGCGGGTAGCAGGATCCAGCAAAAAAGAGGAAGAACTCATGGACGTGGAAGACTGTGTGGTGACTGTGGCGAGAAGGGGGCATGGGTGAAGACGGAAGAGGGCATAAGGGAAGTAAGTGGTAATGGAAAAATACAATAAAAAGTTAACTATTAAAAAAAGAATCTCTGTCCGTTTCAAAGACTGGTCTAGTTTCTCTTGATTTAGAGAAGTATGCAACCGATTATTCTAAAAGTTACTGAAATGGCATTAAAGGGACATGTGCTGCAATCTCAGCCTAGGCATTTAGCAGTTCTGTGAAGCAATCACTTCACCTTTATGGAAAAAAAAGTGATCTCTTCCATAAAATGATGACCATAGGATCTAGTTTATAGGGGCTCTTACAGGGATGGAATGCCATGTGTCCGAAGCTCCCGATACAATGTGTGACTCATAGTAGACATTCAGTAAAGTGGTGTCTTTTACTGTACTACTTATAATTAGCTGAACCAACCAAAGGATAATTGTGCTCAATTGTGCTTCAGGCAGCATTAGGTAAGGCCCTGGGGAAGGAAGTGCAATGGTCTCCCAAGGAACAATGAAACTGTCAGCCTGCTTAGAGATGGAGCTTGGTAGAGAGGCTGAGGAATAATGCAGGGTGGGTAACAGCAGCCTCTGGGGGCTTTGGGATCCAGACAGAGGGGTTCTGCTCTGCCACTGGTATCTATTTCTGGATGATGTGGAGTATAGATTCCTGGACTTCACCCCGAGCTATTACTTCATAGCTGGCAGATAGGTATCTGTACTCTATTAATTTTCCCAGATATTGCTTGAACACTGAACTTTAAGACCACTGCTCCAGATATAAATCTTTAATTAGAGCCATATTCTTGAAATTTAGGATTAAAGTGAAATAAAGGGCCTTCTTGCCAGAGTCCAGAATGACTTTGGATGAAAAGATGAAGCAGAAAGTTGACAACAGTAGGTATAACCCATGACCAGGATGATGGAGGACTTCACTAGGATGGTAATTAAGGAACAGAAAGGAATCAGTGACTCCAAACATCATCATAAAGAACTGTTGGGTTGGCCAAAAAGTTTATTTGGTTTTTTCTGAAAGATGGCTCTAGTAGCACTTAGTTGTCTTTATCTTCATTCAAAACAATTTTGTTAGATTGTATTGTGACAGCTGTCATATCATTAAATTTAAAAGTTTTGAGTGAATTTAAAAATTCACTCAAAATCGGTGAATTTTTGTGTAGCCATTTTAATATTGAAGATGGGAGAAAATTTGCAACATTTTTGGCATATTATGCTTTATGATTTCAAGGAAGGCAAAAACACAACTGAAATGCAAAAAAAAAAAAAAATGTGCAGTGTATGGAGGAGGCTCTGTGACTGATTGTGTCAAAAGCGGTTTGTGAAGTTTCGCAGTAGAGATTTCTTGCTGGATGATGCTCCACGGTCCAGTAGGCCAACTGAAGTTGAGAGCGATCAAATCGACACGTTGAGAACAGTCGACGTTATACCATGTGGGAGATAGCCAACATACTCAAAGTATCCAAATCAATAAAGTTCTTGTGAAAAAGAACAATGTGTCTTTTAGTTAAATTGACGTTTTGGACAACCCAATAGAATTTAATGATTAAGCGGGTAGAAAATTCAAAGCGGAGGACAGCAAGTATTCAAAACTGACCACGTGATTTTCAGTCCAGGTGGATGGGAGCATGAAGAGTCACTGACATAAATGGTGAACTGAAAATGGGCCGTTTGGTGGAAAGATCAGTGCAGTTTGGAGCACGTTAGCGGACGGTGAAATTTTGAAGTAGAAACTCAGAGAACATCATTAGCGGAAGGGAGGACTGCCAGCTCGAATGACAGGTCTTAGCTAGAACGATAGATGAAATTTTTATGGAACGTCCTCAGATAAGGCTTCTCTGTTTTCCTTTCTTTTTAAATTGTCAAAATATGCTATTTCCTACAAAAATAAAAGGATTATATGAGCCAAAATACTGATTGCTGGAGAAACTTTAAATGAGTGTTTTAAGTTGAGTCACTATCCTGCATGTGGGCAGAGAGGAAGGAAAGCTGTATTTACAATTTTTTTTAAAATTTGTTTATTTATTATAGAGAGAGGAAGGGAGGAAAAAAGAGAGGGGAACATTGACCTGTTGCCTCTCATGTGTACCCTGACCAGGGACTGAACCTGCCACCCAGGCATGTGCCCTGACCAGGAACCAAAACAGAGACCTTTTGCTTTGTAGGACAGCCCCCAAACAACTGAGCCACACCAGTCAGGGCTGTATTTACAGTTTATTTTCAAGATCAAACTGTATGGCGTGGTTGATAAAAACGAGCATATTTAATTTTCCTCTTTCTAGGTAGGATGAAAAGTCCTTAAGGACCAGGCAAGTTGGTGAAAACTCATTTGTGTATCCCAGTGAGGGTTTTGGTAAATGCTTAGTTGTTGAACTGAATCTTAAAACGATCCTCAGGGATTCCTGGCAGTATCTCCCCACTGCTGGAATTAAACCTATTTCTCATAAATCCCTTCGGTTCCGTTCCCAACTATGCTACAGTCCTTTGGGAGGCTAATTAAGATCCCTGGCTAGTACGGGAATTGCTGTCTGAAAATTAAAAGTTAGAGGATGCCCCAAATCTCAGACTCACCTGGCTCCTTGGGAAACTTGCTGGCATTAGCTGTGTCCTTAACACAGACTGTTGATTCCAAGCTCTGCTGTCTTGGTTGGAGCACAGTTGGTTACAAAGGGTCTATAAGGAGACCCCTCACTGCTCTTCAAAGCTATACACACTTCTACCAAAATAAAACTGTTAAAAAAAAAAAAAAGCTTTTGGTTGCAAGGGCTTTAATTTTTGTCTTGATCCTACTTTTAGCAAAAAAGAAAAACTATCATAATAATTTTATATATATAATAACTAAAACATTTTATTGATTATTGTATAAATAAAAAGTTAGGCTTGTTCCCAGAGGAAGTATGTTCTTTAAGGTAATTTTAAACTCCAGGCTGTGCCTATACTTCTATAAGGATTAGAATTTATATGCATTTTTATTGTTTTCTAACATTCAGCAGTCTGTACTTCACACAATATATTGTAAGGAATATTGAGTATAAAACACGTTATGCAAGGTATTTCATTGTATATTAAATATTTGTTTAAATGAATACCTTTTTTGCATGTTCTAAACTTCAATTTATTTCTATGTTGCTATAAAAAATCACATTGTTTAGAATAAATTTACATTTTATTCTTGTCCTTAACATTCTGTGATATTTGTATCAATAAATTAAGGTGCTTTATCAACTTTTTTGTGTAATTCAAGTGTACAGAATTTCAAAGCAGATTCAAGTGTGCTTTCTTCTAAATGGTTTGCTTAAACTTTTGGATAGCATCATATATGCAACAATAAATACATTCATTTGTTCATCTGACAGCTACTTACTGAGCATCTCCTATGCCCAGACACTGTTCCGAGTGCCAAGGGTACAGGAGGAAAGGAGGTATGGTATGGTAGACAAGGTCTTGCACTTAATCTAGCCTGTAACATGCCAATAGCAATAATAGTACCTAGCCCTCAGATGGTAACATTGATCCAAGTCTTTGTAATAGTTAATCAATTAAACCTATGGACTGCTTCTTCAAGAACCAGAAGCCCCAGAAGAAATTCTGTTAAAGGACTCAACTTAGAACTCATATTTTACTTAATTCCTGTTAGTTCTCAATAATATGGACACCTAAGCTTATAAATTTGGGATTATACTTTCTTGGAAGTTCCCATCACCAGCAAACTCAGTGTTTGTTTACTTAACACCATTGATTGATTTGACCCGTAGGAAAATGCCAGGGTAGTATGATTGCTGAGAAACATTTGAGCCTGGTCATTTTAATAGCAAATATTTTATAATCTGTGTCTTTAGAAATGCAACATCATTAACTTTTTTAAAAACTCTGTATTTAATGAGAGGTCTTTATCTTTTATCCACTTTTTTCCAGGTTTTAGGAAAAAAGCCAGAGCTCAGGGAGGGAGATGATGATGATGACATTATAGCAGACATAACAAACAGGAAAATGGCTAAACTCTACATGGTGAGTTAACTGTTAGACAGTTCTGTTGTTTTTACTAGATGTAATGGGGAGGCCTGTACTGGAAGGGACTCTTTGCTGCAGTTGATATTCTCCTTGTTGCCCTCAAAGAGAAATGTGTAGGTAAAATCCATTATTTGCTCTAGTGTATTTATTAAAATTCCTTTTTTCATTACTTATTGTTATCTTTATTAAAAACTAAGTGAACTTACTGTTGTAAAAATAAAACTACACATTGTTCCTTCACTAGTTTGCAACAATGTGTTTGATATATTACATTCAATAAAATGTTTCCTTCATGGAGTAAACATATTTTGTAAGCTTTTCCTAATAAACTCTTGATAAGCTATAAAATCTTCACCTTCTTTAAAATATTCTGGTTAGCCATAGTGAAAGCTTTCTTTATTATGGGCAAAGCTATGAAATCAAACAGCTGGAAGGAAGCAGGATAAAAACGGCCCTGCCCTGGGGACTGGCAAACCCAGTTTCATGTCACTTCCGTGGTGAATGACTGTCTGGATGACCATGGACAAGACATGACCATTCCAAGTCTAAGTTTTCTTATCTGGAAAATAAAAAGAGAGAGAGAGAGGGGATGAGATTACGTTAGAAGCTTACTCAGTTCTTTCCAACTCTATAATAACCCTCTAATTTTATGATTTTATTGCTGGTGAGGGTAACAAAAGCCACGAGGTACACCGGTGAGGAGCCTGCTCAAGTGGGACCATTCTAGTGTTCCCTCCGCTTCCAGCTCCCTCAGCAGGTCGTTTGGAGCCGACTGTCAACTCCCTGCAGAACTCAATAGTTTTCTCATCTCTTTGGAAAGGAGTTGTAGTTGCTGCTCTTTAAGTGACCTTCTAGCTCAGAACCACTGATATTAGATGAAGATCAGATTACTAACTTGTCCAGCATAACATCCTTTTTTTAAAGGGGAATTGGATTGTTTTCTGCCTAGATGACAAAGGAAAATGTGTTTGCTGCTTCTGTTAAATATACTGATAATTTTAATATAAGCCATACAGAAATATCAAGAGTTTGTGGCTGCTTATTTTTTTTAATTACTGTTTCTAAAACTCATTTTCAGCAGCTGAACAAATATCTTTTATGCCGCACCCTCAAATAAAACTATTCTCGCTCTTGGACAGCATTAAGGACTAAAGTATTTTACAATATGAACATGATAATCCAGAATCGTTGCTCCCTCTAGTGGACCTATCATGTATTGCATGCAAGTATAAAGTTACTTGAAAATACTGTAATTTAAGATTGCTGAACAAAGTGGGAAAGCAGAGTCACTAACTGCAGCGTTTAAGACCCACCAAAGTGCTGAAAAACACCACTGAGCTAGGAAGGGCCCTGGAGTCTGCATGTTTATCAAGTACCCAGGTGGTTACATTGTAGCCTACAAGGTGACCATTGAAAACCAATGAATTCTAACCTGAGCCTTAATATCACTTTCAATTTTGTAAGTCTACCTTCAACTTTTAAAGACAAGCTTTGTAGTCATTTCCAAATTTGAGAATCTAGATAACAATTAATTTGTGGCAGAGGAAATTTACTTTGATGATTTATACAAAGTATACATATATTATAGGACCTGTATTGAAAAAAATTGATAAAGATAAACTAATTTAGCAATGCCTGACATATGGTAGGCTCTCAGTAAATGTTGACTGGTTGAATATTTAAACTTCAGCTTTTTGTGTGTGCCTAATGACTGTAGGATTATTATCCATCTGAAAAGATTGCTGTAAAAATTAAGAAATAGTCATGTAAAGTTCGTAGCATGGTACCTAGTATATGAGAATCTCAACAAGCCTTAGCCGTTATTATTATCACTATTTTCTGATGTTTTAGATGTGGTGTCTTAACTTTTTATTAGTAGTTCTTTTATCTTTGGGATTGTTTTCTGCCTAGATGACAAAGGAAAATGTGTTTGCTGCTTCTGTTAAATATACTGATAATTTTAATATAAGCCATTTTTTTTTAATCTTTGTTTTAAAAGCCTTTTTTTTGTTTTAAAGCCTTTAAGGATATAATTGGGCTCGTGGATTTTGTTACTGGCTTCCTTTCCTTGAAATGGCTTTGTTGAGCTGTAATTTACATACCATAAAGTTCACCCATTTGTATAATTCAGTGGTTTTTGTTACATTTAGAGAGTTGTGCAGTTACCACCATAATCTAATTTTAGAAGATCTATATCATTGCCCAAATGAGCTGCTATTTTTTCATTAGGTTTCAGACGCCAGCGGGTCCATGAGGGTGACGTTGGTGGCCGAGGAAAACCCCTTCTCAAAGGCGATGCTGCTGTCTGAAGAATGCTTTATTTTGGACCACGGTGCTGCAAAACAAATTTTTGTATGGAAAGGTAAAAGAGGCCATTGACTTTGTGGCTGCTCTTCAGGTTTGTGGGTATTTCTTCGGCAAGGTAAAGAAAACGTATTTTCTGATTAAAAATAAAAAAATCTACCTTTCTGAGACTTGATCGGTAAACAGCCCACATAAAATGCAGATATCAAAGCCACGTTTTTTTCCTACTAGCATCATTTGCCAGGGATGATGGAGTTAAAAGACCATTTGGACAATACAAAAAAAAAATCTTTTTTATGTGTAGTGTTCATTACTGCATTTTAAGTGTATCTAATGTACTAGAAATTTCTGCCATTTTCTCAGTGTTGTATTTAAATTAAATAATTATTTTTGTACATAATTTTTACTTGACCCTATAATATCTTCCCTTGCTAAAATTCTGCCTCTCTTTAATGTATCTTGTAATTTAGGTAAAGATGCTAATCCCCGGGAGAGAAAGGCTGCCATGAAGACAGCTGAACAATTCCTAGAGCAAATGAACTATTCTGCCAATACCCAAGTATGTGTGGAAAGGAACTGTCTAGAAAACAATTCAAACATGGGTGCTCATGACATCTCCACAAAACTCATAAAAGCATTTAATTTAAAATAACGTGTAGGTGTGAAGTCATTCCTCACTTGAGTGTGTGCAGTGGTGTGCCGTACGTCCCTAGAAAGCTCTGCGTATGGAGCAGCGATCTTCAACTGGCGTGCCGCAAAATTTTTAAAACATGCAATACCTGACTATTGAGTCAATGGCACTGACCTCTTTTTTCTGTCAAATTAGAAAATGACAACAGCTAACACAACAGTAGCAGTCTGGTGTGAATGAATCAAAATTATACCTGTTTTTTCTCAGATTGGCAAAAATTCATTTTTGGTGTGTCACAGAACTTTAGCGATTAGTTTACATATGCCATGAGAAGAAAAGGGTTGAAAGTTGCTAGTATGGAGGATGGAATTTTTCAGAAACTGAGGAAGACACCTTCTGGGGGGCTGCATAGTGAAAGTAAGAGTTTACCTATTAATATGCCCTCCACAGTCTTCAAGTCAAAATAATCAACCACAGTTGAATTTACTGGGAGCTCTTATCAGTTATTCCTTAGAACAATCTGTGCAGACATGGACTAATATCTAGATATCATTTGGCTTCACCATGATCAGCTTAGACACGAGCTACTGATTCTCATCTTCTAAACCTCTCAGTCTCCTCTTTCCTCATTTCCATGTCCTGACCCAAGTAACACCGTGAGATCCCTTCTTCCAGGTCCGGACCATGGAGGAACCTAATGTAGAAAAACAAGCTTATTCGCCTGCCATGATAACATATGGAACAACTTGGTTCTTACTGCAAACTTCCAAAATCAGTGGCAATCACTTCAGTTACGAGACAAAAGCAGGCTCGGCTCGTTCCCTTCCCTTCTGCAATCATTTCAGGATCCCAGCTTCCAGGTTTCCGTCTGCCTCAGAGAAGCCAGGACAGTCTTTTCCTTGCCTTAGTTTTTCCTTTGCTATGTGATTAATGCTTTTCCTCACTCTCTTTTCTCTTTATAATTCTTCTTCTTTTTTTTTTTTTTTTTAAATTTCAGATTCAAGTCCTTCCCGAAGGAGGTGAAACACCGATCTTCAAGCAGTTCTTTAAGGACTGGAGAGATAAAGATCAGAGTGACGGCTTCGGGAAAGTGTACGTCACAGAGAAAGTGGCGCAAATAAAGCAAATTCCATTTGATGCCTCCAAATTGCATAGTTCTCCCCGAATGGCAGCCCAGCACAACATGGTGGATGATGGTTCTGGCAAAGTGGAGGTATTTACCTTTTGTTTGTTTGTTTGTTTATGTCAAGCCCATTCATGCCAGTATATGTGGGAATATAACTTCAGGAAAATACAAACTTGGTAAAATGTGACTTTTACTTATTAAAAAAGATGGTCCAAGCTGGGACTTTAAAGCTGGAATAGATGTTGTTTGAGATTCAGTTCTATATTTACAAAACGTATGTTGAGATTCTAAGAAATGAGGTGATTTGTGCAAGATGGCCTAATTGTCACCTTTGAGACCTTGTTTCTTGGACCAGAACCGCTCCTGCTCTCAGAACTGGGATCGTCCAGAGGGGGTGTGTTCACAGAATGAACTGACTACCTTCGGTTTGTCCTTCCCTCGCATCTGAGAGGCATTCACAGAAGCAAATTGGACATGTGTTATGTGCTGAAATCACAGATACTTTTAGAGCATTCAAATTAAGTTCATTGATGATTCCTTGATTTATTTTTTGACAAAAATGCTATTAAAAAAAAACAACCTGATAATTTTCCCTAACCCAAATCTCTTCACACTCAGTCAATCCACTACGGAGTCTTCTAACTTCATGAGAACCGGTGATGTCACTTCTCAAATATTCTAATGGTTCCCCACAGTGTCCCTGAGAACGGCCATTGTCGCTGAGCCTGCAAGGCCTTCCGTGGTCTCATCCCGGCGTTGCTTTCCAGCCCACCCTTCCGCGCCTGGGCTGCTCTCCCCACCGCCACCCCCCCCAGCCCCGCCATCTCAGTAATACCCCCCCTCCTCCTTTGTAATTCAGTAAAGTCCTGCCTCTCCCCAAAAGCCTTCCCCCCACCCTGAAATGATCTTTGTGCTGAAACCGTAAGTAATATTCTTCACAAAACTTATCAAGTATGATAAGTACCTTGGAACTGCTTATTTATTTAGAAATTTCTCCTCCTATACCTCCTGTTAGATCCTTGGGGGCATGAATTGAATATTTTATCTCTATGCTCCGAGGGCTAGCCATACTTTGTTTGGACTAAAATATACAGTAAAGAGATTTAGGGAGTTGTTCTTCCTCCTTTCAAAGACATGAAGTAGGAACTAAGCTGTACAGGGGTGGGAACTGCAAAGGGAGAAATTGTGGCCGCTGTGAGGGGTGTGACAACTTCTGGGTCTGGGTCTGTCTCCTGCTCAGACGTCCTTTTTTGGAACTCTGCTCAGCTGGAGGTGCTGCTGGCAGATTTGGTTCCCCCAGACCAGCTGTGTCCCGACTGCAACTCCATGTCAGCTCACAGCATCTCAGAGATGCCCTCCTGTGCCACCCAGGGCTACTAAAACCCAGAGGCTGTCTCTGGGCTCTTGAGTTTAGCCAGGCCTAGTTGCGATTTCTCCTCTGCCCACCGGGATGGCGTGGGAAGGCTTCTCTCTGAAAGCACTGAACCTGTCCTCTCCACCTGCCTGTCTCCAATTTCCTACCCTGCCCCTGCCCAGGACCTGGCAGGAGGTCGTGTGTGTGCACAACCAGTGCCTGGCAGTCTCTCACTCAGGTGCTACTTCCCCGTTTCACCTGCAGCTCTCAAACTTGGAGTATCTTTAATCTGCAGCAAGGATGAGGAATTAGGAAAAACTGGTTCTGTGAAGAAGACAAAAACTTACAGACATAGTTGATGCCTATATAACTTCATTAACTAACGTCACCCCAATAAATTTAATTAAAAAATACAAACCTAGTCCTGCCTGCTTTGGTTACAGTCTATCGCTCTTGCCTGGGAAAACAACAGCCTCATCCCTTTAAGCTCAGGGAAAATGAAATTTTAAAAAATTATCTCCCAACTGATGAACATTTTAATATAAATTAAGAGATGTGTTTCTAAGCTGAGTATATTCCACTAAAGTGTTATGTTATTTTCATTAATTGATTAAAAACAGGTCTTTATTAATCAACTTATTCAGAACTGTGCAAAGTACTGTGAAGGATGCAAAAGCACTTAACATCAATTCACAAATTGCCAAATTAATAAAATTTCTTCTCGTTGCTTGATTTCTAAACTCATTAGAAAAGTAACGTAAAAGTTACTTAACATTAGATCTAAACCAAATTTTTTAAACTTCTGAGAAGTATTATTAGATCAAGGAATTTGTAGTTTTGGTATATGCACATTCCATCCCTTTCAGATTTGGCGTGTAGAAAACAACGGAAGGATTGAAATTGACCGAAACTCCTATGGTGAATTCTATGGTGGAGACTGCTACATTATACTTTACACTTATCCCAGAGGACAGATTATCTACACATGGTAAGTTTCCCTCTTTTGTAAAATCTCAGTTGCATAGAGGCCAGACTTCACTCCAGAGTTAAGTTCTATTAAGTCCTATGCAATATGGGATAGGCTTGTCCTCTAGTTCTCCCAGTGAGACCTGTATAGCGTGCAGTCATTTCTTTTGATTTGATTTTGACCATATTTTGTAGCCGCTCTCCTCAAACAGGAGGAATTAGATACAGATCATTCTCTCTAGTCTAGGAAAAAGCTTTTGACATCCAAAAGGTAGTGTTCTTTTAGTGGGTGCATAGCTGAATAGCTCATCTCTGTGCACACTGACACTCCAGCTGGCCAGCATTGGGTACCACGCCTTCCTATTAAAATTCAAAGGCCTGCCCTGATTGGAGCCTCCAAGTTGCAATGAGCAAACTCTGCAAGAGGCAGATAAAATTAATGATCCTGTTTTATACTCCAGAGACTTCAAATCAGTGCATCCGTATTCTTTTTCCCCGGGAAGTTCATGTAATAGAGCAAAGTGCCATTGCATCCACATCTTATATGGCTTTGCATAATGATTTGAGATAGTTGAAGGTTAAGTTCACAGAGTCAGGGTCAAGTCCCTGCTCCACTGGGAATGTCTGACCAAGTGAATTAAGTCCACATACCACGTGGGCTAATCCTAAAGGGTTAGGGGTTCTGCGATAAATCATATAATGTGGGATTCTCTAACTCTGTATTAAATGAAATCAGGTTAAATGGAATATTGCTGAGAAGGCTAGAAAGAAAGAAAAGAATTCTCAAAAAAGAGCCTACAAGTGAGAGGTGCAGGTGCCGGGTGCGGGGGAACAAGGGCAGAGCAGCATCTGCCTTTGCCTGGTGGCAGCCTTCGTGGCTTTAGTGAATGGACAGGGACTCAGGTCTCTGCTGATATGGTGACATTTCTCCTTGGTGAGTGTTCCCCCAGATGACAGAGTCATACCTGTCCCCACAGTGTAATCTTAGGACTTCCCCCTTAACCACTGACACTGAACAGTGCCGTGAGCCCAACCAAGTTCAGAAGACGGGATAATCATCACTATCCCATGGGCTCTCGTTACTCAGAGTGTGGTCTAGGAACCAGAGACACCAGTGAGATCTGGAGCTGGTTAAGAAATATAGGATCTCAGGCCCACCTTTGACCCATCAAGCCAGACCTGTGTTTTAACAAGATCCCCAGGTGCTTCACATGCATTTTAAGAATTGACAGGCACTGCCTTAGGCAATGGTTCTAAACACCAGCCACCCATAATAACCTGGACATTTTTCACAAATTCAAATGCCCGGCCCCCACCCAACACCAAATAGCTCCTACTCTCTGTGTGGCAGGACCCCCGAGAGTCTAGTGTACACCACGGCACTGACGAGGACCACTGGGCCCAGAGACACTACTGACCCTGCAGCCATATTGTAGCCTGTCAAAGATGGACCATATTTAGCTTTGCGTATAAGAGGCCATCTTTGGAGCGACCACTTTTTTGAGTAGCATGTTTGTGCCAGCAAAGTACTAGATGTTTTCAAGTGTTCTCTCTCTTACTCATCACAAGGTTATTTGCAAAAGAAAAAAAAAGGGGGAAGAATCAGGCAAATTAAGTAACTGAATACAAAGACGCAATAATTGTAACTTGTAAGGCAGCATTTTGCCCCTTGATCTGTAGGTCTCTCTTGAACGAAGGCCCGAGTGCAGCTAGACCCGAAAGGTGTGTCCTTATTTTGCAATTTCCTTTTCTAAAATTTTAATTCAGAAAAGTGTTTGTGCAAAGCATGACATCTAGAGTGATCAGTTAAAAGTTCCCAGTCAGCTTTTCTTTTGCATCCTGATCTTGGTCTCCCTCTTAATTCTCTTTTGTATGTAAAAAATATAAGTGTGTCACTTAGGTCAAACAAGAACATCTAAACAAGCAATTCAAGAGGGTATTTTGAGGAATTAACAATTTGAAATCCATATAAATAATGATGCGGCTATAACTAAAACAGACTAAGTCAGGTTAAACATTGTAAATGTAGAAGCTGTTCCTTAAATCATTTGAAAGTATTTATTGAGCACTTTCCATGTTCTAAGCACTGCACTAGATACTAAAGGCACAGTGGCAAAAAAAAACCCAAAACACCCCATGACCACAAGAACCTATAGTTTAAAGAGAGGCAGATGATTCACAGGCATTTCAATGAAGGATAAATGATTTGAAGATAAGTCCAAGCCAAGTGACCTTTGAAGAATTACAGTCACCCCAGCCCACTCCTAGCCTGGTTGTGAGGAGCTCCTCGAGGAAGGGACAGCTAAGTGGGAGCAGAGGTGGGAGCTAGCCGGGCAAGCAAATAGGGGTGTTGTTCCAAGCAATGCCAGGAAGTGTGCACTAATCTCCTGGCGATGTCGTATGGCGGGAGCAAAGTGACAGAGCAGGAGATTAAACCACATAAATTACAAGGGGCCAAATTGTGACTGGCCTTGTAACCAGGCTGTGGAGTACGAACTTTGTCAGGCCATTGGGAGCCAGTCCAAGAATTTGCAGGGGCATGATTGCTTTTCATCTTAGAGAAATTATTCTGGTTGAAATCCAAAGAATAGATTGGTGGCAGGGAGGTTGCTGGGAATTTCTTGTAATGTCCAGCTGAAGGATCATGTGTCCAGAATTCAATGTAAGGGTAACAGGGAGGGAAAGGATGAGGTAAGTTTTCAACGTATTAAGGAGCCGGCATCTAAAAGCAGGTTACGGGGAACAGGGAAGATGACCAAGCCAAAGGTGGCCCCTAGATTTCTGGTCTGTTCACAAGTGGATAGTGTTTTATTCACTGAGATAGGGAGCTTAGGAGAATGTTTGCCATGACACCTCATAAAAAACCAGAGAAAAGAAAGGTAATAAGAATACACCACATTGTTAATAGTTACTCACTTTGGGATAGGACTAGGGATGGGGGAGGAGGTTATTTAACTTCTTTTCCTCAATTCAACATGTTCAACATTTCTATGATGAGAATATGCATTTGGGAGAAATCAAGAATATAAGTTAGCTATTTGTGTCCTTCTGTGAGCCTTTACCACTTAATATCTTGGATCTTAAATATGTATCTTTGTTAATGTTGTTTGGTTTGCAGAACTTCCAAAGCTTCCACAAAGGTAGTAAGGGAGGCGTTTAGAAAATGAGCAGATCTCTTGAAGACTGCCTTTCAAATCCAGCAACTTTCCAGTTTACCTGGTAATATTGATGCAGGGATGGAAATAGGTTAAGTCCAGGAGGCAGAGTTAAAGGTGAAAGATTAGAGTTCAATCAACTACTGAATACACAAATTTGTCTTTATATTTGTGAAAACACTTATATTAAAAAATGCTAGGAGACAAATAATTTTGGCAGTGGTCTTTTCTCCAAAATGTCAGGTAATTGAAATTGAACAAACATTGAACAACGGCAGTGATGAATTTCTTGAAGCAGTAAATTCCATTTTCATTAAGAATTTATGTTTAATGGACAGTGAGCACCATATGTTTATAAAGGAATCATGTCAAAGTAGATTTCTTTTTTTTTCCCCCTCCCATAAGCATGGGATTCCAAAATTAGAGGCAAAGAGGGACTTTATTATGTCTTGATTGGAGTACTTGACCCTCTGGGTCATAGATCCATAAAGCAAATGAGCGTGAATCTGTGTGGATGGTAGCGGGGTCCGCCTGACAAGAAGAGGAAGAGAAGCTCACGATTGGCAGTGATGTATCTGTTAAGAGTGTCAGAGGCAAACGTTGGATCAGGTTTTTCGGGTTTGCTGTTCAAAATATTACAGCGGGTAGAGCAAAATGGAGATAAAAGTTAGGTGATGCTGTCTATTAGTTGGTTGAATTTATTTTCCTGTAGAAAAAAAAAACAAAATGGAGAACTCACCAGAAAAACTGCAGATGTGGTGAAGGAATGACAGATGGTAGCAGAGCCTGACATTACCCTCAGCCCTGTGTTCCTCCCCGACCCAAGCTCCCAGCGGCTCACAGGAGTATGTGGTAGCGCTATGAGCTCTTGAACATTTTAGGCCAGTAGCCTTAGAAAAATATATTTCTCTTAGTGCTTTTATTAGGGGAAGCAATTTCTAATTTTGTTTTAAACGTGTGTTTGACATGAGCATGTGGTTTTGGGCGGCGGCCCTTCTCTGTGGACCATTTTTGTATCATTTGACGTTATGTGTGCAATGCAATGTTCTGGAGTAAGTAAGACGTGCTCCCTGCACTCAGTGTTTGTGTGTGTGCTGTGCCCAGGATGGGAGATTACTGTTACTCTGTTCTGGGTATGGAACAGGTCGCTTCAAACTTTCAGAAAAAAAGATATGTTTAATTTTCAAAATCCAGTTCGGGGGTTAGTATTTTTCCTGCTAATCCCTAGCCAGACAGAGAAGGGAGAGTTGGCTAGAAACAAACAAGACTTGCTTTGGCTAGTTCTGCCCTACCCCCTGCTCCGCCCGCCCCCCACACACACACCCACCACACACACACAAATTCATCAAATAGGCAAATCTCCCAAAGGTTGCTTTACAGGTTAGAGCTAATGATTGGAGTTATAGCCACAAGCTACCATAGAAAAAGAAATTGCAAATGAACTGGACAAATTGATTTATTGACCCTTATCTGGGTCACTGGTAATTTAGTCTCTCTTAGAATTTTACTAGAATGACAAAATTGGGCCTCTCCAGAGTCTACTTGTCATGATTATTTTCTTGATTTTCTGGGCTCAGACATTTGATATGATACTCACCAGATATTCATGGAACAATGAAGTGCCTCTGATATCCAGCCTACTAGATTTGACTCAAATTCTCCTAGTCAAATGGAGAATTTTCATTATGGATGTGGTTTTCCAAAATAGGCAGGTCCAACTTGATGTCAAACAGACCTGATTACTTACCTAAGTTATGTAAGGAGCTAAGCGTCAACTTCTTATAAAGTGGAGATGAAGATGCCAACCACATGTAGTTCTAGCCAGTACACGGGCCAATTGATGGCGCAACGTTAGTACTTGCAAAACAATGATGGCTTCTCCAGCCTTGCCCTGTGAAATCAGAGAAACTTAAGTCTCTGCTTGAAATGCCTATATTAGAAGGTCTTAAAACTTAAATACAAGCTAATTTATTTCCCTTTGGTCCCACCAGGCAAGGAGCAAATGCCACAAGAGATGAGCTGACAACATCTGCATTCCTGACTGTTCAGTTGGATAGATCCCTTGGAGGACATGCTGTGCAGGTTGGAATATTTTTACCCCCAAACTCATAGAAGTTCAAGTTTTGGTAACCCAACGTCTACTTTAAGCCCTCCACTCAGGTTGGGATGGAAGCTTGACCTTTTCTAGATACTAGCTTTTTTCCATTTTGGAATTCAAATACTTCTACTCTTGTGCCATAGCAGTTCTCTCAGACCCTGAAGAGAGAAAGCAAACAAAATAAAAAACAATGAAATCCAAAATAAATGACTTATAGATTTAAGAGCCCAAAAGAATCTTTCCTTTAGAATCACATCATATGTCAATGTCAGTCACCTGATATTAAAACTATTCTGAGTTACCACTTCCTGCTGTTGTTAAACAAATCGGATGAGGTAGATTATTCCCCCACCCCCAATCCTGCAAAAATGTGAACATTCTCATCTCCTGGACCTGTGGCTATGTTATGTTATAAAGCAAAGGGGAATTAAGAATGGAGATAGAATTAAGGTTGCAAAATAGGATATCTTAAAACTAGATAAACCTTAAAACCTTCCTGGGTAGGAAGATTATCCAGGATGACCAGGTAGGTAAATCCAGGGTGACCACAAGATCCCTGCAAGTGAAACAGAAAGACAGCTGGAGTTAGAAGGAGGCATAATGAGAGAGACTCAGCAATTGGTAGCTTCAAAGATGGAAGGGTCCCCATCCGAGTAACAGAGGCATCCTCTAAAAGCTGAAAAAGCCAAAGAAACGAATTCACTCCTAGGGCCTCCCAAAAGGAACGTAGCCCTGCGACACCTTGATTTTAGTTCAGTGAGACTCATTTAGTACTTCTGACCTCCAGAACTCGAAGATAAATTTAGACTGATTTAAGGCACTAAAATCATGATGATTTTTTATAAAAGCAATAGGAATTAAATATAGTAGTATAAAAGACGTACAGATCCTAATTAATAGTTAAAACATAGGACAATGTTTTACACTCTCCCAAATCATAAAAGTACATAAGATGTTTTGCACAGAAGATCTGAAATAAACCTGATGAGAGCATGGATCCTTAATTTTTCCCTTCTCAGTTCCAGAATTTTGACTGACACACAGTCTAGCAACCAAACTGAGGGGAAGAGGGAGGGGAGGAGAGGGAAAAAGAGGAAGAGCAAGAGGAGGGCTGGGGAGAGAGAACCAGAGGGAATGGGAAAAGAAGTGGGGGGGGGGTGGAGGAGAGAAGGGAAGGAAAGGAATAGGTGGGAAGAGGGGGAGGGAAGCCACGGAGGAGACGAGAGGGAAAGAGAGAAGAAAAAGGAAAAAGGAGAGGACAGTGTAAGAGAGAAGAGAGAGAGATTCATTATTTGAGTATTTCTGAAAATAAATAATTTGTTGAGAATGACCAATCCCAAATTCTAAATAACAATTCTATATAAATGAGTGAAACTGGGCATTGGGGAAAAACACAATCCCCCCCCCCTTCCTTCCTTCCTTCCATCTATTTATCTTTTTATCTATCTGGAGAAAAGTAGATAGATTGAGATAGAGAAAGAGGGGGAGAGAGACATAATGTGTTGACTGATTACAAAAGGTGGAACACCACACACTGGGACTCTACTATCAGTTCCAGTGCCAGTCGTCCTCATTGTGGTGAAGGGACACTTTCCAGCCTGATTTGACCTTCCTCTTCTCACAAGTTCATTTCTTATGTTCAGGGCAGAATATCTGCTACTTATTTCAGGGCCCATATTAGAGAATTCTTGGTCTTTGCTTATTTAATTCCTCCAAGTGTAACTTAAGTATAGGCTTCAAGGAGACTTTGTTACTTTTCAATGTGCACCAACCTGTCTGTTTACTTTTTTGAACCCCAGGAGTGGCCCTGGCTTGTTCCTTGGCCTTACTGCAAACTCTCCCTAGTGCCAGTCTCTCTCTCTCTCCCCCCCCCACTCCCTCCCTCCCTCCCTCCTCCACCCCCTTCCTCTTTCTCCCCCTCTCCCTCCCTCCTCCTCATTCCCTCCCTCACTTCCCAGCTGGAGCAGCTCACAATGCCTAGGTGTTTTCTCTGGCTGGCTTTGGGGAAAGAGTCTGCTCCCATCTGTTGGCAAAAGCATCGTGCAGACTGGGGTTCAGGCTGTGAAAGCAGGTGCTGGGTTGGCCAGCATCGTGACATTTCTGATACAGCAGCATTAAGCATTCCTTTTGCAGGAATGTGTCTAACTTCCTCAGGCCTGATGTCGAGTGAACCAAGGGTCTATAGGGTACACAAGGTTTTTTTGTTTGTTTGTTTTCTTTTGTTTGCAAAGCTTTATAAATGTGTAATAGCTTCTTCAGAGGTAATAATTAAATAGGTAAGTCAGATACTTCAGTATATATAATCTAAGATATGGAGGCAAAATTTGGTCTTTTAGATAGTTTTCTTTCTACCTCAGTATTTGTTTATAGTTAATAGATATACTAAAAAGCAAATTAGATCTATATGTAATGGTCTGTGTTAACTTTTTTAAAAATTAAATTTGTTAATTGTTAATTAACAAATTAGTAAGATGATTGAATTTTTTAATGTACTGAATTTTATTTCACTGTGAAGTATCCATTTCTTGAATGAAATATGTCTAAGAACTGGCATCATCTATGTAATTTAATTGATACTTAATATATTCCTTACCAAATTATGTTAAAACTTGGAAGATATTTATCATGCCTTAAAAGTTTCATATGTCATAGTAAAATGTTTGAGATACCCAATGAATTTTCCCTTGTTAGCCAGTCGAATCCTAATTGACAATAAAGTGGTAATATTTAGCCAAATCACTAGATGGCAGTAATTTATAAAAATGCATAAGCAACTCAAGTCCTTTATTGCTGTTTTAAACATTCTGTAGTGTATAGTAACAGTACTGAAGAAAATTCAGTTTAACCTTTTTTTCTCTCTCATCTCCTTTCACAGTAGAAAGGGTCTTAATTAGTGGCCTCTTTCCTTTTAAGTCTAGTGTCCTGCTAAGCAACAAGTAACTTCTTGCTAACCTCACCCGGAGCTTCGGGGCTGTGACTCAGAAAACACTTTTATCATTTGCCACTCATTTGTTTAAATGTGTACTCATTGAGAGATAACTGGGAAGTTAATTATTGGCGATGCTCCCTGGGCCTCCCTGCAATAGTATTTGCATCAACATTCCCATTAATTTGGCTTCTAGAAAGAGACAGACTAGATTAGGTGAGAGACAATCCAGTTTTAGCATAGGGCAGAATAATTGACAAAAATGTGGAACCAGCACAAAATTTAAATACTTTATATTTTTAAAAAATGCATCAGGCCCTGACTTGTGTGGCTGTGTATGTTGGGCATCAACCAACTAACTGAAAGGTTGTTGGTTTGATTCCCTGTCAGGACACATGGCTGGGTTACAGGCCTAGTCCCTGGAAGGGGGCATGTGAGAGGCAACTGATCGATGTTTCTCTCCCTTTCTTTCTCCCTTCCCCTCTCTCTAAAAATAAATAAATAAAATCTTTTTAAAAATGCATTGATCATTTATGCAAGAAAATAGGAAATACATTTCTAGTGCAATGTTTGGTGTTAATAGGTGAAATTAAATAACTTCCCATATATTTTCTTAAATTTCCTTATCTTGCAAAGTCTTTATAATGTATTTTTTAACCTGATTTAGGGAAGAGAGAGCGAGAGAGAGAGAGAGAGACAGACATTGACTTGCATGTCCGCTGACTAGGGATCAAACTTGCAACCTTGGCATATTGGGAACATGCTCTAACCAACTGAGCTACCTGGTCAGGACTATAATGTATTTTTTCAAGTGTTTATATTAAGCAAATCTATTATTATCATTTCTAAAGTTAAGTTTAAAAATAGAAAGTATATTCTGTTATTTTTGTCAGGTTTTCATGTTTGGATAGAAATCATTTCTCTATCCCCAGATAGCTCTTCAATTATTTTTTCATCTGAGTTGTAGGGATGCAAAAACAATTAGTATACTTTGTGTTGTTGTAATTGTGGAGGCATTTAAAAGCACATCTCTTAACCTGAACAAGATCCAAAATATGTGAAAAATGTACATACCCCTTAATATCTGTCAGGTGTTGGTACTCTTAAAAAAAGAGTAGTTTCCATGAAAGATGACGTACATCGGCACTTCACTTTTTCTCTTTTGGAGGTATAGGTGAACTTCTTTTTATTTCTCTTTTTGTAAACAGCAAGTGGCCCAGTAAGGTGATGTTCCCCCTGAGGAAAAACCAGTCAGAAGTATGGGGTCTCGAATTATAATTGCTTCTTAAGTCTGTGATAAAACCGTGCTTGATTATCATTAATCTACACCTTCTATTCATCATTATTCCTCCTTCTCTTGACTTGTGGTTTATTTTTTGTTTTATTTTCAAAAAGAAAAATGGGAACACATTTGGAAATGTGCCCTTCTCTCATGGTGCCCTTCATTTCGTTTCTTTTCCCTCCCCCGGCCAGATTCGAGTCTCCCAGGGCAAAGAACCTGCTCACCTGCTAAGTCTGTTCAAAGACAAACCACTCATTATTTACAAGGATGGAACATCAAAGAAAGGAGGTCAGGTACCTGCCGCCCCTACCCGCCTCTTTCAAGTCCGAAGAAACCTGGCATCTATCACCAGGGTTGTGGAGGTAATGTCATGCATTCCAGAAACGACCTGAGCCCTCAGCCAGTATTAATCTTGAAAAAGCTGGCAATTAAACTCCCTTTATGTTTATAGCAACTCAAGTGTTCACAATAAAAAATACTAAAGGCAGGAGAATTGAGTAAAAAGTTAACTCCAGATACCAGGCCTCTCACATTTTTCAAGTGCATTATGCCAAAACGAATGAAATTTAAGAAGAATGTAACAAATCAAGCTGCCAAAGGCATGAGGCAGCCTCCGTGCTGTCCTGGAAGGCCTGGGGAAGATGGATGCGGGTGCTGGTCAGGTGACCCCCCCGGGGAATTCGAGGGGAGCCCCTTGTCTGTGCACATTGAATGAATGTGGGAAACAGGTTTCACCACGCTGGGCCAGACCATAACTCAGCCAGCCAAACACGCTGGCTGACAGCAGCTGTGAGAGAATCATACCCCTATCACATTGTCACTAGACAACACGGCCTTCGGGCATGGGCAAGGCCAGCAGGTGCGGGTTTTTAAATGACTGAGTGCTTTCACTTCTAGGATGATCCATCACCTGGTATGCTGGTCACCTCAGTCTCCCTTGAAATTCAAGTCTCCCAAATCAACCTAAACTGCCCTTCACACCCTGTATATCCTCAGACAGGCCCACCTGCCAATGCTGCTTCTGTACCAGCCATTCAGCTGAGCCCTTAAAACCAGGCAAAGTCGTAGCATCTCTCCACCTGCAACCTCTTCTCGAAGCCTCCTTCCCCTTCACGCTCTGCTGTTCGCTGAAGATGCAGATCCCTGTACAGCCCCCTCAAGAAGAAATTGTGTTTTTCACCTGTGCCCCTTGTGCTACCGTCTACTGAGCAGCCGGTCCTTCCTCCCTTACACTTCAGTGGCTTCGGCCATGGCCTCGCTGTCCCCATCACTCTGGCTTTTCTCATCCAGTCTTGTCATTGACCCCATTTTGTCTCACGGGCACATGGCCCGATACCAAGCCTTCCCATTGGCGATAAGTGCAGCACCTTGGGTAGCTGTTTCAGGCATCTGACCTCAGACAAGCATGGCCTGTCCTGCAGCTCCTTCACTTCAGAATGCGCTTTTCAGCAGCTCTCAGTCTCCATCCTGAATCCTCGAACCCTTTGTGTCCACCGCGCCCTCAGGCCCCCTCTCTCTCCAAATCACCAGCGTCGCTTGCTCTCTACGGGGAACGGAACCAGAGTTCGCACAAGAACCTCCTCTACTCCCTTCCAGTTTCACCAACCTGCCTGCACCTGTATATTCTTCCCAGCTGTCTTATGAAAGAAATTGAAATAGTTAATTTATTTATATTTAATAATATTTGATAGGAGTTATTTACATATAAATTCTAAATCATTTCTAAATTAATATCAATCTATTCTTACCCATACATTAAAAATTAATAATCTTTGTATAAAGTATATACTGGTAAATAATCTAATACATATTTATTACATAAAGAAAGAAAATGTGACTTCTCTATAAGCCCTCACTGCCAGCTTCTGTCCGGGATCCCTGACCTCTGAGCTTCCTAGGAACTTCTCTGGACTTTTCTCTGTCCTGTGTTACCCCTCCTCCAGTTCACCATTATCTCAGGCAATATACTTCTATCTCTTCTGCATTGTTAATTTATTCTTCTGTCCTGGATCATTTATTTCAAAATATAAACATGCCTTTAAGGGACTCCCATCCTTCGTTTAAAAACTATCTCTTGACCATGACCTGGTGACATCCTTTCTCTGCCCTCCTTAAAACTGCAAATCCTCAAAATCATTGTCTCCACTTAATGTGCCATCTCTGCTTTTCGAAGCCTGTTCACTAAAGCCACTCCACTCAGACATCCATTCCTGCCATTCCACCTGCCTTGCGCCTTCTCTGATCTCACTTGTCTTTACCTCCCACTAGCATTTAGACAGTCTCCTTTTCCTGTGTTCTTGAAACTCTGTTTGTTGTTGTTGTTGTTCTTATTGTTGTTGTTTTACCACCAGCCTTCCGAAATACCAAAGTTACAGGATTTCTTCCCAAGTTCAGGGCCGTTCCTCTAAGGGCAGCTTTGCTGGACTCACTTCTGCTAGCCCTCTAAGCACTTGGGTGGTCTGAGGCTTGGTCTTGGTTGTCCTCATTCAGTTACATCGTTGAAATGACATATGTATTGATCTCATCCAGAATATTCTGTGCATGGACTCTCATGTTCAATTATAACTTTTTTTTTTACTCCATCCAATTAAAAGACAGTTAAGCTCTCATTGACGGGCACCCTCAGTTACTTTCTGATGAAAGAGTCAGTGGGATCTGCTACATTCCTTGTCTCTCCCCAGGGGGCACTTATTTATGACATGGTAGCTTGCGTGTGATATAGCTCCTTTATTTCCCTGTGCTTCTCAAACTGGCCTGCATATTCTTAGGCTCCTGGAATGCACTCATCAAAATCATTGTTTATAGGGCTTTCTGTTTTCATCTCTGGGGAGACTATACTTTATTTCCCTGACCCCACACCAATCTGGACATGGGCCTCTTGTCTCCCCTCTCTTCATCAGCCAAGCTCTTTCCTCTGTACCAATAAGACATTTAGATTAGAAATGGGAAGTCACGATTTCTGTAATTCTCTGTCATCATATTTGGTAGACTCCTTTGAGCGTTCTTCAGTTCCTACTGAAAGAGGATGATAACCACGTCCCTGAATGTTACCACCGATTCTTCAGTATTTCCAACAGCCATCCCTTCCTCTTGTACTGCTCTCTCTGGGGACAGGGGGCCTGGCGAACCTGGTGGGATCCAACTCTACACGCAGCTAATTCCTTCATCTGGCACCTCAGTGTGGTCGGCCAAAGAGCATCATTTGGCAAAGTGGATAACCAACTCCGTGAAACACTTTCTTCACTTGGCCTCAAGAACAGTACATTCTTGTCCTCTTCCTCCCCGACGCTGCTTCGTCTCAGTCTGGCTTACTCATGCTTCATCTCCCTGTTATCACACCTAACACCGAGTCCCACAGTCATGCACAAAATGATATACATGCTGTCACAGTGACACAGTCACATAACCAGACAGAGGTTCTCACAGACACTGATAAAGAGTCTCAAAATCACAAGGTCCTAGACACAGAGACACAGGCCCACCCTAGACCTTCAGGCTCACCACCAAGTCCGAGCCTCTGAACATGCCTGTTCCTGCCCAGAGGTTCCGCCTTCAGCCTCCCTCTCCAGCCAGAGTCCAAGCCCCGGGATCCCTTTCACTCTCCTGTGGCCACATGGGGCAGCACTGCGTTCACCTGGCTGGTCCGAGACAGTGTCCACAGCGTCTTGGTTGAAAGGAAGGGGTGTGTCAGTGCTGTCTTTAATTTATAGTCTTATAAAAGACTATAAATAGTCTTTTATAATTTGAGCAATAATTTATTGAACCTGGAGCACTTTTTAGTGAACCTGCATTATTATATCTTTGCCTACACCGGACTCCCATCCCTGATTTGTGGTTTTTTTAGACATCCCTTTGATTATTTGATAAACCTTCTCTCCTGTTTAGCAGGAGAGAGAAAACTGAATACCTTTGCTTCATGTATGTCATTTGGAAATACTATTCCCTCTTCTCCCCGCCCCCCCCCCCCAGTAATAGCGCATTCTTGTTTTTATGATCTCTTTAAATATTATCTTTGCTACTTATCATTTAAATTTGGCTAATTTCATTCTCAGAGCCTTGTGGCACTTCGTGTGGGCAGTTGGGAGTTAAATGGGCACCGACTGAAGTACTCCTGCCCCAGAGCTGTTAACGCCACGGGGTGCCCACCTGCTGCCCTGAGTTAGCTTCCTGGGATTGAGACAGAGGGCCCTGGATGATTCGTCACTGCCACAATTTCTCCGATGTGTTCAGTGAAGGGGCAGCTATGAGTTTGAATCATTGTGTTATTTATCTTCATACTGTAGGTAGATGTTGAGGCAGAGTCCTTGAATTCCAATGATGTTTTTGTCCTGAAACTGCCACACAATAATGGCTACACCTGGATAGGAAAAGGTGCTAGCCGGGAGGAGGAGAGGGGAGCAGAGCACGTGGCCAGTGTGCTCAAATGCAAAACCACAAGCATTCAGGAAGGAAAGGAGCCAGGTGTGTACTGCGGGACCTGGGCCACTGATCGGAACTTACCTTTGGTGTGATTGCTAACCACGTAATTTATTTGATCTGTAAATAGTCACTTTCTAAAGATCATGAGTGGTGGGCAGGGTGGGGGGCGGAAAGAATCCTTTAGCTTCCACAGTGAGTGGTAGTACCTGCTATATTTCAATAATTTCTTAACATTAAAATCAAGGTAAGATATGATTTGTTAATAATATCTGAAAATGCATCAGGTAACTCAGTGTGTCTTCCACAGAGGAGTTTTGGGATTCCCTCGGAGGTAAAAGCAAGTACCAGACCTCTCCACTGCTGGAGACCCAGGCTGAAGACCACCCTCCTCGGCTTTACGCCTGCTCTAACAAAAGTGGGAGATTCATGGTAAGTGTCCAGGGAGACTTTCTGGTGTCGGCTTTGATGCTTTCCAGCCATGTTACCTCTGATTCTCAATTTCCACTCACTTGCAAACCATAAGTGATACTCTTCACCCATCCCAGCTTAGTTTTAAAAGTCAGTGATGTAATGCATGTGAAAGCACTGGAATATTGTAATGTACTATATAAATCAAGCTGCTCTTAAAAATATCAGCTACCTTGCACCGGGGTCAGCATGCACGGGGGTTGGATTTGCTAATCGAATAATTTGATATTTCTTGCTGGCTACAAGAGTGGTTTCTGATCAAACTACATAAATGTTACCCTTCAATTTCCAAGGGGGATAAGAAGTTTCACCATGCTGACTGAATAAAATATATTATGGGATTATTATAATCATGGGACAAAATCACAGAGAGCTACACACGCACCTGCAAATTAACTGAAATCAGGGGGAATGTTTTATTTCAGACTCATTCACAGATTTTGAATTCCAGGTATCTGGAAATAAAAGTGTCCATATCCAAGAGTGGTTTTATACTGGGCTCTGGAATATTCTGGGCTGCAGCCCATCATCTCAGTTTAACTTCTTTCTCTGTTTGCCAGGCTAGGCTCTTGTATAAATTTTTTCGTTTAAAGAACTAATTCCTTTACTATATAAAATTTGATCTAAAAATTTTGTCATCACATCCTGGTGAATACACACTTTATTTTTCAACACACACACTCTTGAAAATTTCCTAAGTATTTTCCCAGGTACATGCTTCCTACAAATAAAATGCTTTGAAGAAGAAACTGCTCAGGTACAATTTACACTTGACATTTATAAGTGATTTGACCAAAAATTAAAGATTTAAATTGTGGGTTGTGATAAACATTTCCTTGTTGGCCACTGCAATTGCTCATCTACTTTTCAAGAAACCTCTGTATTTTATAAACCTGTCATCAGAAAAATGTTGTTTTATTCTTTTGATTGTTAATTTGATGTTGCATCTGAACAACTTCTTTTTCACCATATGTTCCTATAATTTCTTATTAGTATTATTTGCTAATATTGCTATAAATAACATGTTGGTTTTAAATGAAGATGTGTTTTACAAAAATAATACATAGGCTTTCTTCTTAGTTGGGTATAAAAAATTCTATTAGTCTTTTTTTTTTTTGGTCATGCACATATTTAAAAGAAATGTACTTTTCCTCTGCACCTCTTCATTTTCTTGTTTGATATTCAGAACTCCTGCTCCCTTCACAATTTAAAGCAAAAGAGTGTTACTGAAAAGTGTTTCATTTTATCGCCATCAGAAAGTGGTCTTTAGACATGTGGATTCATGTCTAGAAGCAGGAGAACCCACTGGTTAAAAATGCAGCTCTTAGAGCCAATCTGCCTGTGTGATATTACTTACTTGCTGATATTATTTACTGGCTGTGTGACCTTCAGCTTGTTACTTACCATCTCTGTGCTGTAGGTTTCTCATCTGATAAATGGAGCTAATGCTAGTATTTTCTTCATAGGGTTGTTGGGAATGTAAAATTAGTTTTTGTACATAAAGGATTAGGACAGTGCATGGCACAAAGTAAGAAATATTGAAAGTTTTTGCTTTTTTAACTATTTATATGATTAGTAAATACTCTGTAAAAAGATAATATAAACAAATTCCTTGCCCTTTATAAATGGTTAGCTTTTCATTGGCTTGTTTTTTGTTTCTGTACAACAATCTTGGTATCCCATCCATACAGTAGATGCATTGTCGTGCTCAGAGAGCTCCAGATTGCCTAGGGCCTGGCTTATGGAGGCTGGCACAGCTGGGAGGTTCTCCTTTGGCTGCAGGTTGGGTTCATGCTTGTTTTTCCCATGACATGCCCCAAGGGCACAAGAGGGTCCCTGATGAGAGTCACATTGGCTAATATGACATGGCCAAGGCCACAGTCAGCTCTTTACCAACTCAACCGTGCTGCGAAGTCACATGGCAGAGGGAAGGAGTGAAGAACTGGGAACCGTAGTCCAATCTACCACACTTTCCTGAAGATCAGGGAATTTATCTGGAATTCTTTAAAAATATTGAACTTTAATACATACTTGCTGGCACTGGGTGTATTAAACTAACCTTCTGCATTACCCTTTAATGTAAAACTATAGAGAACACAATTTAACCCACTTAAAAATAATAAAACTTTGTTTATGGAATATTAAATTTTATCTTATTGAAAATTGTTGATTTATAAAAGTGACCATACCTATTGATTTTATGAAAAGAACCTTGACCCACAAAATGAAAGGCAATTTAATATCCAGACCATAAGCTCAAATGTGTTGACATAAGAAATGTCCAAACCTGTAGAGAATTTTTGAGTTCTATTGAGTCAAAACTGACAACATAGGCCAGGAGAAGATCTCACATGCTCCTGAGAATAACAGTCTTGCAGCTTTTATGCATTTGAAATTGAGGAGGGAACACAAGGAAGGCTATGTGGAGGTAAGAAAAAGCAAGGTGGTGATGGCAGTACAGGGTGGGTAACAAGATTATGTGCTCTCTTCCTCAATACCTCCTTCTGGTAGTTCAAAGGTGTGTTTACCTGGATACACAAGAATAATGGACAGGGCTGGCTCAAAACCTTTCACTAAAGAAGTTATAGGCCTGGGGCATGACTACCCACCATGACCTCCCCAGTTAGGAATTTATGAGTAGATCGTACTGTGTAGTTACTGTCCATAAAATAGACCCTCCCCTGACCTTCCCCCCACCCCACAAATACCTTTACAGACTTTAGGAAGGCCTCATAAATCTGTGAAACAACTTGTCTATATACTAGAAAAATTACTATTTTACCATTTGGTCATAAAGTTTTTTATATATTTCAGATTGAAGAGGTTCCAGGAGAGTTCACCCAGGATGATTTAGCAGAAGATGACGTCATGTTACTAGATGCTTGGGAACAGGTATCATTATATTTTGTTCATAACAAGAGTGTGTCCTTATAGTTGGGAGCTGACAAAACCTGCTTGGAGAAGTGTCAAGTTTAATAATAAATGGACCTATGGATTTAGGCTCTATTTAAAAGAGATACAACACATTTTGGCAAAAAATAAGACTGACACATATAGCAAGTTGATGTCTTGTAAAAACAATTCCACGGTTACCATCCTTGGCTCTATAATTTTAGGTACTATTTTTCATTTATTTACAAAATTTACTCCTAAACTTTTCATACATTTATATATTCATTTAACTAATAAATGCATTAGCAGGTATAATTAATGTGTATAACAGGGGTACAGTACCATGGGGAGACTGAAATATTCAGAATTTCTCTTGAAATTTGACAGGGAGACATAGGGGACTCTTCCCATAGGAAAGAAACAGACACAGAATAGTTTTGAATCTGCAAAGTATGTCACTATTACGTTTAGTTCTGGATAAAATTAATGGTGATTTAACTGGCACATTTGACGGTTGTTTTTTTAATCTGTCTTTACCATTGTAAATTAACAATAGTAAAGGGGGAAAATAAATATGTTAGAAACTAAATGACATAGAACAATATGAAACATTTACATATCTGAATTTGGTCTGATCTAAGAGTCAACCGAAGTTATTGCTACTTATAGGTCTGCTGTTAATTGCCAAGTCATTCAGGTACAATACCCCTTAGCTTCTTGTTAACTAGACTTATTGTGGTGGTGATCACTTCACAATAGATACAGTACTGAATCAATGTGTTACACAACTGAAACTAATATAGTGTTATGTGCCAATTATACCTCATACTTTTTATGTACATTACCTTGCTGTCATGCTTTGTTCTACGCCCTGCAAGCCAGTATTTCAGCCTTTTCAGTGTGAATTAGAACACAGTCAAAAATAATTTGACCAAAATTTCTCTGCCAACAAGTGACTTCAGAGTGATTTACATATGAGGTCACTCAGGAGAATTTTTCAGCATTGAAGTACCCAACCTACATATTTAAGAAGGAGAAGGATGCATACAGAATATATACTTACAGCAGTTTAAGTATAGCCTCAATATTTAAATACTAAAGGTTATAGCACTTTTACTAAATTGTTAGGGGATATGGTACTCACTAAGCTTCAGTCAGAGGTTCATCAACCTCTAATTTGTGGGGTGCCTGCTAACAAGCTGAGAGTTGTCCCTCCAGGATAAGATAGAGACAATGATTGTCCTTCACATCCCAGGGCGGGGGGTACAAAAAAACCCAGTAAGATGTTTTTGAGAAAATTCACTTTATAAACTAGACAATGCTATATAAACACAAACTACCAGAATGTGAAATCTAGGGGGAAGCTTGTCTGGATACAAGTTCCGTGTCTCCTGGTGAGTGCAAACAGTGAGGAAGTGTCCACACTTGCCCACACTGCTGTGTCCATGTTTCTCACTCCTGGGCTGTTGTGAAGTTTAAATGAGCCATGTGTGGGAAGAGGTTTGTGTGGGATCCAGAACTGAGTTCATGCTCCCCAAGCAGTGTATTTTATTATTGTTTCATTTTTTAGATTTTTATTTGGATTGGCAAAGATGCCAATGAAGTTGAGAAGAAAGAATCTGTGAAGTCTGGTAAGCTAGATATCAATTATCCTGAAAATTTTTATTTTTATTTATTTATTATTTTTTTCTTTCTTAAATGCAGATAGATTTTATTTATTTTTTTAAATGTCAAAGTTAATTATAAAAAATTAAAAAAATTTTAAACCATTATAAAGTCTCAGCAATTAAACCAACATGACACCAGCACAGAAATATCATCAAGTAGATCGATGAAATATAATGAGCATTCTAGAGACAAACGTATATATCTGTCTAACAATATAATATATGATTAAGTTGATATTTCAAATCAATGGGTAAAATAAGGCTTATTCAACAAATAAGGTGCATGGACCACTATTACTTGGAATAAAACTAATATAGAGCCCTATTTCACACATTATACAAGAAATATTCAGGTGAGTTAAAAATCAATATGTAGAATCTAAGGAGTTTTAGAAGAAAATAGAACTAATATTTTTCATGACCTGAAGTAAAATATTCAAACCCAGAAGGTATAAGGTAAATATTGACAATATGACTATATTAAACATTTAACTATATAGTAATATACATATTAAAAAAGTTAAAGGACAAGGAATAGAATAGGAAAGTATTTGCAACACATCTAAAACATGGTTAATAAGGTTTTTTTGTTTTTTTAGGGGAAAAATTTCTACAAACTTTAATCAATAAATGAATAAAGAATACCAGAAAGTTATTTAAAGCTTTTTTTAAAAATAATAGAAATAGGCAAGAAATATACTAAAACAGGTTTAGTTTTAATAAATAGTAAAAGAACAATTAAAATAACATCATTGTCACAATCAGATAAATGAATATTAAAAATATTATCAGTATCAAGTATTGGCAACTCTGAAAGGAACTGGGTATTCATAAAACTTTTTCTTCATCTTAAAGCAGTACCTTTAGCATATTTTGCAGCGCAGGTTTGGTGGAGATGCAGTCTTTTAGCCTTCTTTTGTCTGGGAAACTCCTTATTTTGCCTTCCATTTTAATTGAGAGCCTTGCTGGGTACAGCAGTCTTGGTTGCAGGCCTTTGCTTTTCATTACTTTGAATATTTCTTACCATTCCCTCTGGCTTGCAGTGTTTCCGTTGAGAAGCCAGATGCTAGCCATAGTGGGGCTTCCTTATATGTTATTACCTCTTTGTCCCTTGCTTCCTTTAGGATTCTCTGTTTGTCTTTGATATTTGCCATTTTAATGATGATGTGTCTTGGAGTGGGCCTCATTGGGTTCCTCTTGAATGGGACCCTCTGTGCTTCCTGGACTTGTGTGACTTTTTCTCTCCTCCAGTTAGGGAAGTTTTCCATCATTACCTTTTCAAACAGGCTCTCTATCCCTTCCTCATCCTCTTCTCCTTCTGATATTCTTATTATACAGATATTATTACATTTCAGGTTGTCCTGCATTTCCCTCAATGCCTCTTCATTCTTTTTGAGTCTTTTTTCATTTTCTTGCTCTTTCTGGGAGCTTTTTTCTACCTTGTCCTCCAGCTCACTGATTCAGTCCTCAGCTTCATATAGCCTGCTTTTGATTCCTTCTACTGTGTTCTTCAGTTCAGAAATTGTATTCTTCATTTCCTCTTGTCTCTTATTGATAGTTTCTATGTCCTTTTCCATGCTGATATAGTTTGCAGTAAGTTCCTCGTAGTGTCCCTGTAGTTTTTTGTAATTCTCTCTGAGCTCACTGAGCTTCCTTAGGATTGTTGTTTGGAATTCAATATCTGATAGTTTACTTGCCTCTATGTCATTTAATTCTCTTTCTGGGGATTCCTCCTTTCCCTTTGAGTGGGGTGTATTCCTTTGTCTTCCCATTATTTGTGAGACTCTTCTCTTTTGCTTCTGCTTCTTAAGTTGATCCGTCTTGATTTCCTGACTTTGTGGTGTGAACTTGTCTGGTTGGAGACCGCTGTTTTTACTTTCTAGATCTGCCTCTGATGATGTCAGATTTGACCCTGTCTGACCTTAGTTGGTTCGAGACTTCCAGGAATCTATTGTCTGTGGCCGTCTCCTTCAGCTGTTAATCTATTCACTCTGCACTCAGCAGGCCGCCTTAGACAGCTCAGGGTGGGGCAGAGTTTCTCCTGGAGGTGGGTTTATTGAGTCTACTCACACTGCTGCCATATGGGGGAGGAGTCCACACTGGGATCCCACCAGCTACTCCCTTCATTTTCTCCCCAAAGCCTCCGTCCCCAGTCTCTCCTCAAGAGTCGCCAGATCTCTCTGCACCCCCTTTAGCCAGGGCTCTGCTATCTATGGCTGCCACTCTGCACTTAGCAGGCAGCTTAGACAGCACAGGGCAGGGTAGAATCCCACCTGGGGGCAGGACTATTGGGTCCTTTGACGCTGGAACCGCTCAGGGGGAGTGGTCTCTGCCTGAGCAAGATGGCTCCTGCTGCAATCTGGGGGATGAGTCAGCACCGAGATCCCGCCAGCTACTCTAAGTTCTCTCCCCAAAGCCTACTTCCCCAGTCTCTCCTCAGAGTCTCTAGCCCACTCTGCTCCCCTTTTGCCGGAGACTGGAGTAAGTGGCTGCAAATAAAAATTTTGCATTGGCCCTTTAAACAGTCCTTTGGGTCTCCAGCCGCCTGTCTCTGGCAGAGAGCAACCCTGTTGCTTTTCACAGCTGGCTGTTTTCTGTGTACTTTTTGGGCTCTGGTGCTGTGGGCCAGAGATCCCCACTTTTGGTTTAGACCCTGCTCTTCTCAGGGGGATCCAACTGGCCGTTTAAATATCCTTCTGGTGCTGCCACCCATGGGTGCCCCCCCCCCCACCTTCTCAGGTCTGTACCGCAGTCCTGACCAGTTAGGTTGCACTAAAGCCGAATCTTCTGTCCCCGAGGTTACAAGCCTCCTCTCTCGCTATTGTTCAGTTGTTTGTTCCAGGCGATTTCTCCCCAATTTAATTGTAATTCTAGGTTGGTCCTGGGAGGAGGTCAGTGTGACTTCCACTCACTCCTCTGCCATCTTGATCTCCTGAAAATGTTTAATTCACTTACATTTTTTGTTATAGATAGTAAAACCTCCATAACTGTTATAACCTAGGTTATTTTTTAATTCTTTTTGAATAATGCTGGAGGTTTTTGGTGCTTTTTTGTTATTGAAAACAAGAATAATTATGCCATCAGTATAATTCCGTAAAGTTTGGAATTTTTTTCCAGGCAATAATGAAGCTGTCATAGAACATTCTAGTAGATGAGAGAAATCTATAAGTAATTGTTCATATGAAGCAGTATTTGACTGCTTTGGAGCAAGGAGGATTTAATTCATTACTTTTATTGGAAACTGTTCATTCTATAGTTACTTTAATCAAAGCTAATTAAATTTATGTCTTTGCGCTTCATTTTAGCCAATGTGTACCTTGAGACAGACCCTTCTGGAAGAGATAAGAGGACGCCAATTATCATCATAAAACAGGGCTATGAACCACCCACATTCACAGGCTGGTTTCTGGGTTGGGATTCCAGCAAGTGGTAAACTGATTTTTGTAGGAAAAAACAGACACTCTTTGGAGGGTCAAAGGAGGAGGTTTTGTTTCTATGACTTTAGAAAATTAACCTCAGCTATCTGGCTATTTTTTAAATGCCTAGTATTGGTTTGAAATTCTTTTTTAACTGGATTTTCTTATGTTAGTATTTTTAAATAACCTAAATTAAACTTTTGTTATGGACCATTATTAGCTCTGCTTGAAACTATGCCTTTTTATATGACCTTTTATAAGCGAAAAGCTATGCCAAGCTAGGAGAATTTGCCAGGGAATTTTATTATTCAGGAGCTGCTAGCCAAACTTGTTCTTTAACACACCGGAGAAGACAGCAGTAACGTTTCAGTGGTTCCTCTCCTTCCTATGTGTTGTGTTCAAAAGAGGAATATAGTTGCAGTAAAGTTTGTTAAGATGCCTTTAAAAGTTTGTTTTCCATCTTTAGCCAATGTGACTTTGATACCATTGACTCCTTAGCGTCATTTTCTAAAAGAAACTGTCGTTTTTGCCTCTTTAAAAGCCTTTAATAGCATGGTTCTTTCATGAAAAAAACAATTTGTATTCTTATCCACTAAGAGATGTTTATATTTGACAGTACATGTTTAATATCACTAAAAATGTGTACAAGAAAACTTCACAAATGCTTTAATCATTAAAACACATCTTTTTGAAAAGGTTTTTTGTTGTGAGATTTTATTCAAATGTGATATGTGAGTTAATCACATGATTAATTTTAAGGTTAAATCCTTTTATGCACAAATAAACATAAATGTCAAAATAAACCTTTTCATGGTTACATAATAAGAAAGATTTTAGTCTATGGCCACACCACCCTGAACGTGCCTGATCTCATCTGATCTCGGAAGCTAAGCAGGGTCAGGCCTGGTTTGTACTTGGATGGGAGAAAAGATTTTAATATCATATAGTACATATGAAATCTGAGTCTTGTTAAAAGATGAACCAAGGTATATTAAAACTTTTAAAAGTTTATTTGACTAGAAATCAATTGAAATTAGGCAACGCCAAACCAGCAGGGGTTCAAGGTGAGAGACATTTATAGATAAAGTGGGAAGCCAAGCAAAGAAACTACTGATTCGGCTATAGCCTAAAGTCTATTTGGTTGTTCATGATTGGTTGTCCTTAGGTTTTGATTTTTGTGACCTTGAGACATTTATAGGCTTAGATTTTGGTTTGTTAATGCAGGCCTCCACAGCATCGCAACACCTCAGTCTAATGGCCTCCTTCTTTAATTAATTTAACAGACGCAAAAAACAGGAGTTGGGACAGAAGATGGAACTCCAGTCAAGTAGAAACCAACTTTGGCAGTAGATTGAGGGCAGCCGGGTGAGGAGGGAAGGCTACCCTTCCATGCAATGGGCAGTCTGAGCTGGGAGTGATCTAGGGAATCTCCAGGAAAATGAAGGGCCTCTGTGTGTCAGATCAGGTCCTGGCGTGGGGAAGTGGGCCCAGTGCCACTGTGGCCTAAATGTGAATGGTTTTCTGAGGGCCGGGGGCTTGTGAGGGTAGTAAAGGCAGCCGTGAGAGGCTGTACTTCCAAGGACTACTCATTCATCCAGTAAATATTGATTAGGCATCTACTCAGTGGCAGGTGCTATGCTAAGCACTTTGGATCCAATGTGAATGAAACAGATGAAATCTCACTTGTCATAAACTTTATGGTGCAGAAAGGAGGCCCACAAAAAAATCAGTAAATACGTGTATTATAAAATATTAAAAGTTCTATGGAGGAAAAAATACAAGGAATGGGAACAGAAATTGCTAGGTGAAGAAGGAGGCGAAGTGCAATATTACTAGGGTGGTTAGGGAAGGCCTTGTTAAGCAAGTAACCGGATAATTGGCAGGGGGAGGGAGTGAACCATGTGATCCCACCCAGGCAGAAGGGGCGCCAAGTACAAAGGCTGGAAGTGGGAGTGTGCCTGACCGAACGGGGCTGAAGTCTACAGGAGCAGTGAGATTCCTCAGGGCTCCCTCCTCCTGTCCTCACCACACTAGATTAAAAACAAAATCATCTTAAACAGAACTGCTGTTTTAAGCCCGGGCTGTGAAAAGATTGCTTTCCCAAATGCCAAACACGAGAACTCAGTGATGCTAACACCTGAGGAGACAGCCATGTCATTAGCAAAATCAACTCGGGGAGGGCGTAGCTATTGCTCTGCTGAAATAGTGGGGTGGTCACCAAATTTATCATCAGGTGCAGCAGTTATATGAAGAAGACTTAGGAACCCTACGGAAGGGCAGTTGGTGGAGTGCAAGGTCAAAGATTTGTAAAATTTCCTGGAAAGGGGAAGTTAGGGAGTTGCTGTTTTAATTTCACACCCAGAACTCACATGTCTTGAAGAAACACCCATGACATATGTAAAATCTGTATGGTGGGAAGGGGAACCAGTCTTCCTCTCTTTCTTTAAATTATACTTTTTTTTATGCCATTCTGGTCGTCCCGCTTTTTTCCCTCTGCCCACCTCCACCTAGCCTCCCGCCCCCCCGGCTCAGGCGATCCCCGCGCAGTTGTCCATGCCCTTGGCTAAGCTCTTGACCTCCTTTCACACCTCCCACCCCTCTGACAGCTGTCAGTCTCTTCCTGTATCCATGCCTCTGATTCTATGTTGTTTGTTTATTTTGTTAATTAAGCCCACATATAAGTGAGATCATACGGTATTTATCTTTCACTGACTGGCTTATTTCACTGCGCATAATAATCTCCAGGTCCATCCATGCTGTCCCCAAAAAGTAAGAGCTCCTTCTTTACTGTTGTGTAGTATTCCATTGTATAAATGTATCACAGTTTTTTTATCCACTCGTCTGCTGGCAGGCACTTGGTGGATTATAGATAGGTTATTGTCCTATGAGAGTGTGTAGTCTTAAAACTCAAGTTACATGTAAACTTGCACAGAAATTAGTCTTTTGAACTAGTGTGGCTTCATTTTCATTCGGAAATGTGGCTTCATACAGCCAGTTAACAAATATAAAAGTTTCATAATAAAATTTCTATCATAGGGGATGGAACTACTGCTTATTCATTTTTAATATGGAACTTTTAATATGGTTTCTTGCCCTGGCGGGTATGGCTCGGTCAGTTGGGCATTGTCCCACAAAGCAGAAGGCCGCCTGTTCAGTCCCTTGCCTGGGTGTCAGGCTCAGTCAGTCCCCAGTCGGGGAGCATGAGAGAGGCAACCGGTCAATGTTTCTCATGTCGATGTTTCTCACCCTCTCTTTCTCCCACCCTTCCCCTCTCTCTAAAAATAACTAAATAAAATCTTTTTTAAAAATTAGACTTCTTTCTTCATTTTGATTTTCCTTCAAGATTTTGGGATTAAAAAAAAACAAAAATATTGATATATTGAGTCCTCAGCTACAAGCGCTCTACAGACCTTTTGCTGCTTCAAATACAATAGCACACTCATTTTTGCATGACATTTATGGCTAGAAAACAACAGAATTTAGTGAATCCAGGAAAACCAAGTGCTAATCAGAAATAAGTATTCTAGTCAGAAGTAGCACATCTCAGGAATTTCAAATAAAGAATCAGATTATATTATGTTTGAGCACAAAGCCAGGAAACAAGGAACCTAAGTGAACTATTTTATTGTCTTAGCTACTGTTTGTTTCTTTTGTTTCACAAGACCATTAGAGAATTGACTTCAAAATAACATATATTAGGATATTCAGAGGGATAAAATAAACATACATATTTGGCTTTTTTAAATGCACTTAAAATATTCATTGAGAGAAAATGGTCCATAAAACAAATTTCGGTAAATTGAAAGTATTGAAATTAAACAAACTATGTTCTCCAATCATAATGGATTAAACAAGGAATCACTAAATATTTGGATAAAGGAAAAATCACTAGGGAAAGTAAAAAATATTTTTAACTCTGAAAATTTAAAACAGCCCACCAAAATATGTGGGAAACAGCAAACTCAGTGCTTAACAAGAAATTTATTGCATTAAATCCTAACACAGATAAATAGGCCTCAAGTCAGTGATCTAAGTTTCTATCTTAAGAAACTATAAGGGCAAATTAAACCCAAAGAAAATGGAGAGACAGGGTGATGACTAATATAGACTAATACAGAGAAGGGGGGAAAACATAAATTGCTAATATCAGCAATAAAATAAGTTTCACCACAGACCCTATGGACACTAAAAATAAAATTAAAAAAATAATCTTATGCTTAAACACTTGGCATTGATGAAATAGGAATATTTATTGGGAGATAAACTACTAAAGATAATTCAGGAAGAAATTAGATAACCTAAGTAGCAAGGTACACACATATTAAAGAAATTGAATTCACAGTTAAACACCTGAAAGAAAAGTCTAGGCCTAATTGAGCTTTCGTGGTGACTTCTATCAAACGTTTAAACAATAAAACTAATTCTATACAAACTCTTCCAGATAATAGGGAGATGAGAGAAAATTTCTCGACTCATGTACGAGACCGGTGTTACTCTGACCAAAATGAAACAAAAGATTGTTATAACAGAAAACTATTGTACATAACGGTATTGCTCAAAACATTGATGTGAAAATCTTAAAATGTTATCAAATTGAATCCAACAATACATAAAAATTAAAGGGATTTTGTAGAGTAAACGGAGGCAGTGTGGCTTCCTCACTCAGGTGTCTGGGTAACTAAGGGAGGTAGTTTCCCATCACCTCGAGAATGGGCCTCAGAAGCAGTGTTCGCATAGCCTTCATTCTGGGTCTGAAAAATGCTTCCCATAACCTTGAGTGAGCTCGCATGTGCAGAATCACGTTTTGTTACCTAATGTTTGGGCACCTTGCTAGCTTTGTCTGTATTCAGTATTTAGGAGGTAGGGACTCCCCACTGAGGATGCAGGGCCATGACAGGGGACAGGGGACATGTATTGTGACATGCAGACACACACAGCTTGCAGCATGCGTGGATTGCCCACCCTTGAATAAAGGCATGTCAGACATCCCGACGGCTCCACGACTTTTCTTCTGTCTGCTTGAGTCTGGAGTGGACCTACCTGGCCTTGACAGGTTGCAAGACAGGTTTTATCCCAGAAATTCATTTAAATATTTAAAAAATGATCAAGAAATCTCCATTTTGACAACCTGAAAGGAAAATCACATGAACATCAACAACATTCATAATAAAACACAGAAAACTAGCACTAGAATGGAAATTCCTTGATCTTAAAAGAGATACCCACAAAAAAAATACAGCTGACATCATGTTTAAAAGAAAGCCAAACTTTTGCCACTAAAATCTGGAACAAGATAAAATGGTCGTTCTCATCTCTTCCACATTTTACTGGAGGTCTTAGCAAATCTATCAAGGTGAGGTTTCTCAACCTTGGCACTGCTGACACTTTGACAAGTCTCTGTTTGCCCTGTGCAGTACAGGATGCTTAGTATCATTTCTGGCCTCTGCTCACAAGATACCAGTAGCACCCTTCTCTCCCTAGGCCCCACGTCCAGTTGTATCAATCAAAAATGTCTCCAGACATTTCCAAATGTTCCTCAGGGGAGAGGGAAGCAAGCTTGCCCCCTGTGGAGAACGACTTCAGTAAGGTAAGAGAAAGAACTAAAAGACCTGAAAATTGGAAAGGAAGAAGTGAGTACTCTTGGTGGAAGTGATGTGGTCATTAACAGTCTTTGAATGTTCCCAGGTGACTGCAATATACAGCAAGGCTAGAGGCCTGCTAGAGTCTGTTGCAAATCAAACACGGCTCTCTCCAGCTCAAGACGCCCCCTCCCTTCACCAGCCCGGGGGCATTCTTATCCAGGCATCCCTTGTTTTATTGCGCTTCACTTTATTGCGCTTTACAGGTGTTTCATTTTTTTGCAAACTAAAAGCAAGACCCTTCACCTGCAAAAAGATTATGACTCATTTTATCATGTGATACTTGCTTTATTGTGGTGATCTGGAACCACGGCTGCAATGTCTCCAAGGTATGTCTATGTTAAGAGCTGACCCTTGAATAATATGAGGATTAAGGGTGCCGAACCCACTACCACATCTGCCTTCACCCTGAGTATTTTTGATACAAGGTTGGGAATCTGTGGTTGGGAATGCAAAAATACTGTTTTTGGTATGCAGTTGAATTCACTAATGTGAAACCCCGTGGATACTAAGGCCTGAATGTATTACGATATTTATGGGGGGAAAATACATGTAAAATCAACCCCCCCCCACAGTTCAAACCTGTGTTGTCCAAGGGTCAAATGTATTTTCATATACAAGTATAGCAAAAACTCTCTTTCAGACACAAGAGCTTGATACCTGGTAAAAGACCTCTTTCACTTAAAAGCCCTGTGTATGTCTAACCCTGGCCTCAAATAAAATTTGAGGCAGTGAATAGTCTGTTAAAAAAATACACATCAAACACATAAGATTTATTTTCTGTTTATTCTAGAAATAGATTTTTATTTTAAAAGATTAAGGATGGAAGTTATCTATTTGTATATCTCTTCGAGTTCTTTAAAACTGTGTTCTGCCAGATGAAAACAAAATTTGATATTTTTTAAAAAATACCTTCAGAGGTGTGCACATCCAAACAACACAGTAGAAGGCACTCTGTGTCCATATTAATGAAAAAAGACTTCGCTAGTTCCTGAAAACACTGAGAAACAGTCATATTTACTTTTATTTTAGATTGGAAAAGTATAGTGATTCTAGACAGGTTAGGTGTCGCTGTGTTTCTTGTCTAGAAGTACTTTATATTGTTCTCCAATTTGGTGTTCAATAGAGTGCAATCATGTTCATTTTATCATATATTTGCTACATGCCAGGCTATCCTGATACCATGTGTATCCTGACATATATGTCTGTATATGTATCCTGGTAGATGTGCTAATGCTGGTGAAACAGCAGAGAACAGATAGTTAAGGGTACCCTGCCCTCATGGAGCTATAGTCTCCATGTCATGGAAGAGACAGAAAAGAAGAAAATACTCAAGTACATATTCTGCCATATAGCAGTGTTATGAAGAAAAATAATGTCAGAGAGGAATAGGAATTATAAAATGAGAGACTCTATTTTAGATAGGGGAGTCCCCTCCAAGGTGACATTTGGACAAAGACCTGAAAAAAATGAGTCTGTGATGGTTAATATTATGTGTAACCTTGGCTAGACCATTGGATGCCCGGGTACCTTGGGAAACAGTTTATCTGGGCCTGTCTGTAGAGGTGATTCTGAAAGAGATTAGCAGTAAAATCGGTGGGCTTTGATCAGTCTATGAAGAGCCTGAAGAGAAAGGAAAGGCGGAGAAAGGTTGAACTGGTTCTCTCTGCCTAACTGCTTCAGCTGAGATGTCAGTCCTCTCTTGGACTGTGACTTGCCATTGGCTCTCCTGGTTGCCCAGCCCCTTTGGACTCAGACTGGACTTTACATCACCGGCTGTCCTGAGCCTCTAACGTGCAGACAGCATATTGTAGGACTTCGCAGCCTCCATAACCAGGTGAGCCAATTTCTTGTAAGAAATCTCATTTTATATATACACATAGCCTATTAGTTTTCTTTCTCTGGAGAACCATGACTATGACATGCAGAGCTCTGGGCATATCTCTGGGGTCGGACCAGCAGAGCCTTCCTTGCATAGTGATAAGAAGCTGCTTGGCTTGTTCAAGGAATTGTGAGGAAGTAGTGTGGCTAGAGTAATTGAAAGAGAGGGAGAAGGGTGAGAAATGAAGTCAGAAAGGTCATAGAAGCACAGACCAGTGGACTTTCATTTTCCCTCTGGGTGAAGCACGGTGGAGTGGCATGATTTGTCTCACGTTCTGACAGGCTCATTCTCACTGCTGAGTTGAGGGGAGACTGCAGGATCGCAAGCCTGGAAGGAGACGCCTGTTAGGAGGCTTTGGTTATATCCAGGCAGAGTTGATGGTGGTGGTAAAGAGGGACTGGATTCTGGTATGTTCTGCATATGAAGCCAATAGGAGGGTAGGGGATTTGATAAAGGGTGCATAAAATAGGAGAAATCTAGTACCACAGGAGTTGCCATTTACTGAGCTTGGAAACATTGTGTGAGGAGAGGATTAGATGGGGGAAACAGGAGTTGACCATCTTTGCGATGCTTATCCTGTTGGAACATCAAATGAAGTTGTTGAGTAGGCTGTTCAAGTTCAACAGAGAATTGATGGCCAGGAACATATACGTGCTATGAGTTAGTGTATAGATACATTTAAGGACATAAGGGTGGATGTGATGACTTAGGGTATGAGAGTGGATAAAGAAGACATCTGAGAGGATGACTGAGTCCTGGGAATGTCTTGTCACGTGTAGGTACAGGAGGTGGGGAGGAGCCAGAGAAGGAAATTAGAAAAAAAAATCCTAGTGAGACAAGATAAAAAAGGAGGGAGTCCATGAGAGAATGCTTTACTGAGGTGGTTGACCCTCTTCAGTCACAAACATGTAAGATATAAGGAAATAACCACATGTGCCTTTCTGATAACTTCCTAATGCAACTCAATATTCTTGCCAGTGTTCTAGTGGATGCTTATGGAGTATTTATCACCAAATTGTGCATTACCTAGTAATTTTTAACCAGCACCAATTTTGCTTCTCAGGGGACATTTGACAACAATGTCTGGTGACATGTTTTGTTGTCACAACTCGGGGATATTTAGAGTTATTGGTATCTAGTGGGTAAAACCCAGGGATGCTGCTAAATATCCTACAGTGCACTGGAGAGCACCCAGCGACGACGGATTAGCTCATCTCAAGTGTCACTAAGGGCAAAGCTGAAAATCCCTAACCTACAGTAACTACATTTCAAAAAGGAAATAAAGCAGGGTATTACCACAGAGAAGTTTTTTAAAGAGCAAACTAATATAACACCACATGATAAGACAGCTGCTTCATTTTTTTATATAATGTTTCACACAAAACCAAATAAGGTCTATGAAGTAATAAACTAAATTTGCCATAGTCTTATCATCATAAAATAGAAACTCTTTACATAAGACCTAATTATTTAACAGATATAGAATACATAGGTACAGGTATGTGTGTAAGATGACATTTAAAAAATTTTAAACACTATAATTTTGATATTCTATATTTAAAATTGATATTGTTGAATCTCAGTACTCAGTATTCATTTCCTATTGCTACTATAACAAATTTTTCCAAACTTAGTGGCTAAAAACAAAATAAATATCTTGTCTTTTAGTTCTGGGGCTCAGAAGTCTACGGTGGGTCGACGGGGTTGCTTGCATTCCTTCTGGAGGCTCCAGGGGCAGAAGCCCTTTCCTGCCTTTCCCAGTTCCTAGGGACCTTCTAAATTCCTGGGCTTGTGGCCACTCCTCCCATGTTTAGAGCTAGCCGGAGGCATCTTCAGAAATCCCTTTCCCTATCCACACTGCTGTGTGACCATCGGTAAGATCTCCTGCTCTGATTCTGTCTACCCCGCCTCCTTCCTTCTCTTATAAGGGTGCTTGCCGTTACAGTGGGCCTCCCTGGAGAACCCTTTATAATGTCTCCATCTTAAGATCCTTAATTGAATCAAATCTACAATGTCCCTTTGTGGTGTACGGTAATATATTCACAGGGTCCAGACAGGATGTGGTCAAGAGGGGCTATTATCTTCTCTACTGCCCTGGGTGAAGAGGGGTACCAAGAAACCAGTATTCTAGTTGGCTGGCATATTGGGTAAAACTGATAACCTGAGAAGCAAATAGACGTTCCCATTCTCTTTCATCAATTCCTCCTTCAGCCTAGACTCTCATTTTTCAAATAAAAAAAATATATAATTGTAACGGGGCAGGGGGCGGGCGGAATCTTGTCAGCACTTCTTCTCTTCTAACCTTTACAAAATCACCAATCCTGTCCAACCTGACACCCTTATAAACAGAGGCAGAAAGAAATGCCTCATGCTGGGCTCATGTAAGGCAGCTGCTGTCTGCACAATAACAATAACACTACCTGAAAAACCAAAGTGTAGGTGGGACAGTTAAGGAGACAGGGGAGTGGGGAGGATATATCATTTGAGTTCAACAAAAACTGAAATATTTTGAACTAGAGATCGAATTGTTTTAATCCTGCCTGGAGGATATGTTTATTGATTTTTAGAGAGATAGGAAGGGAGGGGTGGGGGGGGGGAGAGAGAGAGAGAGAGATCAGTCAGTTGCCTCCCTTACAGCTCCTGATTAAGAATTGAGCTTGTGACCTATGTATGCCCCTTGACAGGGATCAGACCCTCAACCTTTCGGAGCCCAGGATGACACTCCAACCAACCAAGCCACCTGGCCAGGACACTAAAAGTCTAACTTAATAAAATAATTCAGAGCTTTGGTTTTTGAGTGGCATTTTTCCGTTCTCAGCCACAGGATACCTGTGAATTGTACGGATTTGAAGATCCAGCAGGGACTTTGCTACATTGTTAATATTCTCAGTGGGCTGTCAGTGAGGTTAGGCAGCGGGCTTCTAATGGTGCATAATATTCAACCCAGGTTTGAATGAAAAGAAGCATTATATGAGATTTTTGACTTCTGAATATAAAAGTGCTTCTAAAAAGGTCATATTTTATAAGGTCAAGTATTTTACAGTAACTTTTATCGAGGGCACCAGAGATAACATCTTTTTTTATAATCCTTGAATCTTCTGCTCATTTGAGTCTGCGTTTTATCTTTTGTTGTAATGTTTCTGGCCCCAAGAGGTCATCAGTGACTGAAAGCAGCAAATTTGCATAATGCTTAACTGTCCCTGTGGAATCCACATAACCCCTTCTTTATGTTTCCATGATGATATTCCTTAAGAGAAGAGGTCACTGCCGGACACAGCGTATTTCTCAAGGAATTTCATAGATGATGCATGGCAGCAGATTTTTCCATATTTCAGCACCCAAACTGGCACGAGCTCAGAAGAGTGTGTAGGCAAAAATAGCCCCAGAATAATGAATACCCAATTTTAATAAAAAAAGAGTTAACAAAAAGTATGAAAATTATGTTCTATTTTCTTATAAGGATTATAGTACCCTGTAGTTTGTGGAAATATTCTATGATTCTAAAATTTCCAGCTCTGTGGGTTATTTAAAAATGTACTTTGTACTTGTTGGCTTTTAAGATAATTATTAAGTGAGACCAAAAAGGAAAGGGTGTAATTTTCTTTAATTTTCTAGGTATGTTTTCCCCCCTAGAAAGTAATCTGTTCAGTCTTGGCAGAACGAGATCCCCTCCCTGGCATCTCTGCAACAAAACCTATGAGCCAAATATAAGGGACAAATTACTGATGCTGTCGGATGTCCTTCATTTTGTCTGAAAGCATTGTGGTCGGTTATAATAACAGCGCAATACTAAAGAACACTGTGTGGTATCTTTTAAAACAATTTTTTATTAATTAATTTTGGAGAGAGAAGAACAGGGGTGGAGAGAGACACATCGATTTATTGTTACACTTACTTTTGCATCCTTTTGTTGATTCTTGTGTGCGCTCTGGCAGGGGATCGAACCTACAACCTTAACATAACACGACAATGCTCTAACCAACTGAGCTACCCAGCCAGGGCCTTGTGTGGTGGCTTGATAGGTCCTTAAAATAAAGAATTTCTGAAGGTCTTCTAAGCCACCTGAGTGACTTAGTAGATCACATTCTGTGTGTCCCTGGCAGCAAGGTGTGGTCATCTGACTGAATTCTGGCAAAAGGCCTTTGAGTTGTAAGGACAGGTATCTAGTCTCTTCCTTTAAAAGGAAACTCTTAGTCCTTCACTTTTCTATTCCCTTTTCTACTGGCCTAAAAATGATGAGCTCCAATAGCCACCTCGGGCCCTGGGAAGGAAGCCTTATGTAGAAGCAGTTGGCAGACCTTCTGAAGAATCCTGGCTCCACCATTACTAATTGGGCCAGTGTATTAGATAAATCACTTAATTACTTTTCTATTTCCATTTCCTCTATTGGTTAAGAATGCATTTGCCCACCTACTCACCTTACAATCCAAACATTAAATGGCCTTCACTGGTTAGTGTGGGTTCTGGGGAAAAGCCAGCACAGCTGCTGGTGGTCAGGAGGAGGTGGCTGAGCAGCTAACCCAGGTTACGTCAAATTAAAGAGAAGGAGGAGACTGACGAGAGCACAGCACAGCTCAGGACAGACAGACTGTGAAGGCGAAGGCTGTCGAGCAAAAGCAAAATAAACAGAGATGTCAGAAGTGGGTATGCTGAAGAAAGAAGTTATAAGCCTAATTGCAACCTTGGCGGGGTGGATATGGTGGCAGAGGGAGGGAATGGGGATTTTGGGAGAAGCCCAAGGATTGAGTAGGATAAATAAGGTGATGATGGTGGTGAGGATGGGGAGATGGTGAAGAAAACTGAATGCCAGAAACTATTACCAGCTTGAAGTACTTTGTGCTCAATGAAATTTGTTATGTATGCAGAGGTGGGAAGTAAAAAATGAAATGAACACCTATGCAGAAGGTAAGGAAAATTCCTTCTTTTTCAAAGGAACAAAAAAAGAGCCGCTTTTATAAGAATATTAACCATTTTATGTACTCACCTTTTGCTTTAGCACATGCAGTCTCCCACCATCAAACACATCAGCCAGTTTTGATTTTATTGCACATTTCAGAAAGTACAATGTAGAAGTTTAGAGAGGTATTCTCTCTAGCTCTGAAAAAAACTGAAAGACTAAGGACAACTCTTTTAAAGAGCAGAATGCATTGCAAATAAAAAAAGTAGTTTTACTGAGTAGCAACTTCATGCTGATAAATAGTCAGAATATTCCAAAGATATGACACCTAGCTTGAAAATGTGTAATTTCTGTATGTAATTTGGGAGCTAAAATATTGTCCCTAAATATGCATGCTATTTTCCCCAATGTCCAAAAAAAGCAAAGGAAGAACAAGTTATATTAATGTAATATCTATTATCCATTCTTTCCTTTTTCCTTTTAGTACTGTAACAGAAACCCCCCTGAGTGACTTAGTAGGTCATATTCTCTGTGTCCCTGGCAGCACAGTGTGGTCATCTGACTGAATTCTGGCAAAAGTCCTTTGAGTTGTAAGGACAGGTATCTACTCTCTTCCTTTAAAAGGAAACTCTTAGTCCTTCACTTTTCTGTTCTCTTTTCTACAAGCTAAGAAATGAGAGCTCAAACAGCCACCCGGGCCCCTGAGAAGGAAGCCTCATGTAGCAGCAAGTTGGCAGAGCTTCTCTACCATGACTGGATCTATTTATTTAAAGATTGATTGATAAAAAGAATAACTTTCCATCTTATTTGACCCTCTGTATTTTGAAGTCTCTTTTTAGAGCAGTTCAGCTTGTACCCTAACTAATATAAAAACTGGTTATCAGAAATGGAGATTTACACAAAAATGTTCTAACACGTGTGGCCCTGCCTTAATGTGAAGAGTAAGTAGATATTGCAGGCTGGGTGGGGAGCCAACAATCCTATTTATGGTAAAACATTCAAATAAAGCTGTTACCAGGGGTAACTAAGAAGGCAGAACAGATCCAGCCTGTTCCTTCTAGAAAGGGGTTAGAAAATTCAGAAAATGAATAGGTACTGGCTGTTCCTGGCAGCTTTTAGCCATGCCCTGTAAGAGAGATGAAGTCAGACAAGAATGAGCCAGTTCAAAGCAGAGAAGGGAGATATAACTCTGCTCTATCCTCAGCAGGACGCCTTTAATCTAAATTGACTAAGGATTAGTACCTGGAAAAGACAACTGTTCTCTGTAAAAAAATGACAGTAGATAAAGTTGTTACTCCGGACATTTGCTCAAGAGACTTCGTTTAAATACTCCCAATCAGGCATGTATGCCAATCCAAAATCAGACTAAGGTGTTTTCTAACTGAAGGGAGAGAGGGCTGATAGCATTGTCACTTATATCCAGATAAAGCCTTTGGTTGTGGTTTGTTTCATATACAACTACCTAGAACCAAGGAGACAAAGAATCAACTATGTTTTTGAGCAAATTATTGCTAAAAATCTTGGAAGTCTGATCTACGTAAGTTTGTGGTTTTTCGAACATAAAGCATCTCCTAAAATCTTAACCCAGCAGTAGCAGAGTTGAGAAGCATGTGCTACATTCAGCTCAAAACTTAGAATCTGTCCATCATCCCATCTAAAGCAGAAATGAAGGGGTGTCTCCCAACATGCATAGTAGATGTGTCTCAGGGGATCACAGACAGAGAAGAATATTACAAAGGAAAAAGCCAGGAAAAACCAAAAGCACAATGGGACAAGGGAGTTCCCCAGAAAACAGAGACAGGATTCCATGAAGAAACTCACTCCATTGCTAGTGAGGGGAAGTCTTTGCAATTTCTGCCCAGCAAGATTTCAGCCTTGCTATATACAGGTAGTTCTGTGTGTTTACCATTCTTTTCTTCCCCAAGTACAAATTTTCATTACAGTTATCCTGGTTCCATTCCACCACTCTATATTAGTGTATTTGTTTGTTTATGTGAGGGAACTTGGGGGTTGCGGGAAATGACATGAAATCATCATCAGTTTATTGGCCACAAAAACCAGAAAGAGCCTCATCAGGCCTCATGGAGAGAACTTTGCATCATGTAGAGATTCAGGATTTTGGGTTAAACTGAATTAGACTCTACATTGTTCACCCTTGAAATAGAGATGTGTCCTTCATGAAAGAAATGAGATAATTGAATATTGTACAATTAGGTTATGGTAGAAACTGCTGAATGTCCCCTAGTAACTTGATATCCCTAAATTCCTTTGAATCAAAGAGCCTACCACCATTTTAGCAAAATTGTGTTTGTTCAAGTGGAAATGAAATTTCTCAGCCTCATTTGGAGCTGATTATGATCACATGAATCAGTACTGACATTTACCTAATAGAATATTTACTTAAAAAGGAATCATTTTGCTACAGGAGCTTAACTTGTTTTTTAAGAAAGATAGCATTTCTCCTGCATTCAAATGAATGATATAATAAGTCATTTTACTATTTCTGGGAATAATAATAGAGTGCAAAATAATAAAAGGCATTATAAATATATTATGAAGCAAGTTTAATATATTTTTTAAGGCTAGTGAGGAGGAAATGGTTAAGGAGTACCTTTTCATAAAATTAGTTAAGAGGAAAGTTAGTAGGTTAATGTACCTTGTATTTGACTATGCGTGTGTAGTTTATATACTGGCTTTTTCCATCTCCGATTTCTAAGCATATAGTAGGTCCTCTGTTAATACTTATTGAATGGCAATCTCAAAAATGAACTAAGTGGCAAGATAATAAAGAAGAATGTTATGAGAGCCTAAAATGTTTATTCAGTTGTGTTATAGATTATTTTAACCTGTCCCCAAAAGGAGAGAGAATAAAACACAACTATATAGTTTCTGAATACATCATAGCAAAAACATATACACTCAGAAGGCATGAAAGAAAAACATGATACAATTAACTACATGAAAATATAAGACAAATATAGTACCCAAAACCAAGAAATTTAGAAACTAATGTGTAATATATAACCAACATAATAGTTACACAGATACTAATTTCTTTTATTGAAAAGGAACTCCTACAAATCAATAGTCAACAACCCAATAGAAAAATTGTCAAAAGACATGAAGAGACAGTGCACAGAAAAGAATGAAAATGACCAATAAATATTGAAAACATATTATATGACACTCACAATTTAATAAATTCAAAATAATACAGAAGAATCATATTTTGTCTATTAAATTGGCAAATGTTAAAATATCAAAATGTTACTGGTTGTTAGAGTATAGGAAAACTTGTTCACAAATATACTGTAAGTGGCTGTATAAATTGGTCAAAACTTTTTTTATCTATAACAAAGTATTTTTGTAAAGAAAAAATACACCGGAAACATTATATGTTTATCAAATATGCACTAATCTAAAATCAAAGACATTAAATTGGGTACTTAGAGAAGAGAGAGGGATGTATTTGTTCTTAAGCAAGCTAATATGTTGACATCCCTTGAAACTGATATTTTAGCATATTTTTATTTATAAAATGATTTTATTTATTTATTTTTAGACAGAGGAGAAGGGAGGGAGAAAGAGGGAGAGAAACATCAATGTGTGGTTGCCTCTTGTGTGTCCCCTACTGGGGACCTGAACTGCAATCCAGGCATGTGCCCTGACTGGGAATCAAACCGGTGACCTTTTGGTTTATAGGCCGGTGCTCAATCCACTGAGCCACACTAGCCAGGGATATTTTTCTAATATTTAATGAAAGGCAAAGGAAAGCAACAGATCCAGATCTATTAGCAGAGATCAGTCTCATTTCTCCTTTCTGATCCCAAAAGTTCATACTCTCCTCAATCCATCAGAGTCCTGCCTTGAAGCATAATTCCTGGTATTCTCATCTCCTCAAATAATTTCTTACACCACTTATTTCTAACAGACCTGGTAAAAAGAATTGCTTTCATGTTGTATTTTTGTAATGTTTGACCTTCAGCAATGTTTAGGAACCCACTATAGACATTAAGCATCTGTCCACCTGGCTTATGATTCAGTCATGTAAACCAGTCACTTTCCAAAACTAAACGTTATAAATGTATATTCTTGTATAGAGAAATAAGCCCTTCTACCAAAATAAATAAGTTAATATTTACTTTGAATTACAATTTTTTAAAAACCTAATAGTTACTTTAAGCCTAATACATCTGAACTGGGTTTGAATTTCAAAGCCTGCATATGCTCAGCATATGTAGAATGACCATTCATTCCCTGTTGTCCCTGGGTAAGACAAACAACCCATGAGAGAGAATAAAAAGTCGTTTAAATGCATTTCACAAAGAATGATATTAAAAAGCCATTAAATCTATAAAACATGGCTCAACCTTAGTATTCGTTAGGGGATGGCCAATATCAAATATTTAACTTGGCAATGCCAAGTAAAAAAACTGGTGAGGATGTGGTGCAATTAGAACTTCCATCCACTGCTGGCAAGAGTATGAAATGACATATTGGTTTGAAATGTATTAAAGGGAACATACACAGGCATTTCTGTTAAAATGAACATGCACCGGCCTTATGATCCAGGAATCCTACTTTATGGTACATACCCAACAGAAATGCATACAAAATTACATCAAAGGATATACTGAATCCTTAAGTGATAAATTTCTTTTTTGCATTGGCAAAGAATTGAAGATACTGATTAGTAATTTCATTGTATAATGCAATCACTGGAAGACAAATCAAAGGTATTATTTTCCCTTGTGTATTTCAATTCCCGGTTCTCTCTTTCTCCTGACATGAAAAGCAGTCTGCTGCTGTTCGACAGCATCCGTCCCCCACTAAGATGTCATTTTCAGTATGTAATTGACTGATATTTGCATGTATTTTATCAGGTCTCCATCTCTTCAGAATAAAGATTTCTAATATATTTTTTCCCTAATTCAAGAATAAGAATTCAGTAATCATAATGTTCTTTGTTTCCTGTGAAAATGGGGTCTTTTAATTTAGTTAACATGAAAAAGTCCCTCTGACGTAGAGGAATTATTTTTGATGTTATAATAAAAACAACACCTTTATTTAAAGTGCTTGATCATAAAGTGATTTTCCATTATTTCTGCACTGATTGCAAACAGTAGTAAATTAAAATCTTATTCCTACAAGTTTACTGACTCAGTCTAAAGCTCGAATAATTCATTAATTAACATTAATGTTGATGTTATACAAATCATTCTGGCTAATTTCAGCTCCTAGGTAAACAAGTAAACAAGAATGATTTAATTTCTGTTTTCCTAATTATCTGACGTTGGCATTAGCTTGTGGCAGATCTAGAGCTGGAATGCATTTTGTCAGAGCTTTCCTCCCAGGCGACGAGTGAGAATGGAGTGAGGTCAGAGGAAAAGATGAGTGGGGACAAATTTTCATGGAGCACTGACCCACCAAAGATGCTCTGGAAGTTGAAATTCTTATCCATCTCCCTTTCCAATGAACTAGAAACAGCCGCTGAGTATGGGGTTCTCAGGTGTCACAATACCTTTTGGAAAACAATCTTGCTCCGCATTTCGAGTTTTGGTAGGCGGAGCCGATGGCAGGTTGAGTTCAGAGGATGGGATGAAACAGGGAAGGTAGGCAACTGAAGGCGGGCTGACTGTCTCCATCGCATCGTTTCAGAGGGGCCTGGTGTTTGGAAGGAGTGGTTGTGAGGACAGGCGGTTCCAAGACCCACTTGCTGGATCTCTCTAGCTTGGTGCCACTCCCTCCTTTTTGCCTTTGAGGAGTCCCTGCAGTGTTTATATCTATCCTTTCATTTCTTTTAGATAAGAGTGCCCCAAAAGAACAGATGAAATAGGAGAAACAGAAGTCATAATTGCTATGGAGTATGAAGTGGGTGGAGCTGCTGTATTTTTTAATTCAGGGGGTTGAATGAACACAGGCACCGCTCTGCATATGCTTTTTGAGAGCATGTTTGATCACTTTGTCTATGGATTGAGTCCACTTCTCTATGGATGGTAAACAGTGGGCAAGTAAATGCAGACTTGGCTGTATTGAAACACCACCTTTAAAAAGTAGAAGCCGTAAGTTAGGTGGCTAGACCTGTCTGTGGAGTCAGAAGTTTCCCCAAATTGGTGATGCCAGCGGTGGCAGTAAAAGCTGTGCTAGAGATCATGTGTGTTTTGGTGTGGAGAATAATGCCACCATAACAGTGCAATATTAATAAAAGAGATAAACTTCAAAATGTGTCCATGGTCATCCTGGGGAAGAAAATGGCTTGAATAATCCATTGTACTGCTCCATAACCTAAAGACAGGTATCATAAGTATCATAATTACAAATCACTGTCCCCACTCTGAACCACATTTAATATGTTGATAGAGCCATGGTGATCGGCTATGGTAGCAACTCCTAGCCATAGGCTGCCTCCTGAAACACATATAGTCCCTCACTGTACACAGAATGTTTAACATGTGACCTTGGGGTTTTTAGCTATGCAGACTGCGGCATGTAGGTGTTGAGTGCTCACTATGGCCTCACTCATTCAGTATCAAACAAAATCAACAGCAGCAAAGTTCTCAGAGCAGAGATATTTATTCCCATGTTTGGGCCTCACATATTACTTCCTGGTAGATTGGCTGCTGGGCTTCCAGAGGGTTCCACAATGTGGCTATTGATGCCTCTGTTGTTGCTGCTTTGGGGGGGTGCCCATTTATAATACATGGCACACAGTTAATGCTAAAATCTGCAGGCTATGGGGCAAAAAGAGAAAGGGTTTCTGGGTTGTTTGTAGCTGCTTCCACCTTCAGTGCATTATAACAGGATTAGTGCTGCTGAGCGCAGAGGGCAGATTTGGCAAGCGGTGGCCATGTATATTTATTTATACACTTTATGGCTGTTCAAGCACAGTTGTCTCCATTTTCCCTCGACCACTACCCTCTGCCCCACTTGTCCCCACCTCCGACCCTCAAACCTACCCTCTTTGGTTTTGTCCATGTGTCCTTTATACATGTTCCTTGATGGGTGATGGCCAAGATTAGATGGGAGAATAATACTTCCCATTATTATTGAGTTTCCCAGGCAAATGCTTCAGGGACAGAAGCTCTCAAGACCAAGAGAAAGCATTGGTTGTCCAACTGAAAGAGTAGGTCCTGATGGTGTAAGCCTGGGTGGATCGAGGTGCCTCGCAGGGCTAAAGTAAAGGAATATTTTCTTTTTCTGAACATCTGTAGCCATCTCTGAATATAAAATATCCTGAGTACCAGGGTGTACACATACCCTTCTTCCTCTTGTTTTGTCAAAGAGAAATTACTTTTATTTTCTTATTATAAAAATGTGATCTAGTGCCCTGACTGGTGTAGCTCAGTGGGTTGGGCATCACTCCACAAAGCATAAGGTCACTGGTTGGATTCCCAGTCAGGGCACATGCCTGAGCTGTGGGTTCTGTCCCTGAATAAAATATTCAGGGAGAGGCAACTGATTGATGTTTCTCTCCCTCCCTTGCTTCCTCCCTTCCCCTCTCTCTAAAAATAAATAAATAAAATCTTTACAAAAAATGTGACCTAGTTTAATTGCTCCCCACTCCTGTAATCTCAGCATAGTAATGCAGCCCAAAGAAACAAAGACCCAACTCAAGAGAGCCTCGGAAGTAGCTCTAAGGTTTATTTGGGTTCCTCTTGAGAAGGCAACCAATGGGGATTAGTATTTTAGAACACAGAGCAAACCTTCCCCCAAATCTTCTACTTTCCACAGAAGCTGCTCATTTTTCCTCCTTTTTCTCATTCTCTTCCCACCCTCCCCGCCCTCAACTTCAGCCCAAATTCTGCTCTTAGTGGGACTTTCCTTTCCACCCTTCAACATGGTCAAGCACAAAAATGAACAAACAATAGCTTGCTGAGCTGACAAATGATAATTCTGCCCCAGAAGGGAAGAAACAAGGGAGAATTGTAAATCATGTAAATTTAATTGCATCTATTTTGTTGCTGTCACAAAGATGGTTAAGTGCTGTATTATTTCCTCAGAGCTGCTGTAACAAATGACCACAAACCTGGTGGTTTGAAACAACAGAAATTTATTCTCTCGCAGTTCTGGAGGCCAGAAGTCTAAACTCAAGGTGCTGGCAGGGCTAGGTTCCCTAAGAAGACTCGAAGGAAGAACTGTCCTTTGCCTCTTTCAGATTCTGGTGGCTCCAGGCAATCCTTGACTTGTACCCACAAATGTTGCATTCCTTCTTCACAGGGCCTCTCTCATTATAACTGCTTTTCTTATAAGGGCACTTGTCTCTGGATTTAAGGCCCACCCAGTTAATCCAGGATGGTCTAATCTCAAGATCCCTAATTATATCTGCAAAAACCCTTTTTCTAAATGAATTCATATTCCCAGGTATAAATGATCTCTTCCACTCAAATTCTCCTGTATATGCACAAAGTAAAAGCCTAGATGGATCTATATCTTCCCCTGTTATGTTTCCTGATGCAGCCCAGAGTAGAGGCTAGTAAAAGTGGTTGAGCTGTGTGTGAATACAGGTAGCCTGGCTCCACAGACTACGCTCCTCACCTCTATGCCCAGGACTAGCCAATGTTCCTAAGTGTATAATTGCTTCCACTTGGTGATGAAAATCCCTGCTAACCAGACCTGCACTAGATTTTGAAGGAGCTTTTCCCTAGAAAGAATACAGAATATGAGTCAGAGCAGAAGTTAAAAGATATGAGTGCCTTCCTACGTCAAGATCATTTCACTCTGCCTCAGTTATATCACCACCCTTCCTTGTCTTTGTCCGGAGTGGAGGGGAAAGGCTGGGACGCCTTGAGAAATCCTGAGCCCGCAAACGGTGGACCGTCTATGTGTTTCTCTCTCAGACAATAGGAAGACTGTGACCTTGTAGCAGTTTAGCGGGAAGAATGTCCTTGAAAGCTTTTAAAGGAGGAGAATGTGGATGAAGTGAGAAAGAAGAATGGCTCAGAATTTCCCTGAACGTGTGGCTTCATGCTTCCGGGAGGCCGGGGCTGCTGCTAACCCATGTTCAGCCTGAATGAAAGGGGCTGTGTGTCTCTCTCCACCTTCCCCAGAGACAAGCCTGCCTTCCAGCCTGGCTTTCTTCTTTCCGCCCTTCCTTTCTCCCTTCTTTCTTTCCTTATTCTTCCTTCTTCTCTCTCTATTTTTTTTATGTAAACTTCTCCTTTGCAAATTTACTTTTCTAGACCTTTTTTAAAGCTACTTAGTCAAGCAGTTTTTGATAATTAAACAGAAATACCCAAACAGAATATATCACCCTTATATGAATGGGAAAAGCTACTTTATTCATCATCTCTTGAGGGAAATCTACTGAAGGTATTAAATGAAGGTTATTCCCTAAAGAATGTTGGTTCTACCTTGAGGGCATTATGCTAAGCCAAATAAGCCAGATAGAGAAAGATAAATACTATGTGGCATGTGAAATCTTTTTTAAATAATGGTAGGACTCAGAGAAACAGAGAGTGGTGGCTACCAGGATCTGGATGGGAGAAATGGTGAAATATTGGTCAAAGGGTACAAATATCCAGTTATAAAACTAACAAGTTCTGGAGTAGATTAACAAGTTATAATATACAGCATGGTAATTTAAGCTAATAATACTCTAGTATATACTTGAATGTTGCTAAGAGAGTAGATCTTAAATGTTCTTAACACACACACACACACACACACACACTGGTAATTATGCCATGGAATGGAGGTGTTAGCTAATGCTATGGTGGTATTATTTTGCAACTATAAATGTAGCAATCAACACATTACACACCTTAAACTTATACTCTGTTGTGTGTAATTAGTAGAGCTAGGGGAGAAAATAAAATTAAGGGAGAGGGAAAAAAGAGAGATATTGCTCTAGGTTTGGGAGCAAATATTTTCCCAGGAAAATCCAAGAGACCTTCCTCATATCAGGGTATGTGATAAATTTGGAGGAAATTATATAGAATGTTTACATAATGGTTTATTTACAAATTGACTTTTAACTTCACTTACACTTTAAAGTCATTCTTTGTTTCCATCATTTTCACAAACTTATGATAGCTTGTTCAAAATATAAATGCTTCACCACAAATAATGTCATCATTCAATGGTGTACATCATTTATATTAGTAAAATGTTAAAGTTGTATATTTTATTCAGAGATATAGCTTGTTTTCCCAAAGCATATCCACTGATGGCTGGCTCATTTAGAATGAAGTTAGCAAATATAGACTCTTTCTGAATCATCTTAACTTCCATTTTATATTTCATTTTTTCTTTAATTTTCAGAAAGCATTAATTCATAAATAATTTGTGTAGATTCTGAGCTCGTGTGTAGCCAAGAGTGAGGATTTCTGTAGTAAATCATCAGTACATGTTGTTAGAGAATGAGAAGCAAAGAACTACAGATTTTGGCGCTGAGAAAAAAATTAGGCCTGAGAAACATGCAAAGAGCCTTTGCTTCTTGTGGAACTCAACATGAAAATCACTATGCAAGAATTTCTTAGCTAAGTTTTATCAATATTGACCATTTTTCTTCCAATATGAGGAATAATTTCACTAAGATAATGACATATCCAGCCACTTTCCCTGCATGTATTTCATTTAACATACATTTATTTAGTATCTGTTAAGTGTTAAGACATTGGAAAATGTGAAAGGATGTGTAATAATATTTGAAAGTTGATGTTGATCTTTCAAAATGTGAATAAGGCTTCAGAACGTGGAAATAAAAGTATTTGTTCTAATTAGAAAGCCTTCATTGCCAAGGTATGTGAGAGAAGTATTAGAATCTCTCTTTGATCCATTACCTGATATATGCTTTAATCATAATCCTTATACTAGTCATTCACTCATTCAAAGTAACTAGCTCTATTGAATGTCATTGATCTATTTTATGTATACTCACATTTTAAGGATGATACATCTGTTAACAGTGAAACAGAAGCAGATGCTAGAAGTTAGATGTTGGTGTTTGAATTTGGCTAAGAAAGAATTTAGAGCCAAGAATTCTCTAATGCAAACAAATTATTTAGAAAGTGACAAGAAAGTGAGCCATCTGGGCTGCATGGGCTCAAGAAATAAGTTACAGAGGTAAAAGAAGGGCCCTTGGAGCTTTGGAGGAAGAAAAGGAAGATACATGCCTTGAGGGAAGAAAGGGGGAAGAAAAGGTGTAGGTGTGCTCTATAGAGAGAAAGAGTTCACACTGGGTCCTTCATCTTAAGGATTTTTATCTCGTTTCCAAAGATGGGATTTTAGGCAAGGTCTTAGGAGAGGATCTCAGGAGAATAGTCATCATCTTTCCAGGTGTGTCCTTTCAGGGTCACTGTCTACTGATTGGTTGGCACCAGGGCAGCGGATCATTAGTCAATGCAGCTGGTTCTGATGTCAGCCATGGTGTCACTTGGTCTGGTTTTGCTGCTTTTCTGGGCCTGGAGCTAAAATACAACTGAAACCTAGATGTCATCTCTAGTTTAACCAAAATTCTGTCTCTGTGGCCAATTGTTCTTAACACTATTTAGTGCTGACCAGAACCTCATTGTTGAGGGCTTATATATGAGTAATATGAGGCTATTATTCTCCAGCCCCATTGTCCATCCTCTAAGGGGGTCTACCACATGACTAGGGACATGCAAAGTGAGGAAAGGTCAGGAAAGGATCTTAACCACATGACCAGAGATACGAAAGGTCAGGAGATCTAAACCACATAGAGATATATATGCTAGGGGAAAAAAGGTTACCCTGGGGCAAGGTCCTACCCTATAGTCCTTGTTTTCCAAGCTTTTCCCATTGGTAGGCATCTGGGAATATCCACCCTGCTAAACTTCTGTGCCTGGCCTATTGTTTCTGCTCTGCTCATGCCTGTCTAACTGCCTACTATATCGCATCTAAGAAAAATAAGGAAGTAGCCCAGGGAAGAATATGCCAGTACCATGATGGGGCTGGGATGAGGGTGGTATTATTAATAACTAAAATTGATCTATCTCTTATGATTCACATATTTCTTTTCAAGGATGTCTGTGTTCTAATTTCTTGGGTCTCTGTAGACTGTACTGAATATATATATAATATATATTATAACATATAGAATATATATAATCCTTTCAATTTCTATCATATTCAGTTTATTTCATATTCATTCAACAGCCTATATTGAATGCATATACTTTGTGTTATGATCATGCAGTCATGAGCAAAATTGACACAGTCTAGTGGGAAGGTCTGAGGATTTAAGAGAAAATTATACCACATTTTAAAAAGCTAGTCTTGCTGAGAGTACATAGGAAGATGAGTTTGGAATTTGAAGCACCGTGGGATAGGAGTGGCTCAAAGAAGACATTCTAAAAGTAGTGATATTTAAGCTAGACTGGAGGAATAGGTAGAAGTTAGACAGGCAAATAAGAGTTAAGAAAAATTTTTCTGGGTGAAGAGAGTAGTAGAGACAATGACAAAAGGACTTGCTGGAGAATGTTTCATGTTTCAGGAATTCAGAGAAGTTCCTGTGGAAAATGCTGTTATTTAGTCAATGTAATTTTTACCTCTTTCTTAGGAACAGAACACTGATTTTGTTCACAGGAGCAAAACAGCCAGATTAAAAGAAACATAGACAAATAAACAAAAAACTTCATTTTCCTGCTCAACCTAAAGAGAAGGGTCATTTAGCAGAGTTCTGGCCAGTGGGAAATGAGCAGATGGTTAAGTGATTTATGAGTAGGTTTTGCTCTTCTGATATAGGTGTTATCTCTTCTTCTGTGTTGCTTCCTCCTTTGTCCCCTATCTGGAATGTGGCTACATTGCTGGAGGTGAAGCAGCCATCTTATAACCATGAAGTAACAGAGGAAGAAAGCTGTGAGCTATGGCTGGCAATATAGGAATGTATACATCCCTATACATTCCTATATATAGGAATCTGAGGAGTCTGGGAGGTTAAGGATTCCTTGGAGCCTCTTTTCTAGCCATGAACTGTCTACCCCTGAATTTCTTCATATGGTAAATAATAACAATAATAATATCACCACCCCCCTTCAGTTATTCAGGTCACTGCTTATATGTGGCTTGGTTGGAATCGCTAACAGAGACAGTGCACATGGCTGTATGAAAATTAAGGCTGACAAAGCAAGCAGGAAGCAATGTCAGTGAGAGGCCTTCAAATGTTAATGAGCTTAGACTTTACCCTTGGAGACTGTGGGATACAGGTAAAAGATTTTAGCTAAAGAAACCAGTAGCCAAACTTGTGTGATTGAAAGTTCACCTTGGCTGCAGAATGTCCTGAAAACAATGTACTAGGGGGGTAAGGATGGAGGCAGGAGCACCGATGAAGCTGGAGGCCATGCAGACGTGAGATGGTAAGAGCATAAGCTAGAGTTGTAGCTTCGGGGATGAACAGTGAATAGCGAACAGAGGTGCTAAAGTAATCAATCAGTAGGAAGAACTTTGCAAATGATTGGATATAAAATGTGAGAAAAATGGATGAATGAAGGGTGATGGCATGTTTCTGGTTCAGTGAGCCGGGAGGATGGTGTTGTCATTCCATGAGGAGGAGGGGCCAGCTTTGAGGGAGTTTGTAATGCCTATGGGATGTCCCTGTGGCTATGAGAGCTAAAATGTTGGAAACCCAGGTCTCAGCTTCCAGGGTTATCTAACCTTTTGGCATCTCTGGGCCACACTGGAAGAAGAAGAATTGTCTTGGGTCACACATTAAATACATTACAAAACACAATCACAAACAAACCTCATAACGTTTTAAGTAAATTTACAATTCTGTGTTGGGCTGCATTCATACCCATCCCAGCCTACGTGCAGCCCATGAGCCACAGGTTGGACACCCTGGTAGGCAATATCTCTAGGTAGAAGATATAGATTTGGGAGTCGTCATCATTTAGATGATATCTAGAGTCACAAGAAGAAATATGGAAGCCCAAGGAGACATATAAGGGAGAGAAAAGGTGAGGTCAGGACAAAGTTTGAGGAATAACAACATTTAAGAGATAAACAGTAGGGAAAATAAAGCCTTCCAAGGAGTCTGAGATGAAAGGGCCAAAAAAGGAGAGACAGAAGACAAAGACTGATATCAGAGAAATCTGGAGAAAAGTGGGGTCAACAGTCTCAAAGCTGCTGAGGGATCAAGGAAGGTAAAGTCCAAACTCTCTGTTAGATTCAGCTCTAACAGTCCTTGCTGACTTCTGTGAGAACAGGTACTATGGAATCTCAGGGGCTAAAGAGGTGAGATTATAAAGAATACACGAAACCCTTGAAAGAAGTTTGGCATGGTTTTTGGCTGAGCAACCTGTAAGCCAGGCTCTCTCTGGCTTTCCTGCATGTTCCAAGAGCTACCGAACGTCCTTATCCAGCCCTTCCACTAACTAACTAGAACTGATTTCATTGATTGGGAGATATGAATCCTGACTGATACATGCAGACCAAAATGTTGGAGGTGAAATTTTCTTGGGGGTGGGGCACGGGAAGAGATGTAGCCGCCTCTCATTCCGACCTCAGTGAGGGCTGTGGTTCCAGAACATTAGTGGATAATGCAGAAATTTCCATGATCTCACAAGAGTTCCCCAAGTTGCCTTAGCAACATTTATCTAAAAAATGTGAAAAAAAAAAACCCAAAAGTTTCTCCTTTCCATGTGTGAAATGATTTGTTATTTGAGCTCCTCAGGATGGAAAAAGAGAAATCTGGTATCCTGATCCGTTTTTAAGTCATTTAGAGTTATGTTCCTAGAAGAGGCATACGAGAAACGCAAAGCAAATTTAAACTTTAGTGTTCTATGTATTTTATTAACCTTGCTTGGGTTTTGTTTTTTGTTTTTTAGAGTTTTTGTTTAGGGCTAACATCATGAAGGGAAATTATAAGTGTTGTGCTCTACTATTGCAATGGTTAAAGAGCATACTGTATTTCTTTTGCATGTTTTTATAAATAGGTATCGTCATGCATTTTATTTCTTCAGATACTTGTGCAGTGCTAGCAAGGAGGCAGTGTATAAATATGGTATATATGTACTCATATACTGTGTCTTTGCATATGTGCATGTTTAATTTCCAAGACATAAATATCAGGCTGCCGAAGAAATTCATATACATAGCACTGTCTGTGTTTATGCCAAAGTTTTACCAGTCTCATGGGTGTTCAGCTTGGTAAGGAATCCAAGTGTTCAGCCTGGATGACAATGTATACAACACAGCTGCCAAAACTGAGATTTGTGTCTTTATCCACTGGCGCTGTGGTTTGCCAAATATCTTTGATTAATCTGTGTTTAGTCCACTTCTTTGATGTTGTAGTAGTGCAATTTTTATACTTTATTTGGAGTGGATTATCTCTGAGATGAAAATACAAAATGGACGCAAAACCCCTGAAAGGCATTCTGTTGTTTTATGATGTCTCTCGCATATGTAGCTGGAGATAGTCAACTAGTATATGTTAATTATTTGCTTGTCAAACAGTCACTCTGCAGATGACCAGATATTTTGACACAAAACCTCAAGATCTATTCAAGGCTGATGATATTTTCCCTCTGAAGTAAAGGAACTATAACGAATTTAGTCAAAATATTAGTTCTTCTGAACACAACGTGAATAAGAGCCTACATATCTATCCTGAAAAGCATGAGTATTGCAATTTTTTTTTTTACCTCTCTAATGTGCTAGATTTAAATATCCTTGTACATGGGCAAGTGTGTAAATCTTTTTAAAGGAAATGTGATTTACTTGTATGAACTGATTAGTTTTGGAACCATTGCTATCGCCCTCCTCTTTTTTACCAATTTAATGATTTTTTGTATAACCATCATCAAAATCATTTTAGGACATTTTTATAACCCTTAAAAGAAACCCCATACTCATTAGGAGTCACTTCCCATTTATACCCCAGTCCTCCCCCTTCCCAGCTTTAGACAACCACCAATAATATACTTTCTGTCTCCATAGATGTCCTGTCCTAGACATTTTATAGAAATAGAGTCATACGGTATTTGGTCCTTTGAGGCTCACTTTTTTCACTTAGTGTAATGTTGTCACGGTTCATCCATGTTTTAGCATGCATCAGCATTTCATTTATTCTATTGCCAAATAACTTTTGTTTGTATAAATACACCACACTTTCTTTATCCACTTATGCATGTTATGGACATTTGGGGTGTTTCCACTTTTGGGCTATTTTGAATAATGCTGCTATGAATATTCACATCCAAGTTTTTGTGTGAACATATTTTTCACTTCTCTTGGGTATATATACCTAGGAATGGGGTTGCTGGCTTATATGGTAATTGGATGTTTAACCTTTTGAGGAACTGCCAGAGAATTTTCCAAAGCAGCTGCATCACTCTGTATTCCCATCAGTGGTTGCATACAACTTTTAATATAAAATATTTTTATATTCTTGGAATTTATTAAAACTTCTAACTTCATATTCAATAACATACTCTTTAATACTTGAATAAAATTTAAACAAATGAAAATGTTTTAATAATTTGAAAACTTTAGTTTCAGATCCAAAATATTAATAGGTATTTGATTTTAGAAGACTAATTTTTAATATCCATTTCTCCAAAGAAAATCTATTTTTTGCTTTATTACATACAATTATACTTTGTAAGTTTAACATGAGTTTCAAGTTGTGTATGTACTTCAGAAGATCCAGTTACAGTCTGCCTTTCATTCCTGCATTACAAACTAATCCAACGCCACCTCTAACCTCCTTATTTTAAATAAATCAAAAGTCCATGTAGTGACAGAAAGTAAAAAATATTAACCATATCCATCATTTACAATTTTCTTTTTTAATAGAATATACAAAATTCTTAATATTTTCCAGGTATGTTTATTTCCTTTTTTTTTAACCATCTGGCCCCTTTCACCCATTTCTCCCACCCCATCCCCACCTCTGACAACCACCAATCAGGTTGCTGTATCTATGAGCTTGGGTTTTTTGTTTTGTTTTGTTTTGTTTCAGTTTTGGTAGGGGGTAAGGACAGGTGGTTGTTGTTTTTAGATTCTACACATATGTGAAATCATAAAGTATTTGTCTTTCTCTGTCTGACTTATTTTACACAGCATAATGGCCCTTGCGGTCCATTCATGTTGTTGCAAATGACAAGATCTCACTCTTCTTTATGGCTGAATAATATGCCATTGTATATGTATACCACACAATTTCTTCATCCATTTATCCATCAGTGGATATTGAGTTTGTTTCCCTATCTTGACTATAGTAAATAATGGTACAATAAACATGGGAATGCATATATCTTTTCAAGTTAATGTTTTTGTTTTCTTCAGATAAATACCCAGAAGTGGAATTGCTAGATCATATGGTAGTTCAATTTTTAATTTTTGAGGAACCTCCATACTGTTTTCTGCAGTGACTGCTCCAATTTATGTTCTTACCAGTAGAGCTTGAGGGTACCCTTTTCTCCACATTCTTGCCGCCACTTGTTATTTATGCTTACCATTTATAGCTTTAAATAAATAGAACTAAGAAATAATTATAACTTTATTCTTAGATAAAACATTACATTTTAAATTGATCTTTCTATACTAATAGTTTAGCAACTATTGTTCTTATGGTCAAATTTTAACATATACATACACATGCATCTGTAGTCATTTCAAAATATTCTGGTGGATCATTTATACTTTCTCTATGCATCTGTTTTAGAATGAAATTAGGTTACAGTATGAGAGTAAAATGGTAGAATTCAGTTCTATTTTGCAGTCTAAATCAAAAACTGTATAGATCAAAATTACAATTGAATGCTACTTGTCTTTGTAATTAGTCATTACATAGCTTTCTAATATTTCAGCTTTTTCTTGAAATAGTGTTGCCTTTTTTTATTTAGTGTTTTAGGGTATCTTTTTTTAAAATTGATTTTAGAGGGGGTACAGAGGGAGAAAGAGAGGGAAAGAAACATCCATGCAAGAGATAAACATTGATTGATTGCCTGTTGTAAACACCCTGACCAGGGACTGAGCCCACAAACAGGATGACACTCCAACCAGCTGAGCCGCACTGGCCAGGGCAGTGGTTAGGATATCTTGGAGACAAGTTAGATTTCAGAATTATAGAAATATTTGAGAACCTGTCTTAGTATAACATTTCTATCTAATGTCTTAAACTATGATTTAAAACAGGGTGATATCCCAGTCTGAATATCTGAGTAATTTAATTTTTAGGTTCCTAAAGAAGTATGTCCCCTCTAAGTTTAATAAGGAATCCTTCATACTTTCAATTTATATCACAGTAAATTACTATTCTAAATAAAATATAAAGACTCATTGCTTTAGCATGTGATGATTATTGGGGCACTAAGGAAACCCCCAATTTTCTATTAAAAGGCAGTTTTCTCTTTAAATAGAAGATGGCAGGGCAGCCCCCCAACACTAGTTATTTTCATGTGAGGGTTAAACTTTAAACTTATTTCATTCTCTGATTTTGAAACCACATCTGGATATGACTTAAGACCATAAAACCCTTTTGGACTGAGAACATAAATTCGTTGCCAGCTCTCAATACATTCCAGGCTGACAGTTATTAATCTTTAAATATTTTATCCTCGTGACAAATCCTACATACTGAGGGATTATTGCACTAAAAACGGGAAATGTACTTTTAAAACAAAGACGTGATGCTCTTCCATATTGTTTTACTGCCCTAATCTGTTATAGTGGAAACTTTACGAAGAACCTTTTCTCCTGCTTCCTGCTCCACATCCCGGAGTGAGCCGGCATGTGGCCTCAGGCCCAGCCCTCACAGGGCGCAGCCAAGTTACATCTCCAAGACGCTGGCCTCGTGCCCTCAGCAAACAGGTCGTTTAACCTCAGGGGCCTCAGTTTCTCTATTTATAAAACCAGAATAAGTGACACACACCTTGTTTTCTGTATGAGGCATCTGGAAGATAACTGTTAAATAAAAACTCCTTTTTAAATAAATTCATTTACTTAACAAATACTGATATAAAAATGCAAATGACTTATCAGATGTCAAATTTAGGATTCAGTTTTCTCATTAAATTACTTGAATATAGACAGCAATTTTAGCTTTCTCTTTAATGGAAAGTCAGAAATTGTGAAGTAACTTTCCTCAGTTTACCTGGTTAACACCAGACATACTCAGTACCTTAAAATAATTCTTAAATCCTAATTACTTATGACTGAAATAATGTTGAGTCAATAAATTTTGTGGCCTTCAGGAGGCTAAAAATAAAAAAACAATATTAATAACATAAGTAAAAAATAAAATAATATAATATATAAAAGTCAAAATAATAATAAATAAAAATGATTGTTTTATCTAATAATTATTGATGTTGTGCACAGAGTAACTTTATTCTATGCCCCCCAAAAAAACCCAAGAAGGAAATGGGGCACAAAGACTCTAAACACACTTAATTTGTTAATTTACTCAGTCTACAAATATTTTCTGACTGCCTGTAAGTTGTCAGGTGCTGGACTGGTTGCAGAACATAACGAGAATTAAGTTTCTGTTTGAGTTTTCCTATAATCCTGTACCACCTACAGAGGGCGCCCTTCCCCCTTCTGTCAGCTGGTTCTGTTGTACTCACAGCACACCCTTCCGGTGAAAGAAAGACCCATCTATAGGCAACCTAGCAATACTAGTTAAACGTAGCTGAACAGAAGGAACTCTTTCCTCAGCCTCCACCCATGCCCTCTTTGAGTTCTGAAAACAAAGATCGCAATATTGATACACACTGGGCTGGATTTCCTACAAAAATAGAGAAGGCTTCTCCCCTACCAGAGCCTACACAACTCTTCTTCTGACCCCCGTCTCTTGGTACCATCTCTTCCGACCCCCTCCTGACAGCTGGAGAATTGTATCAAGTAATTCAATTTTTAAAACTGCTATGCATGTGAAGACACAGGCTTTCCTCCAACTTTCTGCCCTCCCCTCTTCTCTAGTAATCACACCTATCTTGCTTCTATGCCAGAAACTCTGGAACTTTATCCTGGACCTGCTTCTATCCTCAGCTTCAATCAATGATTTCCAGCTACTTCTCATGCCAGAAGCTTTTAAAGACCTCACCCCTGGTAGTCTGATTCAGTAGATCTCAGTCAGAAAACCGTAAAATCTTTTGACCATAAATTAGAGTTGTATTTGTAAAAGACCAAATATTATCACCAAGTGTGTTATTAAAACAAATATTTCAATGACAAAAGAGATTGGAAGCTAAAAAGTTTTAGTCATACAGAAAAATAATTTTTCCTGCACCAATTTTAAAAAATGATAAAAGCATGGCTATAAAATAGATACAAAATCAAACACATCCATATATGACTTCATATGAGTTCACCTATGATTGCCCTTTCTCAACACCAGAACTATTATTAGCACTGGGATTCTTATTCACAACTTACCACTTTAAAAAACTATTGACATAGGAGGCACAAAGCCACACAAAGCAGCTGTTGCCCAAGAAAACATGGTTTATTTTAATGCAGGCTGCTGGGCTTCCAATCCCTGTTTTCCTGCTACGGTCTGTTCATGATAGCATTATAATCAATGACAGTTTGTAGCAGCATGAGAAAATCAAAATGTCCTCCCTGCTTAATCAATTATGATATATCAAACTGTAATCTAAAAATTCCAACTCTAACAGAAATCTCTGCATTAAACAAACACACAAACTGACCTCACCAGATGATTCCGATCATAGCCTTGAAAACCAATGGGCTAGATTATTTTATATGTATGCACCTCAATCACCACCACTTCTACCTGCATACTTATTTCAGACTTGATATCTTGTCTACCACATTGATTTCAACTTTGGGCTTCCCACTGTTTATTAATGGTTCCACTATTTTTCTAGTTACTCTGGCTAGATACATAAAAGAGCCATATGACATCTTCCTTGCATCATGTATCTAACCAATGACTAGGACCTGACAATATTCTCTCCAAGTTATTTAACTCCTGTTTTACCCTTGTTAAAGCGTTTAAAAAAAACCCTACAGGCTCCAAATGGCATCAGCTATTTAGCTATGCTAAAACCCACAATACCAAACCTTCACTAGAAATGTAATTTCAGTCTACCAGTCTGGAATTTTCTGGCCTGTACCAGAAAGGTAACCTGTCATGTAAGCCCTCTCCACAACCCCCAACGCCACCACCCCGGAAAAAGAATTGATCTTCATGATAAAACCCTTGCTGTTTCCTTCCCCCTAAAAAAATGTCCTGGTCTAAAAATAATCATTTTTTTCTTTTGCTAAAAATATCTATAAAAAAATAAAACAAACAAACTCTTAGATACAGAGAACAGACTGATGGAATGAGGGTTAGGAGGCAGAATGAAAAAGGTGAAGAGATTAATAAGTAGAAATTGACAGTTACAAAATAGTCTTAGGGGTGTAAATACAGCTAGGGAATAGAGTCAATAATATTGTAACAACTTTGGTGTTGAGTGGGCGCAAGACTTATCAGGGGGATCACTCTGTAAATTATGTAAGTATCTAACCACTACTCTGTACACCTGAAATGAACATAATATTCAATTCTAACTGTTATGAAAAATCTTCAAAAATTAAAACAAACAAGAAAAAGTTTCCATTGTGTTCAGTCCCTCAGACTGCCCTTCTAGATGCTAGATGGGATACTGCCTAAGTCATGAATCACTTCAGAAAGCCAATTTAATCTTTAAATTTACTCAGTTGAATTTTGTGCATTAGCACCCTCAATCTATTTTCTTTTTTTAAAAAAAGATTTTATTTATTTATTTTCAGAGAGAGAGGGGAGGGAAGGGAGGAAGACAGATAGAAACATCAATGTGTGGTTGCCTCTCGCACACCCCTTACTGGAGGCCTAGGCGCAACCCAGGCATGTGCCCTGATTGGGAATTGAACTGGCAGCCCTTTGGTTCACAGGCGGGCACTCAATTGACTGAGCCACACCAACTGGGGCTAGAGTATGGAGGCTCTTTACATTAACAGTTTATTGGGTTAGACTTTATAACTTCTGCATCACAGCAGAAAGCTCATTTAAGTTTTTAAATATTCTCCAGAGGCAACCAAAGTATATTATTTATAGAATGAAAAATGTATTGATAGTTAAACATATGTGACATACTTTGTCTTCTTTTTCTTAATTAATCTTTTGTTATCATCTGTCAAGAACAAAGTTTCCAATAAAGCGTATTGTTTTTCATCAGTACATGAGAACTCAGAATCTAAGCAAAATTTCTACCTTGTAATTTTGAAATAAGCTAAAATCTAAGGTTCTTGTAAATTGGAAATATAAGGCAATGAAAAGTAGTTTACTCCAACACCATTGTACACACACACACAAAGATACACATATGCACACACCAATTAGAGTAAAGATTAAGTTGTTTCTAAATATGTGTTCCAGTACTAGCCTACTGCTCTGGGAGATATTTGTGAAAAATTTTTAAGTGAATTAATAAATAAGTAAAATGGGATTAAGAGAGATGTGATACAACTTTCTTTTCTCCTTATTTTCCCTAGGATATTAGGCCATAGTCTTTCTAAACTGTTTTAATAAAATTATTTAGTAGGTAGCTCCTTGCAGAAAGAACTAATTTATTGTTTGTTTGTTTTATATATACTTGTATTCACAAAGCTTGTTCGTTGTTAGGAATTCTTTAATACTGAGGGAATATTTAAGACAACATTTCTAATATGTACCATTTTATTAGATTTTTAAAATGTAGTTTTGTCTTAATTTAAGCATCCAAAAGTATTATGATATCAATTCTATTTTGATTAGTAACAAATTCCCTCACTAACTATACAGGTGTTTGGTTTAGATTAGGATATTTGAAATTAGTTATCTAATCTTTTATTCTGTGTTTGACAAAACAGGGAGCACTTGTAATTTTACTTTACTGATGATTCTGATTTGGCAGGTCTGTAATGAGGACCAGGAATTTATATTTTTACAAGCACTACCAGGTGGTTCTCATTATAAGTCAAGTTTGGAAAACCAGAAGTAAAGGCAGAGTTTCACAGAGTCCCTAGTGTCTCAGTCATTTTTTCACGGTGACTGAGGCCAAAAGAAATACATTCAAGCAGTATAGATAGATGCAGACTCCTTAATAGCTGTAATTTTAAAAGGGTCCAACAGATGGCACTGTGCTCCCCTCAAAAAGTTAAACTATCACGGAATCCCTGAGTTCCCTGAGCTCCTCAGCAGTTGAACTACAGCCTATAGGGAACATTTTCCTGGCATGGCATCTAAATGAAATATCTGAATGGGCCTTTTACAGAAAAATTGTGCAACAAACTAGACAGTATATTTCATAAATTTCATCACTTTTTATATCATTTATTGCAGTTTCATATGATCGTTATTGCTTATAGGGCAGGAGTATGAGTATCAATTTCCTATGAAGAGCTAAAGAGCAAATATTTTTAGGTTTTGTGGGCCACAGATGGTCTCTAATGCATATTCTTATCTTTTCTGTTGCAGCCCTTTAAACATGTAAAAGCCATTCTTGTCTCTTGAATTTGGCCCACGGGCTGTAATTTGCCACCCCCAGTTCTAGTTATAAGGTTGGTTCTGACATTAAAGTGCAGCTCAGTGAATGTGATTCTGCAAGGCTGAAAGCTCTCAGCATTTTCCTATCTCATCCTTTTGCTTTAGGGAAGTCTCTGCAAAAATGCACCCCTGCAACTAACATGGGAAGGACCTACTTCATTTCAAAATTATTGTAAACAGAAAGCTGTCATTGAATCATGTTCTCCAGTTTAATAATTAATCCTGTTAAATTCCCAAGAAAAGGAGACTAGTCATTGCAATAAGCCCTTTATCATTTGCTTGCTGATTATTGTAAATGGATAACGAGATTCTACAATTAAGGCAAACTTTAACTTATACTGCATTTGCTCACCATTCTATACCCAAGCACATAGAATTGCTCCTACTGCCTATTAGGTTCAATAAATATTTGCACGTTTATGGGTCAAGTATATAATTGCATTTAATCAGAATTATCCAATGGAAGGTATTACGCATTTAATGACTAGTAGACTTACAAAATTAAGTTTGAGGACCACCACTAATTTTCCTTGGAACATTAGAAGCAACCATTTAATCTTTCAGTGTATTTCCTCATCTATAAAATCGGGAAATTTCTACCCGTCGCCACCTCACAGAAATGTCACTAGGATCATATTAAAGAGAGTATTTATTTGCTTTGCAAAAGGAAGGTGCGTTTCTGACACCAACCGAGAGGCACGTCCACGTCACCCGTTATATAAGAGGACCGCCCATCGGGTGTCCTCTAAAATCCCTGACCAGCGTCACCGGCCACCGCCCCGAGGAAGCCGTATAGTACCCCAAAGATAGAAGGTTCAGGGTGGAACACTGGGAGCCCGCCCCCAGCTAGCCGTGGGCTGTAGAAAGCAACGGCTCCCAGGGCTGAAACCGGAAGCCCCACCCCAGCCGGCCCGCCACCCTGCACCTCCAGGCGGGATCGAACGTGACCTTGTTTTGTGGTTGCTAGGAGACCTGGCTCCCGTACGCCCCGCACTGGCCCACTCCAGGAAGAAAGCTGAAAGGGGGCGGGGCCGCGGCAGGTTCGGGAAGCGGTCGGCACAGCACCGTTAGGACGGCCTGGCTCGGGGCGCCCTCCCGGCGCCTCTGCAAGCGCCGTCCGGGCCCCTGCCACGGCCCAGGCCTCGCTGGTGCCCTCCGGAGCGGCTGTGAGCGATGTGGGGTCAGGACGAGACATGGACGGTTAGTCAGGTGAGCGGCCGCAGGGCAGGCAGCTGGTGTGGCCACGCCCTGCCCCGGGAGACTTGCTGGCCGGGTGTCGAGGGGCGAGGTAAAGGCATCTTTTTGCGCGGAGGTTGCGGCTGCTCCGGCGGTGCCGCGGGTCAGGTCATTCACGTCTGGACGCCCGCAGGGCCGCTGGGAGCTCCCTCCCGCCAGTGGGCAAAGGGTTAACGCGCCGGCAATGACCGCGGGCCCCGGATGTGAGAGCCGCGGCTTGGCGTCTGTGGCCCGCGTTGCAGGTGCGCCCAGACAGGCGGAGCAAGCGGACTGGCCACCTGACCCACGGACCGAGGCTCCCCTGCCCTGCAGGGGCCGCTCGGCTACCTCCGCGGGCGCCTTGTTTTCTAACTTGAGGGCAACAGGTGGTGTCTGCGGACCTTAGGAGAGCTGGCTTCGCCGCGCAGGGAGCGGCAGTTACTCTCACCGTTTAGGGCGCGGGGGCGGGCCTAGCACGGATGACCAATGGGATTTGGGCTTATGGGTGGGCCGTGAGGAGTGGGCGTGGTCGGAGCCTGAAACCCGGGGTATAGTGCTCCGAGCGCCAGAGCTGCTTGGATAGCTAAGCTGAAAGGACTTGCCGGGCTTTCCCCTTTCAGACAGCGTGGAAACGCCTACCAATGCTTTCTCATTTGGAGACTCCAGTTCGGGAGGTGAGCCTTGTGGTTTTTTGGGGGACGGGGGCAAGGTAGGAGGTTACTAGTGACCTTGGGCATGCTGTTATGTATGTGGAATTAGAGCCTCAAGATAGGATGATGGGTTGAGTTTTCTGCCAATAAAAGGCACTTGTGTGATTACTGAGACCTGGAGTGGGGTCTTTGAGGTTTGGGGACTCAGAAGGGTAGAGAAAAGTGCGCGTTACTGCAAATTGACTGAATGTTAAAGAATTTCAATCACAATGATTGTTCTCTTGTTTGCCGCGGATTGCTTACGTTTCATATCTCATTTGGTTTGTTTACTGAAGCAAGTTTTATTTATCAAGTTCCTCGTGTTGTTTATTTTAGCACCAAGAGAGAAAAATGTACATTCTTTCACAAGAATAACTTATTCATTTTCCCCCTTAGCAGTCTTGTAGCCGGATCCCCTAGGAGGAGAAGTTGTAAAGCAGTAAGAAGAAAGCATTTCAATTTGGAACGCGTTTTTGCAACTGGAAATGGGGAATGGACTGTCAGACCAGACTTCTATCCTGTCCAGCCTGCCTTCGTTTCAGTCCTATCACATTGTTATTCTGGGTTTGGACTGTGCTGGAAAGACAACTGTATTGTACAGACTGCAGTTCAATGAATTTGTAAATACCGTACCTACCAAAGGATTTAACACCGAAAAAATTAAGGTTACCTTGGGAAATTCTAAAACAGTCACTTTTCACTTCTGGGATGTAGGTGGTCAGGAGAAATTAAGACCACTGTGGAAGTCATATACCAGATGCACAGATGGCATTGTATTTGTTGTGGACTCTGTTGATGTTGAAAGGATGGAAGAAGCGAAAACTGAACTTCATAAAATAACTAGGATTTCAGAAAATCAAGGAGTCCCTGTGCTTATAGTTGCTAACAAACAAGACCTAAGGAACTCATTGTCTCTCTCAGAAATTGAGAAATTGTTAGCAATGGGTGAACTGAGCTCATCAACTCCCTGGCATTTGCAGCCCACCTGTGCAATCATAGGAGATGGACTAAAGGAAGGACTTGAGAAACTACATGATATGATAATTAAAAGAAGAAAAATGTTGCGGCAACAGAAAAAGAAGAGATGAATGGTGAAACCTTTCATACCTGTGTGGAGTAGGTTTTCTGTGGTCTGATTTTGACGAATGGAAGAGTGTCTACAGCCTGGTTTGCCTGCCTGCCCTCCTGGATGCTGTTAAAGCTTGTTTTTCTGAACAGTCAGATGCCCAACTCTGTTGCCTTGTGAAGATGAGTAAATGCAGTGCTTCTTAAAATGGTCTCTTCTCCCTGCCCCACAAATCTTTTGGTACTACCATTTTGGGAAGCCAAGCAAAGATAGTAAATTGACCAGAAAACAGTTGTGGAAATTTGACCTGAAGTTAGTGAAATAAAACTTTGAAGAAGAATATCTGTCTAGTATTTTGTGCTTATGTCTTCTTGGGGGATGCCTTCACAAGGAAATTGCTTACAAGGCTTTGTATGTATGTTAAGATAAAATGCTAATGAATGGAAATGTTAAGGAAGATTAATATATATACAGTTATATTGATCACATTGGTCCACTCAGTAAGGGACAAGGAGAAAGTGTTCGGTTTTTTTAGGTTTTGGCCAAATGAATTTTGACATTTTTTGCAATTAAATAATGTACTGCTATATCTTAATTCTAGACAATGTTTAAGTTGGTCTCCCTTAAAATAATAAAGTATTTGGGGCATATTCAAGTGCATGGATTAGTTTTCCTGATAAAGCATGTTTTGGTGTGTAGTCTACTTTTTAGAAATAGCTATACATCTTTCTACACAGGTTCAATATACCTTTTCGGGGCGGGGGGTGAATTTAGAAATAGTTTGTTATCAGAAGCACTTTCACTTGGAGAACCTAAAATAATTTACTTAACTCTTTCATATAGTAAATTTGGGCATGTAGACTAATCATAAATGCATATGTTTGGATGTGTGTCAACTTAGGAAGAAAGCAATTGATGAACTCAGACAAGAGGATGTAATTACAATACATGGTCTCTAAAGTATTCCAGTTGTAAAATGTTTTATTAATATTTGCTGGCTAAACACAGATGTGGTTTTTCATATATTTTTGTAGTGTTTCGAGAGAAACAAAGCGAAAGCTTTATAAACAGCACCCAATGCACTGTGGAGTGAAAATGTAAGATATATCTTATATTGTGCTCTGAGCTTTAATTTTTTGTTTACAAACTGAACAGTGTTACACAGGCAGTCCAGTCCTGATTATAAGGTAGGAAGAAATGATACAGTACTGCAGAACAGAATTAGGATTATCGAAAATGAAGGGGAAAGTAGCAAAGCTATGTTTTGTGAAAAGTCACTGGTGCTGTTTACATTGGAATCCAAAACGCTATAAATTAAAAGATGGAAAAACCTTTATCTAACTCTTATCTACAGGCAAAGACCTAACTTCCAGTGATCATATATGAATAAATCAACATAATTCCTACGTGTAAAGCCAACAGTTATTTGTAATGAAGATAACCAAAAGAAATTCACTTTGTTAGCAAGGCGTTTTTTGTTTGTTTGTTTGTTTGTTTGTTTTGTTTTATTTCTGGCACAGCTTTGGAGCCTTGATTCTTGTTACACACAAAATAAAGTAGCTTCCTGTGGAGCTTTCATATGTTAAATGTACCTGCACTAGTGACAGTCACTTAGAATGTTTATATTTATAGAAATGTGGATAATAACTACCAATAAACTACTTAAGGCACTAGGAGAACAGTGTTCGAGTTTTAATGTACTTCCACTTTCACTGAAGCTTAGGGGTGTGAAAACTGGCAGCTGGGTTACATAGTCCTACAGGAGTTTGGTTCGGCTCCAGTGAGACAGGCACTGAAAGCCATTTTCTGGGAGGACCCTTGTTTTGCCCTTCACTGGTATGAAATCATAGTGTGTACTACAAACATCACTAAATCCATAATTGATCCATAAAGCTTACTGGGGGAAAATGAATAAATTTATATTTTCAGCCTTCCTGTACTTTTTATATACTTGCTGTATAACATAGAACAGTTTTAACTGTCTCTTAAAAGTTTACACTTATTTTTTTGTGTTGAGACTTATTTTGTAGCCTAAGAATTAAATAAGTCCATGTTATCTAAGTTTTTTATATTTAGCAAATAATAAAGAGAAAATGATGTTAACATCATACCAGCTTTTATTTACAAGTATTTTCAATTATAAAACTCATTGTAAACTGTTCCAGGTTCCTAAATTCAAGTTCCTCACCATTTATTCCATTTGTTAATACCATTAGGATAGTAGAATAATGAGTCTCAAAATAAACCCTGAAGAGTTTAGACAATGTTTTTAAATCTACTTTTTTGTTAAGGTACACCTTTTCTAAAGTGTATTTCTAACATTTTCTTATATTTGCAGTTATTCATTTCAATACCAAATACTAAGGACTGGACAAATAAAATTTCAAATTACTATGAAAAGCAACGTTAAAAAAAAACCCCAAAAATCTTTTGATACTTAAGAGATTTAATATTTAAATGTCCAAAGATGTTCTAAAATGGATTGTAAACATTTAGGAAAAAAGGTATACTTTAATCATAAAAAATAAGGCATTGGAAGCTAAAGTGAAGTTGTTAGTATAAATATATGTATATAGAGAATCACTAGTCTGTGGGAGAATGATGGTTATGAACTAAGGGAATGGCATAAACTTAGAATGTTCCTTGTTTGTACAAGGCATTTGACACTTAAAAGAGTGTTTCATCAATTATACATGTTGACCTGGAAGGAGATCTTTGGTAGGATGTTTCAAGGTTCTATTTAATACACCTTCATCAGTAACACAAACACAATGGTTTCATCATACACAAAAATGTCTCTACCTTTTTCATGGTATAGCACTTAACAGCTACTACAACATGGACTTTCAAAGTTTAAATTTAGCAGAACATTCTATAAATGAATAGTGATGATGCTTGTGCAACATTGTGAATGTACTTAATGCCACTGAATTATACATCTAAAAATAGGTAAAATGGTAAATTTTGTGTATATCTTACCACACACAGACACACACACACAAAACGAAGCAGAATATTGAATGTACACTTAGTTTCAAAAACAGCTAAGAGTAGAGTTAAGGACAAGCTGATTTAAAGACTGGATTTAATTACAAATTGAAGACTGGGATGTTGAACTAAATTAAAGCTTAGAAGAGCTGATACAGCATGCTAATCTAATAAAATTAATATTAAAATGTATGACAATCAGTCTCAACTAATCACAGCTGAAGTATATATCCAATTGCGTGTATGCGAGTTAGAAATGTACCTACATGGGAGGCTCTGGTAGGGAAATATTAGGTGAACTAGCTTAAAACAGCAGAAGCTTTAGAGTCATATTAGGGTTCATATCCTGGCTCCCCAGATACTACACACATGACCTTTCGGCAAGTTCCTTGAAATTTCTCATGGTGTGAATGCCTTCTTGGTAAAATAAGACACAGAATTTTGAGAAGTGAAATAATGTAAACTGTTTAGCACATCACCAAACATCTGTTAACTCAATAGAGGGTAGATATTATTGAATCAATGTATGTTTAGAGGCAGTGTGATATAATTGATGGTGGCCATACAAATCCAGGTTTGAATCCTGGATCCACCACTTACTAGTTTTGTCTTGGCTAGTTTGTTTTAACTATTATCAGCCTTAATTTCTTCATTGGTAAACTGAGGCATACACCTACCATTTTGGTTGAAAGGATTAAGTGAAACAATATATGATATGCAGCAGAGTCCCTGACATATAGAAAACAATTTAATTGATAGTTGTTAATAATAGCAAAAATATTTTCTGATGTATTTAAAAAAAGAAACTACTTTGGGGGGGGACTATTACAGGAAAAACTCTTGGTAAAAAAAAAAAGTTTTTTCCCAATTATGGTTAATATTCATTATTATGTTAGTATCAGGTATATACTGCAGTGATTAGACATATAAGTAAGTGATCATCCCAGTAAACCTAGAACCCATCTGATACCATACATTGCTATTAGAATATTATTAACTATGTTACTTATGCTATGCTCTACATCCTCATGACTATTCTGTAACAACCAATTTCTACTTTCTAATCCCTTCACCTTTTTAACTCATTCCCCTATCCGCCTCCCATCTGGCAACTGTCAAAATGTTCTCCGTATATGTCTATTTCTATTCCGCTTTTTTATTTTTTTAGATTCGATAGTTATGTATTTATTGCCATTTTATTGTTTATATTTTTGATCTTTTTTCTTCTTAAAGGAGACCCTTTAACATTTCACATAATAGCCCTGGCTGGTGTGGCTCAGTGGATTGAGTGCTGGCTTGTGAACCAAAGGGTTGCTGGTTCAATTCCCAGTCAGGGCACATGCCGGGGTTGCCAGCCAGGTCTCCAGTAGAGGGTGTGCGAGAGGCAACCACACATTGATATTTCTTTCTCTCTCTTTCTCCCTCCCTCCCTCTCTAAAAATAAATAAATACAATCCTTAAAAAAACAACAAAATTTCATATAATACTAGTTTAGTGGTGATGGGCTCCTTTAGCTTTTTCTTGTTTGGGAAGCTCTTTAGCTGTCCTTTGATTCTAAATGATAGCTTTACTGGATAAAATAATCTTGGTGGTAGGTTCTCGCTTTTATCACTTTGACTATTCCTTGACAATCCCTTCCAGCCTGCAAAATTTCTGTTAAGAAATCAGCTGACAGTCTTACGGAAACTCCCTTATAGGTAACTAATTGCTTTTCTCTTGCTGCTTTTATGATTCTCTCTCCATTCTTAACCTTTTGTATTTTAATTGTTATATGTTGTGGTTTGGGCCTTTTTGGGCTTATCTTGTTTTGAGATTCTCTGTACATCCTGAACTTGTATGTCTATTCACCAGGTTAAGAAAGTTTCCAGTCATTATTTTTTCAGATAGCTTTTCCATTCCTTGCTCTCTCCTCTCTCTGGCACGCCCATGATGCAAATGTTGGTATGCTTGAGGTTTTCCCAGAGGCTCTTATACTATCCTTATTTTTTTCAATTCTTTTTTCCTTTTTGCTGCTTTGATTGCGTGTTTTTTGCTTCTTTATATTCCAAGTCACTAATTTGATTCTTGGCTTCATCTAGTCTACTATTGATTCTCTGTAAATTATTCTTCATTTCAGTTAGTGTATCCTTCATTTCTGGCTGGTCCTTCTTTATGCTGTTGAAGTTCCAAGTTCACTGAGCATCCTTACAACCAGTGTTTTGAACTCTACATTTAGTAGATTGCTTGTCTCCATTTTGTTTAGTTCTTTTTTCTCGAGTTTTGTTCTTTTCTTTCATTTGGGACATGTTTGTCTTCTTATTTTGGCAGCCTCCCTGTGTTTGTTTCTATGTATTAGTACTATGTACTAATACATTAATACTATGTATTAGTACATCTCCCAGGCTTGGTAGAATGAACTAATGTGTAGGTGTTCTATAGAGTCTAGTGTCACAGCCTCCCCAATCACCTGAGCTAGGTACTCTAGGTGCACCCCATGTGTGGGTTTTGTACATCCTCCTATTGAAGTTGACCCTTGATTGCTGTTGGCATGTCAATGGGAGGGATTTATCCCCTGGCTGATTAGCTGGAAGAACTGGCAGTGACTACTGTGGAAGATCAGCTCTGCAGGGGCCCGCTGATGGAGGTGGTTGGGTAGTGATGCTTCAGCATGGTTTGAAGCTGTCCATGGGTTGCACTGGTTCTGGGGCCTCCAGGGAGGTACAGACCAAGGTCAACTTCCACCTATGTTCTGCCTGGGGACACTCAGCGTGAGCTATGAAATAATCTACATATGGCTGCTACTTGTGCTGGGCTTGGAGGTGCCCAGTTGAGGCAAAGCTGTGAACCAAAACTAGCTGCTGTTAGTGCTGGACCTGAGGCCACTTAGCAAGAGGTACAGGGCTCACTGAGGCCAGGTGCTGCTTGTTTGTGAGATTTTAGGAAAATCTGAAGCATGAGTTAAGGCAGGCCATTCGTAGGTATTGAAAAGTCACTGAAAACAGCTTGAGTTGGAGGTGGGGCAGGGCCTCAGGGAATCACCAGGGTGTGAAGCAAACAGTGTGAGCCAGGATGATGGAGTCTCAAATATGCCACCTGCCTACCTGTTCTGTGGGGAAAGGGCTCATTAAAGGAACAATGTTCTCTGCCAGCACTCCCATCTGGGGGAAAGCTGCCCTCTCAGCTCTTGCTCTTACACCAGACAATTAAGTTCCTCCCCATATGTCTCTGGTGCCTTTCAAGCTGCTATCCCAGTGCTGGCGCTCAGAGGGAATGACTAAGTCTGTGTGGGCCCTAAGAAGAAGGCCTGGGACTTTAGAAGCCTCCTGTTTCACTTGGCCACAATCCCTTTGGTTTTTGCAGCTGGAAGTTACGGGACTTCTCTTCCTCTGCTGAAGAGCCTGATATGGGGCTGCAAGCACTCACTCCTCAGGGGGGACCTCTGCAGCCAAGATATCCCTTCTGGTTTTTATTTATCAAACATGGGTGTGTGACCAGTCCATTCTGTATGTCCACCCCTCTTACCAGTCTCTGTGTGCCTTCTTTAATTCCCTAGTTGTTGGACTTCCATTCAGCTAGATTTTGGGTGTTTCTGAATGATCGTTTTTCTGTAGTTTAGTTGTAATTTTGATGAGTTTGTGGGAGGAAGCAAATAGTGTGTTCACATATGCCTCCATCTTAACTAGAAGTATCCAGAAAAAGCTCTTAATATGTTCTTCTTAGCATTTATGTAGCATGGCACAAAATGGGAACATGGTGGAACCTGGGATAGATTAAACATACCAAATTTTCTGAAATAAGGGTCATTTGCCTAAATCTCTAAAGCACCGATCTATTTTAGCAAAAATAACCTTGCCTTCCCCTTTAAGAAACAAATGAAGTTTAAAACCATGGTTATTTTCTGGTATAGATATAAAATAAGTCACTTTGCAGATATTAAAAATCTAGAATTGTCTATACATTGTAATTCTTCAAATTGCCTCAAGATAGTTATTGGTCAATTTACAAATTTTATCTAGTAATAAGTAGTAATCTGTATGCTGACCCTTCTACAGAAACTTGACAATATTGTGGGTATATTTGATATCTGATGGAGCTGGTTTGTGTTTGTCAGGTATGTGTGCTGCGTTATTTTTTAATTACTTTTAGGTTGTGGTCTTTTAAAATATCTTCTTATGTTTTATTGGATTGTGATTACTCATATTAGGCACTGGGTTATAAACAAGTTGAGCAGAAAATCCTGGGTTATTAGGGAAAAAATAAACCCATACATTCTTGGGCCATGTCCCCTCTAACTCTGTAATAAGAAAGAAATTAAAGCAGTGCCAAAACAGAAGAATTACCTGGAGCATTATCCCTTATTCCCTCCCGTCCTGTTCGAAGACTAACTCAGATAATGCAGCTTAGATATATACTGTATAGGCGTTCTCAGTGATTGAAATCGGTATGGGTTAACATGGTGGTTTTCAAAGCATTGTCCTTGAAACAGAAGCATCATCATTACCAAAGAACTTGGCTCAAAATGCAAGTTCTCAGGCTTCACACCAGACCTACAAATCTATTTGGGGTTGGGCTTAGCATTCTGTTCTCACAGGCCCTCCAAGTGGTTTTGATATTCATTAAAATTAATCATTAAGAGAAAAATCCAGTCATGTCTCATGCTTTTAAAAAAGAACTGAAGTAAACTTAAATAATTCCAATATTATAAAAATTCAGGTTTTTTAAAAAAAATGCTTTTTCAAAAAAGCAAAATGTTTGCTTATTTGCAGTAGGTATCCAATAAAACTTTCTTGAATAAGCTTTAATCAATGCCAGCAGAAACACAACACACTTTAGGAACCTCTCTTTTATAAACTGAGCTACATGAGTATTTTCCACAATCAAGAAGAATTTTTTTCTAGAGATTCTTTTCCATTTTTAGTTTGAGACCCATACTTTGCACTATAATTGTTTCATGAAATCTTAAGTTCATGTAGGACTTGTTGGAAGACATCTAACAGAATAGCTTCTGGTTGAAAATGGACTCTTGCCATCCTATTATAGCTCCAAGTAATATCGATAAGAATATAAATAGGTTTTTTTATTTAAATAAAGAAAATGATTATCTAAGCAAGAATTAGAAAGCATGACATTTAGTAGACCAACACTTTTTATTACTAAAACAAGACATACTTGTTTCCCTTAATCTTTCATCTCTATAGATATGCTGAAATGGGTCAATGGCAAAATGGAGTTCCCTAGAAGAGCAGTTTTCAAACTGGCTATATTTCAGAATGGCTTAAGGAGCTTTTTAAAATCGTAGACTCTACCTCAGACACTTGTAATCAAATGTCTAGGAGATGGAGCCAGTACTTTTGATTTTAAGTCTTCCTAGGTTTTGCTAGGTTTTTAATGCGCTTAGATCAGCCAGATTTAGAAATGACAGCTTTGTTGGAAATGATGGAGGGATGGTACTTTAGGAATAAAGGGGTTATAATAGAATTGGCCTAGTGGAAATTTACCTGGCTCTCTTCGATCCCTTTTCTTGCGTATGATGGGGTTTTTGTTTGTTTGTTTTGTTTTTTAATCAGCTTGACATTGATATCAAAACAACTAAACTGAGAACATTGTCTGATCCAGGGTTGTCTTAGATCAGATGGTTTAGGGGAAATTTGAGAGTGTCCAGGGGAAAGGCAATATGGGAAAGACATTTTTCCTTATATTAACCTTGAACATACTTTGTGCCAAGAGGCATGAAGTGCCCTAGAAATTTACAAGTAGTTCTGCTCTTTTCACAAAAGATAGAGACCAGTTAGAGATTTAGAAATAACTGGTGCCTACAATGCTGCTTTTTCATAATCCATGAGGAAACTTTGAGTGTCACATATTTCAGTGATCATAATCATTTTGGGACTAACAGGTATGATAAGGAGAAATCAAAGATGTATGACAGTAGCAGCACCTAAAGAAAATAGACATTGTCAAATGGCCTAGACTAAACCCTGACCCATTTGATGAATGAAATAAATAAAACACTTTCAGTCCCTCAGTTTGGTAGGTAAAGATGTTCCTTCTTGCTCAACCTGTCAACAACTCCCCATGCTAAAAACAGGGTGTTTGTTTTAAATTTTACAGAGAGAGGTTAAATCATGATCTTGACATTAGCTGTGTGACTAAATGCAAGTTACTTAATTTCTCTGAGCTTCACCCTTCTCACTTTGAGATGGTGATACTACCTCTCTTAAAGTGTTAGGTAATGAAAGGTTTGTAAGTCATCTGGCATGGTTTCTGGCACATAGATCATTCAGTCAAGAAGTATTTAAGTGATTGCCTCATACTGCCAGGTATTTGGGATACAGCAATAAGCAAAACCAAGATGAGTGCTGTGTCTCTCTCCTACCCTAGTAAGTCAGCTCCAACAGGACAGAGAATTTCTCCATTGTATCCTTAGCTCTCAAAACACTGCATGGCACATGCATGCCATGCACATACTAAACATCCACATGTGTACATAATGAACAAATGAAGCTTAATTGGGAAGCTAGACACAAGTTAGTAAACAAAAAAATTTAAAATATGAAAAGTGCTATAAATGAAACAAAGGACTGAGAAATGGAAAACAACGGGGCTGCCTTTCTTTCTATAAAATGGCAGGAGAACATTTTTCTGATCTATCTAAACCATCACAGGAACACTAGAGGGGACGGCATGTCACGCAGAGGGAATGTTATATACCAAGGCTCTGACATGGATAATCACTCAATGGAGTTGAGAACCAAAGTAAACTAGTATGATTGGAACTTGTGAGCAAAGGAGAGAATGGTAGGATGTCAAATTGAAAGAGCAGAGTAAAACATTTATCCAGTCTGACAATTGTGTCTTTAAAGAGAATATTAATTTGCTTCTATTTAGTCTTCATATATTTCATTACAGTTATTTGTTACTGCTATTTGTGTTTACATCTACCATAATATTTTTCATTTGTTTGACCAATTTCTATTTCTTTTTAATGTCATTTTTCCCTTCTTTTTGATTTATTATTTTATCCCCCCCCCATTAACTTGCTATGAATTCTTCTATTCTTTTTGTTGTTAGTATAAATGACAGCATGCATTCTTGATTTACTGAAGCTTAATATAAATTACTGCTTTGCCATTTCCAGTTTTTGGACCATACAGAAACATAAAACATGTTTAACTATGTTTACCTCCCTTCTGATATGTAGGTTATTATTGTTGTATATTTTAGTTCTGCAGATTGAAAATCCTCCAAGACATGATTACTTATTTATTTAGTGAATATTTATCCTTTTTGCTCTCTATTATTTTTTGACTCTCTTGAGGTATCATCTGGGATGGTTTTTCTTCTACCTGAAGAACTTTATTTAGTGTCTTCTCTAGAATTATTTTTTGGCAACAAATCTTTCCATTTTTGTTATCTGAAAATACTTATTTTTGCTTTTATTTTTAAAGGATATTTTCACTGTGTATAGAATTTAGGTTGGAAGTTTTGTTGTTTTTAGAAATTTAAATAATACCATTCTATTGTCTTTTTGCTTCCATTGTTGTTGATGGGAGGTTGGCTGTTAGTATAATTTTGGTTCTTATGAAGGTAGTATGTCTTTCATTCTCCAGTTGCTGGAAAGATTTTTTTTTATCTTTAGTTTTTGCATTTTGTCTATCTGTCTAGGGGTGGGTTGTTTTGTTTTGGTTTTTTGGTATGTCTTTTACTTGGGATTTGTAGAGCTCCAGGAATTTATGGCTTGAATCCCCAGTCAAATATCTGATTATCTGTGAGCTGGTTTGTCTTCTGTTTTTTAATCAAATTTTCCCTATTATATTTCTGGCTTTCTTTTGACTACCATGTACTATAAACACAATTTTAGTGATGTTTGAAACTCTAGAGGATGTCACCATTCTCCAGAGAGAATTTACTTTTGTTACTGGCAGTTAGCAAGTGTTAGATTAGATTATCTCTCTGGGCTTCCTTTTCCTTTTGCATCTTTTCCCCAAATTCTCAGTGTCTTTGTAGCTTTCTGATTCCTTTTAATAGATTAAAAAACAAAAACCGTCTAGCTTCCTTAGTTTCTCTTAGCTGGAAGTTTGGTTTGAAGGAGTTTAAATAATAAATTTTATTCTAAAAGCAATAGGAAAATATTAAAGTGTTTTAAGAATTGATATAATCTGCTTCCCTTTTCAGATGATCTTAAATAAATTATTTAGTCATCTCATCCCTTAAAATGTCTATAAAGTTCCCCTTCATCTCCATTTCCACTGTTAGCATTCTGATCTAGCCTCTAGCTTGGATTATTGCTTTTATCTCACTTTATTGGTTCCTGAAGGCCATCTAATACATCATTGTTATATTCCCCCACCCCCCAAAAAGATCCTATTTCTATTATATCTAGATTCAAACATAAAAATAGCCATGCAATTTCTTAAAAAGTAGTTTTATTAGTCACAGTTTATAGAAGAGCAATCAGCTTGAGGTGGTTAAGGAATTCCCTCAAGATCACACAAGTAGGCAAAGCTACACATTGAATCTAGCTCTCAAATTTCAGAAGGTAGATCCATTATTTTATGTTACAAAGATATATTCTATTCAAACTATATTTACTATAGGTATAGCAGCATTTGTAGTCTGTTGATACTACAGACAAAATTTAGTTAAAATTTAAATTATTAGAAGTTAAAACTTCTGTTATTCTTGCTCCATTGATATCAAAGTCAGAGATGTTCACAGATTTTTTTTTCATGGATGTTTAACACTGACTTATATAATTGAAATATTTCAGAATATGAATCATTTCCACGTGTACATAAACAGATTTAACATTATTTTACATACACATACAATACACATACACATATATACACACATATGAGTAGTTCAAAAAGAAGGTATAAGATATAATTTAGTGCTTTGTAATTACTTATTATCTAATTATTTTAAAGGACCAGAGAAATTGTTTCCTGGACTACAGATTTTATCTTTAATTTAATGTTTCCTAGGTACTATGATGTTCTCATTTTGGGGTATTCTTAGATACATTGAGTGCTGAAATCACTTATTTCACAATTATTAGGATACATGTATGCATACAAGCCTGAGCATGGATTGGGGAGTGTGGGGAAGCAAAGATTTTGTCCTTTCTTAAAATAAAATTTATATTGATATTCTCTTCATTAATCTGTGCCCTAATATCTGCTGTTTATAATTATTAATGTTTTCATTTCAAATATACTTTAAATTCTTGATATCATACTCTAAACAATAGCTGGATTTCCATACATTCCAGAGTGTGACAATTTTGAGTGCCCTAGGTTTAAAATGTATACTTGCAGATTTGATAGATAAAATAGAAAAAGTTATATGAAAATAGTGGTGATCATGACCTGTATAGCTCTCTAAAGAAAGAGCTTTGATATTATTAAGAGCTTGGGTTGTGGAACCAAATTGCTTGGATTGAAATGCTGGTTTTACCATTTATCAACTGTGTTACTCTGAATAGGCTACTTAACCTCTCTAGGCCATAACATTAAAGTAGGATAACAATAACACTCCTTTTTAGAGTTGTAATGAGGGTTACAAGAATCATTACATGTTAAGTATTTAGAATCTTGTCCTACCTTTAGTAAGCATTCAATTTATCATCATCATCATCATCATCATCATTAGTTTACCAATAAAATTATCTCTGAAGTGTCCCAGATAGAATAAAGTTTGTGTAGATCTCCGCAACCTCTGGCATTCTGTCAACTGATGTTATTTTCAGAGATTCTTCAGCAGTTTGACTGTGAAGCTATGAGCTATGACTCTCTCCTGTATATGGCAATTTGTGGTCTGTATAATAATAAGCAAATGTTTATTTAGAACTTAGTATTGGAAAAGGGAAGGGTAGGTTTTGATGTAAATAAGTGTGAAAGAAATGAAAACATTTTTCAAGCAGCAGCACTTAAATTCTGCCTTCTGGCAGCAGTGGGGAATTTTCGGGGAGCTCTGATTCAAAGAGAGGAGCCACAGCAGCCACAGGTTTGTCCAGGTTCTGCCTTTACTGGGTTCCTCTGACCCCACTGTAACTGAGAGTCGGGTAGATGAAGGGGTGCTGCATCCTGGAAGTCACCAATAAATGTAAGTAGTAAGTGGTACCTCTTTAATTACACAGCCTCACTGCAATGTTGATGGCCTGGGGTTGCACAGGTGTACTGCAATACTAAATTGTTCATGGCCACAACAGGATGTCATTGTCATTCCTTTCAAATTACAGAGCAGCTATTTGGTAATGTGTGAACACCTGGATTTGTACCTCCCTTAACATGTGGTAAAAGGGAGAGGCGTAGCTGAGTCTAGTTTTGCCTTTGTGAGATCTGACCCATGGCTCTCTGTCCCTTTATAAATATTGTATTTGGATATGTGTTTATATGTTTTTATTTTTTTTAGAAGAGCTCCTTGAGGGAACCATTATTTTTGTCATATTACGGACAACATTATGGGTGCTAGATGAATCTTAAGTGCTAATAATAATACTAGTAATTCCCAAATGAGGCTTTTGGTGAGTCACTACTTACTGTAAACACTAAAGTTTAAACTTGGTTTTTGCAAATGTATTAGATTTGACTATTAGGAAATTCCATTATTGGAGTCATGGTCGAAAAATATCAGCACTTAAAATTTCTTTTTCACTTTTAATTTTGGAACAGTTGCAGGCTTGTAGAAAAGTCACAAGAATAGTATAAAAAATTTCTGTATATCCTTTCCCCCATAGAGAATTTGTCTATGGTCAACAAACTGTCTCAGTAATGTTCTTTATACATGAGATGAAATCCAGGATCAATTGTAGTGCTTGGTTGTGTCATTTATTTTGGAACATTTCTTCCTTCTTTCCTTGACTTTCTTAGCCACGCCATTTTTAAAGGTCATAGGACAGTTATTTTGGAAACTGTCCCTCAGTTTGGGTTTATTTAGTATTTTTTCATAACTATATAGAGGTCATGAAATCTTTGGACAAAATTTTACAGAAATAATGCTTTGCTTTTTTCCTTGCATCTAGCCAGGTCGCACATGGCGTCAATTTTATTTTATTTATTTGTTTTTTTACTGTGATATTTACTTTGATCACTTAAGTAAGATGGAACTGGTATCTCTGAGTTTTCTCTACCATAAATGTATGATTTAGTGTTTACATTTTGAAGTTATTAACTTTTTTGTAGGGAGAAATTTTAAGAATATAAAATCCTCTTTCTCTGCCTATATTCACCAATTAATTTTAGCATGCATTACTATTTCTTACCCAATTAATTATTATTATATTGGTTGAAAAATGTTAATTTTCTAACCCCTTCATTCCTTCTACATTATGAAGTTTTAAACGGTAAGGAAGAGCTTTTTGTTCTTCCCATTTATTTATTTATCTTTATCATTGAGAATTCATGAATTCCTATTTTATTCAATGAGTTATAATTCAGTTCAGTTATGCACTGTATAATGACATTTCTGTCAATGATGCACTGCATATACAACAGTGGTCCCATAAGATAGTAAAAATGAGACATTCCTATTGCTTGGTGACATCTTAACACTGTAGCACAATTGCTCACATGTTTGGTGATGCTGGTTTAAACAAATCTACTGTGCTGCCAGTCCCATTAAAGGACAGCACATATAATTACAGTGGTAGGCTCTACCATCTAGGTTTGTGCAAATTCACTGTATGATGTTTGCACAAGGACGAAGTCACCTAGTGACACATTTCTCAGAGCATATACTCATCATTAAGCAGTGCATGGTGGTACTGTTATTATGTATTTTGATGCTCAAATTGTCCCAGATAAGTCCAGTTGGAGCCCCTTCAGACTGTAACATGTATATATCATTCTTTGAGCTCTTCCTTACTTTCTGGCACAAATGATTCAAGCTCATCTTGTTCTTTCCTTGTACTAGCCCTGGGATCAGCCATTTCTCCAAGAAAGCCCTGCTTCTTCTAGTAAAGTGACATCTAGAATCCAAGATCTGGGTCCAAGGTGTGCTCATTTCTGGGATAATGTTACTTCTAGACTCCTCTAGTGAACAAAGGAAATTCCTTCCTTCCTTCCTTCCTTCCTTCCTTCCTTCCTTCCTTCCTTCCTTCCTTCCTTCCTTCTTCCTTCCTTCTTCCTTCCTTCCTTCCTTCCTTCCTTCCTTCTTTCCTTCCTTCCTTCCTTCCTTCCTTCCTTCCTTCCTTCCTTCCTTCCTTCTTTCCTTCCTTCCTTCCTTCCTTCCTTCCTTCCTTCCTTCCTTCCTTCCTTCCTTCCTTCTCTTTCTATCTCTCTATATGTATATATCAATATATGTGTGTATATGTATATAGACATAAATATATTTATATGTAAATATATTTATTTATAACCACAAGTACACACACCAGTATCTCCAATTTCTATTTCTCATCACCATAGAATTTACTATAGCTTCCCCCTTTCCATATTTGTACCTTTCTTCTCTGACAGTAAGAAATCGGGCTTTCATTATCTCAATATATTATTTGATGAATCCACCTATATGTAGCAAATCTTGCTGGGCTGCCTTCCTGCCCTCCTGGGCCTGCCCAATGGCTTCTTTGCTAGATAATAAGTATGAGACAGAGAAAAGGAAAGAAGGGGGTGAGGGAATAACCTATTTTTAAATCTAAATTAAAATTGAAAAATACCGTTGGGTGTTTTTTTATGTATAGCTATTGTGGAAATAAAGTTCTAGAAATGGAGTTTAATTTTTTCCAATCTTGAATGTATATTCTATTATTTTGTCTTTATATTCATTCACAGCAATTAATGGTAATAGACATTAGGATTTCAAGGATGAATGAGACACAGTCCACAAAGAACTTAGCATTTGATAACACAAGTAGAGATGTTAACAACTCCTATGCTAGCATAATAAGCTTACAGAAGAGGAATATAAAAATTCCAGGAGCACAGAAAAGAGACCAATAGATTTGACAGAGGCAGCGGAATGATTTTCTTCTCTGTTAAGAGTAATAATCGATGCTAAAAGGTTCATTTCTAGTTGGCCTTCTGAATTCCATCTTTTTCTTAATTCCCTTTCCCTTCTGCCCTAGTAGGTCTGTAGAGACCAGAGAAGGTCAGATGGGGCAGCCTCCCTTCATGGTCAGTTAGGATTGTTTCTGAGCCATCGGAAACACAACTGGCCCCTAGAGTCCTGTTGTCCTATTTCTGCCAGCTCCGAGGTTGGGAGCTTTTGGCATATTTTGAGTGTACCTTCTGATTGCAATGGATCAAAACTTTTTTATATTTAATACCGTATAATTCTTTTGAAAATTATATTTTCAGTGATTTTAAAGCCACTATTATAAAATTTCTTATATTATTAAATAATGTCACTTCTAGAATTTTTGTGGAAATCAAATGCGTCATTATATATAATTAATGAACTTCTAGGTAAATCACTTCAATTTTTGTTATTTTAGGTAAAGGGCCCTTCATCATATAAAGTGTCTTTAAAACATGTTATTAGTTAAGCCTCTCAACAATGTGGAAATGTGGGCTGGTTTCATCGCTGTCCAATTAAAAGTTATTGTTCCGTGGCTTCCAAGAAAGGACGTTAAGGTATGTGAAGAAATTGGTTCAGTTTTCCATGATGCAAGTAGAATAAATCAGTCCAAATGAAGGAACCTTGACAGAGTCTCCACCCCCAAGTTGTCTGAGAGATAAATATGTCCCCTGCTCAAACTGAGTGTCAGATTCTACCTCAGAAAGCTATTGTGCCTTCTCAGTACTGGCCTTCAAAACTTGAGATGTTCAATTTTTAAATGAAATCAATTTAAAAGGAAAAAAAAGTTCTTTGAGATTACAAAAAAAGGCAAAGTAATGTAATTTAAAAATCCATTAAAGCTATCTCTCTCCCTGCATTGCAATAATTGGCAACTCTTCAATATTGTATTAACCAAATTACACCACTATTATATATTTTACAACATAAAGATGTTTCTTAAATTAAGTAGTAGAGTTACTTAGAACTGCAGTTATCTGTCTTTATTGATATAAAGTGTGGATACTGATCACATCTTGACAAGCAGCTCAGGCCTGTTGAAAGCTGATTGAAACTCAGGGTGGAGTCTGCATGAGAAGCCCATTATAATTATATATCTTGGACACAGCACAGTGACACTTTCATTATAGCTTTACAAGTGCACAGAGTTCACAGGCAATTCATATAAACTCAATGTCTGGGCAGCCATGTAAAAGGCTATTTGTATCTTGCGGGTTCCGGGATCTCAGTTTTCAATTCATTTCTATCTATCTAGAAACTGCCACAGTTACTACCTTGGAATCCTGTCTTGGTGTAGGTGCAATTAGCTCTCATTACTTACTTTGCAGTTGGATGGTTTCAAAACCAGAAAGCCACTAAGTACAGCATGCTCCCCTTGTTTATTCTTTTTGAACATTCTTCTTCAAAGTCGATAAGAGATTTTGAAAATCTGTTTTCAAAGCTGTTAAAGGGAGATACTCTTCTGAAATTTCCTGCCTGGATTACTTTATTAGGAAGACCACTATGATAAAATATTTTCACAGTTATTTTATCAAGCATAATATTCAGCAAATTATACTACTAACCTTATTATAGAATCTCAGGGAATCGGTAATAAGTATTATTATTATTTAGTGTTAGTGATGGAAACATTAAGGCTGACAGTAACAAGTGATTTTAAAATAATGATTAAGTTCCAGCTAAACTAGTCTTTTGACAAATATTTACTGAAAATACGTATCTAAGAAAACAGCTGTAGGAACGATAGCAGTAATACAGCAGGATGGACTGACGTCTTTGATGTCTATGACTCTTGTGCAATGTATGTAATTAACAATCATTGAAACCACTGGAGGAACATCCTGAACATGGTTCAAAGAGACCTTTGTCCTCAGATTTACTCACTAATGATATTCTATAATGATTTGGTAAATCATTGAATTCTATTGATTCTTGTATATTTGGGCATATATATACTTAAGAATATAAAAATCTGACAGGGGACTTGGAGTTGGTACCTTTTCTTTTAAACTCTTCACAGGAACCTCACAACATGTTCTCAGCTCCTGTGGATTCTGCCTAGAGTGTTTGTCTCCCAATAGATGAAATGAAGTGTCAACAAGAGACTTTCATTTAGAAATCCAGCAATTTCATAAACCAGCTGAAAGTATGTTGATTATTACAAAACTCTACTGGTATAAATATTACACAACAAAATCACGACTTATTGGTAAATCAATTCATTGGAACTTAGATCAAGATTCATTAAATTCATTAAAACAAAGATCAAGATACATAGCATATTCTGCATTTTTTCTGCTAACCAATATCTAATGTATTTTTAAATTATATCTGAAATTATAATAATGTCACGGGTTGTTAAAATATATAATTTTAAGAAATAAAAGTTATATGAGCTGTACCAACTCACAATGGTAATAAATACTACTGTTAAACTAAAATATGATAGTCTGGCAGAGCATTTGTTGAGAATAAGTTTGTAAATTATGTTTTTGAGGAAATAAATGTAAAATAGATTGAAAGTAGTTTGTTTTATGTCATTTCAATGTAATTAAATAACAGCAATAAACCATTTTTCATTACCTTCTCCTAAGATATTGTAAATACATCCATTTTTAAGAATGTTCTTAACTCAGAGATTCTCAAACTTTTCTAGTTTATGGCAATCCTAGTGTCTCAGGAATTTTTTCATGGTGACCCTAAGACAAAAGAAATACCTAATATTACATTTATTAAGTAGTTAGGCCTAAATTTAATAGTAGTATTGTAGTAGTTTGTGTAGTGTCTGACAGATACTGCTGTACTTTGTTCAAAATTTAAAAATATTCCACGGCACTCCTGTGGGTTCATGGCAGCCAGCGCTGTTTGAGAAACATGATCCTAGCCGTAGGAATGGCAAAACACTGGTTATGTCTTACATGCTCATTGACTGAAAGATGTTTAAATGATAGTGTCTCTATATGATATAAAACTATGTAAGAGTTAACAAGAATGAAATAAAGCTGTAGGTACTGATTCAGAAAGGCCTTCAATACCTCTCATTGAGTGAAACTTGGAAATTTACAGAGGAATAACTACATAATACCATTTAAGACACATGCATATATATTGAAGCAAAACTGTATATGTATGTGTATCTATATGTATGTACATGTGTATACGTATAGATATACCTATATGTACACACTTTACTATACATATGTATATACACATACACGTGGATGCATAAAAAAAGGCCTGGAAAAATTTATCCCTGACTGATAAGAAAATATTCCTAAATGAACTATAAGGTTGAAGATAATTGTCAAAGGGCCCTTTAGTTTTATCTGTAATGTTTGCAAGTTTTATATATATTAAATTTATTTAGATTAAGAATATTATATAATTTAGTTAGGGTCTGATATTTTTCTAACAGCTAACAGTGTAAGATAATATTATGTGAAGGCCCGGATCTACCTAAAATATAAACAGAAATAAATAAAAGTAAATATTGAAAAAAACTTATCCTAAAATCACTTTAAAGATATACAAGCATAAAAGCATCCTTATTTCTGTTATACCTTGACCTATGAAAGCAAAGTGTGTTTTTAAAAATATTAATAGTAAAGCAACACAAATAAAAATGGTAACAATCTCAACTTCCTCTCTAGTTCTGGTCTTTGAATCCATATACCTCTGCATCTACCTGTAGATAGTTCTTTTTCACTTTCTGAATATTCACATATGCCAACTTGCTGTTATCATTTAATATGGTATTGGGGATCTTTCTAGGGTGACCCACTGGTCCAGGTTTGTCGGGGAGTGTCCTTATTTTAACATTGAAAATCCTGAACATTGACCTTATCCCCAGCTTTAGACAAAGCAAGAGGCTGGTTAGCACAGATCTCTGTCAGTGTGTATACTCGTATATCTGTCCCAGTTTTGATAGCTGCATAATAGTCTGTAAAACAGTAATAATACTCCAATTACTAGCCACTGAGATTGTTTTCAGTTTATTTTTGCTATTATAAACAATTCGATTTTTGCTTCTCTTTTATAAATTGTATTTGTTATGCATCAGGTATGTGAATTGTTCTTGCCCAACTAGGTTCTTCCGACCTTAGGTTCATACATTTCTTTGCAAGCACCTCCTCCTCTGTCTAACCTTTCCTGCAAGAGTCCCTGACACACTACACAGAAACTCCAAATCCTGCGTCCTCCGCAGTCGCATTCACTACAGAATCTTTCCCCTCACCTCAGTGCATCTCCACGTCCTTCTTCAGTATGTTCCCCGCACAGAACTAGGTCTCTCATGCAAGGAGAGAAAGGTTTCTGACCACCACAATTTCTCAGCACCATAATTTGCATGCACACTGTTTCTGCTCTAGGGCTATAGCTTATTTCTGGCATGTGGTTCATATCGCATTCTCGCAGAGACCTTTCCCGCCCCCCAATTTAAGATGTCCCCCAGGTAAGGATTCCAGATAAAATACATGAGGCTGAGTGAAATTGCAATTTTACATAAGCAATGAACACATTTTTTATAGACATGTGTCCCAAATATTGCATGGAACATATTCATACTAAAAAATTATTTCATGTTTGTCTAAAATTAAAACTGAACTCAGCTTCCTGTATTTTTATTTGCTAAGCCTGGCAATGCTACCTCTAGTTATTTCCAAGTACGACACTCTGTTGTAATTTTCTCTTTGCCTTCACCACTCTTGTTGATGTAGTTGTCTGTGTGTTTCATGCGTGTCTTCCTAAACAGCAATGTAGGGTCCATGATAGCTGGAACCCCGTCTGTCTTGTTCCTCACTGGAGTCCCAGGATCTAGGACACTGCCTAGGGTACACTAGGGGTTCCATATACTCTCTTCAGGGATGAATACACGTCTGTCAAAGACAAGTGTCATTCTCAAGGGTAGTGCATTAATTTCTTAAAATTTAAAAAAAATTTCAATTACAGTGGACATTCAATATTAATAATTAGATATTTATATAACATAGGATGTGATCCCACTGATATTTCCAGTACCCACCTGGCACCATACACTCGTACAGTTATTACAATATTATTGACTCTTTCCCTTATGCTGTGTTATTCCTGTGACTGTTTTGTTACTACAGATTCGTACTTCTTCATTCCTTTCACATTTTTCACCCAGCCCTCAGCCACCCCCTCATCTGGCAACCATCAGTTTGTTCTCTGTATCTATAACTTTGTTTCTGTTTCATTCATTTATTTTGACTTTTAGATTTTTATGGTATTTGTCTTTCTCTGACTTATTTCACTTAGCATAATATCTTCTAGGTCCATCCATGCCGTTGCAAATGGTAAGATTTCATTCTTTTTATGGCTGAGTAATATTCCATTGTGTATATGTACCACTTCTTTATCCAATTGTCTATCAGTGGACACTTAGTTGCTTCCATGTCTTGGCTATTGTAAAGAATGCTGCTATGAACATAGGGATGCATGTATCTTTTTGAATTAGTGTTTTGGATTTCTTTGGATACATTCCCAGAAGTGGGGTTGCTAGGTCATATGGAAGTCCTATTGTTAATTTTTTTTGAGGAACCTCTATACTATTTTCTATAGTGTCTGCACTGATTTGCAATTCCACCAACAATGCACAAAGGTTAACAGTAGTGCATTTTAAACAGAAATATTCTCTACTTGCCTTGTATTTTGTAAGAAACCTCACCTTTCATGGGTTTCTACTGTCATGTAATGATAGACAGTGCAGTTTACCTTTTACTGTTCACACTTGTAAGCTTCAAAAGTTCTAGAATAAGAAAACAGTCATGTAATTGGTTACAGAAAGAAAATCTTTTAATAGAGCAGTCTAAAAAAACCCACCAACATCCTGTTATATTATTACATTTATTGATCTAGACGAAGGGAAGGGAAATCCTATATTTTACCAATCATATATATTTTAAATATTTTCTAAAACTTTAATGAAAATATTCATGAATATTTAAAATTTTAACCCATAGGATATGGTCGACACATTAGGTTGTCTTGGGGTTAACTTTAAATGTCTTGTTTTGTTTTTTTGGCAAAAACATCACAGTATAGCGTCTTTTAATGATCTGTTTGTATTTTTGAACTTTCTTTTTGGTAAATGTAGCATTATATCTAATTCATGAATTTGTTAAAAAATTAATTTGTTCTTAATCAGTTTTCTCATAGTTTAAGGACAGTTACAAGGAGGGACCCCAAAAAGTGGAATTTATTTATAAAAAAATTGTGTATTTATTCTTCCATGTTTAAACTTCGATCACCTTCAAAGTGCGAACCATTTGATGCCAAACACTTATCAAGACGTTTTTTCCACTGCTTAAAACAGTTTTTGAATTCGTCAATTTTTGTGCCTTTTAGTGCTTTTGCCGTTTTTGTTTCTCCTCTTCCACACTGGCAAAACGTTTCCCTCTGAAGACTTTTTTTCATCCAGGGGAACAAAAACAAAAATGTCGCTTGGATGAGATCAGGTGAATAGGGAGGGTGGAGCACAAGGATCAAGCTGTTTTTGTTCAAAAACTGCTGAACACTCCATGTGATGTGGACAAGTGCACTTGAAAATCACACATCATGGAATGGGCAAATGCATTGAAAGAGTTTTCAAAAATAATAAAAAATTCACTGAGGCAGAACACAACCTCTCACAACAACCCAGCTGGTACACTGATACAGATGGGTTCCTAGAACACTCCACTAGTGGGGGAAGCCTGTACTACAAGAGGCCCACCCTCCAAAGGATAATTCCAGGTTTTTTGGGATCTCTCTCTTGTAAATCAATATAGTTTCTTGTTCATCATAATAAATGATTTTTTTCCCCTGAATATATGTTTCCTTGGATGTAAGTTCCACAGAACATTATTCTTATTAATTGAATAGAAAGTTCTATATGGGCTTTTTCACAGAAAAGTTTCCACATCTTGCTTAGGTGACATTGAGTAGTATTTAGACAAAATATTGGAGTCAAATTAGAGTTGAGCCATTACAGGGGGAATCTAATCACTATGGACTTATTTTACATAATTCAGATCTCCTTTTTTAAAATTTCAGATAAAGAGATCAGAAGATTAAAATTCCCTAACAGTTTCTAAACTGTGCCTTGTTTATTTATATGAGACCTAAATTGGTGGTGGTAATAGTGTGAGTGTGTGTATAGAACCTAAAAAAAGAGCATGAGTAAAATCTTTGATTTACTTTAACTCACCAGTTAATTTGTACAGAACAAATGTGAAACTATTAATACTTTGCTTTCAAAACACAGATCTCTTTTCCACATTGACATTCAAAGCCTCTATCTAGCACAATATTCACAAATCCCCCCAATATTAACTGGAGATGTTTGATGGGGCGGCCTCTTTCACTGCAGCTGTTAAGGTGATTCAGCACAATAGGCCTCCCCTCCTCGGTCCCTGACAGCCACCGGGTTTTGCTTGAATGAAGCAAGGAAAAAGCAAGAGACTGGAGAGCGGTGCAAAGAGCTTGCAGGGAGCTCCACCAGAATTTCCCATGGGCATATCTCATCCTCTCTTCTGCTTAGTTCATGAGTGCATGCGTGCGCGCGCACAGAGCTGATCAACCCCCTTCCTCTGAAACTGTGATGGAAGTAAGTGGGGAGGGTGTCGCTTTAGAATGTTCTGAAATCTAAGAACAAGCTTCCTTTCCCACCACTTTCCGCTGAGTCAGTCCACTGCAGTCCTGGGCAGGATCTCCAGGCCTTTGTGTTCAGATTATTTTACTGGCGGCAAAAGCCACACCCTTGTGCTACACAAACAGAACACTTTGTCCTTCCAGGAGGTCGTACTTTGACCGCAGCCTGGGGATTTCTAAGCTGCCTCACAGTGTCTTGCCTATTGTGATGTAGAGTGTGTTAGGCGGGGGAGACTCCCTGTCTTAATGCAGATACTTACAATTCCTGGCTCAGGGGCTCGCAGGCTGGTGACTGCCACTTAAAACAGGCTCAGAAATCCATTTATTATACACGCAAAAAAGAAAAAGCACAGTGACAGTGAGAAAGAAATGGATGAATGTGTTTTGATTTAGAAAAGTCCACATTTTTATTTTTAACAACATTCCTAGCAAATGTCCATTTATATGTTGGGACCGTAAATGACCCATTGGTCTGCCCAGGCAGCTCTAGGAAAGAAGTGTAGGGGAAGGAGAGCTGACCTTGGAGCCTGGGCTGCTGCGGCTGGCAAATAAACCTCCTGCCTCCCAGCCTGGCAACAGTCACCTTCATGAGATTTTAATCATCTTCTTATTCACCTCAAACCCTGTTACATGTTCAAAGGCATCTTACGTAATATTACATGCTGAACTCTCTACAATAGATAATACAAAACTACCTTTTATCGAATGATGATTACAAGCACTATGCTAAATGCTGTTAAAAACAAAATTCAACTAAGTAAACTTGAAGATCTAACTGGCTTTATTAGGTGATTCATGAATCAGGCAGCATCCCAGTTAGCAACTAGAAGGATGCTCTGAAGGGCTGAACAAGATGGAAGGGTTTCAGAGGAAGAAGGGTGGGGCGGGGTGGGGCTATTAACAAAAGAAAACAAAGGATTATTTTTAGACCAGGGCATCTTCTTTAGGAGGAAAGAAATGGCAAGGATTTTTTTATCCTGCAGATTGCGTCTTATTTCTATGGAGGATGGAGAAGGCCCAAGTGACAGATTGAATACTGGTGCTTGACCAGAAAATTCGAGACTGGTTGATTAAGATTACATTTCTGGGAGAGGTTGAAACTGCAATTACATCAGGTATTTAATCTAGGTTTGGTATCCTGGGCCTCTAGCCCAAGTGACACCATTTTCGGTCTACGGTTTTCGCTTTCACAATGCTATCTGTGTTCATTTTCTCATTCCATTCTCTGCATAACTCTGTGAGGCAAGTTCTGTAATCCTCTTTGCACTAACAAAGAAAGAGGGGCTTAGAGGTGTTAAGTCTCTTGACATGGTCACTCAGTTAATAATGGGAAGAACTGAGATTCTAACAAGGCCTGGTAGAACGCAGAGCTCAAGATCTTATCCAATAAGAAATTCAGCCCATTAATTACATCAGCCTTTACATTAAAAGGAGAGTGTCAGACTGGTCAAACTGGGGGCCAGAGGACTTGCTTAGGGGTAGTGGCAGGAGAGGCATGTTGTTTTTATTTAGAGTGGGTGCTTATTGGAGGAGGGGATGATGTCGAAGGTATCACTACATAGTTCAGAACCTTCCCCGAACCCCTGACAGAATCACCATTGCCTCTTCTATTGCTTTACAGGCTTCATAAAAAAATTTGGGATATCATTTTCACTCTAGTCAAGTAGACCTTATTGAATAAGTTTTCCTTTTTATTATCAGCCCTCCTTTCCCGGGGTTGGTGTTTACTACTGCCCATCAAACTATATCCTAACCCTTCTGCAAAGTGAATCTCACAAAAATGTATTGGTTTTTTTTAGTTTCACACTTAAAAAAAAAAGGCTCACACTTGGACTAATCCTACTACCAATTTCAGTCATTGCAAGAAATCCTGTAAAATAGCCTACTCCTGCCTCTTTTTCTTAACAAAGTCCAATAGGCTCTGTCTGAGGCATTTAGAAATTTTTTTGTTTCTGAATGGATATGTATTTTTTTTTAATTTTAGATATGTGGTTTTAATTTAGTGAATATGAATATCATTGATTTGGTGAGCCCTAAAACTGAATACAAATAATTCTAAGAAGTTTTTCTTTTTCTTTTTTTTTTTTTTTTTGAGAGATTATTTGATCACTTGTTCTGGAAGCACTATTCTCACAGCATATGTGGCACTGCAGTTACCTTATTTTCTCTCTGCCTCATTTGCTATTTCTCCTTGTTTGTCTTTACTAGTTTTTCCTTCTCTACTTAACTGCTAAATGCTGAAGGACCTTGGATTTGGCTTTAGTATCTCTTGTCTGTCTACTCTCTAACTCTTTCTGACCTCACCTGGCTCCACAAATTTAAAAACCATCTCTACTCTGATGAGTCTAAAATTTCTCTCTTCAGTCCTGACATCTCCCTTAGTTCTCGGTGTCTAGTCTACATCTCCCTCTATCTGTACAATGGCAATGATTGTCACATGCCCAAAGAGGGACTTTTAATTTTCACTATTTCTCTTCTCATCTTGTCCATCTTAATTAAAGCACCACCTACCCTATTGTTCGAGTTATTTTATAGCCTCTTGTTTCTACATCTTTCTTCTTCTCTTTCATTTTTTCTCTCTCTCTCCAGACAAATTTTTCTGCTATATATTACTCCCCCATGCAAACAGCCAGGAGAGAGGGACTGAAGGTCCTGAATCCCAGCTCTGTTCCTGGCTGAGAAAAGAGTCATTGGATGAGCTCTTGTTACCTCTTTGCCCTGATCTGCAGTAGCCAGAATAAGACTAAGTTCTTGTTCTGTAATCAGATCTGGTTATGGGAAGGGCATTTTTCAGAAAATGGGGGTTGCTGGTGCCTGGGTTAGACAGACATCCTAATAATGTTGACTATACAATCTTACCAAATGTTCAATAATTTTATATCATGACCTCCTTGACTTGAGCACTCATGTAAAGAACTATAAAGGAAAATGTTTTTATCGATAATGATTGTAGTCAAAATGTAATGCAGAACAGGGTGCAGAACAAGGTCCTCCAAATATAGGAGAAAATCCTCATACTTTTGGTTGGGGCAAGGAGGAAGTGGATGATGTGGCGTTTAAGATACTTTGCATAAAAATTGCAAATTAATAGCTGTGCCTTTCTTGAACGGAGAGAGCTGCCATCCAGGGTGGAAGGTGTATGTGACTTTAATAGCATATTGTGACTCATGACATAGCCAGGAGAGGTGCGTCTTGGGGAACTCTTGTCCTGACTAAAGATGGCAGCTGAAAGAAGGTGAAAGATACAAGGGAACTGGCAAAAGTGGCACATCATAGGAAGGCTCAGGTATGAGGTCACATAGGAATTTTGGGGTCAAACATTCAAAATAAGGGAGGGCTGAGAGAGAAAGAAGAAGAAGCCATGGGGGCTAAGAGAGAGGAAGCAGCCACGTGGTTTGAAAGGCTGTAGGATGGGGTCCGGTCCACCATGAGGTTTCGTGTGTAAGGAGATGCCTCACGGTTTGGAGAAGAAGAAGCCATGCAGGCTAAGAGAGAGGAAGCAAACATGCAGTCTGAAAGAGCGTAAGGAGAGATCTGATGGAGCTGTGCGGACACCTGCCTAACCAAGCACATGTTTATGGGAGCTGCTTGGAGCTGAACTGTGACCGGGAATGCTGAGGAGCTTCTGCTTCTGCTTCTCTGAAGGATGTATGGAGGAGCCCTTCTCTTGGGATGTGTGCCTCCTAGACACCACCATGACCTGGTGTAACACAGCCCCTGTTTTCATGAACCACTACAAGGAGGCTGAAAACAACATAGCCCGGATCCCGAAGGAGAGAGCTGCTGCAAGAGGATGGTGACTCTGAAACCCGCATGTGCATATTCCAGGGGGGATGGAGACCTCTTTGCACAGCTGGCTTAAGAATAGATATGGATATGGGGAACTTCTGGGCATGGTTTTGGCTTATAGCCTTTTGGGGAGCAAGGGAAGTACTGGGTCTCGTGGGAGAGGAGGGCTCTGAGCAGGAGTGCTCTCAACTCCTCCAATATAGGAACCCTATAAATAAAAACCTGTTTCCCTCAACACTAATGGTTGGGTCACATGTTAAGGTGTGACGTGGCCGAGCCCTGGTTTGCTTGGTTACAAAAAAAAAAAGGCTTCTTTTTCCGCTCCATCATTTCTTCTTTTTCTTTACTGATTAAGAAAAAATTAGACTATATGATTTTCCAACCCTCCTTGACATAAGCTTTTTCTCTAATCTCAGCTCAGCAAATTTTTTAATTTTATTTCTTCCCTGAATGCCTATGAATGAAGCATGCCTAGTTTAGACTACCAGCTTTTGCCAAGTAAGCCTTTTGGGAGTAATCAAATAAACTAGGAGTAGTGGTGATTAAGTTGCTTCAAATTCAATGGACTTGGCTAAAGTCAGTTTCATTGTAACCATTACAATATGATCCTGAGTAATTGACAGAAAGTGTACAGCTGTAGGAATTCTCCAAAAAAGACGCTATCTAGTGAAAGAAAAAAATAGAGCAAATATGCTTAGTTTTGACAGTTCCATGGAAGTCTGGTGGATTGCATTCACCTCTCCCTTGGCCAGGATTTTGATCCATATTAAGTCATTGTGTATCACACAAAGAAAAGGTGGGCTGTACACTGTGATTTATCTTTCTCAAAGGAAGTGGCATGCATGTCAGAAAAGAAGGGGAAAGCCTCTCTTTTCATGAACTAGAATTATTCATCTTCTTTCCTCATCAACTTCTCAGTAGTAATTTTCAAACGGAAATCTACTGTTCCCCCTTCCCCTTGGGATGGGCCTTCCTGTCTAGCAATGTAGCTATTTTCATTTAACTATTACATAATTATTATGGAAATTCCCTTTTAAAAGCATTGCTTTAGAAAATTGCGCAACAATTTTACCTAAACTTCTTAGAGAATACATATATTACACCAAGAATAAATTATGTGCAACTGCTTTTCTTTGACACTGGGGTCTTTAGAGAGAAATTAAAGCAGGTTTTAGTAGCTTGTTGCTTTACAGAATAAACATCATTCTTGTCATTCTTCATGAATTGATTTTTGTGTTTTTGACTACAGAATTCTTTACATGATAGCAAAATTGTTTTGATAACTGAAAATGTCACAATATAAAAGATGGTGCAACTATAAGTTCCTTACCTTTCCTCCTTTATCTAGTACAGTGATTTTCAACCTTTTTCATCTCATGGCACATAATAACTAAAGTTCATAGCACACCAAAAAATATTTTTTGCTCATCTGACAAAGAAAATAGGTATAATTTTGATTCATTCACACTGGACAGCTATTGTTGTATTGACTGTTGTCATTCTTTTTATTTGACAAGCTAAGGGAAAAGAGGTCAGTGCCCTTGAGTAAATAGTCAGGTATTGCATGTTTTAAAAATTCTTGCTGCACACCAGTTGAAAATTGCTGATCTAATGCAAATTATACACCAAAACTGAGCTCACAGTTTTTCTTTCCATATCTGCTTTCCTCTATTTATTTCCTGCCAGCTATCCTGTTGCTCGAGTCAGACCATGGTTCCAAATACCTCTCTCTTTGTCACCTCCCCTCCCCTTGATTGAAGTCACCCAGCTCTTTTATTTTATACCTCTCGGATCTCTCTGACAAACTCTCCTTTTCTCTGTTGTCAATCAGGCCACTGTGCAGGCTCTGGCTTATTCAGCCTGCATTCATTTTCCTGTCCTACCCCATCCTTCTCACTGTTGACACAGATTTCTTACACAAATCTGTCCCAGCAGGTTCCCTTTCAAAAATATTTAAATGGTTTCTCTTCAGGATAAATTTCCTACCTCTACCCTTTCCCCAGCAGATTTCCTGTCTCCATTACATGAACCCTGTGCTTCACAAGTTCCCTGAAGTCACTGCTCTTTCCATCCTGACTGAATATTCTGCTTTGCTGGAAACACCCTTCCCTTACATGTATGATTGGCCAATTTCTTCTCATTCCAGGCTCAACTCTTGTGTAACCTTCCTGACACTTCTGTCTCCACCTTTCTGAATAATTGCTCCTCCTTTATAACTCCTAAACTGAGCTCTGACATAGCACTTAAAGGCAATAGGCTACTCAGCTGCTGAAAGGTTATTGCCACTAGGATCAGGCAGATCTGGGTTTGATTAATGGCTCTTTCATTTATTAAACAGAAACTCAGATTTATAGTTTAACCTCAATATATTTCTATTTTTTTATTTGTAATTAATTATATTAATAATACCTGGCTTAAAGAGTCTATATGTTTTTAAAATATTTTTATTTTTTAATTTAAAAAAATTATTCATTTTTAGAGAGGGAGAGGGCAAGAAGAAAGAGAGGGAGAGAAATATCGATGTGAGAGAGGAACATTGATTTCATACGAGGTTGCTTCTCATATGTGTACTGACTGGGAACCGAACCTGCAACCCAGGCATGTGCCCTGAATTGAACTGGTGACCTTTCACTTTGAGGGAGGATACCCAACCAAACCAGCTACGCAAGTCAGGGCAGAGTCTATATGTTTTAAGTAAAATAAAGTGCATAAAGCGTAAAAATAGTGCCTGACTATTTTTACTGCCTATGATAGGCAGATGTAGTTGGATCTCTCCCTTAATTGTGGTTATGTGTGTCCCCTTTGGGATTCTCAAGCTGGAACAGAATTGGCCTTCAGGTAATGCTGATAAGATGTTAGTATTTGACACTGTTGCCAACTTGCTCCTAAAATACACTCTCCTTCTTGGATTTTCTTATGCAATTCTAATCTATATTCCTCATCTTATTCTGGCTGCTATTTTTCCATATATTTTGCTGGGAGTTCCTCATATATGAAGGGGATGAAAAATTTTCCCTCTACCCTCCCTCTTAGGTTCAGTCTCAAAGGATTGCATATTAAACTGGCAAAAGACCGTTTCACAAGAGAAAAAGCATAGTTTTATTTATCATTTTACATGCATGGAGGCACCACAGAAAAGAGGTGAAAACCCAGAGAAGCAGTTAAGACTTGGTGGCTTGTATACCGTTTTCACAAAGGGAAATAAATTATGAGAAGGTGGCTAGGAAATGTATGGTAAATATTCGTTGTGCGTAAGTTTTGTTATGCAGACTCTTCTCTTTGCTATCTCTAGTCTTCTTGGTACAGAAGGAGGAAAACACCTTCACAAATGAAAATTAATGTCACCTTTACAAAGGGAATCATATGCCCTGCTTTTAAGCAGAAAGGGGGAGGGCAGAGAGCTTTTCCTGTGTCTGCTGCATCTTTGTTGTCTTCAGCTCAAAATCCTTATGCCAAAGTGCCATTTTTTTTAAAAAAATTTACTTGTTTACTTTTAGAGACAGGTGCAGGGAGGGAGAAAAAAAAGGAGAGAAACATCAATGTGTGGTTTCCTCTCGAGTGCCCCCTACTGTGGACCTGGCCCACAGTCCAGGCATGTGGCCTGATTGGGAATTGAACCAGCGACCCTTTGCTTCGCAGGCCAGCACTCAATCCATTGAGCCACACCAGCCAGGACCAAAGTGGCATATTTTGTGGTCACATATTCTCATCCCCTTCGTATATTTACCCCTTACATGGTAGAGATCATCAGGACCTGTCCTTCCCTTCTCTCGTCTTATCTCACCCTCTCCCCCACCCCGAGCTTCTTCGAGTTTAATTGACCAAATGTGTAAGAATCCCCTGTTGTCCCTTCCCCAGGTACATGCACAGTAAGAATAGTCTGTATTGGAGGAAAGTGGGATCCTGGATGGGCCTTTTTAACAAGTTCTTGAAGTGAATCTAGGACAAATTGCACTTGATAATTTTGGCCTTAGAAATTTTACTCTCCTGTTGCTTTAATTACCACACATTTGCTCAAGATTTTCACGTTTCTGTCTTCATTCCATACTTTGCTGCTGGACATCCAACCTGTGTACCCAACAGCCTTTTTGGCATTTCCCATTGGAAGTGTTTTAGGTAACATGTTCAAAAGTAAAATTTTCATACTCCTGTGCTAAGAGTTTCTTACCCTAAAGGAAGCAACATTTGGCCAAATGCTCAAACCTAGAGTCAGTTCCCCTCTCCTCTTACTTCCTCTACTCCAGCACCAGGATGTGCCTCCTATTTATAAAATCTTTACACTTCTCTCTAACTCCATTGCCACACTCTCTAATCTAAACCACACTTATCTTTTATCTGAATTTCTATAATGAGTTCCTAACTAATCTTCTAGCATCACAGTAAATACTAATAAATTATGGGCTCTGAAGTCTGACCTTGAGGTTTCAAAATCCTTGTTTATTCACATCTTGTTTAGCCTCAGTTTCTTCTTCTGAGATGAGAATAAAATACTACTTACCTCAAAGGGTTTTCATGAGGGTTACAGAAGGTGATGTGCAATAAAGCACTTTGTATTGTGTGTGTCACTTAGGGAGCTTGCAAGCATTAAGTGTCGCTACCATCTGTGGCTATATCCCCTTTAGCCCATCACCCACCCAACATTTGTGATCTTTCACAAATGCACATTGAATCAAGTCCTATATTTTTATTAAAAACTTTTCAGTGCCTTTGAGAAAGCTATAGAATATTGGCCTTTATAAGATTGGCATGACCCTGTGTGATCTGTCCAACCGCAGCTGAAAGTCCCAGGTAGCTATCTTGGGACTTTAAAAGTAGCTATCTTTTACTACTTTTCCTTTTGATTCCCGCCCCCCCCCGCCCCCCCCCCCGCGCCCCCGCCCCTGGCCCCGTCCCCAGCAATCCTGGGCTTCTTTCATTAGTTAAACACGCTACCCTCCCTTTTGCATCCAGGCTCGTCTGGGATGAAGTCCCGCCACGCACCACCCCCAAGACCTTCTGCCTTTAGTTGTTTAGAAAATTCTACTTTTCTGTCAGTTTTTTAAATCTTTTGACAGGTCTTAAAAGGAAAAAGAACCCACAAGAGTAAAAAAAAAATCTTTCTTGGGGTGGGCATCTTCCTTTGGATTTACTTTTTTCTTTGTTATAGCACTCGTGACAATTATGATTTCTTTCTTTAGCCATTGTTCACATGTTCCACTTTGATGAATGTATCTGTCTTCTTCATGGTGTATTCCCCAGTGCATAGCATGTTGAAGACAATGATATTTATTAAGTAGATGAATGTTATGATCAAGGTATTGACAATTTCCCATTTCTCCTTTGAATATTTCTTCTCTCTTCAGTATTAAATCAACATTTTATTTTCTCTAGAATCTCACTTTGGTTATAATATTTGAATCAGTCATAAGAACAATTGAACAATGATCTAAAAATCCTGAGGTTTTTCTCAGTAATGTCTATATCTGCAAAATTTTCCTTAGAAAATAAGTTCCCAGGGATTAGAAACCTTTGATATTTAATAAATCAATTATTTATTCAATAAAATTGAGTGTCCTTGATTATAAGCATATTTTTAATCATGTTAAGGATGTTGCTCTTCTAGTTCATATGACAAAACGGCTTTCAGACATATTTTATCCTCATAAAGGGATGTTGGGTTTTATTTGGATATGACTAAATGTTTTATACCATTTACTTTAATTATGGTTTGACCTTTTCTAGTCTTTAATATAATATTTTATATAGAGAGAATTGATCAGTTCTGTAAGCCCATGGAAAATCTGGGGTCTATTGTAGTGAAGACATCAGGACTCCTTAGCTTGTTTCATGTTTTATTTATTTATTTTTAACAGCCAAGAGAATCTTTAGCCTCTTCTTCCTCCAGACTTGTAGCAGGTCATCACATTTGTTCCCCTGCTCCTTTCATTATTCTGTTGCTTTCTCCACCCTTAAACAAACAAACAAACAAAACCCCTCAATTGTTCCACACAGCTCACTAGAACCCACGGCTTTCATTAGTTACACTCTCATGGACCCGGAGCTCCCAAGCCAGCACCCATTTTGCCTCTAAGATTTATAGCCCAGGATGGTAGCTCTAAATAGCCCATTTCTGTCTACACTTAAGGTTAAAAAAAAAAAAAAAGGAGTGATGCTGTGAGTAAGGTTCAGTGAGTAATGTAATTCTGGTAGGACTGCTAACCAGCTGCTAGATAGAAAATACTTATGAGGAGGGAAAATTTGAGCCCTAGGTCTCCACTGTTCCTATGGAATCATACATCTTGATACCTCTGGCTCTAATGTCACTTATTTCACAGAGTCTTTCTGGGCCTCAGATACTAGCTCTTCTTCCAGGAGGTACATAGGTGTTTTTGAAATGAAGAAATGAAGAAACTGGTTAAGTAATACACCCAGATTCTCCTGTACAGTAAGTTGTAGGGCGTGGTGTTCAGACCCAGACCGCCCTGACTGTAGAGTCTGTCCACTTTCCAAGGTACCTCGCTGCTTCCCCTCAACACACAGAGCAAGACAGCTGTGTATGCAAGTGGCTGATTTCAAAAATGACCCTCCCTTTTTCATGTCTATTTTAGTTCTCTGCCCCTCCCCCATCCACTGGTTCCTCCTTGGTGGGCTTTCTCCACTACTCAACACCTCCCTTCACAAGTTGAGAGGTAGCCTTTCTTGAAAGCACCGCATTATCAAAGTACTGTTGCGATTAAGGGACTGGTTTCCTAAAAGCAAGTTTTGTTCATAATAAAATAGTCTACTTTTGAGCAAAGCAAAATGGCATATTTTGAGCCAAAAATACGTCCACAAGAAATCTCATTAATAAATATTTTTTCCTTTGCCTTTAGAAGTCACTTAAAAGTAACGATATAATTTCCCTTGGAGGGTTATCGCTTATTGCCACTGCTTATTGCCACTATTTACGGTAGCTTACACTGAATATTTTAGTCAATAGTTTTTCTTCTACCAATAAGCTGAGATGAGATTTCCTGAGCCAAGATAAGTTTTAATGTGGGGTGGGGTTAGGATGGCAGGAGGGGGGAGGGGAAGAGAGGTGGAGATGGATGTTACCATATTTGAAGTTCAGTTTTGCTGTAGAACCTTCTCTAGGGAGAGCAGTTCTAAACATGCTATTTTCTTATACCAGTTCTACCAGAGATTGGCACAATCTGCTGCACCTTCAGAGCAGGTAACATGAGACAGAGGAAGATGCTAGGTCTCCCTCTTGGAGACAAGTGTTTCCCAGTATGGATAAGGGCGGTCCCTGAGCTCTGAGAAAGCGATACATATTTGCATTCCCATCTTCCCCCACTAGTTTTGTTTCATAGCAAACAGGCTTCCTTCCATCTGAGCATATTTTGTTTCATTGTAAATCCTGTCTGTCTTGGTGAGAAACTATTAGGTTGTGTGCTACCCACTCAGTCTGGCTTAGCAATTTTCTAGGGAGCATCATGGGAGCTCTGGTGAAAGAAAAATGCAGAACATATAGCTGGCCTCACACAAACTGGACATTGGTGAGGGATTGACTCTTCTTCCTTTCTTGGGCCACGTGGTCTCTTGTCTCAGCTTCTCTCTGGGAGTCATTTACACACTTTGGTCTTTGAAGAGTCATTTCCTATAAACATTTCCAAAATTTTTACATAGAAAGGGTTAGAGACAACAAAATTCTGTGGTGGTTTTGTTAGAAGTGTAATGGACTTGTACAGAAACTTTGAGCAAACTGTTATAAATTAGATTGCATGTTAATTGCGGGGGGAGTTAAGCCACTCACTCGCACACCATCACGCATCCCCTGCGCTTGCGCTTTCTGTGAGTATCCTGGCAGACAGCTCAGGGTGCACTTTCCATGTCCTGATTCCAACTTCCTAGGCCAGAAAATACAGTTGTCCCAGCTTCTGTTTTCTTCTGGTAGAAAACATTAGTGCTCAAGCTGTTGTTAATCTTTCCTTCCTCTTCCTGCATATTTCAGCCCCGAATCAAGAAAAACTGGCACTAGGCTGCAAGTGAACAGCTTTCTGTAATAGAAAAAAACTTGGGGTTAATACCCTCCTAGATGTTATCACCTTGGTATTTCTTTTTGTACATATGAAAGACAAAGCATGTATCCTGACTTAGCATGAAAAGCAAAACAAAAGTACCCATTGGGAGAAGCCTTCCTCAAATTCCCTGAACCAGACATCTCCCATTTCCTTTGCTTAAGCTCATTTCCTGACAGCCAGCCTTATGCCTTTCTGAAGTCTTTTATTGTAGTTTACTAAAAACAAGTAGTTCTCTGCACCACCTCTTTGCACACTGACATCATCTTTAAAAGGTAGTTTCTTAGGCTTCATTGCTGTGAATTCTCTGATGTGATTAAATTTTACATACACAAAAATTTAGAGTATTTTTGAAAGTCTAGAAATACAATTGTCAGCAAAGTTACATGCCTTTTTATTTTCAGATTGTTTTCTTAAACACCAACAAAAACATTGAATTCTTGCCTACTTACTCAAAAGGTACTGTTTTCTTGCTTCTGGGAGGAAAGCGAACTGGTTTTTATATTTTAATTTGTGTCTCTGCATAAAGTGAATATTGGTGATATTTCTGAGAATTTCCTCCAACAAGGCTTGACATGCTTGATTCTTTTTTTTTCTTTCTCTTTTTGCCATGCTTTTCTATATTAATCATTTAACCTAAATTTATTTCTTATAACATTAGACAACTTCATCTAGAACTCATTTTTCTGAGTTTTCTCTTCTAAACAGATAAAATAAAACTTCTGTTTGCAGTTTAGGTCAAAAAATGTGTGATCATTCAAAACAAAACAGAACTGAACCACACACGCAGGCTACAGCTCTGGCTGGTTTCCAGGATCCATCTGGCAGACAATGGGCAGCCCCAGCCGACCAGCCCAGGCGGCCGAGGAAGCCTGTCTTACCCTCTTTGGGGTATCGCAGACCTGAGCAGGGTCAACATCAGGCTGAGGCTGGGAAGGGGAGAGACCAATTGTTTTGCAAATAGTTGGTGATAAATATCTGTCATGGCCTGTTTTACTTAAACGTGCATTAAAAATGAATTAAATTCAGTAGTGCGTACTTAGAAATCTATTTTACAAGTTTATTTTTTTCACTCTTAGAACAATTCAAGCTAAACCATGACCAATTTTGGAATAACTACAGCTGAGCAAGAAAGGGCTTAGTGACAAGCTAAAAATAGATGCCTTCCTTTATATTCTTTTTCTTGTTTATTTCCAAAAAAAAAAAACTTGCCAGTGTACTTGGGATTATAGTCTATCAAGAATAAATCAGTCAAATAACAATGAAAAATGCAAGGAATAACATTTTATTGCATAAAAAGGAATCACTGCTTTCTATATTTGGATTTCTGAACTTGTATAGTGTCTCAGCAATTCTGTATCAATCGTCACAAGAAACTGATGAACGTGAAGCAAAGTGACATACAATCAATATACAAACCTAAAGTTGTATTTTCAACAGGACTCTTTCATTTTTAAAAATAGCATATGTAAAATTCAGTTTACCATGTGCTCTTTCAGTTATTCCTCCAAGCAACCCCCGCAGTTCCTAGAATGTATAATCCATGAAAGTGGGGGTCTTGGATTACTGTTCATGGCATCCACAGACCACGGAGAGAAGGCTGGCTGCCCACGCCAATGTGAAAAGCTCTCAGGAAGGGAAAGGGTAAAGAAATCACGTACTTATTACACCAAAGCTCTGCTGGTACTGCACGTACATCATTTCATCTCACAGCAGGGCCTCCCACCCACCCTCAACCACACGCTCCTTGTCCTAGAGTTAGGAATTGTTATCGCATTTTACAGATGAGCAAATTGAGGCTGAAACAAGACCCATTCATTCTTATGGAACATTTTTTTCCTTCTGTTTTATACTAAACCACAACACCACAAAAATTGTATGCTGAAAGTTGCACAGCTTCTAATTGGCAGACCTAGTACTTCTACCCACATGTTCTGTCTCCAAGTACAGTCCCCTTCTTACCAATTGTCACCTGTTTACTGGGTTTTGTTTTGTTTAAACCTATCATTTTGCAGACATGGAAGAAAAGGGAAATATCATTAAGACTCAGCTGGAATAGTCAGTAAAAATTTAGGTTTCGTCTTGGGAGGTCTTGGCAAAGGTCTAGAAGGAGAACTCACATCCCTCCCAGTAGGATTACAAAGACTAGGAAAACAGCACATAGCCCCCAAATTGGTAGTTAGCAGCACGGCAGGAAAACAGGATCCAGTCCTTTAGGATCCCTGTGTTTTTGCTCCGGCCTCCACTCTGCTCTTTCTCTGTTTTGAAAATACTCATTGTTTGGGAGCTACCCCTCTGCCACCCTTTTCTTTTCTCTTCTCCTCATTCTTTAAAGAGTAGCTGTCTATTCCAATCTTTAAAAGAAAAGTAGTGCCTGCTGGCTTGAGCTTGGAGCAAATGGTGAGCCTCTGCAGAGGAAAAGATTCACAGGTCTCTTGCATCCACAGTGTGTGCTGATTTGATAGTGTGAGTTTCAATTTAAAGGTGTCCCAGTAACTTTACAAAAACATCCATTCCAGATTTTTTCTATCATTTGAACCTGAGTCAGGCAGGGGGAAGGCCGTGCCAGATACACTGGGAGGAAAACACCACGTGTGGGGTAAGGCAGACTGTTTCCTGCTAGTAAACAGGGTCTGCATGACCTAAGGGGGGTGGGCAGAAAGAAAGAGGAAAAGATTTTACACACGGCTTTCACTTAAATTTTGAATGTACAAGGACAGAAGTTGACTTTTGCTATTACAGGAACAAATTTTTTATGGAAAATATATTTAAAATTCTCAAATCCTTACTGTGCATTCATTTTTCTTAATTTCTATTTCTTTTTTTTTAAATCATCACCTAAGGATATGTTTATTGATTTTAGAGGGAGAGAAAGGGAGAGAGAGAAAGAGAAACATCGATGAGAGAGGGAGAGAGAGAAAGAGAAACACTAATTGGTTGCCTCCCATACACCCCCAGCCAGGGATCCAAATCGCAGCCTAGGCGTGTGACCTGAACGGGAATCGAACCCTCAACCTGTTGGTATATGGGATGATGCTCCAATCAACTGAGCCACATGGACCACAGCTCTATTTCTTTTTTTCTATTCTTTTATAGTTTAACATGTTTTATTGTAAATATAAATTTGATCTAATATATTGGCAATTCTGGATTTTCTGTTTTAAATTTTAAGAGAAACAAATACTAGTTGAATTGATAGAGATTTTTTTTTTCTTTTTAATACACATTAGGGAGTGAATGAAAACAAAGGTTTTTATTTATTTATTTATTTATTTATTTAGCCCGTACTTAGAACATGTGTGTGCTTATCTAGGATGACAGGTTCTCCAGCCATACCCACGCCCAGGAAGTCTCTTAAAAATATTGATAAAGCCAAAGCTGTCACCACAGACACATTCTTAGGTAAAGGGAAATCAACACATTACTGGTGTTAGACATTTGTATTTTATTAAAAAAAATAAAGATTCTTAAGTGCAAGGTCTAGCAAAGTATTAGAACATGTGTACATGAGATGACATTAATATACACTTTTTAAAATAGCCATTAACACTTTAGCTTCTGATTTTATTCAACTTCATCAAACTCCTCTGAGACATTCTGACTCCCATAAATAGATTACTTGCATGGAGAAGTTTATAGACTTCATTTTGGTGAAGTGGAAAGGTTAGTACAGTATGAATAATTATTCAAGGTCAGGTATTTTGAAGCATCTACTATGATTAGGTTATAAAGTACATACAGATTAAAAACAAAAGTACCTCTGAGTTTGCCTGCAGCTGCCATTGTAAAGGAGGTCTTGAAGAAAAGTTTTGTATTCAGTGGAAAACTGGTTAACAGCTAGTTAGTAGCTGATTATTGTCTCTCTGTTTTAACATAGAGAGTACAGGAATCCAGCCTGCATATTTTCCAGTTAGTTTATAGGCCCACTTCTATTCTTACACTTCTTCAATCAGAGGTTTTCTTCAGCCTTTTGACTTGGTTGATGTATCTGTCAGAGTTCTCCAAAGAAACAGGACAAATAGAACATATGCATTGTCTATACATCTATTGGGAAGGATGAAAAATAATTTTCCCTCTACTCTCCTGGGTTCTTGGCTGAGAACCCCCTGTAAAAAAAAGACAGATTCAGAGGAGAAAAATCCACACATATACCTCCTGTGTACCTGGGAGATTCCCAGAAAAATTAAGTAACTCTCTCAGATGGCCCAAGCTACCACCATAAATACCATGTCTAGCTTGAGACAAAAGAAAAGTGTTGGGGGAAGGGAGGCCACTTATGGAGGTTTCCAGGAAACTCACAGTAAAGAAAGATATGGTTGTTATGCCGACTTAAGTTAGAGCCTCTTCCATTCATAAGTTTCTAAAGATTTGGTCAGCCTCCTCTTTGTACTGAGGGAGACACTCTAACAAAGGAAGACTTCCCTTATACATATGAATGTCTCTTACAAACTTTTACTTAGTTTTCAGAGCATCTCCTGCGTCTGCAGTTTGTTAAAAATAACCAGCTCAAGATAATCTTTATGCAAAAGAGGCATATTTTGAAGTAACGAATTCTGCTCCCCTTAACTATGGAGAAATTTATTTCTTAATTTTAAGGAACTGTTACAGGGTTAGAGACTCAAGCAAGTTCAACATCTGCAGACTAGACCACAGGCTGGAGACCCTGAGAAGGATTGCGGCTTCAGTCTGAAGACAGTGTTGGGATAGAACTCCCTCTTCTTTGGGGGACTTCAGTCGGTTTTCTTAACACCTTCAACTGATTGGATGATACCCAACCACACTATGGAGTGTAGTCTGCTTTTTTCAGAGTCTACTGATTTAAATGTTAATCTTGTTTAAAAATACCTTCAAGCAGCATCCAGAATGGTATTTTACCAAACGTCCAGGTGTTCTGGCCTAGCCAGGTTGACACATAAAATTAACTATCACAGTTGCCAATTTAAAACCATCTATTTAATCTCTGAAGTTAGAAAGTCAAACTAGATTCTTTGAAGAGAGAATGGATCAACACTACAAGGGGAATGGAGAAATTCTCCACGGATTCTATGGCAGGCAGGTAATATTAGCTGTCTGTCCAACAGTTAGTTTCCCCTTCTTAGGGTTGCCAGATTTAGTAAGTAAAATATAGGATGCTCTGCCTAGTTAAATTAGACTTTCGGGTAAGCAATGAATAATTTTTATTTTTTATTTTTTTTATGTAAGCATGTCCCTCTTTTTGTATGGGGCTTACTTTTACAAATTTATTCATTTATTTGAAAGTCAGACTTAACTGGATGCCCTCTATTTTTTCCCTCTAATTGTATATTTAAAAAATTTTAAGACTTCTCATTTAGCACAGGTTTACAATAAAATTGAGAGGAAGTTACAGAGATTTTCCTTATACCCTCTGCCCCCCCACACACAGGAGCCTTCCCCATTATTTATCTCACTCACCAGAGTGGTACATTTTTTACCAAGAATAAAGCTACATGGACACATCATAATCACCCAAAGTCCATCGTTTACCTTAGGCTTCATTCTTGGTGTTGTACGTTCTATGGGTTTGGACAAGAGTATAATGACAGTCATCATTTTAGTATTTTACAGACTATTTTCACCACTCTAAAAATTCTCTGTGCTTTGCCTGCCCACTCCACGCCCACCCCAGCAAGCAACTACTGATTTTTTAATTGTCTCCCTAGGTTTTTACCTTTTCTAGAAGAGGCCCTGTTATTTTTACTTACCCCTTTTTACTTACACCCAATGAGTCTTTGGAGAGCGGAAGCATTTTAGCCAACAGAAAACAGTGTTCCAGTCCTCAGCTCAGCTGGTCGTTGGCCAATGAGATATAATTAGAAGTCAAATGAGATTGATGATTGTTTCTTTTTCTTTTCTTCTCTTCTCTCTCTCTCTTTTTTTTTTTTTTTTTGCTATTTAATCTTTGAGCTTTTTTCTTACTTCTTTATGTCCAAACAAATATACAGTGTCTAGAGGAGATGAGGTCATCCTGGGACCATGAGAATGAAAGCCTCATATTAAAAATGGCAAAGACTATACTTTCAGCGATTGTTTCTACAGTTTGTTAAAAATGGCAGAGCATGCATGACCTGTATATTGCATTGTGTGCTCACTATCCAAAGTCAAATCATCTTCTGTCACCGTGTACTTGAAACCTATTAACCAATGCCACCTTAATAAGTTTATTTTTTTTTTTAAAAAGTGGCAAAGCAGGAGAGAAGAAAGAACACAGTTTCTTGATGAGATCCTTGAGTTGATGCACCAGCCCTAAATTGCCCATTTTAGTATTTCCTGTTGGGGGAAAATGTAAACTTATTTGGTTAAGCCATTGTAGTTATCTTTCTGTTACATGAAAAATACACAGAAGCCTAAAAATTGTAGATTTCTGTTAGTCTTTTGGAATCAAATTCAGGAAATACTTGGGTATTTCTGTAGGATATACCTTCCTTTACCCTCTTCTTGTCTATGAAAAACAGTATTTTCTGCTTCCTGATTCCTGAGTGAGTTTGGAGATAGATAGAATTGTGCCCAAGCCAATCTTAAGGAAATGATGGGAATTTTTTTTTTTTTTTTTTTTTTTTGTATTCTGTGTACTTACACACACACCTATGTGCTACAGTACGGTGTGAGGAGGGGAAAAATTCCCTTTTTCCTCCTCTGCTTCTATTTGGCTGGACAAGTAATCAAATCAAGAGGAGGAAGACTAACAAGAGAGAATTAAGTTTAATCTTTGTGCATGAGAACCGCACATACACAAGAGTCAGAGTCGCTGTATACATAACAATTTCAGAAGTAAGAATGGGGATGGTGGTCTATAAGAAATCCTGAGCTAGGGATGAGGTGAGGTGCCTCGGGGACTTCAACACAACACTGCAGTGTAAAAGAACAGACATTCAGTAATTAGTAGTTTGCCCCACCTTTCAGATAAACCAAAGGAAGTTTTCTCTGATAGTTTCTTTTGGGCAAAGCCTTTAATTCAAATTCTTTTTGGTAGTTAAAGGGAGGGAAAGAAGTTTCTCTTGAGCCTGAAGCTAAAATTGCCTTTAGCTCAGAGTAATCTTCAAACTATTGAGGCACATCTTGGGGTGGCTTTTTCTGGACCTCCACAGCAGTTAATTTTATCAACTACCAAAATAAGAGGATGGTTTATACTTAAAACAAACATGGAAGCAAAAAAAAAAAAAAAAAAAAAAAAAGAAGGAATTCCTCTTGTATCTGCCCCAAACCTCTTAAATTCTGTTCCAAACTCTCTTTTGGTCTTTATTAGACCAAGTAAATTTAAGAAAGAAGAATATAGTCAACTACTTTTCCAAGAGATCTAGGGGAAAAGTAGGCATTCTTGAATTAGTAGGATTTAGTAGTCTGTGAAGCAGTACTTGGAACAAATGGGGGAAAATGCATTGTTAATGAATCATTATTCATTGTTAATGAATAAAGTAGTAGTTACAACTAAATTAGGTGCTTGAGCGACATGGGTAAATGTGGAAAATATAAATACAAGTATTTCTGTATCTAAAAATAATGCAGCTCTCTTGTTAAAGCAATGGAGTTTATGTTTATCAGATACAAAATAAATTTAGTGTACCTTCAAAAGTCCCTTAAGAATCATAATCCCATCCAGTCTTATCATCCATATATCCCTGAACCTCTGTTTACTCTTCAAGGGAATTTGTGATTTGAAAGGGTTACTTGTGGCAAGTAGAGGATTATATCTGGTTCTTTGAGAACAACTATGGGACGAAGTATGATTTTTATATTACTTAATAAAGAAAAGTGAAAATTACTTATGTCTTTGTTTTTATTATAGCCAAACCATCCAAACTTTCTGAGCCCTAATTTACCAGGATAAAAAAAAATAAAGATGGTCATAAATATACTCCATTTCTGAGGGATGTTAAAATGATTAACAAGAAAAAGTTAATATTCTTTGTGCAAGAAAACAGATGTTCTAGCACATAAATTGCTTTATATTGTTTTTCAGGATATAGGAAACATATTTCTTTAGTGAATAAAACAATATTTGACAATAGTCAGGAAGTAGGTATGTGGGTTTTATTTCTGAAAGGAAATGCAAAAAATAAGAATGTTTTAAAAACAATTTGTTTTTTAGACAATATATAGTGACCATTATTTTACTTATAAATTATACTGTGATACAAGGTCAGGCAGAAGTGAGGCTTGCTTGAGTGTGGTTGGTAGGGGCATGAATATCTCGCACGAGATGGACAGCAATGTGAACATTTCACCTGAAATGTCACACGGTGTGCTTGAGTGTGATGTTGTTATGCTACAGAATTATATGCTTATGATTTTGTTATATAACAGGGGCAGTATTTGTGCCAGGCCCTGTATATAGCTTACAAAACTTTAGAGAACCCAAACTCAAAGACATGAAAATAACTATATTTTTTTCACATGTTGATAAAATCACCTTAATGCTTTAGATTATAATTGTATTTACAACACAGTCCATTTTAAACTATTCAATACATGGAAAATAACCATACTTTTTGACTTAGCATTGTAGGAGTTCAGAATGCGTCACCCCAATATGTGATTCCGCGGCCTGAGATTATTTTGTGCTAAAGGCAACAGATACTCTGAGGGTTCAAAAGAAACTTCTGATCCCCTCCCACCCCAATTACCGAGAAGTTGAATTAAGGACATAACCCTTAATAACATTATCACAGATAAAAAACACTTTTTTAAATTTATTGATTTGAGAGAGAGAGAGAGAAATGTTGGTTTGTTGTTCCATTTATTTATGCATTCATTGGTTGATTTTTATACATGCCCTGACCAAGGATTGAGCCACAAACTTCATGAATCAGCATGACCCTTTAACCAACTGAAATACCCAGCCAGGGCCAGAGATAAACTTTCTGACTTATTTACAGAGCATGGCAAACTACTAATGACTAAATCTCTATTCCTCTTATAGTCTGCAATGACCTTCCTTCCCTCTGAAACCCCAAGGTACCTCGCCTTAGCTCAGAATGCCAAATATACCTCATTTCAACTTTCTGTCTCTGAACCTCTCATGTATGTGGGGTCTCTGACTCTCTCATCTATGCAGGGTTCCCATATGTACATATGTAATTGAATTTGGTAATTTTCAGTTGTCAATCTATTTCATATTTACTTAATTATTAGACTGGCTTGAAAGAACCTAGGAGGATAGAGGAAATTTTCTTCCTCCTCTACATCACAATGCTATCAACTATGTGTTGCTGATTTTTTTAAAAACAATACCTAAATTGTATTTAAAATTAAAATTTTATTTTATTTAAAAATTATTTAAAATAATACCTAAATTCCTTTTATATAGAAAAAGAGAGATTCTTGTTTTTAGAACTTAATTGACTAAAAGCCCAGATGCAGCTGTGCTACGAATGGTACAGTATGAAAGTATTTTTATATTATACTTTAAGATGTAAGAAAGTGTAAGGATAGTTAATATAAAATTGAGATTGGTATTTTCTACATTCTTTTAAAATGTTATTTAATATTACTTATTTACAGATTAAAAATAGGGGGAAAGTATAAAATAAAATGCTCCTAAAAGTAAGGGAATGAAAAAAATTACCTTGGCACTTTTTTTTGTCACCTCACATTTAGTCTAGCTTCTGATTTTTGGGGTCATTCCTTAGGGCTACAGCAGTGATTGACAACCGTACATTTACCAAGCCATTTTATCAGATTAAGCAGTGACAACCAGTGCTAAAAAAGTTTACATAGATCTATGTAGATCTGTCTTTCAGCCACTTAGTTTCATTAAGGCAAAAGTGTCGTGTTGTAATTTTTTTCTCTTTTCTGAGTGCCAGAATTTATTTTGGTATCACTAGTTTGAATTGTTTTCCTGTGTCTAAAGGCTTTCCTAGACATTTATTTTAATCTGATTTTCCCTTTACCTAAAGGTGAGGGTATTCCACAGTGTAATTACTGTCTATAGTTATTCAACATGAGAATACTATTCAGAAAGAGTGTTAGCCCATGTTCATTTGAATACACTGGAGTACTGAATACCAAAGCATAGATATATTGGAGAATAATTTGAAAGTTAAAATCTTGATTGACAGCTATCCAGAAAATTCAGTTTATCAGGAAACTACAATTCTTAAGCATTCCAAATATTGGACATTTAATGATATAAATTATATTCAATTCAATTCAATTTTGTTTAGAAATAGAGCATAATCTTTTCATACCTTTACCCAATGATGATGCTATGCTCTCAACTAAGACAGTCTAGATTACCTTGGATACCCCCAGACATCCTTTGCTATGCAGGTTACTGATTATCGTACGACCCCTGATATAACCCAGTCTCCCAGCCCTCTCTAATTCCTCTAACCTTTCCACTGTGTCTGCTGTGCTTTTCTGCAAAAGGAAAGTCTTCTTTATGATGCTTCATATTTTCCTCACTTGCCTCACAAGACAGTAGACTCCCCCCATTTTCTTCTAATCCATTGGCTGCCTCTTTATGTTTTTTTTTTACTTATTTACTTAGGTAGTGTGATTAGGTTTTGCTCCTCTTGCTTTCTCTAACTTCTAAATATTGGAGTATTTTTCTGTCCCCTAACTACACTTCTTAGGGAGCTTATCCAATCTCTTGGCTTTAAAGACCATTTAATGCCAATAAATCCCATATTCTAATATCCTTTCTTGACTTCTTTTTTTTTCTTTCTTTCTTTTTTTTTTTTGAGTCCCAAACTCCTATGTATATTTGTTTACTCTTTATTTCTTTTGCATTTAATTGGCATCTCAAATAAACATATGTAAAATACAGCTCTTGAACTTTGCCTTCTCATATCAAAATTTGCTCTTCGCTCTTTTCCCTCACTTCAGTATACGGTATTTATATTCATGCACTGCTTAAGCTAAAAGACTAGGAATCATCTTTAACTTTTTTCTTCCCAGTTCAATCCACTAGTTAGTCTTTTGGCTCTACCTTTAAGAATCACTTTTCCTACCTTTCAGCATTCCCATCTCACACCAAACTCTACCATATTTTTGCCTGGGCCATTGCAAAAGCTACCTAACTGGTCCTACTTCCATATTTGCCCACCTACAATGTGTTCTTCACATGGCAGCTTTCAATCTATTTATACTTTAAACCCAGTCACTTTTGTCTCTTCATCAAGGCTTTTCAAAGACTTCCCATCATGTTCAGACTAAAAGCCAAAGTTTAGTTAATGACCTACAAGCCCCAACATGGACAAGCCCTTGCCTACTGTCCTGTGCTGGCCCACTTGGCTTCAGCTCACATTGGATTTCTTGCTACCTTAAGCAGATCAAAGTTCACCTGTATCTGGATCTTTAGAGTGCTTTCTTTCCCCACTGCCTAGCACACTCTTTTTCAAAGCCTTTTCATGTTTATCTCCTTTATATCATTCAGATTGCTTCTCAAATGTCCCTTATTGAGAGGTCTTTCCTCTAAAACTTTCTGTTCCCTTTCTACCCTGCTGAATGCTATATATATTACTATCTGAAGTTTTATGATTTATTTATAAATAAGAGTGGCACCTTATTTATCTTTTTCACATCTTATATGGATAACACCCAGTACATAATTAACAATGAATGTTTGTTGAATGAACAAATGAATCTATCAATGCTGTATGGTTTTGTAATTTTTAATGCTTGGAATTGGTAGGAATCTCTTTTCATAAGGTTTTATCATAGACATTTTGAAATTGCTTATTCAACTTGCATATTTCTTTATCCTTTTTTCTGAAATGTAGTGGGAGACATTTGGATTCACGAGCTTTGTTGTTAAAAGGAGAGACCCAGGCCACATTCTAGCATTCCTGCTTTGATTAGGTTTATTTACCATTCTAAAAATCTGTGATCTCATTTTTTATTTAAAAGCAGGTGTCATACTTTCTACCTTATTTAGATAAAATATTGACAAGTAGTATATTTAAAGGAGTGTGTTATAGAAATGTGCACATGTTCTCAGTACATGGTAGCCATACCTAACACTGGCCCACACCATATACAACCTTTATACACATTGCACTTTTTGAAAACAAGAAATAATCTGGGTATGTGATAAAGTTAAAATTCACTGGGTCAGGGATCAGGAGACCAGGCTCTAGGCCAAGCTTTGTCACTTACTAGATTTTCTAAGAGGTTAAAAGCATATTAAGTTCTTTGATCCTTTGAATCTTTGCATATAAATTGAGGGGTGTAGGGTAGGCATGGAAGGTGGAGAAGAACTGTATTATTTTTAGATTTTCTAGGTCCCCCCACACTCTGTAAGTTCTGTGATTCTATGTGTATAGAAAGCTGTTTTCCAGTCTCAAAAGAACTCATTGAGAGAAGTTTCTGTGGCACACTTCCTATATTTCAAAATGAACATTTCTCAATGCAGTTTGTATTTCTTCATCATTTCATTTGTGGGATGTTTGAGATATGAGTGTAGGATTGAAGCCACTGGTGAAAGACATTGATGTTTCAAGAGCATTATCTTCACATACCTCAGGGTTTCATTCCAGTTTATCTAAGATGTTAACTACCACAAGTATTAAAAACAGATGTGATTTGCCAACCTCTTAAGGTTTGATTTTGGAAAATGAGATATTGGTACATCAAATCAATCATTTTGGTTACTAGTTTTGTGTTAACAGGTAGGTCAGATTAATTTAAGCCTTCTTCATATGGTGTTAACTAAATTTGTTAGAGTATTTTCCATAATTGAATTGAACTCTCTAACACCCTCCTAAAATATGCTGTGGTACATAGACAAAGGGCTCCACAAAGTTGTCCATGCCCTAATTAATCCTTGGCATCTGTAAGTATGTTACCTTGCAAAAGGAGCTTTGCAGATGTGGCTAAATTAGGGATCTTGAGATAGATGTATTTCCCTGGATTATCTGGGTGTTCCTGATGTAATCCCAGGATCCTTATAAGAGGGAGGCAGGTCAAAGGAGAGAAGGGGCTTTGAAAATGGATGAAGGATCACAAGGCAAGGAGCCTAGGTGGCTCCTAGAAACCAGACAAGGCAAGGAAATAGATTGTTACCTAGAGTCTCCAGAAGGAATGTAGTGCTGTGGACCTATTTTATACTTCTGATTTTTAGTACTGTAAACTGATGATAGCTGTTTTAAGCCATTGAGTTTGTGGTACTTTGTTACATAGCAGCAACAGGAAACTAATATATGTATATCATAAAACTAATTTATGAGGCCATTTTCATTAGAAAATCTTCCTACTAACTTCAGAATTCATAAGTCAAGTTAATAACTTTAATTAAAAATTTTCAAAAAGTTGTAATCATCTGTAGGTGCTGGCATATGTAACCAGTTACCCATAGCTATATTTAACCACCGGGACTAGAGTAACTTTTTATTGTGAATCATACACTTTAAAACAAATTAATTAATTGTATTTGGTTAGAACATATAGCATGAGATTGGCCTGCTTAGCAAAATTTTAAGTGTACACTACAGAATTGTGAACTATAAGCACAGTGTTGTATAGATTTCTAGAAGTTATTCATCTTGCCTAACTGAAACTGTATACCCTTTGAACAGCAGTTCTCCCTCCTCTTTACCCTCCGCCCCTGGCAATCCCCATCCTACTTTTTGCTTCTATGACTTTAAGTGTTCTACTTATATTACTAATATAAATGGAATCATGCAGTAATATTCCTTCTGCGACAGGCTTATTTCACTCTGCATAACATCCTCAAGGCTCATCTATTATTGTTGCATATGGCAGGATTTCTTTCAATAATTCATCTACTTTTTTGAGGGGTGATTATTTTTTGGATGAAGATTCCAGATACTGTATATGAATTTGCTGAGATGAGAGACCTTCACTTAGGCTTCCCTTCTGTGATAGTTTTTAAAATATACCTGCAAATTCAAAAGGTTGAACATAAGATTCCTTACCTGGAGTGTGGGTTGGCCTAATTAACTTGCTTCTAACAAATAGAATATCACACAAATGATGGTATGTGGCTTTCAGGACTGGGTCCTAAAGATGTTGTCCACTTCTGTAATCTCACTGTAGGGGAAATTAGCTTCCATGTCCTGAGGATAATTGAACAACCCTATGATGAGCCCACGTGGTGAGGAGCAGAAGCCTCCTTGGAAACAGATTCTTCTGCCCCATGGAGCCTTGAGACCACTGAAGGCCTGTTATAAGTGTTGACTGCAACCTCTTAAGAGACCCTTAGCCAGAGCCATTCAAGTTTGCCATTTCCATCCTGACTCTCAGAAAATGTGTGAGGTATGTAAATGTTTATTGTTTTGAGTTGTTGCAATTTGAGGTAATTTGTTATATATTAACAGAGAACAAATATACTTTTTCACTGTATTTCTCCTGAGCTACGTAATACAGGGGTGGTTAAAAGCTGGTTTACAGTTGTTTGTATGGAACAGACATGCAGGTTGTGATTGTTACAATGGCTTTATTAACTTTATTTCATGCATACTTATAACTGTAAACCTACTTTTGCCAACTCCTGTATTATTTTACTATGTAAAGAAACTGTCCTAATATTATTGAGATGACTTGCTTTTTTTTTCTTTTTAGAGAGCACAGAGGATGTGCTTACTATTTAGAAAAGTGAAAAAGTGAGAAATAACATACTTTGAAAATTCCTTTTGAGAGATAAACTAAAGAATTCTCAGGAAAGTGACTAATGGCAGATGAAAGAGTAAAAGGAAAAAAAGGTTTTTCTTCTGCCTCCTTTATTCTCTGTCCTACTAATTAACATCATTTACTTTCACAGTTCACAATCAGTTCATACAATTAGAGAAGGATTAAGCTCTTCTCTCTTGGAGAGGATGGTTAATTTAAATTGTTTGGAAACCATTTAAAGAAAACCACTGAAAGACTCAGGGGCGGAATCTAGATATCGTGTAAAAAGAGCACACATGTGAACAAAGCCAGAATGATAACTCTACTGTGGGACCAGGCCAAATTGTCTCAAGATTAAATCACGGCTGAAAATATTTGTTATTTATAAGTTTGTCTGTGTCTATAATGCTGCCTTTCAGAGCTGCCAGTGTGTGATTGTCTTACCATTTATTGACAGGACATCAAAATTTATTTTAGGTAGTGTGATTAGAGTTCACACAACTGAATTATTTAAATTGTTGTTTTTTCTTAGGTAGTCTCATCCTTTCTGTATTTATTTTGAGTATCTACAGTTTTACAAGTAAGAGGGTCCTAAATATTGCCAACTTGGCATGTAGAGAGACTTGAATTTGTACTTTGAAGGAAGCAGCAGCAATAGCCTACCACCCTCTGAAACTCAACTGCCCTCTGAGTGACTGAAGGACACTGAAAACAATGTGTCTTCTCAACGTAGGGGTCTAGCTACAGAAATAGATCATGTTCAATCTTCTTGGTTGCTTTGTCGAGTCCAAGTCCTCCAGTAAACAGAAAGGTGTTATGATAAAAAAGAAGTCTCTTCGATGAAAGCCTGAAATTGTGTGTCTGGCCTAGAGGTCAGACTTGGAACAGAATGGAGATCACCTATTGTCCTTTCTCTGGAACAATGTGACTCTTCTGGCTATGACAGGGACAGGTGAAGGGTATGAATATGGCTCCAGTCTAACCACGTTAAAATTCTCCACTTCTTTCTCACTCTCTATGCGGGTGGGCAGGCAGACAGGATCTGGGCTTCCAAAGAAAACTTGCCTCCTAGAGGCTGTTCAGCCTTACAAATTAGTCTGCAGCTCCCTTTGCAAGTGAATCTTCGAAGGACCTTCCTTTAACTCCCAACCAGTCTGTTGGTGGCTTCAGTCACTGTATTATAGAGAACAACTTCATTTGTAGTGTAAATAAAGGCAGATGGGGGCCCTGTTTTGGTGTCTCCTGTTCAGGCAGCCATGATTGCTGTATTCCCCAAAATGAGTGATTGGTCTGGGACGAGGCTGAAAAGTAGAGACATATTCCCAGCATAGAAAATGCGTGAGAAACAAAGAAATGCAGCTGACCATGGAGACGCTGAATGCCAGGTCACATGGAATCCCTGCATCGCTTTATTGAGAGACTTCAGGCTGCAGCTGTTTCCTCTAATTCACTCATTATCATGTCTGGGGGCCTAGGTCATCCCCCCTGTTCAAACCTCTGGTGTTTCCTCTCCTCTCTGAGTGTACTCCAGGAATGGGAGAAAATAAACCTCGTCTTATTATAAATACAACAGATTCACTGCAGCTTATCAGCCTATTTATCTAACTATACTTACTTAAAGAAGAAAGAAAAGGCAGCAGTAAACAACCATGGTTGTCCTAGGAAATAAAATGGAAAGAAATGTGAGCATGCCAGTCTTTGCTGGAAGCTATACAATGATTATATTTCACTCAAATATTAAGCACCAAATGCATATTTTTATCAAGTTTACATGCACTTTGCTAATGTCCTAACTTGGAGATCTTTCTATTGATACTTAAAAATTCTTTGACTTTCTTTATCTTCTGTTAAAAAAAATTTCCCCCTTGCAACAAAAATACCGTATGATCTCACCTATAAGTGGAATCTAATTAACAAAACCAACAAATGAACAAAATACAACCCCCGATACTTGGAAATAAAGAACAAACTGATGGGGACCAGAGGGGAGGGGGAGGAGGGTAACAGGGGCAAGAAGGGGAAGGGGCAGGCAAAGGAACAGGGACAGAGGACTCCTGGGCACGGGCAATGGGGGGGATTGACTGGGGGAGTCGGGGGGATGGGATAGGGGAGAGCGATGGGGAAAAGGCGGGACAACTGTAACTGAAAAACAATAAATTAAAAAAAATCAATTCCCCCTTGCATTTGACACACCTACCACCATTTGTTCCTATCTGGAGATCAAATGTATTTGAGGAGGAAAATAAAGGGGGTGTCAGAGTCGAATCAAGATGTTGGACCTATCCTGTGTGATAGCAGGGTAACTGAACACAAGCATTTTAATTTAAAAATAAGTAAATGAAGGAACCAAACTCAATAGATTCTTTTTTACTGGCCTTATCAAATTAGAATGATTACATCAGGTTACATTGCCAATATTTGTATTCTAGAAAACAAACTCACCTTCTATGAGAATATTTCACCTGCTCTGTGAATTCTATTTGATTGACCCAGAAAGCACAACCCTGTTATCAAACAGTTTTCTCAGCATTTGCCCTTGGATAGTGCTTAACACAAGTAAATTGCATGGTTCACTACTAATATCTGGCACCCTGGCCTTCTCCCCTTTCCCTGTCCCCCAAGTTCATGACATTAATATCACGTCAACATGTGACAGTTCCTCAGCTGCATTGTTGTGAACATATTTATGAGACAAAGGATGATCAGAATAACCGAAGAACTTCTAAGATGGGATGAATGGAAGTAGAAATGGCAGAAAAATGAAGCACTATTTACAGCTACTTTAGGATACTGCTTTTGCAATAAGACAGCTGTGCATTTTAAGGAAAAAAGATAACCACTAATCCCTGTTAAGAAATGAGTGTGCTCATTTTTGATCAAGTGCATCAGTAGCCAATAGAGTAGATAGAGGATGGTGTGGGGGCTGAAAAACATAATTCTTTTCCTTCTACCTTTCAAATTCTTCTAGCTGGGCTAATAATCAAATTAATAGAGAGAGATTTATAGGAGAAAAATCACATTTTAATACGTGTGCATGGAGAATTCACAAAAGCATGAAAATGCCCAAAGACAGTGAGGTAAAACTGGATGTATATATTATTTTGGAGAAAGGATAAAGGGGAGAGGGTCTGAGACTGCAAAAGTGAGAATGGGCTATTTAACAGGTAACTGAGGAAGAGTGGAACGCACACATCTCAGGTCAATTCTTGCTTCAGCGGGACACAGGGGACGGGTGATCTAGTCAACGGGCCCCTGCTTGCTGTTCTCCCATGCACCATATTTAATTCAAATTGAGATAAGGGGACCGTCCAAAGATTTCCTTCCTGGAATAGGCCTTTCAGATCTCGTAGGCTGAAAAGAGTGAACATCAAAGTTTCTTTAAGAGTCTTTTGTTTCTTTATAACCAGCTTAAAATCATTATCCCAAAAGGCAGCTTTTGGGTTTTGCTCCCCTTCAATGGTTTCAATGTTAGCCTTTCAATGTGCAGTTTTATTGGAAAAAAAAAATCAAGCATTGTTTGATTTTTACGTGAAGACTCTTGCTTATATGCTTGGCCTTTTTAGCTGACTTGGCCCGCAAAACTTGTTACTCGATCAATTAGGTATCACAAATTAGGTATTAGGTTCTCTGGGTAGCAGATGCTGAAGCAAAGTTTAAGGTGTAGGATGTTTATTAGGAAGCGCCTTGGGATTAACATCTGTAGGAGAGAGAGGAAGAAACAGGACTGGGTAGAGGGAGGGATTGAACTGCTATGCAGATCTGAACAGTCTGGGTTGACTCCATGGAAAGATATGAAACTAAAATGGCCTGTCACAGTTATTTTGATTTAGAACAAAGTAGCCTGACCTTTTTTTATCCTGTGTCAACTGTTGGATGTGGGACAACCTAGGCAAGGCAAGATTTTAACTGAGGTTCGAGGTGGCTCTGTAGCAGAGGCTGTCCTTGAAGGGGACAATAGCGGAAGGTGTTCGATGACAGCACTTTCGCAGCTGGGCAGTAAGTCCTTTCTTGAAGTGACATCTGGGTGGCTGATCTATGTGTCTCTTACAGCACTGCAATGACTTTCAAAGATTTTTTACTATGGTCCACAATAAAAAATACCTCTCACATCACCAAAATAGTATTTTAGTGTTTATCTCTGTTGCATGTAGGCCCTCTGATATTTTCTGTTTCAATTTCAGTTTTATTCCATTCCATATTATTCTATTCTCCTTTACTTTTTAGAAGGCTATTTATAACACACTAATTTGATTTCAACATGCAATTTAAAAATGTGAAATTATTTTGATTATGGAAATAAACCAATTAATGTTGAGTAAGTACCTAGTATAAGTAGAATGGGTGAGAGTTTCATGATGTAGTTGCATTACTTGCATTTCTAGGAAATGAGAAATGCCACAGAAGAACAGCTTTGCAGATCCCTGGGCCTCACAAAGGGTGTGGTTCATTACAAATCTCCAAATCCTCAAATGCCTTGTTTCAGTTGGCATGTCATTTGTGATTACTTGTTTTAACAGCGTGAGCTCCAGGCAAGATTTTCAAAGAAGGATCTTAATTACTAGGGGATAAAATAGTAACTGTCAGGGACAACCACAATTTCCACTTACTTGTAGAGTTTTTGGATGAGGTCAGGTATAAACACCTTAGTTTTCCGGACTGTGGATGCCTGTGATCTGTTTTGCGTTGCGACTATCTCATGAGAAGAATTACTGAAAGAAACAGTTGACGTCATGCAATAGAATGTTGAGTTTTGAAATATATAGGATAAATGCCTGAATAGGATAGTATGGCTATAGATTAAAGTTAAGAAAAAAGATTCCATTTTTAGACAAAGATATTAAAAAATCATGAATATAGTGAGATCAAATTCAGAAAAATGGTAAATCAATAATTTTTTTTCCTCTGTGCCAAAAATAACAATAGCAAACTAAAGATACCCTGTTTGCTTGAAACTAAACCAATACATTCAGGGTACTTACTTGTACAAGATTTGCAGAGGAGCAAAGTAGAAATTTCATTACATGCATTTAAAACTTAAGATATATAGGCAGAATAAAAGTGGTTTTGTAATGGGGTGCAGAGTGGGGGGCCCCTGAAAATAGCAGAGAATATTCCCCACAAACCTGGATTTGGGGGCAGGGGGAAGTAGATGATATAGCATTTAAGATACTTTGCATAACAACAGAAAGTTAATAGCTGTGCTGCCTTCCCGGGCAAAAGGTGTATGCCAGGCAAAAGGAATGTATGACTTTAAGAGCATATAGTGACTCGTGACATAGCCAGGGGAGGTGGATACCCACCCTGGAGGCCCATAAGTCATGGGGAACTCTTTCCCTGACTAAAGATGCTAGCTGAAAGCACCTAAAAGATACGCGGGAACTGGCAAAAGTAGCATACCATAAGAGGGGTCAGATATGAGGTCACATAGGAAGTTTCAGGCCAAGCATTTAAAACAAGATGGGCTTGAGAGAGAAGGGAATTCTGCCATGAGGTCTGGTGTGTAAGGAAGGAGCCCTGTGGACTGAGAGAGAGGAAGAAGCCGTGCGGGAGGAAAGGGTGTAAGGAGAGAGCTGGTGGGGCAGTGTGGCGACCTGCCTAACCAAGCCTGGATTCAAGGGCAATTGCTGGAAACTGAACTGTGACTTGGAATGCACATGTCTGCCTCTCTGAAGAACATATGGAGAAGCTACTCTCTTGCGACATGTGCCTCCCTGGACTCCACAGTGATCCAGTGTAACATGGCACACGTGGAAGCTGAGAATAGCGCACCCCGGATCCCGAAGGAGAGAGCTGCTGGGAGAGGATTGTGACTCTGAAACCCGCAAGTGCACATTCCAGGGGGGATGGAAACCTGTTTGCACAGCTGGCTTAAGAACAGATAAGGATATGGGGAACTTCTGGGCATGGTTTTTGCTAATAGCATTTTGATGACCAAGGAAAGTGCTGGGTCTTGTGGAAGAACAGGACTCTGAGCAGGAGTGCTCTCAGCCCCTGCCCTGCAGTTGGAATCTTGTAAATAAAAACCTGTTTCCTTCAATGCTAATTGTCAGGTTGTATATCAAGGTGCCATGTGGCTGAGCCCTGGTTTGCTTGGTTACAGTTTTACTGGAGAAATAGGCAAGCAAAGATGAAGTAAGATATCTACTAGTTTTCATGTTTTATTCTAGGAAATCTATAATTTGTATCACATTTAATTCTTGCAGGGACCTTCCAGGTGGACTTGATGGTTCCCATTTTTATCAATGAAGCAATTGAGGCTAAGCTGTGACTTAGTTATGTTGTTGGAATTAAGATTGGAATTTAGATCTGGTTTCAACGTTTGTGATACTTCAAACTCACATATATATTTAGATTTCTATCTTCTAAAACCTGCAGAATAAATATACACATTAAAAATTGTATGCATATATTTACATGTCAAAATAGAAGTTGAAAACTGGTTAATAAATTCTTTACTATATTTCCCTATTTCGCATTACTGCTGTTCATGAAATGAGTATATTATATGCTTTTTAAAAATTAATTATTACTGTTGCATGTCTTGGGAAATTTTTTTCCTCATGTGGTTTTATCTGTATTATAGTTCAGTTAGCTGTTTAAAAATCCAGAAGTCAGGTTTTATCAACTTGAAGTAATAAGTATGCTTATGCTTATACACTGAAGAAAGTAGAGATTGAAGTCAACCAAATATCTGAAAACCAGTTAGAATGAAATATTTTATGGGATGGGAGTCCAGAATGAGCCACCCCAAGATGTGCCTTAGTAGTATACAGATTACTTCAAGTCAAAGGCAATTTTAGCTTCAGGCTCTAGAGAAATTACTAGAAGAATTTGAATTAAGGGCCTTGCTTTTAAGAGATTTTCAAAGGTAATTTCTTTTGACATATCTATAGGACAGGGCAAACTTCTGTTTACCAATGGTTTGCTCTTCTTATCAACCTGCAATGATCATTTGAAGCCTCTAAGGCACCTCACCGCCTCCCCGGCTCAGCATGTCTTTTACTTTGATCTCCCTTCCTAACTCTGAATCTCTCAGGCAGGCAGGGTCTCTCACGCTTACATATGTGGGTTTCCTGTGCACATGAGATTAAATGCGATCTTCTCTTGCCAATCTGTCTTTTTGATGTGATTAGTTAGCCAGCTGAAAGAACTAGAGGACAGAAAAAGGATTTTTTCCCTTTCCCCACAAAAGATATATTCCACACCAATTATAGTTATATAGTAAAGAGATAGATCTATAGCTATATATCTATATCTCTCCAATGTAGGACTATTTTCAAGCACATCACATCTAAAAACTGTAGTATCCTTTTGAAAGAATACTAACATTTATTTGGCAGGATATATTCACTTAAAATGTCACTGGTGTATTACCAACAATAATTGTACAAAACAGGAAAGAAGTTTATAAAGGACAGATTTTAAAAAGTCATTATTAGCCCAGTTACCTCAAAATAGCACAAGAAATTAAGTGATTGACCTCATTAAATTGCTCACCTCGCATCATTTTATTCTCTGGATATTAGCTCTGAGCAGTTAGAGGACAAATTCAGCTTCAACATTAGAGATGAAAGATAAACTAGAAAATGAGTTCAGAAGCTGATAAAGACACTAGAAAGGGTAAAATATAACCACATTATATTTGCATTATCCATACAAGTGAAGATTCAGACTTTAATTTGTTGTGCAATGGCTTTTGTATTTCTGTGACGTTGGTTGTGCAACAGTTTTTATATTTCTCTGAACTTGGTCAAATCACAACACTTTTGGGCCTAACCTTTCCTCCTTTGTAAAAATGGGACAGTATTTAAAATTTGTTTTGTGGTACACTATTTTTTTTTTGGCCATATGGTTTATTCATCATAGGAGTGATTACGAGAGACTATGTGAAGATTTTCAAAGTCTTGCACATGAGGAACAGAGAGCAGTTTTATTTGGATTCTTCTGTGTGATCTTGAACAGGTCACTTAAACTCTTTGTGACCCTATATCCAAACAATAAAATGGAGGTTCTGATTTTTGCTCCTCATTCCTCACTGGAGCCCCCTGAGGATAGGCAATCTGAAAGTATTTGAAGGGTATAATACATCACAAATGTAAGGTATTATTGTAACAATTTATTACCACTACTAAAGAAGAGAATCAGTTGTTCTATTAGTGAGTCAAACAATTACCCCTTTCATATATGAACACGATTTCAACTCTTGGTTTACCTAAGACATTTGTTAAACAATGATACATAGGATATTTATTTCAATGTCTTTTGAGATGAACGTTTAATGACGCTAGACAGAATGGAAATCAAAATGTCTTATGTCTTCTGGAGGGAAGATATATTAGACATTTTGAAATGTGTATATTTTAAATAATTATGGAAAACACTTAAATTTTGATACCAACTTAAAATGGTATGTATGATTACTGTATCTACTCTTCTCTGTATAGCATATTGATATACAGAAGTTTTTATAGTATCTAACATACTCTTTATGAATGTGTTACATCCAACATTCTTATTTGACTTTCACAATTTTGTAAGTTTCAGAAAAAATGAAAGATAAGTCAATTTTTAACACTTGATCATATTTTCTATTGTAGTTGAAGTGCTGAGGGTTAATGACCTGCCAATAAAAGTGTGCAGAGAAAGACAAGCACTGGCCGGGGCTGTGCCGGAGTATAGACTATGTCTAAGCATAGACTATGTCTACGGGACTGCAGCTAAAAATAAAACTCATGAAAGGAGAGACAGAGAAGTATTCAGAAAGGAAGCAAAAGCAAAATAGGCCTGAACAATTCCAGAAACTAAGGGAAGAGAGAATTTTCACAACTAGGGCTTGCTTAACGTTGGACAGAAACAATTGCAAATGGCTGCGATTCAGGAGCTAGACCTGTAAAGCCGCAGTGTGAATCATAGAAGAAGTCTGAAAAAAATGAACATAGTACCACATGTGCCTGGTGACAGGGCCCTGACAGCAGGTATCGGGGAGCCAGATGGGAGCGCTGCTCCTCACAATTGGCTGCTTCCAATGCCCTGGATTCCTCGGTGGGAGTGAATAGGACTTGGCCAAGAGAGAAATGGACAGGAAGACAGAGTGAGACGCTGATACGTCTGGGACAGTACGGAGACACAGTAAGGGGATGCAGCGCTGAAGTCTGAGCGAGGTGAAGGGAATACTACGGAATGTCAGTTCCTAGAAAGAGGAAATCATCATAACCGGGTTACTAACAAAATCGACTTGATACTCCCCTCCAGAGCTCTAGGAAGTTTCTTTTTATTCTACATGTTTAGAGGTCTGATTGATCCTTCAGGTTTGGATTACACCTAAGCCAAGAAGGGGAAGTTAAGTGTTTAGCGGATGCTCAATAAATGTTTGTTGAAGAAATAAATGAATTATGAGATCTTAGCTCTAGAGAATGGAAGCCTTTCATTCTCAGCCAATAATTCCAAAGACATCAAATTAGAATAGTTTCCCAAATGGGTCCCATGGAAAACAATTTCTCAGGATATAAGTTTTAAGGTCAAAGAATGTTTTGACCAAGTAAGTCAGGGAATTGCCAAGTTAAATAAAATTAATTGCATTTCTATACAGCAAGACTTCTCAGAGAGAAGCCTATGGTTTATTTTAATATGTATTATATGAACATAGGTAGTATATAGCTATTTCCAAGTTTATTTGACCACAAAACTCTCTCCTCAATAACTGTCTTCCTTTCCCTAAGTATCTTCTGGACTATTGTTATGAAGAACATGGATTAGATAGAAAGTCATATAAAAATTGTTAGACAAAAAGAGAATGGTGGGTATTGGTGATATTAGAAGGTGTTTTTATAGGAGTTTCAAGGATTTCAAAAGCAAACATTGCATTGAAAGACTTAGACAATCCTTATTATATTCTTAGCATACATCTTCATGAATGAGAGACCAAGAGTTAAGAATCTTTGTTAACTTCTGGTCCATACTTGGATGTTGAACTGGAAAGATTTATAGACTCTGGGGCATTTTTGGGAAAGATATATGGGGTGAAAAAGATTGTGATTCAGAGGCAGAAGATTATGAGTTCAGAGTCAGAGTAAGGTATTATTTACATATTATTAAAGCTTGATGTAATTTTTAAATTTGAATTCCCATTGGGAAGAAGAGTTGTCTGACTGTAGGGAGAGGGTAGTGGGTGGTGGGAGGCATGGGGACAGAGATCTTGTTCCTCTCATTCTGGAAGATATTACCCATTGCTGCGTCTGTCCCCTGACTTAAGGCCTGGGTGTGCGCCTTGAGTCACTTTTGTATTGGCAACATCGCCCACTGCTTGTGGCAGATAGTAGGCATGTAGAAAATATTTGAACTGAATTAACTAGGAGGACGTGGGGACATGAGTCAAGGCCTGTGTTCTTACAGAGCTCCTTTTACCAAACTGGCAGGGTCACAGCCCCCTCCTCCTCTTCGGGTGGGTGATCCAGGGTAACCGGAGCATTCCTTCCTTGAGGATGACATTTTATTGACATTGTTCATAGTGCTTTCAATGCATTTTGCACTGTGTTTCCCCAAAGTGGATACCAAAACATATTCTAAAGACAAAAGCTCACAGGCTGCTCTTTATTGTTTACAGTGGGACCTAAGGGGAGGCCACCTCTAAGATTACTAACTTTACCATTCTGGGAAAGGAGACTGGCAGAACACGAAAGTCTTTATTTCCAGGAGTTGGAAGTTTTAAAAACAATATTAAAAGGACTGATATTTTATGTCTTCCTCCAGCTTTTCCTGCAGAAGGTAGTTTGACTCACTCCAGAGCACAGCTCGGAATAATGGCATCATGAGAGTGGCTAATGAGCTCCTTACAGAAATAAAACTCCTGGAAAAAGATTTCAGGATTAGTCGATAATATGCATCTTTTATGTAAAGTTTGTATCTGGCTGAAACAGTAGTATTTAAAGTATTATTATCAAGTATTAGGTGAGCATTTTGAATTACTTATTTTATTTAACAATTTTTATTGTTTCTATGCTTGTCACTGTGGTACCAAGATAAGTAAGATACATCTTATATCTTTGACGTTGTTTCTAGTTGAGCGAGAGTGACGGGCATGTGCGCGGTTAATAAAGGGAGTGAGAGGAGGCAGTGGCGGATCAGGGAGATGATGTGGCTGAGGGATGAGGGTGGAGCTCTGCAGATTCCACACTTACATGCTAGCGTAGTGATGCCAACATGCTGACCTCCCAACCAGCCCCTTGGTTGGCTTTGAGGACCCTAACCGAGGATGTGTCTGTGTCTTAGATAGGTAAACTCATAAACAGTTAATCGAGAGTCATTATGATAGACTGGCTAATTCCAAAGGATTTTTTCTAAGAGAATCCTTCTGTGCTTAATAAGAAAATAATTCACAGAGATCTAGACAACACACAAACTCTAGCATCTCCTGACAAATGTATCTTATCTTTCCCTAATTCTTACTTCAGCAGTTAGAATGAATGCAGACAGGCACTTCACAAAATCTTGTGACGTAGGAAAAAGACTAGGGACCTGTGAGAGAGAGTCCCACTGGCTCAAATACCAGCTCAGATATCTAGTGCCCAGTTGACATTGGGGGAAATTTCTTACTCTCCCTAAGCTCTGTTGGAGCCTGTGAAATGGTACTACGGCATCTCACTTAAGGGATTATTATGTGGGAGGTAGCATGTGTAAGGTTAGGTTCCTGCCTTACATCCTCTCATGGAACCCTGTGCTTCTCTTTGATAGCACCCTTTGCACTTTGTATTTCAGTAATTGTAAAATATGACCTTTTATGAACATCTGCTCTGCCTTCTGCTGAGAGATACACCTCCTGGAGGAAGGAACCACATCTCTCCTATTAGGCAGGCCCCTAGCACATCCTTGAGCAAATGCTGACTGGAAGAACCAAACATGTCCTACCCTGTTAGTAAACATTGCTTCTCTCCCTTCTCATACCCAGAAACCTGGCAGTTTCTTTTCCTTGTCTGTTCCTCTGTGAATCTGGGGAATTTCTGTGCTTCTCTTACAATACGTGGTATTTTGAGCACATTGCTTATTTATAATACTTCAGAGGCTCTTCTCATGTGTAACATGGACCTTCTTAATCATCCTCAATCTCTTTCTGAACTAAAAACTTAAAAATCTCTTCTCCATTTACCTGTCCTTAAAATGGGATTTTTCTTGAGTTGTTTCTTACAGATAAATAAGTGATTTCTGTGTCCACTTACATGATGTTAAAATTTCATTTCACTTAAGTTTATAGGATAAAGATTAGTCTGACTTTTGGTAGCTTTGGATCTCACTGTGATGGTACTGTTTATTATTAAGAAACCTATAGATTCCTTTATTATCTTGACCTAAAGGCAGAAAGAAAATTAAAAGGTATCGTTTGACCCGCTATTTGCTCATTTTACTCATTTTCATGTTCACTAGTTTCTGTACGAATATAGCAGTTACCCCTTGATTTCATCATCTCATGGCAGCACTAAAATAGACTACAGCTTAGGTTTGTCTTCTGCTTGCATTCACGATGAGGGCTCTGAAAAACTGCACATTCCAGGAGCGGAGTTTCCATGGAAACCCGGACAAAGGCAAAGCAAAACCATTCTTCAAGGCCCACAAGAAAAAGCATTCCACCTTGCTTTTTGTTTGCAGTTCTGCACCCCCTGAGCGGTTCAGCCAGCTGGCACTATCCTTGCTCTCTAGGAATCCCTGTTTGAAATTTATATATAGCGGCATGCATCTCTGAGATCTGCAAAATAGGACTTGGTGAGAATGACTGGAAAGTTATTTCTCAAGAGGACTCACACCCAGAGGTTTTTTACAATAAGGTTAAAAAAAAGTATACATTTAAGTAGCCACTGAACTTTTAAATGTGGAGTTGCTCTTTAAATTCTAAAATTTTTGAAATAAGTTTTGAAGAACAGAGTTTTAGAGTAAATAAATGGAGTTAATGATTAGAGGCGATTTGGTATGTCAAGACAATTTTTCTTTTTATTTATTTGAAAATGAAGACCAGGTCAAATCAGGTCATATGTCTTGAGTGAAAGGAAGTCATAGAGTTCATATGAATTTCTTTGGAAAATGATATTTCTCCCATTGGTCTGCAAGGTTCCAAAGCAGGCTGTCTTTATTCATGTAACTTCCATTGGACTGAGCACAGTACTTTGGGGCTATTTCAGGGGCTGGACTGATGCAGGGAACTCCCACCATGCTCTCCTATGGAGGGTTCTTTAGCACCACAGCAGGACCAGAATACTCTGTGCTTCTGGGGCACAACTACTGACACTATCTAATAAACTTACAGCACAGTGCATACTTCACTTTATTGAACTTAATCACAATCATGTTCAAAAATATATTCCCTCTTTGATTCATTCTCTCAACAAATAACTTCCAAGAAATTACTGCACACCCAGTACTATGCCAGGAACATGCCCTCAGGGGGTCCATCAAACGCTGACAGGTTTTTAAAAAAATGAAATAACACAAAAGAAATACACAACAGAATGTGACAATCGCTACACTCTGTAAAATGCCATGATATTGAGGCTTGTTCTGGGCTTTATGGCATACCAGAACTGAGGCGTGCCTCAGCTTCAAGGGGCTTAGATCAGGTGAGGCCTTCCCAAATGGGCGATGTTTGTTCTGAATCCTGAAGGATGATTGGCTGTGAATCGGACAGAAAAAATGGGGGAAACACATTCCGAGGAAACAAATGTGAAAACACAGGGATATGGAAGAACGCGATGACTCAGGCATCGGCCGTAGGTGCGAGCGTAGGGAGTGAGGGAGGTGCGCATGGAGGAGAGGCAGGAGCCGGGGACTCAAGGGGTTTGCAGGGCTGGCTGTGAGTTTTACTCTAATGATAGGGAAGCCACTGAGCCAGCTCAACAGAAGTGTTAAAACTGCACGGTTGTTCTGTAGAAGTGTTGAGGATGGAGGAAGTCGCTTATAGCAGGGAGACATCAAGAGGCTAAGGGTAGCCCAGCTGGTTAGAGCAGCTTCCTGATAAGTCAAGGTTGCAGGTTTGGTCCCTAGTCAGGGCACATACAGCCATGAACCAATGAACGCATAAATAAGTGGAACAGCACATAGTTGTTTTTTTTCCCCTCTCTCTCAAAAAACAAAACAAAACTTTTTAGATAAAGAGGCTAAGGGCAGTGTTGATGAGAAAGGGTGTGGTGAAGGGAGGGAGAGGAGAGCCAGAGCTGGAGGGTGGATGGACCTGGTCCCCAACTGTTTAGGTGAAGGTACAAAGGAAAGAAAGATGGGAGTGGACTTCAGGTTTCTGGTGCAGGGGCTGGGAAGATAATGCCGTTAAGTAAAATTAGTCTGAGAAGCAAAAAAATAGAAAAATCCATAAACATTAAGAATAGGGAGGGCTTCAATCATTTTCTTCCCAGGCAAGATTGTTAAATCATTTGAGCCTCAGTTTGGTTGAAAGGATCACACAGGATTGTCTGGAGTGTTAAATGAAATAATACTTATAAATCACTTACATATTTGCTCAACCTATATTTTTTTTAGCATTTATTAGGTAGCAGGGTAAAGGATTCAGAGGTGAAGAAGACAAAGCTTCTGCCCTGCTGGAAATTCTACAGTATGAGTGGAAAGGTAGACATAAAGAAGTTAATATATAAATGAATCAATCAATGATAAATTTGGAAGAGTGCTTTGAGAGAAAAAAACAGCTTAACATGACAGAGGTAGGGTTGAGAGCCCTACTTTCTGATATGTTGTTAGGAAAGGTTAAAACTTGTAAAAGCGTCAGGGACAGCTAGCTCTCCAGTTGGGGATGAGCATTCTAGGCTGAGAGCATAAACAATTCCAAGACCCTGAAAGAATCTGAACAGTACACACTTAGCAGTTCCTCAAGTTAGCGAGCATATAGCGAATGATGTATTTTTAGAAACAAGGAGGCATCTATATGATTATATACCATGGAAAACTAGCTTAATGAAATACCTCTTTCTTTTCATTTTCATGTAGTAGTCAGAACAATGTTTAAAAATGCCATCTCTACTAATGTATGGTTGTATTATGAATGTAAAAAAAATTGTCAGTGGAAAGTGTGTGAGGAGCTCTTTAAAACAAGACTGAGGTTTATTGGCCTGGAATTCCCAATGGGTACCTGTTGGTTAATATTCTTCTCAACAGCTCCAGACTTTTCTTTTCTTTTTATAGACTTTTCTATACTTTTATTTTTTCCAATTTTTAAAATTTGTTTGACCCTGACTCAACCTTATCACTAGTTTACCCTTCAAAGATAGGAGACTGTTAACCATATTTTGAAGTCTGACATTCATACAATAAACATGGAAAACTCTATGTCAACGTTCATGTTTTTAGTAGGACTCTATTATCAGTCACTTCCGCATTTTTTTATTGCAGCAATAGGAGATGTATCATTTGTATAATCAAAAAATGATTATTCAGTATGGATTTAGTGCTATACATTTTCTAAATTGCAAGTGGGGAATGTTACATAAGAAAAATTCCCTGTCAGATTGGTTATCATCAATAAATCAATAAATGAGTGCTGGTGAAGATGTGGAGAGAGGGAACCCTCGTGCACTGCTGGTGGGAATACAGACTGGTGCAGCCACCATGGAAAACAGTATGGAGTTTCCTCAAAAAATTAAAAATGGAACTGCTTTTTGACCAAGCAATCCCACTTCTGGGAATTTATCTGAAGAAATCCAAAACACTACTTCAAAAGAATATATACACCCCTATGTTCATTGCAGCATTATTTACAATAACCAAGATCTGGAAACAGCCCAAGCACCCATCAGCAGATAAGTGGATACAAAGAAAGCTGTGGTACGTTTACACAATGGAATGCTAAGAGGCTGTAAGTGAGAAGGAAAGCTTATTGTGACAACATGGGTGGACCTGGAGTTATGCTAAATGAAATAAGTGGATCAGAGAAAGACAACTACCATATGATCTCACTTACAGGTGCAATCTAATGAACAAAATAAACTGACAAAATAGAAACAGGCATGGACACATGGAAGAGACCGACAGCTCTCAGAAAGGAGGTGGGAGGGAGGACTGAATAAATGAAGGTGAAGGGATTAGCCAAAGAACATACATACATAACCCATAGACACAGACGACAGTGTGGTGATAGCTAGAGGGAAAGGGGGTTGGGAGTAGGTAGAGGTGGGCAAAGAGGGGGAATATGGGGATGGAAAGAGACTTTGCTCGGAGTGGTGGGTGCGTGATGCATCGTGCAGAGGATGTTTTATAGCTGTACAATTGAAATTGGTTTGGTTTTGTGAATCAATGTCACGCCCAATAAATTCAATCAAAAGTAAATAAAAGAAGAAAAATGTAAGTGATCACACTATCCTGTTGTTAAGTATCATGTATGAGAATTGACTGTATTACACACCAAGAAAAGATTATAAACAACTTCTGTAACACACTCACAGAGGCATCTAAATTTGATATGAATCCTAGTTGAGACTTTTCTACCATTTATTCTATTTATTTCTTGAACTAGAATGCATAGTAAAAATGAATTGCAAGGATTGGGAGGATGTAAATTTAAGATAGAAAATGTAGAAACATTAAATTTGGATAAAGATTAATGCATGGTGTGTATTAAAAGATGGTGATAATAGAAATTAAAAATTTAAACATGAAGAAAATAACCAGAGAAGAAGTAGCTGAGCAGACTCCAGCACCGTATAAAACAGGGGTAGTACTGCTCTAGAAATCAATGAATGACAGCCTCCTGGGCAGTTCAGAGTGAATTCTAGCAAAGTGCTAACGAAGATAAACAGTCTGCTTAAGAGCTGCTGGAAAAATCCCCTTCAGCCTGCAGCTGGCGTGACTGTTGTCATTCAAAGGGCATAAGTAAATGTCACATAATTGAGTCATTGAGAAACTTAGATGACAATGAGCAACATTCTCATTAACACTGTTTAAAAATTCTTCCTTGCACTATTAAATAGATGATGTTTAATTGTGATATTAAGTAAAGAAAAACACCAAGAAGTCCAAGTTTGAATAGGTCTCAGCTCTTTAATTGGAGTTTCCCAGAGAAGTTGGCTGTGGCTGTTGCCTAAGAGGGGAGGTGTGTTTCTGTGAAATGACACTGGTAGGGTACTGAATCACCCTATTTTCTAGATAATAAGAAATACAAACTTCACATGAGACAGTGTGGTGCTTCAATCAGGTACCAGATTGCCATATCCTTGCCTAGACAGTGCCTTCTAAACGCTCTTCCCACCACTGTACAATAGAGGTCAAGTGCCTGCACATTTTTATAGGAATCCTAGGCCAGCAAGATGCTCTTTGCCAGAATGGAGGAGGAGAGTCTCCTTGTATCCCCATTTCCTGTTTCCTCTTGCACCTTTGGCTTTCATCCATGACTATTAACTTACGTACTTATGCATTCATTAGTTGGCGTCTTCTAGCCTGACACCATAATTGACCTTGGCTTTGCCCCTTGATTCTGTCTTTGCTTCTGGGATGAAGTCTGTGTCTTTCTAACTAACTCCACACCTTTTTCCTGGTTTAGTCTCATTACACCCTGCCCCGAGTCTGGGTATGCTTATAATGCTGTACAAAACAGAAGCATGAATTCTTACATTTCACCCCCAGTTTAATGACTTCCCCAGCTACTGCATAGGCATACACATTTAATATCAAAATCCAGCAAAAGGCCTGGGTTTGGTTTTTGTAGTTAGGCTTACTTTTATTTTATTTGCTTTTAGCTTTAGGTTTTGAAAATGCAAAGACCTTCAGGTATGCCCATATACACACATAGGGGTTTGTAAAAAAAGGAAAAAAAACACTAATGTAGATAACAGAGTTTCTAAGAATACCTAAAATGTCATACAACACAATCAGAATAGAAGGTTTACAAAACCCTTTTGAGAGAAACTTAAATAATAGAAGCTTTAATGCCAATTCCCACACATCCTTTAGTGATGAACAGAAATAGAGAATTTCTATACCCTTCTAGTTCAAAAATGTTCATAGCAGATTCTCAAAATCTTAATGGCGACTCATATTTAAGCTCAGTGACATAAACTATTCAGCTAATCTATAAGAAGCAAGATCTTCTTATTAAACCTGGGACTTTAGCATGGCAACCGAAGAGATTGTCTTGCACGTAATATGAATATTTATAACATGTTAGTTGAGGATACCAATGAAGCAAAATTAGTTAAGAACCAAAACAGGTAAAATTTATTTGTAAACATCACTGTAAATTACACATAGTTGATGTGTTAATAGAAACTACTAAAATGTAAGTTATTTGAAAATTCTCTAATCATAAAATAATTGTTTGAAATCAAAATATAGTCAAGGTTATCTTAAAGACAGGAAGTGTAGTTATGATGGGAGACGTCTGATTTCATAGCCCACATGTTAATACCATCCCCCTCCTGTCTTAGTCATACATGAAATATATCCAGTAGTGAATGTTGTGGCTATTTTCACTTTACTGAATCTGACCATCCATTCCCTGGCTTCTTTGCTAACAGTTTTGCTGCTAACAGCTGTCACCCCCAGCCCTCTACCGTGGGCTATCTTTGGGATACAGAGTAGCTCTGCCCAGCAGCTGGGAGACTGGCTTGCAGGAAGTTCCTGGTTGCTCACACCTTCCAGCGTGCACAAGGCTGAGGGATGACTGTATGTGAGTACACAAGCTCAGTTCCTAGGCGGGACACAGTCTGCAGATTTCTACTGTAGACACAATCTTGCAATGATTCTAAGAACCACACTTTTCACATTTGTACCTGTTTGAAATGGGCTGCAAGTTACAACTGATTTGTCACACTTTCATTGGCAACGTTCTTTTCTTAGTACATATGATGTATCTAGTGGTTGATGGTGAATTGGAGTTAATAAAATTAAGGACTGGAAAAGCGTGAATAAAACTTTCTGTTTGAAAAGAATCAGGAAAGGATTTAAGAAAGAACTAGCATCTAAGCTGGCAGCATGTGGGAGGGTCAGGCAGGTTATCCTATTGTTTTGAAGAGATACTCAGTGTAGGAGGTAAGGCTAATCATAGTTTAAGTAAGAAGTTAAAGGGAGGGAGCCGCTTTTATTTGGGATGCTACTGTGAGTCTACTACATAGGTTCTCTGCTTGGAGAAACTCTTTCTCTCTCATAATAACCTTTCGGGTCATGAGACAACATAATGAGAAAGAAATGTTCTGTGGCAGACAGCAATCCTGGCCCAAACACATACTTGGGAATCAGTGCAATGATTGGCATCAAGATGGTTTACAACCATCTGCTTTGAGGGCTTCATTTCTTGTGGCAGCCAGGCCCCTATTCTAGGCAGGAAAGACACTAACAGGACATGCAGATTTGGGTTAAGCCCAAATGCTTTGATTTCATCACTGCATAATGTTGAAGAGATTACTTATCACTTAAAAATAATTTGAAACAAAGTATATCTATTCTTAATAGCCTATAATATAATAATATTTGTATATATGCATAATAAATATTCGTTCACCTCCCTATCCCTCAGCTCCCTTCTTTTCATTGTATAATGTATTTTCTTAAAATAACAAAGAGGTCAAGAAACAAACCCAGGGGTTTTGGGAGCAGCAGTTAAATTCAGGGGCAGGTTTTACCCTGGGCCACAAAGATATTCCCATCTGTGACTGGAAAGTCAGTTGTCACAAAGAACTGGACTGTACAAGGTCAGCCTGTCGTGTTTATTGTTTCCAATGCCAGAATTGGTATGAGGTGGGAAAGGACCTACAGTTTGGAATTAGAGAAATACAACGAATCACGATCAGGCAGGCCACCGTCAGAGTTGTTCATAGTCTGTGAGTCACATCATAATCTACTCTCTACATGGACTACAGTATTTGAAAGACTTTTTTTCTGTCAAATGACATTTAATCGTAATTTATGTTCCAAGTTTTATTCATTTATAACTCTCCAATGGAGCTACTGAGCAGCATCAAATAGCCAGCCTTGCCGCTTTGGGTTAATGTAACTCACCCATCCTGTCGCACATCTATCCTTTCCACAAACATCTCTTGTTCCCTTTCTGTGTACAAGTAGCACATGTGCAGACATCATACAGTGTGGACACTGTGTGAACACTGCTGCTTTCTTGCCTTGAGGTGTCTACTCTTCAGCGGACGTGAAAAACAATGTCGGAGTGTTTTGACCTAGAAATGAGACCAGGGCACTGAGGGGCTTTAACAGGGGGATCGTGTTAACCTCTTCTGTGATGTGAACCTTTTTTGAGTGAAGATGAAAATTAAATACACAATAGAAGATGTATATAACATTCACAAAGAAATTGATTATATTGAATTAAATTTCTACCCATGGAGGCCATGGATCCCAGGTTAAGAGTCCCTGGGAGGAAGACGTTCTAAGCTAAGGGAAAACATCAGGAAGAAGTGGCCAAATGAAGGCAAGGAGGCAGAAGAGTATATTCTAAGCAAGACAAACATTATGTGGAAAGAGCCATCACTAACAGGATGGGACATAGGGTTTGTTTTTTGAGCTCAATAGTTGTGGCTGGCATGGGTCCAGCAAAAAAACAGTCATTTGTTGTTTTCAATTAGTCTGTGCAGCTACAATATAGGCACAGGTTCAGTTTCTATTAGGTGTTGTTACATAAACAGAATGCATAAAAATCTTCTTTCTACAAGGTGCTCTCTATGTTATATACTAGTAAGAAACATGTATAAATTATTTTAATATATCAGACTACAAATTTTCCTACACCAACTTTCAAAATAAAAATGATTTAAATAAATGAGTCTATTGATCCAAATCACTTTTTACATAAATTATTACATAGAGAATCAAGCCACAGGTGGGGACCCAAAAGCATATTTACAAATCCTCTGATCCAGGAATTTTCACTCTGAAATACCTTTGGTAGAAAAACAAAACATAAAATAGTAGGCTTCTGTTTTTTATTTTTTCTAGTATGTTTCTGGAAATTAGGGCACTGTGCAGATTTTTAAAAAATGTATTACATGTATCAGATATTTTGTGCCCATCACTTGGGCAATCAATAATTACCTGTTGATGGGACACGTATGGTTTTTCGCAAACTGGAACATAAAGGCAGTGCAATAAACATAGAACAATTTAGTTTCCATGTGAAGTCATAGAGAGAGCCACTGACTCTTTAAAATCAGACAAAAAAAGAATTTGAGTTGTGACCCTGTTTTTAACTCACTTGTGTAGCTGAAAACCCATAAGACTCAGTTTCCTTATTGGTAAAACATGGATACTAATACCTACAATTTGGGATAAAATAAAATAATATATGTAGAACACTTAATACAGTTCACTTAGCACTTTGTACAAGATGGTCCCCTCTTCTTTTGCCTGGAATTTTCTGACTTTTCTCCACTCACCCCACCTACTTGTGCAGAGCTCAGTAATTTATAGAAATGAGTGGAAGATTAGGGAGAAGAGAAGGTTTGGCTAGAGAACAGAGACTAGAGTTTTTATGTAACATTTTCTCGGCCGCTGATTTGGAGATTATAGTTCTCCAGATACTTCACAGGTATTTGAGTTAAATATGCATGAATTTTAATCATTTAGGAATCCCATATATGATTGCTGTCTTTATAAGACAACTAAAGGAACAGTAAAAATAGATGGATTAAAATGTCTCCTGAAACATATTTTCTGAGACAGAACATATAAATTAAAAAAGGTTATGTATACATAGAAATTATTCTTCAGCTATATTTTGAATTCTTAAGCTTTATTCAATTTGACTAATTATATTTGGGACCTACTCGATGTCAAGATGTGTACAGTTCTATAGATCCCAAAGCAGATAAAATGTGCTTTCTGGCCTCAAATAAGTCTTATTGGAATAGAGAATTGTGATGCAGGTGAGGGTGGGTGGGTAGGGGAATGCGGGGTGGGAAGCTGGGGGCTAAGGGACAAAAAAAAATCACAAAAAATTTAATGACATGAATGTAAATATAGATCCAGTATAGAGACTCAAGTAAGTACAGTGTTTAATTCTGTCCAGGGCAGGAGGAGAAGCCACTAGGAAGGTGACTGGTGTGGAACTATAAAAAGAATTTTATAGACTCAGGTAGGAAATAAATACCCTAGTTTGAGGCTGAGGACAAAACCCAGTGTGAAGAAAGATGAAGAGATTTTCTTCAAAAATCATGATAGAATGCTGAGTTATGACCGACATTAGAAGACTGCGGTTGGGCATAATGGTCTTATTTTTCCTCCCTGCACACTTTTACACACACACACACACACACACACGCACACGCACGCACACACGCACGCACGCACACAGTCACATTCCTCAGCACTTTGAACACTCTGCTTCTCAGTGTTCCCTTTTACTTCGGGAAAAAATGAAGAGTAACTGAATTCTAATGTCTGTCATTCTGTTACAGAGAAAAAAGGAATTTGGTTTGCACAAAGACAAATTGAAGCCTTAGTCGCCTTTAAGGGGGCCTCTTATACAGGCAAATAGATTCCAGGAGACTTGCTAATGGGCGTCCTAATCTTCATATTTAAAGTGTTCCCCGATGGTGCTTTTCCCCATCTGCCTTTGAAGCGTCCTAGGTTTCTTTCTGGTTCTTTACAGTGTACCTGTTAATTGACTGAATTCAAATGGACCAAAGCAAAAGACTACTTACAAGTGAACAAATGTGTTGAATTGCTTAATTTTGAGGAGGAAGGCAACCAAGAAAGGCAAAATCAGTTGTGCTGAGCTAAACCATCAAAGACCCCGCTGAAAAGATCATTGTCATTATAACAATATTCATGGTTTAGTTTTAATTAGAAGTTCCACCCAAAGCTGCAGCCCTCTCCAGAGTAAGGAATGTAAAGACACCCACAAATTGCCCCATTTTTGGTTTGTAGGTTCTTTCTTTCTTTCTTCCTATCTTTATTTATTTGTTATTATTACCATTTTTCCATCTATCCATGCCTCTTCCCATGGTCGTGCCTAACATTCCACTTCTTAAGAAGACCTCCTTTTTCTTTTATTCATTCATTTCTTGCTTTGTTTTATATTCCACATATGAATGAAACCATATGACTCTTTTCATTTCCTTCTGACTTATTTCATGCAGCATGATACTCTCAAGATCCATTCATATTACTGCAAATGGCCGTATTTCACCTTTTCTTATGGCTGAGTGATGGGAGGAGACTACACTTTGGATAATGAGCACACAATGTGATATACAGATGATGTATTATAATATTGTACATTTGAAACTTATATAATTTTATCAACGAATGTCACCTCAATAAATTTAATAAAAGAAAAATAAGGCCGAGAAACCCTGAAAAGAAATAAAGATGTCTTGTTGGTTAAGTAGTTATGAGATGTGACTACAGAAGCTAGAGTCATCTGGCTATTCTGGCTGTTGCTACTGGGGGCAGGGATGGTGATAACGGGGTGATGAGTGACCAGAGAGGATTCCAGAGCAGCGGAGCCTGCAGTGGCTTTCTATTGCCTTCCCTTCCTACCCCTTCTTTTGCTGGAATCTCCTGGCTCCCCTCCAGTTACCCTACTTGCTGCACAGATAGCTTGGCAAGAGACAGAAAAGGGTAGAAGGGGCAGTGGAGCTGTAGTTGTGGGCAGACAGATTCTGATTTCTATGTAACATCCCCTAGGCTATTGATTTGAAGATCTCAGTTGCCCAGGTATACCTTTTTATTTTAATTGCCAAAGTTACTTAAACTTCTATGTAAAAGAGTCACATTTTAAGAGAGATAAAAAAGAATATGGTACTTCTACTAAGGGGTAATTGCATACCATCCTCACGGTGTCATCAACAGATGGTTATTTTATTTATTTTTTATTAAAGTGAACTAGGGCTTGCTAGATTATAACTAATTCTAGTCCATGAGACATTCTTCCCCACTGACCTGTGGTTTATTGTGACATTTTCTCTGTTTAGCTCGACAAGTTAACCCTCCAAAGCCCATCTTTTTAGGGAATGTTCAGCCAATGATGCTTCTTCCTTTGCAACACTAGACTGAAATTTTAATTGTAGTTCTAGAAACTGTAAGTATTTCTTTTTCCTGCTCAGAATGAGGATTACTTGTTCTTCTTTTGATTTTCCATAGATATGATCAACAAGCTGTTCTGTTTGTTGACTGGATATTCTCTAGCTTCCAGACGCCACATGTCACAATGCAATAGAGTTATCACAATAAAACATGAGCAAGGCAGTAAAGCAGGGAATATTGTAGTGTATTTTTTGTAACCAAGGCTTTGCATGTGAAAAGTTCCCAGATCTCTTCATTACAGTGCCAGCTGAGAGTGTATTTCTCAGCTTGCACTTAAAAAAAAAAAAAAAGCCGTGGATCTGTGAGTCTGCTGAATAAAGCTGTATATAAATGAAATATCTGCAACACAATCATAGGAAGCATATTTTTTGTTTCACCAGTACTTGCTTGTTTTATCCATATGAATAATATGATTGATTTTTACGTTATCTCCAACTGGCAGTGTAGTCATAAATCTATCTGTGAGGTACCCGGTATGGGATAAAGTGTTATTTTTCCTCAGTGTGGTCTCATTTGATTACAATTGCAGCCTTGCCTGGCCACATTCCATCCATAATTAATCGTCGCTTTGGTTTCCAGTTGCAACGAGGCCAGTGCCGTAGCTGTTCACATCTTCAGATAACGGTCTACTATGCCAGCTGGCAAGTGAATGGAGACCTTTCACACTGAGTCTAATGGGCGCAGAAGCCTGAGCTTTTGTCAGGCGCAGGTCTTGAAATGATACTGTGCCAGAGAAGGTCCGACTTGCTGTGGCCGACGGTCTCTTTGGCACCTCACCCTTCGGAGTAAACACCATATGCAGAGAGGTTTCAGTTTGCCAATTTATTTTAGTACCACTCTTTCTATGATAGAAAACATTCTTGGTGGTGGTAGGAAAGTGAGTTCCTTTAAGGCTTTACTTCAGGGTCCGGATCGCTTTCTCTCTCTCTTTATGTATTGAGCTGTAATCCTATTAGCATCAGTGACTGCCATTTTGTCATAACATAGTTATTTGTTTTCTGTTCTGTTATTTCTTGAGCATAGTTTCACAGCATTCCCAAGGAAAGTGTGACGTATACTAGGCAAAATAGGAAGCTATGCCCCATATCCAATGCTGAGATTTATTTTTGAGCAAGAGGGCATGTTCCAATTATTGGTACAAAGACGTATTAGGTGAAATTTTAGATAGATGTATTTAGTTACTTGATTCGCTCTCTGCAATGTTACCTGGGTGGGGGGGGGGGGGGGTGGAAATTCCAAACAACGTGGCTTAGTGTTATTTGGTATGAATTAAGGCGGAATCTCAGTCTCATAAATTATCAGAATTCTAGTTCATTTGCGATTATTCAAAGAAAATTTATGCCAGATTTTCAAACTGAAATGTCTTAGGAGCCACGCAGGTAACTGAGAAAAGCGGACTGAGTACGTGATTCTGAGAGACTGTGTACAGGAAATAAGGACAGAGCAAGTTGGTGGTTTATGGGGGAAATGAAGAAATGAGGAAAAGTGGGTTTAGTCAGGCCGGACGTTTCTTTTATCAAAGGAAGTCAGCTATCTAGACTTTTATCCAACACCTCTTGTTTTTAAATGATACAACTGCAAATAGTTCAATTAAAAACAATAAAAAGAAAAATTATTCCATTTGTGGAAACAGCTGAACCTGCAAGTTGACTTTATATTGTACTAAAAGCCTTATAACAGAATAAGACATTTAAAATGTGCTTCTTCCTTTAATGAATTTACCATCAAATGCATTTCAAATTGATGTGTAAATGTGAAAAACCCCTCACATTAATACGAACAACAGTGATCCATTTAAACACTGTCGTTCTGTTTTGAATGTCTATGAAACCCTTCCAACACAGTGGTCATCAGGGAATAAATCTTCCATGGGTTTCCGGTGAAAGAAGTTTAGGCTGGTCTGGAGAGAGACCCACTGCATTGCTCTCCCGAGCTCAGTTTTCTCCTCTGTCCTCCCTGCCCGCTTTGCAGCAATGGCCAAACACCATGACATGACTGATCAAAATGGAATTTTTCTTGTTATATCACCCAAGTTTTTGCCTCTATATTACCTGCTTTGCGTTTTACAATGTTGAACATAATTAGAATTAAAGATTAGCAGAACACCTGATGCTGTTGTTAAGGCAGCAATATATTCTTTAATCACAATAAAACCGAGATTTAGAATCCAATAGCTATCCTGGTTTGTTTGAGACTGTAAGAAAAGTTTTAAGGGGGGAAAAGTGTAGTTCAAAGCAGATTTTGAGGGAGAGATAATGTACAAGGGTGGTACATGTAAACTCAAGGAACACAAGAGCATAAAGAGCTTGTTTCTTTTTTAAAGGGAGGTAGAAAATGAAGATGTAAATTTAAGACTTGATAGTCTAGAAAAAAAGAAGGATATGAAGAAAATAGGTGTGGTGAATAACTCAGCAATCTTAGATGTATAAAAATGGAGGCATTTCTTTATTTTCTTCAAGTTGAATTTAATTTGATGCCAAGCTTTTACTCAGCACGGCCGCCAGCGGAGGTCCCTGGCGCTGTTCCTCTCCCAGACCCTCCGCGGGAACAGCACCCTGCTGACGCCTTGATCGCAGACTTCTGGCTTCCGGAGCTGCTGCGCAAGAATGAATTTCTGTTATTTTAAGCCACCTAGTTTGTGGCAATTTGTTACAGAAGCCCTAGAAAGCCAATACAGTAACCACATATTATAAATATATTTCTGTGTGTGTGTAATAAAGTAACTACAAGAATAAGCCAAAGAAGTTACAAACTGTTGCCCTTGAGGAGAGAGTCTGTGAGAAAGGAAAGATAAGAAAAAGATTTCTTTTGCTTTTGGTTTTTATAAAGGCATTTGCATTTGATTTAACACATATGTATTACTGAGTTAGAAATTTTTAAAGTAGTAAAGTGAGTTGAAAAAATTTCCAGGGTCAAATAGAAGAGAGCAGATAATTAGGTAGGGGGTTCAGATGGCTGAAAATAGGGCCGATTCAACCTGAATGTAAAGATTAAACCTCTGATAGAAGGGAGTATCTGAAAAGGCATGATGGTATCAGCTGATTGGTTTAGTAGATGACTCAATAACTAAGTTAAATTACTCTGATTTATCTGAAGACTCTGGTTTTATAATGGTGGAATGAACTTTCACCTCAAAGTATGTGACTAAGCATATGATGTCCTAAAGTTCTCTCTGAGGGATAATAAACTGAGAGGCCAAATGTTCCAAGAGGATCTTCCTTCTTCATCATTCAGACCTTTGTGGATGAAAATAATTGGAGATAAGAGCAAGGTGCCTCATGTGTGAGGGTGCACAAGCGGAAGCATTCTAGTTAAAGCTCCTGGTGCCTTTGCTGGCTCCAAAAAACCTCTAGAGACTGTAGCCTCCTCTCCATGCATTTCCTCACCTTTGTTTGCTCTGCCTCTGGATGTTTCCAATCGCCTCAAAATCATCACACATCCATATCAATTTCACACTGTGTTACTTTAAATAGGAAATGCATAACTGACATATATGTGTGTGTCTATATATCTATACAATATCTTTCTATATGTATCTACTTATCTATATCTATATATTTATATCTACCTGGGCACCACTAGAGATTCTGATTCAACAGGCATGGGATGGGAACTAAGATTTTGCATTTTTAAAACAACCCCTATCTTTAAGTTCCCAAAAGGGACGGACTGATTCCTTGGCTCTAGTACTGAACCCCACACCAGTAACCACAGAACATACGGTAATTCAGCCCTGGTCTACCAGTCCTACAACTCCATGTACCAGCACTACTTCAGTGCCCTGACTTTGGAAAATCAGCCAACCTCCAAGCTGCTGGCTTTCCCTAAACGTGACATAAATGGGGTTCTTTGCGTCATTCAAAGGGATTTTTTTTCTGCCAGCCATTCCCCCTTGGCCAGTAAGAAATTCAACTTTGTATTAGATGTATTGCAGGGGTAGTCACTTTCCTTGACGCCTGTCAAGCGAATATCAAGATATGTATATTAACTTTTTCCTTTTTACGTTTCTAGAGCTGAAATATAGCTCAGAATCACCTTGGCAAAATAGCAATCTGAGCCAGGCCAGTCGTCCTCTCCTGATCTTGAGTCAGTGGACTTTGTACTTTAGTGAGGTGGCCTCCCAGGGCAGGTTTCAGGACCTGGCCCTTTATAGGCAAAGCTTTTATTAGTCCATGGAGAAATGAGAGAAACAAGGACAATAATCATTAATCAGTTCATGTCTGTTGAAGTAAATAAAAATGATCCCCGAAATACCTAGTACCTGGATTTAGTCTCTGGAATAATCTATGAAACCATCACATTTACAAAGTATTTAAAGTTAAGAGCATTGCAATGCAAAAATTTAAAAGATTTATTGAAAGAAAATGTTCCACACAAAGCGTGAGTGACAAATGTGCATTGCATAATAAATAAGGAAAATATTAAAAGCATGTTAGAGAAATTGAACTTCATGAAAATTAAACTTTCTGCTCTGTGAAAGTTGCTTAAGAGAATAAAAGGACAACCACAAATAGGGAGAAAATACATATATGACAAGGGACTTATATCTAGAATGTATACATTACTTTCAAAATTAAATATAAAAAAACCCAGCAATCCATTCAGAAAATGGGCAAAAGATAAGAATAGACATTTCACCAAAGAGGATATAAAAAGATGGCAAATAAGCCCCCCAAAAGATGTCTATCATCAGCCATTAGAGAAATGCATGTTAAAACTGTAGTAAGGTATCACCCCAGCCCAATCAGAAGAACACGTAGTACTGGTAAGATTGTAGAGAAATTGGGTCACTCAGGGAGTATATCAATGACATAGCCACCCTGCAAAATAGTCTGGCAATTCCTTAAACTAAAAACTGACTTATGGTATAGTCCAGCCATTATACTTGTATACGTGTGTGTGTGTGTGCGTGTAATGTGTATATGTATATGTGTGTGTGTGTGTGTGTTTATGAAGGTCTGTCAAGAAAAAGTCCAGCCATTGTTAACATAATGAGAATGGCATCAGTGTAACTAGGCAGCCAAGGAAAGTGGAATGGAATGCATATGCATTAACAATGAGGACTTCACTGTACTAGTCAGTGCGGGTGGTAGATGCTGTTGAGTGAGCATGTGTATTGTGTGGCCATCGCATTCAAAATTACTGAGTGAGTAGAGCAAAGAATCTGCATCAAATTTTGCATTAAACTTGAACATTCTTTCATGGAAACTATAGTGAGCGACTCAGAAAGCTGCAGCTGTGGGCAACTGGTGATTGGCAGCTTCATCATGACAATGTGCCCACTCATGCATCATGTCTTGTGCAGAGTGTTTTGGTGAAACATCAAATCACCCAGGTGACTCAGCCACCCTACAGCCCAGATTTGGCACCCTGCAACTTTTGGCTTTTCCCAAAACTAAAATCACCTTTGAAAGGGAAGAGATACCAGAAGAGTGACAAGATTCAGGAAAATATGATAGGCCACCTGATAGCAACTGGGGGAATTGTATGAGGTCCCAAGGTGCCTACTTGGAAGGGGACTGAGGTGTCACTGTCTCATGTATAATGTTTCTTGTATTTTGTATCTTCTTCAATAAATGTCTTTATTTTTCATAGTACATGGCTGGATACTTTATGGACAGACTATTTTATTATATCTATTTCAGAGAAATAAAAACTTATTTCCAAACAGAAACTTGTATATGAATGTTTATAACAGTTGTAATAGCCAAACCCTGGAAACTACCCAAATGTCTTTCAATGGTGAATGGTTAAACACCCAGACCGTGAAACTAATCAGCAATAAAAAGGGGAGTGTATAGACTGTTGCTACACACAGTGACCTGTATGAACCTCAAGGAAATTATGTTAAGTAAAAAAAGCCAGTCTCAGAAGGTTACGTACTGCATGGTTCTACTTGCATAATATTTGTTAAATAACATAATTATAGAGAAAGAGAACAGATTAGTAGTTGTCAGTGCTGAGGGACGGGGTGGGTGTGGAGTGGCCGTGGCTATAAAGGGTAGCAAGGGCGCTTTGTGATGATGGAATGGTTTTATATATTAACTGTAATGGTGGATACAAGAACGTACGCATATGATAAAATGGCATAGAACTAAACCACACACACACACCCACACACACACACAGCAATTCCTGTTAGCTGGTAAAATCTAAGTAAACTTTATGGTTGGCTGGGATGCCCATTACCTGATCTTACTCTTGTGCTGCAGTTATGTAGGGCATTACCATCAGGCTGGATGAAGGGTGTGCAGTATGTTCTTGTAACTTTTTTTGTAACTTTTCATGAGTCTATAATTATTTCAAAATAAGTTAAAAATATTAGTAATGTAGTTTGTTTCAAAGTCTGAGCAGTCATTTACATTCTTGGAAGTTAATTAAACTATGTTTAAATGCATTTTCTTTGGGAAGTTTGATGATTCAGTTGTTTAAAAAAATAATTCATTACCTCTGTTAAATAATACAATTTCAAAAGAATGATAAGCTAGAGATCAACTGGAAGAGACCTTATGATGAGGGTCAAATAATTTAGAAAACTAATTTTTTAAATAATTCATCTAATAACATAAAATAAGATTTTTTTTGTCTATTAAAAACTTTTGATTTAGATATGCTGGTTACCAAATAGCTTCTTGGAAAGTATAGTTCTTTATTATGAGATTGTATCTTTTCAAGTTTTAAGATGTGTGTAGTTTATTTTTTGTTTGATTTATATTCTGATATAGTTTTTAAGCAATAGTTAAAGAAAATATAGTTGTTATGGACATCTGAAAAACTGGGAACCACTGCTCTAGTACATGTAAAATACAATTTTCTACCAAAATATTTGATTAATATTTTCTCAGAAATACATCTGTTATAATGAGCAGTGTACAGCTGCATTTATTTATTTTAAAAAAGGCTTTATTTATTTTTAGAGGGTGGGGAAGGGAGAGAAAAAGTGAGGGAGAGAAAAATGGATATGTGAGAGAAACATTGATCCATTTTCTCTTGCACACTCCTAACCAAGGACCTGTCCCGCAACCCAGGCATGTGCACTGACCTGGAATTGAACCAGTACACTTTAAGGTCACAGGCTGTTGCTTAAACCATTGGGCCACACCAGTCAGGGCATCTGTGTTTAAATTTTATTGTTATGCACATGGAATTCTGTTGAAAGGAAGGATAATAATGTTGGCTCTTGTTCCAAAGAGAGCGAGTTAAAATGGCACACATTTTCCTATTTTTCCTCATGCTTTTGGTTTGAATTTCTAAATGCTTGGCTTTTCTTGGCCCAAATTGGAATTGGCTTAGAAAAGTCCATGCTGGCAAGTTTTTCAGCACTGTCTTGCATTTCAGTGTGGCAAATAGAAGTGATTTCTATTCCACAATTAAAATGTCACAGTTTAGAAATTGATTACAAAAAGAACATAGTCATGTCCCAAAGGATTTCTTGAACTTCGTTTTCACGTTTTTTCCTTTCCCAAAATGAGTTTGACTTTATGTCTAAACATGAAATTAGGTTCCCCATTTATGAAAAGTTATATAATTCTGAAAATATTGGGTATCATATGCATTTATTTTGGACTATTATTTTCCAAAGGAATTTGCAGTCCCAGTGGTTTTGTAGATTTTAGTAGATCATATTATAGTCATCACACCTCCAACCTGAATGCATCAGTATTCATCTTAGGACCGATTCTAGCTTAAAGTTTTCCCCATAATCCACTTCCCAAAACTGTGACATGGCTTCTGATTCTTTTCACCGAAGGATGAATACTAAAGACCAACAAGCCCGCTGATAGACCCATGGAGTCTTTTATCCCTCTTACACAAAGGATTTCCCCCTTCAATTTTCTATCTGTGCTAAACTTGTGTACTTTGTCTCATTACAATTCAACAAGTATATTTAAAACATGCCTTAGTCATCTTGTATGCACAGAGTAAGAATTATTTGTATAATGTACTAAAATTACTAAATTTATTTCTCATGCTATTATTCCTAGTAACATGCAGACTGATATATTCACATGTCCCTCAGGCTTAAGAAAAAAAAATTCTAGCTTAAATCTTAAAAAGAAAATCTCATAAATTTTAATTGTACTTTCTGTTAACATGTTATTAGCTTTCTTACTATTTTGTATTGAATATTCTGTAGTGAGAGGGTTATATAATTATGGATTTCCTATAGAGAGACTTATTTATTTTCACACACATAAAGCACATGGCCGAGGTACCTTCATATACGAGTATATTGTTCCATGTGTTTTAGCTGGAAAGTACAGTTATCAAGAAAGTTTGTCAGTTTCTTGGAATATATTTAATGATTTCACTCTAGGCCTTCAAAGTTGTTTTGAAGCCATGGCAAATGTATGCGATAGCGTTTATTCCTAGGTCAGGAGGACAGGCCACTAGGAGAAGGAGCAGGGTCCTTTTCACTGACTAATCTAGAGGATGAATCACTTGACCAATGCTTTTAAAGTCTGGTGCTCATACCCCAGTGACATGGAACGTGACTTCGGGTGTTGCAAAGATATATTTTAATAGTTATATATTTATGTTAACATGTTTTACAGTATGTAGGGTATGTGGAGGCGGTCTAGCTCCCTCACCTAGATACATGCATAACCCGAAGGAGCAATTCTGCACAACCTTGGAGGAATCGGATAAAGCGGTGTTCCCACAGGCTTTTGCCTGGGTCTCACAGCCTTGAGCCCCAGGTGCGATAAACGGCCCTGTAGCCTTGAGTAGGCTCACATGCGCAGCTCATGGTAGTTACTTCCCCTTCTGGCCTGATTGCCTGCTCTGTTTGGGGCTAGTATAAAAAGGATTGGAGCTTTGGACAGGGTGGGGAGTAGGGGTGCTGACTGGGACATGGGCTTTGTGGCCTGTGTGACTCCCTCCACACGGGCTCGTGGCCTGTGTGCAGCGTGGACACAGGCTTTGTGCTTTGTGTGATTTCCCAGGACTGTGCTTGTACTTGTGTGACTCTCCCGAATAAAGGCATGTCAAGCATCTCCAAGGCTCCAAGCATCTTCTTCCATCTACCTGAGCTCCCAGTGGACCTGTCCAGCCTAGAGAGGCTATAACACACAGTACACCTAAAATTTAAGCAAATGATTTCACATATATTATTAAGGCGAATGAAGTAAAAAAAAAACACATTTATTTAAAGGAAATACTATGTAAAGAAAACTATATAATCATATGTTAATGTTAGGTGAAAATAGTGAAATTTGAAGGGCTTTTTTTTTCAAACGAATGAATTTTATAAAATGGTGTTTAGGATATGGAGAACAGTGCTAGTAATAGGACACTAGAAAGAGGCAGAAGAAAATACGAATTTACTAATATTTGTTCTAATAGGCAGCTGTTTACTGATTGTTCTCCCATTTAAACTTCTTCAAACCTATGAGGTAAGTATTGTTATCCATAACTTGCAGATTTCAAAATCTGAAGTGGTAGAGCAAAAATTTAAATACAGGTCTTTCTGCTTCCAAATTTTAAGGTAAGAGAGTTCCGAGCACAATACCAAGTAGACACTGGGGAGGCTGTGCCGAGTGTCTGGTCGGCCACTAAATGAATGGGCTATTAATAAATTGTTGCCTGTTAGTTTTCATCTTTAATGGACACAAAGAGTGACCCCTTGAAGTCTGTTTTGCAAATGCCACAAGCTAATATCTTTAACACAAATAGAGCTTTTCAAGTGAAAGATGAAGGCAGATTACTATATTATTATTATTTTTTAAAATTTTAATTAGCTCAGTGGTTCATCAGATTAAAGTATACATACAAAAAAAATAGATGTTTATGGGCAATGTCATTCTAACTTTATTCTACTATTTAAAATACATAATTCTCTTTTCATCAACAATGTTGCTTTTTGAACTTAATCGTGAGACTTGGATTGGGGAAGACTCAATAACTACTAATCACAGAAAACAGGTAATAAGTAGAAATCCAGATGAGGAGAAAAAGCAACATCCATTTGAAAGGCAACTCCTTTTAAGAATGGCTAGTTCAAAACCAATCTTCATTACTTATTCCTGAAGAGAGTCATACATTTCTAGCACAAGAGAGAGTCTTGATTTTCAGGATACCCATTGTAGGCAACTTTGTAGTGAAAGACAGGTGTTTTTTCTCTTTGTTCTCAGCCTTACAACACTCACCACTTCCTGCACAACTGCACATGCACACACCACTCCATATACCACATATACACAGCAAACACATGCGCCACACACAGCACTCCATACCCACTCACACATGCACACGCCATACTGCATGCCACACATTTATAGTGCACATATGCTGTATACACACCAACACACACGCACATATGACTCCATATACCACACATGTATGGCACCTAAATGTGCCACACACATGCACACACCACTCCATATACCGCACATACATAACTCACAAATACACACATTCCTCTATACACAGCACATAAATACCCACATACATGCACATATCACACATACAGCACACACAAATATGCACACATGGTACACACCACCACCCATACACCCACACCCACGTAGTTATGCCTTAGAAATCTAAAGATGAAGGCAATAAATTGTCTATTTAATGCATCTTTAAATGTTCAGAGTTGAGATATGCTATGTTGCCTTAAAGCTCTGTTTCTAAAATGCACCAGAGTGTAAGAATCACCTGGGGCACTTAAAAGTGCAGTCTGGGCCATGCTTCCAAATTCTAGAAAACCTGCAGAGAGGGACCTGAAATCTGTGTTTAATCCACCTCCTCTTTGAGAGGGATCGTTCTCCAGTAAGACCTGTCTAACTTGAGCGAGGCAGGGTTCCATTTACCCAACTCTGATGAAGCTTAAATTTCAGGACGCGCACTCACGAGGCCCCTCTAAAAGCCTATGGTGTTCTCTGGGGAGGCAGGAGGAGGCTAAATCCTGGGGGTTAGCTGTCTGTTCTATGCTGGGTAGGGCCAGCCCTGGGTTTGTGGATGGGCCTCTGCTTCCAACAGTATCTGGCCCTTGTGGATCTCGAAACATCACAGACATTGCACTAAGTTTGACCTCAGGGAAAAGATCTGGACCAGCTGAACCACAGTTCGAAAGCTCCCATGACCCCGGTTCACGGCCATGTTGTTCACTTCCTCCCAGCAGGAACACAGGGGCGGGGGTGGGTTGGGAAGTGGGACAAGGGCTGATGTTCAGGTAGGGGCAGCTGCAGCAGTGGGGGGCTTCATGGGCCAGCAAGACCAAAAGGCTGGGGTTCTCCCCCGTTCATCCCCCACTGCCTGAAGACGAACAAGGGAGGAAGATGCAGATGCGCCATTATAATAACAACTTGAGAAACTAAACTTTTCTAAACTTCTATAATAAAAGACAATTTTGATATGCTGTGCTTGAGAAAAGACTGAAGTACCTCTCTATTCTTTCTATAGAAAATGATATTGCAAAATTGTAATCATATGAAGGGATAAAAAGTATAAGAAAAATAATAAATAGTAGATTAGGCATATAGTTAATATTAATACAAATATATATTTTTGTAGATTTTTAAACTCTTTTTATATTTACCAGCTTCCTAAATTTGTAAATGTGGTTTCATTATTTGAAATACATAATCACTTTTATATCTAATTTTATATGTATGTGTGTGCGCGCGCGTGTGTGTGTTTTTTCTTTCCTCAGGGAAAAATTCTTGTACCAACCAAATCTGAGTCTATTCATGGAATTATAGAAAAAGAATAATCACACAATAAGTGCTAGATTCTATCAAAGAACTCTGTATCCAGGGGAGATGTTAGCTTGCCCAGCTTATGTAAGCTTCCTGGTTGGTTCCTTCTCAGAAATATATCAGTTGTGTAGAATGAAGCCTGTGTCTGACAACCAGAATGAGATTCCACTAAATAACCAAATCATACTCCAAATTCACCCAGCCACTGTGTGACGATTTGGCTTTCCATGTAGTCTCTCTAAGGAGAGAATCAGCTAGTTGGTTCAATGGGGTAGTTAGTCTCATTGGTTGACACTTGCTGTACATTAATAACTTGGTTTATTTATCAGTCCTTGGGACCTTTGTTAGTGTGAATCTATGTTCTTTAGAGTAAACTACTCTGGGATATAACATCAAATTTCTATCCTGGAAAAGCTACTGAGGAGCATACCTTGAACTACGGTGCATGTACCAGGGTAATCACCATCGAATGGGGTACCAGCTTGCTCCTGGCAGAATGTGCCATTCCAGTGAAAACTGTTCCTACGCACAGTTTTGTTTTCTTTGTACAAAGTACTCATTTTTCTCCAAATCCTAGTACTTTATAAAGGTGGAGAAGGCTTTTGTCAAGAAAATTATCTCACGTCTCAGTTGTAATTTAAAATGAGTCAATTACTGCTTTTTTTCTATTGCATTCTTTTCTAGAACTTTGGAAGCTAGCATTTTAAGAAGTTTTTGTGTGATATGTAGGAACTGCCCCCTTGGCATATGTTGTTTCAGCACATGTCACTGCCAAATAATGTATTTTTCTCAGATTAGGAAAATGTTTCAAGAAAATGAAATGTAGTCTTAAAATATGCTCATTTCTTTTTCAAACATAATCCCTAAACTCCTACTATGGTTTTTAGAAAGGGTCTGTATTCTTACCTATTCTTAAAGTTTATTTGTTGAGTTTGGTTGTTCTCCTGAATATCTTCTAATTGGAGCTACGTACGGCATTAGGAAAGAATGAACTCACAAGAGTTTGTAAGCTGAAATAAGTGTCATTTTATTTCACAAAAAAGTTAGAAAAAGAGTGTCCAGTATCTTGAAGATCTTTATGTCTTTTCTGCCAAATTGCAGTACATAAAAAATGTTCTTCCCCACCCCATTCATCTCCCATGCTGTTTACTTTGGGTCAGCTCTTATAAGTGAAGAACCAATTCACACTACAAAAGAAAGACATTAGGATACCAGGTTAAAAGGAAAAATTATTAGGAAGTTAAGGATTACTCATTAGCTGACTCATTTTTCTTATTAGGTGATTCGAAGACAGTCTCTAACGATGTCTTTTACAGTTTAGCATTCCAAATCATACTTTTTACAGTTTAGCATTCCAGAGCATTGGTTGTATGAAACTTACCATAACACCAAAGATGATTAGCTTCTTTGAAATTATTTATAGATACGATTTATTATGAATCATATTCTATGTTATTTTATGAGAGATATACTGATGGTTGTTAGTCTAGAGATGCTAAATGTGAAACTATTTTGTTTACCAAACTATATATAATTGCCACTTCATTTTGAGTGATGTTCTGAAAATCCCAGGGTTTGTAACAATTTCATCAGTTCAGTGGATGCTGTGGTGCACTACGTATATGCTGCCCTTATAATGAGAGCACTCACTGTTCCAACTGCTGAAGGCTCACACATATGAGTGTTTCTCAGGATATTGGCCTCTACTGAAGTTAGCTACTTCACCGAGTTTACAGACTCTCCCCGGGGGAGACCTTGTCCTGGAGGGGAGTGGGATAGTGGAGGCTCGGCCTTACTGCCTAATCCAGGGCAGCTCTGAAAGGCCCTTGGTTTTCCAGAGCACCCTGTAGGATCTGGTGAAGCTTCAGCTGCTTTAAAGTTCAGCTTCTGCCTGATCCTGCTTCTCTCACTTCCTTAAAGCAATTTTATCCCCAGAGCATTCCGCAATAAGATTATGGCCCTCAGATTTCTGTTCCTTGGCTTTTTCTTGGGCAGCCTCCTGAATTTCATTTTGTCTTTAGCAGGAGTGTGTCATCAAAATAATATATCCTGATCACAATCAGTGGTCATAGAACTGCTAATCTGAAATCTATTTATATAATCCTTCAGGTTAAAAATGGATACCTAAAGGCACAAATGCATTCACGACTAGTAGGATGATCAATGGCTGTTAAAATGCTACCCATGACATATAACAATGCCTTTTTTTTAAAGGTTTTATTTATTTACTTTTAGAGAGAAGGGAAGGGAGGGAGAAGGAAAGGGAGAGAAACATTAATGTGTGAGAGATCATCATTTGGTTGCCTTTCTCATGCCCACAACTGGGGACCTGGCCCACAACCCCGGCATGTGTCCTGACTGGGAATCAAACGAGCGACCTTTCAGTTCGCAGGCTGGTGCTAATCCACTGAGCTACACCAACCAGGGCTGTTTCTTGATGGTCTGTTTAGTTTCTTTTATAGTCCATTTTAAAATTCTACTTTAGGCCTTGAGTTACTGGAGAAATTTAACTCAAGAGACATATTTCAGTACTCCCGTATTCCAAAAAAAATAAGAGTACCTCCTGTGAAAACATAGTGATGACCTAGGAGGTGAGTAGGGTTGTTAGCTGTCCAACGTTATGTGAGGAAATACATGATTTGAAAAAAATCTATGATTTCTCCCTACATTTAAGTTAAAAAATCATGAGAGAAATAACAGTCCTGTGATTTTGTAGATAAAAATCCAAGTTGCTTCTGCTTCATGGGCTAAGAAAACACGTGTGAACAAAGCGTTAAGCTCTCTCCCCTCATGGCATGTATCCCTCAGTTGCTGGCTGATTTCCTGTTACCTTTCTTATGTCAAAGTGATTTATGACTTTTTCCCAAAGACTGTTGTTAATAAAAGTGAGAATAATGACATTTCTTTTTAGGAAAATTGTGTATATTGTCAGAACCTGCTATTGCTTATTTTAATTTGGGAAAAGCCTAACTGTCCTTTGTGTATGTGACAGTTGAGAAATATGGTAAAACCTGACCTCCTTTTTACTTATGAAACTATTTAGAGACCAGAAATAAAGGCTTATGAAACCCAATTCTATGGGCAAAATTCCTCTCAACTCCTTTTTGAAAGGGAATAGAAGTTCATATTTATTTAAATTGAAGGGTTAGTCATTTACAAATTTTGACTGAAACCAAATTTCCCTTATTTCAAAAGTATATTTTAAAGAAACTATTAGTAGAAGTTTTTAGCTCCAGCATTGTCTTGTGAAAAACTATCATTATTTTATCAATAGTATATTGGTATAGTTTTTATAGAATATTTAAATAGACAAGAAAAAGTTCAAGGATTAAAAAATATATGTGTTAAAATTAGCATATACTAATGGAGGATGGAATTATAATTGGACTTAGAGCCAATAAGATACTTTAAAAATTTAATTTTCTCTAATTTTGTGTGACATGGGGACATTTATTATCCAAAGAAATGTCATGAAATTATTAAAATATACAGTTATTATTATATCCAAAGCACTAACATATGAAAGTAATTGAAACCATAGAGTGCTCTGAAGGGAAAAAGATATGTTTGGGCTTTAACATAAATTCTTCCATTGCAACCAAAAGTCCATCTATGTTGTCATGACCGTCCAAGCCCCCTTCCTCTGGCTCACATAAGATTATATATATATCCTTACATATCCCCTGTGAGATGTGGTGCACTTTAAGGAAAAGTCCCACTCCATCAAAAATATGGCAAACCCTGAAAATTGTCACAGGAGATGAGCTTTGTTTAGGAAATTTATTCTCTAACATCCTTTACCTCTTTTGTGCTTTGACTTAACCCCACTCTGCTGCACAAGTCTTGGTCTTCTGTTTACTCATTGCTCTGTTTCCAATGTGAGGAGAGGCTCTTGGGTTCTTTTGGCTTTGGACCCTTCTCATTGCAGCAGTTCTTGGACCCGCATCATAAACATGCTTCTTTTGGGCTCTTCCCCCAGGATTCAGCCTTCCATTCCTTCTCCCTGGGCCTCCCCCTGACCCACCTGCACACACACATGTCGGGTCAGCTTCAGCTGAGTGAGGTCCAGACCTCTTTCCTTTTTGTTTCAAAATCAGAGAAATGAACCAGGCAAATCACACCCTTTTCATAATCCTAGCTACACTTCTACCACCCTGTTTTGTTTTTTGATCACTGGGGAATTTTTGGTTGTTTAAATGCAGATGTGTTTCTAAGGAGAAGTGTGTGTGTGGGTTGTATTAGTGTGTTTATGTGTTTTGAAGGATCAGTTCCATAATTCGCCCATTTCAAAGAGAGATGTCATTCTGCCAGTTATGTTAGTTCCTACTCAATGTGGAAAATACATTTTGGTCTTATCAAACTGTTTCAATATAAATTGTAAAGTATTCATATAAGGAAATTGCAGAAATCTATCCAAGCAGAAGAGTTTGTCCATTTTCAGAGGAATAAAATGAGATTGTCTTTGTCCTACTCATGTCTTGTGGGGCACTCTGATTTTTTATAAAGATTTTTTTTTTATTTATTAAATTTTAAAAAATATTTTATTTTATTTTTGAATTTTAATTACATTTTTATTTTAAATTTATAAATCATGTTTATTCTATTACAGTTGTCTTAATTTTTAACCCTTTACCCTTCTCCACCCATCCCACCCCCATGCCCTGCTCCCACAGTCAGTTCCCGCTCTGTTGTCCATGTCCATGGGTCATTCATACATGTTCTTTGTCTAGTCCCTTCCCCTCCTTTCCATCATTGTCCTATTTATTAAATATTGAAGAGAGGCGAAGGAAGGGAGAAAAAGAGGAAGAGAGACATCTATGTGTTGTTGACTCTCACATGCCCCCTATTGGGGACCTGGCTGGCAACCCAGGCATGTGCGCTGAGTGGGGAATTGAAAAGGCAACCCTTTGTTTCACAGTCCGGGACTCTGTCCACTGAGCTACACAGCAAGGGCTGATTTTTTATACTTAATACATCAGAGGAAATGACATTTGTTTTGCAAAGAGGCATACCTACATGTCAATGGAAATAAAAATCCAGAGTCATAGAATTTGATCAAGAAATACTGTAGTCAAAGCTTTTCACTGTTTTGAAAGTGATCTTCAACCAAAATCTTACACAAAGATGGAAAATGTGAAGGTGCGTTGATGGTGACGATGGCAGTGTCAAGGTAGGGGGGGTGGCAATTGCCATCCCCAATAACGGCTCCTGGGCCACCCCTTCAGAGTGTCAAATGCTCTTCAGATAATGATTTCAAAACTATGTACTTTCATTTTACAGAGAAGGACTCTGAGGCATTTTAAGTGATAATACCAGAGTCTCCCACTTGCTCTTGGCAAATCCTGTTTCCCTGAGTCATAGACTAGGTCCTTTTTCACCACATGGACTCATGGACTCCAAAATGTCTGCATATCTTAAATGGATAACAATATAAATATTGTACAATATTTACATTATCATTGTATATGAATTTTATGGAGAGAAAGTATTTTCAAAATGTCCCTTAATTTTCAAACAATTTACCCATTCTCAATTTTTGAACCATTTGAGTAATGTAAAGAGGCCTAATTGATGTTTGATCAAAAAATATTCCATGTGTTCAAGCATCTCCTTCATTTAAGTTAGTTCTGAATTAAATTATTCCACGGATGGCAAAAGAAAATATAAATAGTGCAAAAGCATTTTTGCATTTACTCAAGACCCAAGTTGGCTGCTGGTTGGCAATTTTAAGCCGATAAAGAATAAATGCCACACTATTTTAAGCTCTTTATCCAGTTAGCTGTCTGAAATGATTTCACAGCTCAGGCAGGAAGACTAGCTGGGTAAACAGAACATTTACAAATAAGGTCTGTGTGGAAATTGAAGAAGCCAGGAGAATGTTAGGCCTTATGACAACTGTGGAATTTGAGTCAAAAATAAAAGTACTGCTGGTGATTCCCCATTGACTCAGGGAGTGGTTGCCCAGCCCTGGAAGTTATTTCTTTGTGTTCTGTTTTTAGAGGTTTCTAGCTCTATTCTAAAAAAGAATGTTGGATGCCTATAGCAGGGCATTGAGTTTGTCTTTAAAAAAAGATGGAAAGTGCATTAACTCCATAATCTTTCTTAGGTCACTTCCGGTTGGCCATTTTTTTGCCTATGGGAAAAAAACACAGGTTTGTAGATTTTCTTGTTTGGGATCTGAAATGGTGCTTTCAGACTCCTTAAAAGTAAAAGAAGACTCACACATATTTGGGTTCCATGTTATTTGTCCTTTTGACAAACTAATCCCCAATCAGAGAGCACATTCCCTTTAAGATTTCCTATTATACCATTATGTCTTCCTGGAGTCAGTGACTCATTTACTTCTATCAAGATGTAAACTCATGAGCAACAACATCCTCCTACCTGAGTAGGCGTGGTTTTAATTTTACTGTGACAGCATACGCATACCAAGGCAGGTGCAACCGAGACAGTCTTTGGCCCTCAGGGTAATTATAGTGAGCCTACAATCGATTGACCATTGCACACTCCTGCCTTACAGCAGGTAGGAGCAAGGGAAGATGGGAGGCTGGTGAATTTATTACTGTGGATGAGGCATTGAATTGTTGTCAACATAATAAAATGCTTCCTGTGTGGAAAAGTGTAAACTTTAGGTACAAAGTCCGTAGGTTCTGAAAAGTGGCAGGGTTGTCCCAGCAAGAGAGGGAAGTGGGAAGAACTCAAAGATTGTATTTAATCTCTCTTTCAATTTCTCTCTTTGCTTAGATATCCAGCCTCTTCTTACTTACCCCACTTTCATAATCTCTAGGATTTTCTGTTTAATATTTTACCATATAGACACTGGACTCTTTGTAACTAGTCTTCCCTTTGTGTCTTAACACTGACTTTTGCTCTTCCTACCTTCTGCTGGGGAAATGTTAAGCTGTTTGGGGTTAAAGTTCTCAATAGCAATGCGATGAGGGATGAACTGAATGGGTTTTAGAATCAAATGGGCCTGGGTTCAGAGATTCACCTTGTCTTTTATTTTTTAAAGGTTTCATTAATTTATTTTTAGAGAGAGGGGAAGAGAGGGAGAAGGAGAGGGAGAGAAACATTGAACGGTTGCCTCTTGCATGTGCCCCAACTGAGGACTGAGAGTGCAATCCAGGCATGTACCCTGACTGGGAATCAAACCAGTGACCTTTTGCTTTGTGGAACGACACTCAACCAGCTGAGCCATGCTGGTCAGGGCTCACCTTGTCTTTTTTTGTGTGACTTTGGGCAACTTATTTAAACTATTTGTAGTTTATCTCAATTTATCTGTAAAATGCGGAATAATAATTGATAACACATAGGGTCATTTTAAAGAATAACTGAGGTAAAACATGTAAAGGGGCTTGTATTTAAAAATGTTAGTTTCCCTTTCCCTTTCCAAGTCACTACCAGTGCTACCCCATGTTTATAGATTATCAACAGAATTAAACCTCTGAAGTATCTGATGATGGAACTTTTGGACACCAATAAAGGGCAAATTTCCAGGAAAAATTCTTTTCTAAGAGGTGTTTAAGTTATATGAGTAAGTATATTTGTGTAGTAAAGAGTGTGTGTAGGCACAGGAATTTAATAATATGTGTTGAGTATCTTCTTAAGCCTCTATCTTGATCTTTGCCCCAGGAGCTTGACTCATTTATACTTTATCAACTGGCTCTTGTGCCTTCTGGCTCTTTGTTATGTTTGGTCACTGGGTAATCACGGCATGAGATCCACAGATATTTGTTCCCCTCCATACCTTGTGGAGAGGTTTCCTAGAGTGACCCTGGTGACTGAGGCCATTAAAGCTGTCATTCCCTTTGTGGTTCCTGTTGGGTCCTTGAACAGGGGACAGAAAGAGAGTGGTCTCCCTGCCAGATGCCCCAGGGCTGCCTATGTTCTCCTTGGAAGGTCATTCATTCTTTCAAGGTGGATATCTCTGCATGACTGTCTCCTTCCTGATCCAACGACGTCTCCCTTTCGTCTTTATGGATGTAGGGGTGTCAACTTGTAACCAGCTTAGCATTCTTGCACTACCCCTTGTAATTCTCTTACACCCACGTATCTGTAAATAGTCCCTTTGTAAATGAACCCTCCTCAAATTATCCTAATTTGAGTGCACCATCTGTTTCCTGTTGGAATCCTGATTTACACGCTAGTAAACAGAGTGGAACTGGAGAAGAGGACTAATTCCTCAAAAGGACTAATTCATGTAATGAAAACTAACCAGGTTTGTATATTAGAATTCCAATATTTATAGTGTGTTCTCTAGGACATGTTTTGACTTGAAGTGTCTTTGAATAACAATCATTATTGTTAAACCTCCTCTGTGATCTTACTTATCACTTAATCAATGTTGCCTGGGAAGGAGAGTACAAAACTAGAAGAGAAAAAAGATGAGTAAAGACCACAGGGTGAATACAGATGTGTGGATGATACTCTCATGCAGACATTCAAAATAATTTGTTGAAATACATTTAGATTGTCTTTTACAATTGTGCCATAAATTATAATGCATTTCCCTTCAGTCTCTCTGAACTTGATGGTGTATCTGGGGAATAGCGTTTCCTCAAGCCTGTTACACTAGATGGTAGAAATCCCACACACACTATTGGAAATGAAACATTGTTAAGATATTATTTGCTAATTTTGTGAGTCTTTCCTTTGTGTTGCATCTGGTTCCTTTTGGTTTAGTTTTAGCGAGATTTAATGAGGCAACCCTAGGTAGAACAAGGAAGTTTGTGAGCAGTTAGGAGTGTAGGATGATGGTGGCCTTGCTGAGAGGTGACTCCTGGCCAAGTCATGGAGCTGGTCAAGTGTGGCCAGGAGAGGGTCTCCTACGAGGCCCAGACTTAAGAACCCAATCTCCAAAGAGAATTTGCTTTTTATGTAAAATAGGGTAAAAAGAAATTAAACCCAAAACAACAGCAACAACAGCAAGAAACTATTGAGCCAAAGAAGGCTTCTTATACTTTCTAGATATTTTTACTTTGAGGCTGATGAGTATGGCAAGGCAACAGGGACAATACCATTTTATTCTCTTTCCAGGTCTTGAAACTTTATTCTAATTTGAACTCTAAATAACTTTTTACCTCATATTATTCATTTGCCAGCAATTGTTTCAAGAGATGAATTGCTCTTCCCTGGCAATCTTCTCATCCGTTAATATAATAATAAACTTAAATCAGCACATATGTCATAGAAACTGGCAATGTTTTACATTTTTGCCTTTTGACTGGTGTTGCATTAAAGTAGACTATAAGAAGCCTAATGATAGATGTACAAGTGTTTCGACTCATCAAAGTTTGCATTTGCAGAGTAAAGAAGTGTACTTTTGGCACATAGGTGAACACATAAGAATAGGATTAGTAGTCTTGCTGTATGACAAAGAATACAAAATAATCCAAGAGAAGAGATTAGTTTCTATGTGGCTCTTCAGAAATGTTTATTTTATGAAAGAACATAGTATTTGTTGAAACAGGATGATCTCAGTCACCATTTCTTCTACTGAATATTTATTTCCCAAAATTGTTTGATTACTTTCCCACAAAGAATTCTCCATTTTATATTTATTGAGGAAGAGCTCATTGTTTCCTTTACTTGAGACTTTAAAAAGAAACCTCAGTCTTCTTTATGCAGACTGACTTGTGGTTGATACATGCTGTACTCAGATTTTTTAAATCCTTTAATAAGATATTTAAAAAGAACCTGCATAATCTGACTTGAGATGGACACTTTGTGAGGCAGAAACTTGGTGTAAATAGATGTACTTCAACTGGGTTTTTCTGAGACCAACATGAGCCATGGAAAGACTTGCTCTACCCTATGAACATCCTGATATATTCAGTGTTGTGTGTAAATAGATGAATGTACTTCCTCATCCCCAAGAGTGGATTTTTCAACTTTCAACAGAATCTCAAAGATATATTTGATTTTTTAAAATACTAACAAAAAATGCTCACTGAAAAATTGTGAACAAGTAGTAAATGAGTTTTTTTCTCTCCTGCAGGATGCAACTACGGCAATTCAAAAAAATCACCCCACTTTCTTCAACCATAATATCCCCTCGCTGGCCTAGAACATCATTAGTGGGTTTTTTTTTTTACTTTCTGTTCAATAATATTCTTGGCACATAATTTAGGAATAATGTGGCTTCCCCTCCCTCCAGAGCAAAAGAGCTTAATTCTGCTTTTAGCTGAATAGCATAATAATTTGTGTATGATGGTGTAAAAAGTTTTAAGGACATTAAATATATAATCAAATTAAATGCCATGTATGAAACATTATATGATGGTGTAAATTTTTTCTGCATAGTTTTTTTAATGCATGCCTTTTTAAAAAACAGATTTATTGAGATATACCTTATATGTATATACTTCACAGTTTAACATGCACAATTCAATGGTCTTTAGTGAGCTTACACAATGGTGCAACCATCACCAAATCAAACTTTAAAACATTTTCATCATCCCTTCAAAAGCCTTATCTAAATGGGACTCTAGCAGTCGCTTTCCACTAACTGGCCCCACACCCTCTCCCCGACTGCTGCCCAGCTAGACAATCACTAATCTACTTTCTATCTTTATAGGCTTGTCAATTCTGGAATTTCATATGAATGGAATCATATGGTAATCTGGCCTTTTGTGACTGGCCTCTTTCACTTGCATAATCTTTTTGAAGTTGATCCATGTTGGAGCATTGATAATACTTCATTGCTTTTTGTTGACAAATATTATTTCACTGTATGGACATAAAAGTATTATATTTTGTTTATTCATTCACCAAGTTTTGGACAGTTGGGTTATTTCAGATTTTTGGCTATATGAATAATGCTGTGGTGATTTTCATGTGCAAGTGAACATATGTTTTCAATTTCCTTGGGTTTATTATCTAGGAGTTGAATTGTTGGGTCATGTAGTAACTTTATGTTTAACATTTTCAGGAACTGCTGCACTATTTTTCAAAGTGGCTGTACCATTTTACACTCTCTCCAGCAATGTATGAGAATTCCAACTTCTCTACAGCCTCATGAAAAATTCATTGCCTGTCTTTTTTTTATTATAGCTATCCTGGTGGTTGTAAAATGCTATCTCATTGTGGTTTTGATTTCATTTCTCTAGTGACAAATGATAGTGAACATCTTTTCATGTCCTTAGCCCTTTGTATATCTTTTTGGGAGAGATAGCTATTAAAATTAATACTCCATTTTTAATTGGCATGTTTGTCTTTATTTATTATTAAGTTGCAAGAGCTTTTAAATATTTTCTGCATATTGGACCTCTATCAGATTGATTTAAAAATATTTTCTCTCATTCTGTGTGTTATTTTTCTCTTTCTTCATGATATCATATGTAGTAAAAAAGTTTTAAAATTTGATCAAATGCAATTTATCTATTTGACTTTGTCACTTGTGCTTTTGCAGTTAAGCCTATGATCTACTTTGAGTGAATTTTTCTGAGTGGTGTGAAGTAGGTCTCTAATTTCTTTCTTTTGCTTTTGGGTGTCTGTATAATTTTAATGTATGTAAATGGTATTCAACATGGAAGTAATCGTCTTCCCTTGAGATTCCTTCAGGCCTTTAATTCTCTCTACAGACTGTAGTTAGACTTGACATAAGATGGTTCAATAAAAGGTTTATGAGGAGAACATGTAGGCTTCATGTATCGTATTATATCCAGTATCAAATCTATTCATTAAAGCTAGTTTTGAGAACAGTTTGTGGCATGTTTATTTGGTAAAGTTGCAGAAAGTCTAATGCCACAGGATTTACTACTGTAAGTACAGTACTGTAAGCACAGGAATGGAAACCCTTTCTAAGTCTTGTTTCAGTGCTTGAAATAACTCATTTGGCTAATCCTAATATTGAGCCCAGGATTCAGAAAGTTCTCTCAGCTCAAATGATATTGAGAAAATGTTATAGCAAGTAAGAGTAAAGATGAAATTAAGTGTCATTTGAACTGCTTTGGGAAGGTATGCTTACTTAGTCTTATCTTTGTTTTTCTCATGAGTATGATTCAAACCCTTGAATTCAAATGAAAAGAATTAAACTTTTTTTGAGATAGAGATTTTTTAAAAGTTCAAGTTTGTGCTCACAGGAAGGAAAAGAATCTTTTTAAAGGAAATACATTCTAATAAGCAAACTGTAATATTTTTTTTTCCTTTCACTTGGGACAACTTTGATACTGGAAATGAAAAGAACTTAACGTGTCAAAGTTTGAAGAAAGAGGCTACTGACATTTGAATGATATAAAAGTAACTATTAGAAAAAAATTATATAAATGAAGTTTAATACATACAAAGTTAAAGATAATTAATACCAATCATTCATTGGCCAGACCATTTAAAATGCCTTCTACAGATAATTTTCACAAAAATAACTTTATGTTTGAATACATCAAATTTTCCCCTCAGAGCCGATAGAATTCAAAGTGAATTATATCTGTATGGATTCCAGGTGGCTATCCAGGGAACACAAAAACACTGAACCAACAATAGCAATTCATCAAGACTCAATGTAGCCTTCACTTGCTTAGCATTCAGTCTTCAATAGACATGCTCTCATTCTCCTTGTTATTGATGGCAAGTAACCCCAACAGGTTTTGGTTCAGTACTTCAATAAGGTTAGATGAACATATACATCTCTCCCTCTCTCTTTTTCTCTCTTATCTATCTAATTATCTAATTTTTTTTGGTAATTAGTCATGATGTTTTCATCCTGCTTTTAAATCCATTATAACTATGGGGAGTGATTTAACTATAATCTGTTTTCCTCTGTCTGTCACAGAGGCAGGATGAGGTGGAGCTGGTGGTTATTATGCTCAAAATACCAAGAAATAAGATGCAATTATCCCAGTTAGTGTGGACTTCAGCAAGCTTGTGCTACTTTCTTTCAATAGAGGGATTATTTTTAGATATTAAGCTCTTTTACATGATGTTAGCTTACAGGGGTGGAATTAATCTTTATGAATCAGCACTACTTTTGAGAAGTACTGAAGCAAAATCCAAAAGGTAATTTAGCAAAATGACTTTTGAAATGATTAAAATTAATTACAGCCTCTGGCAAGAGTTTAGCCTTGAGCCAAGGCACTGCGCATCTCCTCTCTGGTCCACCCCAGCCTGCCAAGTGTTTACCCTCAAACACTCCACTCCAGCCTATCTCCCTTCCTTTACTAACTCCCCATTTTCCCCAAGTTGGCTGCTTGATGTTCTTGGGGGACCCTTTACTTCCTGTTCAGCACCCCGTGTTGTTCTGTAACAGCCTAAAAATTATTTCAATGTTGCTTCGTGTGCTAACTCATTTTACTGTGCTTGCTCTCCACTTGCCATGACGTGAATATGGGAAAGGCAATTGGGAGCCAGGGAAGAGGGGAGGTGGTACCAAGACAAACCCTTGAAAGAATTATTTTAAGACAGGTAAGTTCTTGCCATCGATGAAGCCAACACTTTAGTTGCCAATGAGGAGGGCCAACTGTATTTAAGAGTTACAAAACCCACACTTTTGTTTAACAATCTTTTCTGAGAAATCCATAAAGAACTTTTTAATAAAATTGCTGAGAAACTTCTGCTTTTGTACAAATAAGTCTTTCTAAGGAAGAACTATTAGAGGTCATGTAAGAACAATACCCTTGCTGTTTCTGGTTGAGTATTTATGACAGATAATGCCTGTGCTACCCCTTATTCCCATGTTATTTTCTAACTACAGGAGAATTTTCAATCATAGAGTTTTCTCTAACAACATACATACACTTAGCAGTTATGTTAGTGATTAATGTCTCAGAGGATAGATATTTTAAGGGCAGGCACAGGTGTTAGCATTGTAGATGTTGGCCCAAGTTGTTTTATGGGATAATGGTGTTTCTAGGTGCATGCTGACCAGTTATAAGTAGAGTCATTAAATTATATGAATGGAAGGGAGCTAATAGATCTAGATTTCTTATTTTACAAGTGAGAAAAATCGATTTCAAGACTTGCCCAAGTAGCACAATCAAGTAGAGACTAGAACCCGGGCCTCCTCGTCTGCAGCTCAAGCACTAGTAATGCAATGGTATGATTCTGGCTCCCCCTTTTTCTTCCATGGACCCTCAATACTATCCCACTCACCCACATGGACTTTGAGAACCCTGTTATTAACCTGTTACTGTATTTAATAAAAATTATAGTTTACCATATGTACTATATGTATATGTAGGAAAAATCAAGTTACCAGTGGGGGTATTGGAACATATTCCCAGTGGATAAGGGGGAGACTATTATATCTTCAGATGTTATGTTGAATTTATTTGTGTTCTTTCTCTTTATTAATTTTATCAGATCTGCCTACCTTCATCTTCCATTTTGAAAATATCAGATTTTATTTTTGTTTTTCATTTCTTTTGTATTTTCTTTTTATGTCTTCATAGCTATTTCAAAACGCAAAAGTCTCATTTTTGTCCGCTCTATTACTTATGTCTTATCAGACAAAAATTTTCCACACTTTTATTTTGTTGCCTTTCTTTTAGAGTAGTGGCCATCCTTGAATAATCAGAAATTTTTGGTTGGGAAATTTTCTTTTTCCTTGAGATTCACTGATATACTCTCAGTTCCAGCACTACCTGTAGAGGAGGATCAATTACCAGGTACAGGTTAGGGGATCTGAAAACCTTCAATACATGCATTTTAATTTTAATTTTTGCAATGTTACCGTGGTGCCATTTACTTAGATAAGTTAGATAGGTGTGACTTCATGTGTGGCTTTCTCGTTGTGACATGGAAGTTAAAGTTATGAAACAGAAAGTACCAGTGGTGGTGATGGGGAATGGTAGAACAAGACTCCCTAGATTAACTTTTTTTTGTGTCCTATCTATAGCTGCAGGCTGAGGTGATCTATTACAGAAGGGATTATCAAAAGTCATTTAGAGATAAGACTTCTAATGTAGTTAATCGATTGGTTAGGAAAAAAAGTTACTTTAAGAAATGATAATAATAGGAATGGGTTTAATTCATGGTAAAATAGTCTAAAAAACTCTGTATATAAATTGATAAAATCTTTAGGAGCCATTTGGTGATATGTATTACATTCTTAAATATGTAAATAGACCAACAATTCTGTGTCTCAGAATTTATTTAAGGAAAACAATAAGAAAAATGTTCAAAGAGGAATATCTGAAAATGTTTATCAAAGAATTATTAATAATAGTTAATAAATTAAAACAGCCTAAAAACCCAGTAGTAAGGATATGATTAAAACAATTACTGAGGCACATACCTTGAAATTTGATTAACTCAGAAAATTAATTTATTTTATCGAATAAAATATCTAATGGCTTATTTTGTTTGTAAATACATCATAAAAGATTTCACTTTTGAAAGTTCACAATTTGAGTTACCATATTACACAATCTGAGAAGTCCTGCAATTAAGATAACCTCTACAACTGTTTTTAACTTTGTTTGATCCATATTACTCATCTCCTTTTCTCATAATTTGGAATATTTTGGAAGGTTTTTAGAAAGGTTTTTGGAAAGGTTTTTAGTTTGGAAAACAGTTAAAAATTTGTGATAGAGCCAATCAACAAAACACTACTCACTAACAAAGAATTTAATGGAACACATTTATTAACATTGTTATTAAGATAGAAAATCTTAGCAATACAGTCATATTACTAACTATATGTAACATGTATGTATTTTATGTTATATATGTACTATATATGCATTATGTATAATATACATTAAGATATACCATATATAGAATTATACCATTTTGTGAAATATTATCTCCACGTGACATATTCATATGAATATTCTGGAAGGATATACATTAAAAAGTTAATATGGAAAGGGTGATTATGGGTGATTAAGGGGAATTATGGGTGATTTTATTTCATTTATTTTTACATCTATTTTTAAAAATTAAAAATATTTGCATGAAGGACACCTATTAGTTTATGGTGAAAACAAAATATTTCCATTAAGAAAGCTGTGAAAGTTTAGGGGAAGTTTTCTTCACAGATCCCAAATTTCATTGTAAAGAGAATTCAGACTATATTTGAATGACAGTAACATATCTGGAACAGTAAGTACATAACGTCTTGAGTAGATATACTGTATAGAAGGTAGGCTATACTTATTCATATGTAAAATGTTGGTTTATTTTTAGAAATCCAAATAAGCACTACATTGATTATTTTTTTGCCCAAGCATATTTAAATATATTTTAATTAATCTCCACATTAAAAATTAATGGCAAATAAAAATTTGCAGTATTCAGAAATATACATTAATTTAGTCCTGACTGGAGTGGCTCAAGGTCGAGTTGAGGGTTTGGTCCCCAGCTGGGGCATGTGCAAGAGGCAGCTGATCAGTGTTTCTCACATCGATATCTCTCTCTTTTTCTCCCTCCCTTTCCCACTCTCTGGAATCAATAAAAGAAAAAGAAAAAGGAAAAAATATATAACAGTTTACTTTGGCTTTGGATGAAAGAAAAAATAAATTCCTCATGCCTAATTAAGTTAAATCATCCCATTACAAACATTTAAAATGCCATTTTTAGTCTCATTGGCTTCTTCACTTAGTTGACAAATCTGGGTGAATTTGGTTTTGTTCTATGTGCATAGCCATTGCCCTGAAGTGCAATGAAGTGTTTTTCAGGCTTTCTCATAGCTTTGCACTTTGATCTTACTCTTCTGTTCTTTTGGCCAAATCGTTCTCTACCTTTTGTGTCTCATAAAGCTTATTCCACTTAGGAGTCCTTTGAAGTCAAAGGCAAAACAAGATTTGGATAACTTGATTTTTCCACATCTGAGTTTTGTTTGTAAGATTTTCTCTGTGGATGAGTTTTGCTAGAGACAGGTAGACAAGTGCTCCAGCAAACAGCTACAGGTGATTCCCCGTGATCTTCTGTGAGGAAAAGTGGGGAAGAAGCATGGACATCTATGTGTTCATATAAATGTAGAATAGCCTCCAAATATGTTCTCTATAAAATTAAGAGAGGAAAAGCTATCATAAATGTGCTTGCTGCAAAAAACCTATGACAAAGATAGGGAAATACCTCCAGAGTATGAATTCTCTAAGATTACTTATCCTACTAAAAACGGAAACTCTTTTCTTTTTTTCCCTTAGGAAGGCATGCTCATTATAATATGATTTCTTCTGTTGATCATTTATCAATTTGTCTTTATTCTCAGGTAATATCATTTTAATCTATAGAAAGTCAATAAATACCTATGAAGAACTATTATTTGTTCATTTGTGCAGAACAGTCATTAGTAACTGAGAAATCCTTAATTTCAATAGGAAGAAGTATTTGAAATTAATATGCATGGCATAGAGAGATAAATTTGATATAAGTGATTTGGAATCCCGTTCATTCTGTTTAATAATTCTTTCTTTCTTACCTTACTCTCCTGCTCTTTATAACCAGGATAAAAAATGCTTTTCTAATGTCTGGGTCAGTTGTACCGCTCCACATACATCTTGCCTTTTTGGAGCCTATTTTGGAATTAATACTGCATTTTACTTATATTGCAATAACGCAGTATTACAACTTACTGTTGTGAGTTGTTTTTTTTTTTTTAAACCATGATGCAGACAGTTGGTGGGAAAGCATTTACTTATCAAATACCCAGGATATCCACAAACTATGTAACAAACAGCCAGGATTTTATTCAATCCCCAAACAATTGTTGTTGCTTTTCCCCCAATAGAGTTTAAAATAAAGATTTTATATAAAACATTCAAATTTAATATTTGAAATAATTTTTAAATTTTCTAAAAATATAAGTGAGAGATTCTCCAGGGGATATACTAATTTTTCAGAAACTTGTGAAGTTTTCTTTTGAGTAAGTTTGGATCATTTATGATAGTTACATCATTTTTGTTTGATTGTTTGCACAGTTTACTTACATGTATGTACAAAATGCAAAATGATTCTACATGAGAAAGTTGTCAATTAATGCTTTAAGTGCACCATATTCATTATTGATTTCTTTTCATTTTAAGTCCATGACCAGATAATTAAATCATTTGAGGAGACTTAAAATTTGATGCAAGTTATAAGAATTTGGGAAAGATGCACAGGCAACTTTAAACAGTATTTACTTCTGTGGAGTAACACTGTAGGGTTGTTTTGGATAAAAAGTACTTCTAATTTTTGCTTATTATCCTTTGAACAGTTTGAGATTTTTACAATGAGTATATTTTACTGTTATAATGAAATAAAATAAAAAGTGATTCTGGTGTTCCAGAAGAAACAAATATCATATGCACTTACCTGTAAGTGGTCTGCAAGAATTGAAGCATAATTAATATATATTAGTTGTAGCAGTTTTCATTTGGGGTAGGTTTGCAGAAATCTGATTGTAAATAGAGGAAAGTTCTTTCCTAAAGACATACATGAATTTCCTATCAAATGACTTTCGTCCCATTCCCATTTTCACATAGAACTGGAAATGGGATTTTGAGAGGCTGTGTTAGATATAACCTATACCTCACTTAATATAAATAATGTTATTGTTTAATATTTATAATGCTTATGGTGTCCTACTGTAGGGAGAAAAAAATAATTTTTACTCTATTCTTCTGAGCTAAGACCTCTGTACTGAGACTGATTACTAAGAGAAAATCAAACGGAAGTATATTAATATGCACAATTCATGTATACATGGGAGATAACTGGAAAAAAAGAGTAACTCAGATACGTGGCTTAGAATTCAGGCTTAAATGCTGTCTTAATGTGAAAGGGGTGAGGGAGTATAGGCTTTGTAAGGGAAAACAAATGATTTTTAGGAAAGATTAATGGGCCTTTAGAAGAATGAATGGGAGGACTGATAGTTAAAGTTTGTCTAGTTGTGGGATGCACAGAATTCCAGGCTTCCCCCCTGTGATGTGAGTTAATTTTCTCTGGTTGATGAAACCCTTGCAGAGGGAACTTATGACAATTGAGCTCCTTTTGGAGGATCTGTCTTCAGGAAGACAAGGGGAGTTCAGAGAAAACCTCTCCCTGCATTGCTGTTTTTCAAGTGCTACATCTCAAAATAATCAATATGCCAAAGTGGCATATTTGTGGCAGCATTATGTGCAACCATCCACTGTGCTAGAGAATAGTCATAATTATATCACGATTAAGTGACTTAATATCCTGTACTAGGGGCTACCTTCCAAGGTAAACAAAATCTTGGGAAGAGGTAACTGTGACTCTCTAGGAAGCAAACCCTTATATCCTGAGAATTTTTTTGCACTTCATGATAGTATTCAGCCAGATTCAGGGGTCAGACTTTAACCAAAATAAAACATATAGAACATTTTCAATGTCTCTAGACGGATTAATATGATAAATCAATACATAAATATAAAAGGCAATAGCCAGAAAAATTTAAAAATAAAAACATAGTTTAAAAAAAACCTTCTAATATATAAGGAAGAATTTCAAAAGAATTTGCTATTGAATTGGATGTTTAAAAACACACATGAATTTTCAATTACTGTGACAAAGGTATTCCCAATGTCTATACTCCAGATTTAGAAAACTATCAGTGTTGGATCTAAGTTCACGTTCATTAATAAAATCTCCAGAGCAGATTAACAGCATTAATGGAAAGCACTACACGACAGGGTCAATGCAATCACTGGGTAGGTTCCAGGACCCACAGAGTCACCTGCAGGTGCTGGGTTGGTCTCTTACCACAGTGAAAGCCTGCCTTGTTGTTCTCACCTTGGTATTCACATGACTGTATAGGTAGCACAACGTGTTCTCCATGGAGGGTGTTTTTTTCTTTTTCCTGCTACATTTCTGGTGAAAGGAAATGCTGTGTCTCTAAATTTGTCTTTGGGATATTGTCACAGTATTAAATGTAGTGGCGGGTCATTTTGTGACACCAGACAATCTATTCAAAACTTTAAGAAAAAAGATGTATCTCTCGATCAAGAGACATAACCAGTTCATTTATTTTGGTGATGATATTAAAATATGGTTATTCATATGCATGATCATTATCTTTCTTTACATGGACTTTATGTCTGAGTGGTTTCCAAATATACTAGGGGCAAAGTAGAGTTTAAATTGAAGTTATGAGTTACGGCCTTGAATTAGTATAAACGAAATGTCTTCATTGCAGATAAAGTTGAACCATCATCACTGGACTTAACCCCTTTCCTGACTGTTCCTCACGGCAGCTCCGATCTTGTACCTATTGCGTTTTCTCTCGGACTTTTTTATTCCCTTTTCAGAGCTCATATTTAGGATCCTGGAAGCCCTTAACACGAGGTCAGCTTGTGGTAAATTTTCATTAAGGTCATTTTTTTATATTTAGATTTTACCTAGAAATTACTTTTCTTTGAAACTATAAAGTTTTTTTTCAGTATGCTGGGCCTTTGCCATTAAAAATATTTTCTTTAAAAGGAATAAAGCTTGAAAGTTATACTGCCATAATTTTCTTTATTCTAAACAAAACAGTTACTTGCTGAATTGTAGACTCAATTTCTGGCATAAAACCTGTATAAATCTATTTTTAAAAATTTTGAATGATCACATTTGAAAAAAGGTTGTACATGGGTTCTTTTCTTCATTTTTACTTTCCTATGTAATTTTTAATAATTAAGTATAATTTTGATAAAGTATTTAAGGAAAGAGGTTTTTAAATCATAGCTTTCCCCAGAACATATGCACATATACTTGATCGCTAATGAATATTTAAGGAAAAAAAGATTTAAGCCCTTTTGTTATAAAGAAGCCATTTGTAAGGGATTCCCCACCCCCAAAATTCCTTTCTTGCTGTATCCCTTCTTTTTTACTTCCCCATATTTTTCACATCTTCCAGAAAAAGATATCATTAGGTAGTGTCAATATGGTCAAGAGAGGAAGGAGAGGTATAACATAAAGGAACCAAATCATCCAAATGTGGTCTTTACAAAGCAGAATATAAACAAATAAACATTTGTAAGAATATGTACATGTATACTTAAAAAGTATTTCTACGCATATAAATACTAATGAAATATGGCCTATACCACAGAGAATGCTTTGACCTAGCAATTTATGCTCAGAATGGCATAACCAATTGCATAATGTGCCTATCAACTGAGAATAATAAACTCTGATTGCTTAGTCAAAATAATAATATCTCATTGCTGAGTAGCATTTTTATGGTTTAAGTATAATTCTTCCATATATCCAATAACATGATAAAATAGTTTTGATCTCCTTTGGCAACTGAGAAAAGAAAGATGCTGGGAGATGACAAATGTCCTATGGGGTAGCTCACCAAGCAAATGCAAGGCCATGCCTGAAGCCCAGGCTTGTCTGAGTCCAAACCTTTGGCTCTTTCCTCTAACTCATGCTGTCTCAATCCTGCAATAAAAAGTCCAGAGTCACTATCAATGATTCAACAGTGAAATCACTGGCAAGGACTCAGTTACTGAGGTGTGCATTTTCAGCTCCGTAATCTTCTCTCTTCAGCTGAGTTTTGTCTGCTACTGCATGGCCCCATATGTAGCAGTGGGGAATTTAGTCATGGCTTCACTGTAACCCTTGAGTGAAAGGTGGGCCATGAAGTCCACTCAAGGTTTCAGTTCCTGGATTTCTATGCAGGGAAAGAGAACGATCCATGGGACACAGGGCTTCTTCACATCTGTACTGTACAGAGTGTAGTGACTCAGAATTCAGGTCTACTCCCAACTGTTGTTCTGTGGCTTGGCGGAATTACATCACCACTGCTTTCTAATATTCCCTGAGGAAGAATACACGTAGTTCTGGAAGTGGAAGGCTGAGGGTTGAAAGATGAAGACCCTTTCTGTGAGAGGTAGTGTAGTGTAGCAGTTAGGAGCTGACTGTGGACTCTGGGTTCTACTTTAAGCTCTGTGGCTTTCTACCCCTGTGACTTTAACAGCCAGGTGAGAGGCAGAGCACTGTGGTCACCACGCTGCCTGTGAAGGGGCGTGGGTCAGCTTCAGTCCTCTCTGAGTCTGAATCCAGCTCTTCCACATGCAAGATGTGTCAGTTTTAATCCTTCCCATACTCAGCAAAAATAATGATGAGAATAATAATACCCCACAGAGTTGTTCTACTAATTGCATGAAGAATCTATATGAAGGGTCTAGATCTGTATACAATATCTTGCTCATTTAAATGAATTGCTTCTATTCCCACTCTTGATGTCATTTATCTTCTGTTCCCATGACAGAAACCTGGTTTCATCTTCTATTTATTTTTCCCTCTTAAATCCCTCCTACCCCACATTCAATTGTTTTGCCAGGGTCTTGTCAACGATATCTCCCTAATCCATCTTATAATTAGCCTTTCATTTCTGCTTTATTTTTCCTTGATGGGGTTTTCCAATAATCTCTTACTTGATCTACTATTCAACAAATGTATACTTTAAGTACTTTAACTAATTATGGGGGCAAAGATAATGTTTGTTTACTATTTCATATTTAATGCCATCTCAGTGCCTTACACACAGTAGATACTGTGTGCATCACACACACAATTTTTTTTGGCAGTTTTATAACTTTAATTGACAATCAGTGGTTAATGCTTGTCCACGTTAACTGTCTGTAGATTTCTGAAAGTGGTGCATAGGTAACTAATGCACAAAGCTTGTTTGGTGAATCTTTATCCTCATTATGTTTTCTGGACAACCGCACCCGGATACGGATGGGACATTCTTATCCTTTGGCCCAGACAGCTTTGTTGAGCCTGGTTTCAGTGTGCACATCTGGAATTCCTGTCTCCTTCATGGATAATTTCTAGATCTCTTTGAGTGCCCGAGGGGCATGTTTCTTGAAACTCATTCCCTGGATGTGCTGGTGAATGTCAGTGGTAGATTCTCTGGTCACTGCCTCTGGCAGAACGGCCTTGCTTTTTCATGTTGCCCTTCTTTGTGGGAACCATTCTGCCCAGCCCAGTGTGCACGCACACACTCACACCACCCCCCAGCCCCCCACACTTTAAAAAAAATTAGCAAAACAGTGGAATTCCACTCCTGTCACTGAAATTACTCTTCAAAATGTAAAGCTGATCATATTATTCTCTGGTTACAACATTTTGGTAGTCTTCCGTTTGTTTTAATTGGGATTCTCAGAGACATAGTAACACAAAATTAATATTCACATCATTGCTTAAAAGATAATATAGAACTCTTGGCATAGAGTCTAAGGCCTTCCATGATTTGTCCTCGGCATCCCCTGCCATTCTAAACCACTCTCAGTGCCTCTCATGAGCCATGCATCATTACCATTCTGAGCTGCGACTTCTGCTGCATCTTCCATACCAAAGTCCCTGTCCCCTTGCTGTATGTCTTTACTCTTCAAAACTCATATTTAATAGTATCCCTTTTCTGAAGGCTTTCATGATGTTTCTCATTCTGCTCCACTGGGAAGATTTTGGTCACTACTAGCTTCTGCCTCCACTGTCCCATGTGCATGTTCCTAATATGGAACTCATCATACTATTGTAATGATTGCTTTGTGGTTTCTTCTAGGACTTTCCTGATAGTAAGACTGCATTTTAGTCATCTTTTTATTTGCATCTCTAGTAGGAAGACAAGTTCTTAACAGGTACCTACTTAATATTGTTGAATTTCTTCATGGGAAAATGAAATAGTGAGTTGAAGTTTTTTAAAAATAGCACACAAAATTTTTCTTATTCTCATTATTCTCCTTTCCTATTTTTTAATCTTTTTAGAATCTAGAACACAATTTGAATTATTGGTGTTACAAGAAACCATCCATCTCAAACTTCATAGAGTCTGTTGTTAAACTGGAAATTGAAGCCACCAATTAAAATATATTTGAAATGTAACATAAATGAAACCAGTAAATTGAATAAATTTGTTAATCATTTCATGCTTTATTCTTATAATTTATGCTTTTTTAAAATTCTCTTTTTCCTTTATTTTAGCTAACATATAACTGGTGCTAACTTTCTATTCTCTTAAAAAAATGTGTAAATATAAAAATAATGTTTAAAGACCCATTCTACTTGGAGATTAAAAGCTTATGTGAGTTATACAGAATTTATACTTGGGTGTAGCTATTATGGCTTTCTAAAATGAAGATCCTCTCCATCCCGGCTACTATAGAATAGGCTAGAAAGACATGATAACAAATACATTTTATTTATTTATTTTTTTGTAACAACTGAGACTAGGAGCTGGGAAATAATTCTTGCATTATTTTCAATGCTGCTGTTGCACCAATTCAGGAATTTTTCAGATATTCACACTGCAGATGAATTAATATTAAAAGGAAGAGATGACCCTATTTCTTTTGCCAAGTTTAAGCTTCAAGAGGCATTAGAAAATTAAAGAGAATTTTTCTTCCCTAAGCTACCTACTCCTTAGGTGATTTTTGGTGAATCGCCTTAAGCCATTGCCCTTTCTTTGTTGTTATGAAGGCTGTTTCATTCCTCGGCACTGACTTGAAAAGGGCAGCGTATGTGTTCTTTAACATAGGACTTCATGGGACTTGCAGTAAGACCACCAGGTTAAAATTCAGGGCAAACTGGCTAACCTTTCTAAGGATTCATTTCTCCAGTTTGAAAATCCAAGTATTTAAAATTGCCAGTTCCTTGCATTGTTGTGAGCTTTGAATGAGCTAATCCATGGCCAGTCACCAAGTAAGTATACAACAAATATTGTTTATTTTTATGACTAATTTTTCCCTGTTTATTTTTTTCCATTTCTTTTTTTTTATTAACAACCATGTTTGGAGATGTCAGAGCCTGTTTTGTTTTTTTTTTATATTTGGTACTTTTGGCTGTTTTATGAGCTGTGCCTTTCATTGAAGAGATAAAAATCTTTCTATAGTTTGCTATATACAGAACATTTAATTTACTTGTATAATGTCACTTTCTCATCCTCCTCCTTGTCTCAGCCAACTCCCCACATTTGATATTTTTGGAGAGGAGTTATAAGAAGAAGTCAGAACTTCTTGGAAGTAGTTCTCTTTAGTATTTCTCCCCTTAGTTTCTAAAACCTATCTTTTCTCTCCGTTATATTTTGCTCCAGGTTCACACATGTACAGGAAACTGATGACGACACAGTGTCATTTGATGCTGTGCTTCAGACTATGTGATTACCAGTGGAGAGTCTGGCTGCCAGACTTAGATAAACACGTGCTTATCAACAACCAACACCCCGTGGCAGGAAACAGCCTCTGACATAGGCAGTGGCATCCAGGATCGGCCCCATTGGTGTCGGTATGAAGCCCACGCTGCCAGAGTGAAGTACAAATTAATTGCTTCTCTCTCTTTTTGGCTCCCCTGGAAGTTTTATATAATTTGTTCTGGTCCTCACACTACTTTTACTAATCATTCTATCCCAGTTGTTCTCCTTTTAGAACAAGTAACTCCTAATAGTTGTTTAATCCATTAATCAATTAATTATCCTAATTTATTAATATATCTAATTTAAGCAACCCAGATTTGCAGAGGAATAGCCCAAGAGATTTATTCAGACTTATTTACTTTCCAAAGTATACAAATGGAATACTTAAAAATTTTTAGATTTTTTTATTTATTAAAATATAATGTTCATTTAGGCAAACACACACGATGATGATAATGAAATTAATTTATAAAAAGTGGAAATAACAAAGATCAGTAAGAAAAACTGATCTTTGATTCAAACATATGTTCATAGAGGTGACAGGAATTTGAAATACTATTAAAATGAGTCAAAAGTAAAACGTTTGTTTCTTTTTGTTGGTCAACAGAACTGCCAATCAACTTTCCTGAGCTATTTTCTCATGCGAACTATTCCTCCTTTGAAGGCAATGGTGCTTTCCCATTTTTTTTCCTCCAGTTGCTTTGCCATCTTCTTGTAGGAGTCAAGGTTTTGATGCATGAGTTTGATATTTTCATACACTTTGGGAAGTTTCCCCTCTATTTCTAAGGGGTCAATTCCCTTCTCCATTGATTTTCTGTGAAGTTTCATTTCACGTTCTGGATATAGTTCATGAGGTCTCTGGAGTTTTAGCTGAAGCCTTTGAACTTCACTTTGAAATTTTAAATTTTCACACTGCTCTGGTTGGAGACTTTTTAATTTGCACTATAAGTAATTCATGCATATAATTTTCTTCATGTAATTAAAAATATTCCTTTTTCTCTTTCAAGTTTAACATTTTAGTTAATATCATCAATGAATTTCTTGAAATCGACATCTAACCAGTAATATTGTTCTCCATTTTCTGCTTTAGTCTATTTTTCTATTTCCTGTTGCCATTATCATGTAATCTTCTATAAAGAGAGTAGGTGAGTTTATCAACTTCAGTCCAGATGCAGACATAGATTTTAACTGACTCCCATTTATAAACTATTTTCTTGTGTGTTAAAGTGTCCATGCATTTCTTTCTGTTCCGTTAGCTCTACCATTCTTCCCTACCATTTAACAACTTACTCTGAAGGCAGCTTTAGGCTTTACTGAAGTTGAATATTTTCTTCAAAACTATTACCTATTTCCCTCTGATGTTGTTTTACATTCTTCTTAGATCCTTTCAGGCATTTTTGGCCTCAAGTATTTGGGACTGGAAAGATTTTGATATCTCTTTGAGTGACTACTTTTGTCCTCCAAGGTGAGACATCTTAACTCCACGAAGTGAAATTTTTGGAGATTTACTTTTCTCTTATTAGTTGAGAAAAATCTACTGTATCCCCTATGGAAAAGGTAGATGCATTCACATCTCCTCCTAAGTGCTGCCAACACAGTTTGTAACTTCGGAAGACTTGCCTCACTGCAGGTGGCTTGAGGGCCCCTAAGGCTTCTGTAATTAGTCTCTTCTGCTCACTAAATTTATGATACTTTTCAAATTGAGGAGAATATCTTTGGCTGGCTTACTTTCTCTCAAAGTACACCAGCATTTTTCCTATCCATACAATCAAAGCCATACACATCAGAATTTCCAAGGGATATTGAAACAGACTTGAGCCTTGTGTTCAACAACATCATTGCGTAGCTGCCACGGGAGTAGCTGGAAGAACACTCTTTGTGGCCATCAGGAGGTCCTCCCTGGAACCAGTGGGCACCGCAGCCCTGCTCTGGCCAGTGGTCTATGGGCTGCAACAGCCTTCCCAGAACTCTCAGGGTTCTACCTCAAACTGTCAATTTCTGACAACCAGGATAGACCATTAGTGGGCTATGAGAGGGTCCATGTTAAAATTGTACTGCTCTTTAAATTTTCTCTGAAATTGCACAAGAAGGAAGACTTATTATTTGGACTGTATGTTGGGGGAAAAGGCTAGTAAAAGCCAGAGCAGATCAGCCTATACACTGTGAGCACTATAGGCCCACCTGGCCCCACAAGAAACCTGGAGGATCCAGAGGTGTCATGCCCTAATCAAAGGTATTGAACTGAGAGTGAATAAACCTGTGTTTCCAATCCTGGTTCTGCCTCTTCAATAGTTTTATGACCTAAAGCTTCAAAATTATAATGAATATTTGAGGAAAGCAAAGCAGATCATAAATCATCATTCCATGGAGTATTTTTAAAATTATTTTTATTGATTATGTGGTTACAGTTGTCCTAATTTTTGCCCCTTTGCCCCCCTCCACCCAACACCCTCCACACCCTCAGGCAATGCCCACCCTGTTGTTCATGGCCATAGATCATGTGTGTAAGTTCTTTGGCTACTCCATTTCCTATAGTGTACATCCCCATGACTACTCTGCAACTACCTATTTGTACTTCTTAATCCCCTCCCCTCTTCACATATTCCCTGTCACCCCCTTCTCACCTGCCTACCATCAAAAATACTCTCCGTACTCATGATTCTGTCTCTACTCTTCCTGTTTGCTTAAGTTGACTATCCTATGAGACTAACCATCCTATGAGGCTGTGTGTTGCAGCTTCTCTAGGCTGGACAGGTCTGCTTGGGGCTCGGGTAGATGGAATAAGATGTGTGGAGCCTTCGGGATGCTTGACATGCCTTCGTTTGGGAGAGTCACACAGGCACAAGCCTGATTCAGGGAAATCACCCAGGCCACAAAGCTTGTGTCTGTGCTGCACACGGGCCATGAGCCCATGTCCAAGTCGGCGCCCCGACCCCCCACCCCGTCCAAAACTCCTACCCCTTAAATACTAGCCCCAAGCAAAGCAGACAACAGGCCAGAAAGGTGAAGTAACTATCCTGAACTGTGCATGTGAGCCTACTCAAGGCTACAGGGCGGTTTGTCACACCCAGAGCTCAAGGCCGTGAGACCCAGGCTCAAGGCTGTGGGAACACTGCTTTATCAGACTCCTTCAAGGTTGTGAGGAGCTGCTCCCTCCGGTTACCCACGCATCTAGGTGAGGGAGCCAGATGGCCTCCATGTGCCCTAAAGGCTAGTAAATCTCTTTTGACTGATAACCTTAAGATTAGACAGGTTAAATTGTTTGCTCAAGGATTTAAACTATTAAGTTGCAGCGTAGGTTTCTGAATCAAAATCATCTGACTCCCGGTACAGTTTTTAATTTTTTTAAAAATATATCTTTAATGTGAATGATTTCCATTCACCTTCCCTTTTTAAAACAAGAATTTATTAAGTAATTTCTAAGCTCCATTGAACCAAGAAATTCAATAATTCCTTTAATATTCTTTTTTCCTACTTATAAAAACTGACCACTTTGTAACACATTATTTATCCATTTACTTAATTAGCTTAATGGAATAATTTAAGTTATAATGTCTGTTATCCATTCTCTTACTACATCAGCAGCTAAATTTCAAGAGGAGATGAACCAATATTTCATTAGATACTAATAACCTGTTACTTTTTCTTTCTTAAAATTTAGTTCATAGACTAAATTTTACTTTTTTAAATGAAATAGAATTATTGTTATAAATAATTGAAAATCTTGAAATAAATTAATTTCATTTTCCTATTTCTTTTGTCTATAAATAAATAGGTAATGCTAGCAATAGTTCAATGTACTTAGCCTTGTAAGAACAAAATTATTTGTTTTATCCTATACCTACCTTTCCACAGAGCAATTTGAATTCAGTTCTGTCCTACACTCATACCTAGGGATCATCAGACTCTATCTTCACCATGACTTGGAACCAGATTTTTTTTTTTAATCCTCACTTGAGGATATGTTTATTGATTTTAGAGAATGAGGAAGGGGGGAGGAGGAGGCGGAGAAAGAGAGAGAGAGAGAGAGAGAGAGTTGAACCTGCATCCTAGGTATGTGCTCTGACCAGAAATGGGAACTGCGACCTTTTTGGTGTAGTGAATGATGCTCTAACTAACTGAGCCATTCTGCCAGGGCCAGAAACAGATTTTTAAGTGGCCTTCACTGTCATTACACACTCATTACACACCCTTATTTCCTAAGGAAAGATAAAGTTGAGTTATTCCAGATATGATGCATTTTGAATATCCTTTTCCTCTTTTATTCCCTTGCTTTTATTCATGTTTTTATGTTGGTCTCAAATATCTCCACCACCTTCATTCCCTCCCCAGGCTTTTAAGCAATTTGAAGTCAACTTGTTATAAAAAGTCCCTTTTATAGCCCTTGTTCCACTCCCTTCCCCGCCAGACCTAATATAGTGCTTGGCATGTAGAAGTTTATTGACTGTTTATTGAATAAAAACAGAAGATTTGAACTACTTCCCTGAAACTAGAGTATTTTCTTTGCATCTAAGAACATATCTTCTACCTTTTCAATATAGAAAACAAAACCAACAAGAGTGTAGGATGGAGATGAGGAGGGCAGGGGTTTGAGACAAAGGCAGAGGTGCGTGGAGGTACTGCAACTGGGCAGCACCTTCCTATCAACAGAGATTCCTAAACAAGTTCTCTCACTAAACACATGGCTTAGTAAGTTACCTGCTCTCTCAAGGAGCAGGGTTTCTGTGCCCTTCTCAGGAACACTCCTTTTTCTCTATGCCTTACCAGGGAATGACACAATAAGAGGTGTAAGCATTTGATATTCAATTCTCTATGGATCCTGTCTCCTTCCTTTGTGTGATTAATTTCTCTTCCCACTCAACTGAAAAAAATACTCACGGAAGGGATTAGAGTTTTTTCTGTCCTTTTCTCCTCTTCTTTTGTGTATGTGTGTTGCGTGAATTATTTTGAAAGTACTAGATGTTTTAGGTAGTTGGTCTCTATTTTTCTTTAATTTTTATTTTATGAGCAATGGAAGAGTAAGGTTACTCTTCATATCTCTCACTAAGGGTGGGAAGGACTGTTAGAAGAGTTTTGAATAAGTTAAGGTATTGAGTGTCCTTTGGAGTTTGGGCAGCTGCATAGCTTTCAGAGAAGGCAGGTCGTGGGCAGAATGAACACCCCTCTTCCCTTGCCCCCAAATGTTTGCCTTAGAGAAGTAATGACTCAAAACTTTAGGTCCTTGCATTCCTTATACTCAGGTATATACTATTAGAATGCCTTTCAAAGTGATTGTTTATCAAATTCCATTTTTCAAGAGAGTTATGTGGTACAAGTCATTTTAATATAATCTTCTATAGAATTCCAAAAGTTTCAAGATATTCCCTCTCAATTAAATCCACTTGTTGGCCCTTGTCCTACCCAATTTGCCTTAGTTGTGAACAGAGTAACTTCTCCTTAAAATAGTTTTTTTCCAAGAATGCTTTATCAATGAGAAACCCTGAAACTCATTTTAATGAACTCTTCTTACATGAGGGAAACAGAAGGACATTGAGAAGTACTAGATACACTCTCTTCCTGTCAAAATATACAATTATAGAGCAGCTTTTTCTTTTTTTCTGCAAACACAATAATTAATTCAAGTTAAAATCTTGGCAACTCTTTCCAATTGACTCTATTATATGCAATATTATTTTGGTGTATTCTAAAGAGGTTGAGATGGAAAAAGAAAGATGAATTATATTTTCAAATGTAATACTCTAGAGCTATAAACCTCTACTGGTAGTTTTTCAGTGTACAGATCTTAAATATACAAATCAATTAAGTTTTATAAACGTAGATGCCTGTGCAACCAGCACCCAGATCAAGATACAGATAATCTCCAGCACCTCTGGAGGCTCCTTCATTCCTCTCCCATGTCAGCCCACGAAGGTAAACACAATTATCATCCGTAGCACCATTACTTATTTTTTTCTTTCCTTCAACTTCAGGTAAATGGAATCGTATGTCATTTCCTCTTTTAAGTCTGTCTTCTTTTGCTGATCATTATATCTGTGAGATTCATTTAAACTGCTGCATGTAGCAATGATTCATTTTGAGCATCATGAATATTGCCCAGTTTATTTACTCATCCTATTGTGGATGGACATTTATGTCAAACTCAGTTTTGGGCAATTATGAATGAAGATTCTATCTATATTTTTGTACATGTCTTTTGGCAGGTAGAAGAAGTCATTATTTTTGAGTGCATTCCCTGGTTCAGATATGCTGGGCCACAGGCATTTTTGGTGTTACTCTACGTGTAGCCAAATCATTTTGTAAAATGGGTGTCCTGATTGACACTCGCAGTGGCAGTGGGTAAGAAAGAGTTCCAGTCACTCCACATTTTCACTGTCACTTTGTATTGTCAGTCACTTTCCTATCAAGCAATCTGTTGTGTGTGCTGACATATAATTGTAGTTTTAATTAGCATTTCCCTGTTAATTAATTTTTGCATGCCTTTTTATTGGTCACACTAGTTCCTTTTAACAGCTATAACTACTCAAGGATTCCTTTTGGCTTTAGCCTTATACTACCTTTTAATATTCTTCTCACCGTTTCCTTCTTGTTAACTATTTGAAGTTAAACCTAGCTTTGCTAAATCTAAAAATCACTGCAAGATGGACCATCTAATGACTTACAGTGCAGGAGTCAAAGTTTTAGAACAGAAAATGATTGGCTTTATATTTGTGGTCTGACTTGAACTGATTCTTTTTTTAAAGAGTTGGGTATGATTATAAACTGTCTATCTTTCGGTAATAATGACAAATAGCAAAAGGAAACAAGGAAACACATTGCTTTGTTTTGCTTTCCTAATATCCTGTAGTAAAATTTTGTCCATTTATATGCTATGTCAGAGATTGTGATATTTTATTTTGTTTTATTTTATTTTGCTGTCATGGTTGAATATGCATTGTTTAGATTGGAATGAGTTGCTTTTAGATATAAATAGTTCCCATTAGTAAATATATTCAAGCAAAAACTGATGACCATCTGTCAGAGAATAAGAATGAATTTTTGCACTTAATAGTAAGTTAGATTGGTTGCATTTTAGTTTCCCTCAAACTCTAAAGTATTTTAATTGTAAAATATGGAAATTCTTTTCAACACAAAAATTTCAGTCACATGCCTTTTTAAGATGCTCACTTTTCATTAGCTTACTTGATTCTAACAACCACTGTGAATAATGAAGTGCACAATTTTTATTTTTATCTTATGGATGAAGAAAAGAGGACCCTGAAATTGTTCCATCTGGCTAGTCTATAGAGGGGCAGAGCCTGGAATACAATGCAGTTTTCCTGGCCCTAACCCTAGTTTTCAGTCACCATATCTCTGGGGTGGACTTTGTAACCCCAAGAATAGTAGAAGCACAAAGACATCCAGACACAGGTGAAAGGGTTTGCTCATACGCTGTTCATTATAGGCACATTCATTCAGAGGATTTACAGGAGAGGAAATATATAGGATTGAGATGGGGTTGGGTACAGAACATAATGTAGGGTAAAATTGAAAAGTGTAGATACAATAAGGTTTGGGTTAACACAGTATCTCAGGAGCTTGGGAAGGATCAGACTGATAAGAAATATATGAACATGCTGTCAAGAGAGAATGAGTGCAGAAGTCTGTATAGTTCTAAGTGATTGATATCTTGTGAGCAGTGTGTTGTGGCTGAGACTGAGACAGAAGGTGAAGTTTGTAGGCTTGTAAAATTCTCAACACACCCGGTCTATATATGCCTTTTCTCTAAGGTTACAGAGAATGTAAATATTAACAGCGAATCCTTAAAAACATAAAGAGAAATGAGGAAAAGTAAAAGAATATAGCTACTTATTATTCAGTGAAAATACTGTCTTTATGCAGACTTTTAAATCAGTTGTTTTGAATAAAAAATCCCCAAACTTAAGTACAGGCTTAGTAACACAAGGAAATATATTGGGCATTTATGTTCAATCGTAAAACTCAGTTTTCCCCAAGAAACTCTTTTGTGTTGTATATACATACTGAAAACCAGATGGAAAATCCTGTTCATTTTTTATTGTCCTCAGTGTGGCTGGTGTTTTATCACTTGCCAAGTCATGGCCACCTGTGGCTCTCTCTTGGCAGCTCTCTGCTTAATAGGCCAGGCGTTCTGTTCACAGGAAGGGCCTCCTGAAGCCTAACTAAAAAGCAAATAGTTCACATGACCAAGGTCCTGATAATAAGGAGTTGCTGAATACATAATTTGACGTGTTTTGCTTTGAACAGACACACTATCCAATGCTTTTGTTGGCACCTCTGCCAAAGACTTTTGCACACAATTAGTGGCAAGTCGTTTGATTTTCCACACAGGAAACCCAGCACAGAACAGTCAGTCCTCTAAAGATGTATCTTCTCTTTTCCTATTGTTTTCATTCTGTCAAATCCCAGCCATTAACACATTAGTAAACTGATTACTGGGACATGGGACCCCAAATTAGAGTCCAAAAACTCTCTCCAAATTAGAGCTTTCAGAATCACTTAAAATGCAAGGTGGGCCTAGATGACTCCGTAATTAATCTGACCAGCAGTAAATAGATAAGATGCAGAACTGGCAAGTTTTTCTGGGAGATTTTAAATGATGCCATATTTTCATCTATTTTTGGTAGTCTAAAAACTCTCTTTTATTTTTCCCCTGGGGGTTATTTTTTAAATTAAATTTATTAGGATAACATTGGTTAATGTTAAATACATTTCAGGTATACAACTTTAAATATGACATTTTGTATACTCCATTGTATGCTCATCACCCGAAGTCTAGTATCCCTCAGTCACCATATATTTAACCCCTTTACCCTCATTGTATTTCCCCTTCCCCTATTCTCCTCCAGTAACCACAATTCTGTTGTCTGTATATATAAAATTTTTACTTGTTTTATTTGTTCATCTGTTCCTCTTTGTTTTATATCCCACATATGTGTGAAATAATACAGTTCTTGCCCTTTTCCATCAGATTTATTTCTCTTAGCATAATCTTCTCAAGATCCCTCTATGTTGCAAATGGCAATATTTCATCTTTTTTTAATGGCTGAGTAGTATTCCATTGTATATATGTACCACCTCTTCTTTACTGAATCATTCATCAAAGGATGCGAAGGTTGCTTCTATGTCTTGGCCACTGTGAATAAGGTTGCAATGAACATAAAGGTACATATACCTTTATGAATAAGAGTTTTTGAAATTTTGGGATAAACACCCAGAAGAGGGATTGCTGGGTCATATGGTAACTCTGCTCTTAATTTTTTGAGGGATCTCCATACCTTTTGAGTGGCTGTACCAATTTACATTTCTACCAGCAGTGTATGAGGGTTCTTTTTCTCTACAGCCTCACTAACACTTATTTCTTGTCTTATTAATAGCCATTCTTACAGGTATGAGGTGGTATCTCATGGTCTTCATTTGCATTTTCTTTTTCTTTTAAAACTGTGCAAAATGTGGCCTGACCTCTGATATGATATCTAATTAACCATTTTACTTTGGGGAAAAAGCTATTGAGCACTCAGGTCTCAATTATACACGTCTATAAAACAAACGTGTTGGGGAATTGATCCTTAGGCCACTTTCAGTGGTTCTCAATCTGGTCTGTACATGTTGTTCACCTGGGGAGCTTTGGAAAATGATAATACTCATGTTCTATATCTGAAGATTCTAATTTTATGGTCTGGTCTGATACAAAGCCTGAGTAATAGAATATAAATGTTGGCTGCACGGTAGAATTACCCAGGGAGCTTTTAAAAATCAAGGCTTACTCTGCAGTATTTCTTTAAGCTTCCCAGGCAATCATGATGTGCTATCAAGGCTGAGAGTCACTGATTCAAAACAATATAATCTGTCATTTGAAAAAATATTAAGGAGGTATGTGGCTATGTTGGCTCTGCACAGTGCGTGCATGTAAGATTGCTCATGCCATCTAGGCTGATTACACTTTGCAGCCCCAACTCTAAGCAAACATGGTCATTCATCCATTTTACTCAGAAAAATTTACTGACCACTCAGCACATGCTATGTTCTTTGCTAATACTTATAATCATATTTATAACCCTGTCAGTTGCATTAAAAGCTTTCTTTAAATCACAAAATTAGAAAAGCTGCAATATTTTTTTTTATTATGGAGCATAAGGTAAAGTGCACAGATATATTTATAAAGGGATATTTATCCATCTTTTGAAGAGTAGTTCAAAATCCCACAGAACTTGCAATATAAATTATAGTACATCTACATTATGAAATGTTATTTAATCATAATCTGAAATATGTAATTATTGACAGTAATATTTCCATGATAACATGATCTGGGTGAATGTATATAAAAGAGACATTGGTTTTCCATTGTTGTGGGATTAGGAATACTTTCAATTTATAAGTTTTCCTTCACTTAAAGCTTTAAAAATGCTCATGAGAACAAAAATCATGCTAAGTTCAGTTTGGGTCTATTAAGCATTTATTTGGCACTTATTTATTTTTTGTTTTACCAATCCATAAAAGGCCTACTAACTCTTCCATAGAGTTTCTTGTAGTCTTTGTTCTGAGGGAGACACGCACACAAGGACAGGTGTGAGTTTTTTGGGATAGCCCAGAAAAATAGTAAGCTAGCTGGGATTTCATGAGGTATTGAGAGAAAGAAAATATTTTCAATTCTAACTATTTTCTAATTTATATGATTTAAAAGGGACAAAAAGAAACCCAAAACAAACAACACTAGGATAGGCAGGGTAATCCCTCCCCACAAAGATGTCCACATGCTAATTCCCAGAATTCAGTGACTATGTTGCATTACAATGCAAAAGGAACGAAAGTGGCAGATGGAATTAATTCTACTTGACCTTGAGATTATCCAGGTGGGCCCAATGTAATCATAGGAGTCCTTATAAATAAAAAAGGGCCTTGGGAAAGTCAATGTGAGACAGTGTAAGAAAGGCCTGCGTTGCAGTTAACTGACTTTGAAAATGGAGAAAAGGACTATAAGCCAAAGAATACAGGCAGCCTCTAGAAACTGGAAAAGGCAAGAGAACAGATTCTCTCCTAGTGACTCCAGAGAACAGCACCCCTGACCACACCTTGATTTGAGCTCAGCGAGACCCATTTTGAACTTCTCACCTCCAGAACTGTAAGTTAGCACATTTGTGCTTTTTCTGCTCATTAAGTTTGTGATCACAGCAACAATATTTGTCACAGCAACAATAGGAAACTAATTCAAGTGTTTATATAATATATAATATGAAAAAAAATACTCCCTGAAATGCTCATACTTTGATGGCGAGTAAACTCCTTTCTCATCCCTTTTTCTACTTAGCTCCTCCTCTCCCCCTCCCCCACCCCAAGTCAAATAAAAGATCTTGCTGTTGTCAGGTTTGCTGCTAATAACAGTGATATCGGAGCAGTGGTGAAGCAGAATTTGATTTTCCTAAAAACCTGGGAGAGTTGTGAACGAATGGAATGCATATTATGAAGTGTTGAATTGGGAAAGATAGGAAATATTGCACGGGATTTAACTTAAAAAAAATTGTAGTAGCCAAGGAGATATTCTATTTCTTGAATCAAGGAAAAGGAAAAAAAAATTGTAAATAAAAATATAAGTGAAAATACAAAGTAATCTAGGTTAAGGCAATTATCTTCATTATGGCTCAAGTACAAGAAAAAACTTATATAATTGTATGAGGATCTGGGGATTTTGCTTTGTTGAGGTTCATTTGCTTCGTTGGTTTTTCAATTGTTGAATGATCAGGAGAGTTAGAGAGAAGTCATAAGGTCATCATAGAAACATGCCAAAATTATAAACGAGCTAAATTCAGCAGCTCTAGCCAAAACAGTGGGAATTGGCCTAATAGCTCTGTTAATTATTGAACTAATTAATCCCTAGTAATTTGAGACTGATGATTTAGTAGCGTATTTCTCTCTCTTTCATCCTCTTTGAACAGTTGAAGAAGTTAGGAAGGAATAAGGGGTAAGTGTGAAAGCTGTGTGAAAGTGTGAAGGCGAGGGTTGGGGGAGGGTGCAGAGGAGGGCGTAGAGGCTAGCAATAAATTTAGCAAATATTCTTATTACCAGACAACTTTGAAGGTAGAGCACTAACTCTAATGGGCTATATAGCACATTTGTTTATCACAGGGATTATTATATTAAACTTAAAGATGTTGAATTACTTGGTAAATATCCTCAAGTGCATCCAAAACATTAGTTTTGCAGAAAAAATATTCAAGTTCTAAATGAAGCCTGAATTTGTTAATAAGAAAACTAAACTGCACAAGCAGGCTAATAGGTGGGCATGACAGAGATGTCCTCCAAGAGATGTCAGAGCAACTCGTTGGCCTTCCCGTGAGCCTCTGACATCTGACTTTACACAGCCATGGCTCTGAGCTTGGAGTCAGATGTGTGTGCAGTGCAATCCCCATGTTTCCACCTATAACCTGTTTTGCTAGGCTTCTATGAGTCCCAGCTTCTTCATCTATGAGACAATGACAATGGCGATGATGCCAATCATAATAAAAATAATGATACCAATAGAAGCAAATACCTGTAAAGTGCCTTTTATACACCATACACATTACTTATTGACTAATTTTATCCTCACAACAACATTACAAAATATATACTATTCCTATCCCCATATTACAGATCAGAGACAGAGGTACAGAGAGGTTAAGTTGCTAAATATTAATTACACATATGGAAAGCATGCAGCTGAAATATGACTCCAGAGTGCTGCCCACAAAGCTCATGTCTTTAATGAAAACTTAATGATGTTCCCACTTTCTCAATGGACTATCATGGAAATTTAATGAGATAAATGTGATGGGGTAGTAGAGTCATAGAAACATTCCTTTAAATTATTAGGTTAGCAGCTCACTTTTAATATTTGCTTTTGAAAGATGATTTCCTTGTATATTACGATGTCTTCTCTGTTCTATCCTCTTCTCTGCATCTTTCCCTTTTCTTGAAATGGTTCTTACTTGGTTCACCAAAAAGTTCGTTTAGTCTTTTTTTCCATAAAATAAAGGGCACACTTTTCATTTTCATCAATGACTTCATTGAGTTGGATACTTGAGTGTGTTGGCTGTCTCCTGCTATTGGCTTCCAGTGGGTAGAAGCCAGCGGTGCTGCTGCATCTTCCAATGCATGAGACAGCCCACAGCAAAGAATTATTTGGCCAAAATGTCCAGTATCAAAAAACTTCTCAAACAACTTTTTTTTTTTTAATTAATTTATTTACTTTTTAAATACATTTGTCTCTGCCTTCCCCCCACCTCTTTCCCTTGCCCCCTCCCACCTTCCCTCCCTCAGCTCTTCCCCTTTGGTTTTGTCCATGAGTCCTTGCTATATGTTCCTTGACTTTCCCCTTCCCTTTTGATACATTCAGTTAGTCATAGCACCTTCTCCATACACTGCACATATCTTTTTTTGTGTGTGTTTCAGTTGCATTTTTACCTTTCTTGAAATAAAGCATAATACACTGAAAATGTTGTATATTTTTTTCCATCTTCAATATTAAAATGGCTGCACAAAAATTCACCAATTTTAATAATAAGTTTTTTAAAAAAATGCATGCTGGTATGACAGCTGTCATAATACAATCTCATGTAATTGTTTTGAGTGGAATTAAAAACAACTAAGTGCTACTAGAGCCTTTGTATGGAAAAAACATAATGGACTTTTTGGCCAACCCAATAAAAACTGAAGAGGAACTATTATCATATTATTGTATTGAACTACTCACTGGATTCAGCTGTCTTTCTTCACATGTTCTAATATTTAAATATAATTAAATATGTATCACAGACTTCCTCATACAGCAGGCTTTCTCATCTGTGTCACAGTTGACATTTTGAACCAGATGATCTTTGTAATGGGGAACCATGCTGTGCATTGTAGGATGATTAGTAGGATTCCTGCCCTCTTGTGCCCTAACTACTAGAGGTCTCCCATTTGGGACAACCAAAAATGTCTCCAGACATTGACAAATGTCCTTTGGGGAATAAAATCAACAATGGTTAAGAATCACTGCTCTAAAGCAAAGAAAATGAAGTGTATCTGTTGTGCAGATTATTGATTAGGTTAGAATGTTAGCTGTTGAATGCAAGTTGGTTTTAAAAATTAGTTTTTTGTTTTGACTGGTGTGGCTCAATTGGCTAAGCATTGTCTCACAAAGTGAAAGGTTCTATTCCCAGTGGGGGCACAGGCCTAGGCTGCAGGTGTGGGGTGTGTGCAGGATGCAATGGATCAATGTTTCTCTTCCTCTCTTTCTCCCTTCCTTTCGCTCACTAAATAAATAAATAAATATTTATAAAAATTTGTTTTTAATTAAAAAATTTGTTTTTAAATATCACTTTTCCCCCCTTGCCTTCCAGTACTTTGGGGGAACAAGACCTGGAAAAATATAATTTTCATTCTTAAAATAGAGGAGTTGGGGAAATAGAGTAATAAAAAACATTTCTTTAAATTATTAGGTTAGCTCATTTTTCACATTTGCTCTTAAAAGATATGATTTCCTTGTATAGGACAATGGCCAAAAAAGTGATTTGGGCACTGGGAGTTACTT